>NC_090996.1:26059737-26684737 GCF_041146395.1 Eulemur rufifrons
ACTACCTAAAATCATGTTTCAAAAACCTTGCAGAGCCCAAATCCTCCACCCACTCCCAGACGTTATAGCTCCCAAAAGAACCTAATTACCACTCTCTCTCTACCAAGCCTAAATAAAAGGAACCGATTTTGTTATCTTTCGCAGTAGGCAAAATCTTAATAGCACTCGTCCACTGAGACCACCAGGTTTAAAAAAAAAAATCTACAAAAACAGCTAGTTCCTGAACGACAAGGCCACTTCGCTTCCACTAACTTTACTTTTTTGGACAAGAGGGGTCGTGGAAGCCACTAGAAAACACATACCAGGACGAACAGTCAAGGACTCACGTAGGTGGTGACTCTTCCCCCAAAGGCACTTACTTGGCAGAGGCCTGAGCAGCCACGCAGATGGCTGCGGTCTGGTCCCTACTAGAGAGGGCCACTTTTCTTCACTGCCACGGGGGCTGCGGCACTCTCAGTGGGGACAGACTGCTGGGCCTGAGTGGCTGGAGCTGTGGCCTCGGTGACAGGTGACGCGGTGTCAGGGAGCTCCTGAGATAGTTTCTGGTCGGGTAGTGGTGGAGTAACTGGACTCTTAGGAGCCTTCAGGACATGCGACGATCGCCTTTCCAACATCTCCTGGACTACAGAGGTGCTCCGGGAGGTCTGGACAGCAGCCTGACCAGGCCGAGCCCCGGTCTGAGAAGCCCGAGGAAGATTCCGGAGCTGGCTCTGTGAAACCACAGGCTGGCTCACAGCAATGCCTAAAGGCTGACCAACAGAGACCGAGGGCACTACAGGCAGGCTTTTGGAGGCCAGGACAGCGGGCGGCAGAGGCCAGTCCGACGGGAACACGGGTTGCGGACCAAACCACGGCGGGCCTGGGGAGCCAACTGCGTCTGAACTTTTGTCATCTTCAGGCTTGGGACCCAGATTCTCTTTGCAAAAGTCTTGAGGGGCACCGCTCTCCTTGGCGCTTTCCCCTCCATCTATGTCCTTGTTCTCCTTTTCCGGCTCTTTTTCCGCGAGGCCTGTGACGGTCATTTTTAGCGAGGTAGTCCTTTGAAAGGTCCTCTGGCGGGCGCGCCGGCGCCGCTGTATCCGCAGAAAGGTGGTGGAGACGTTGCCTATGGACAGAGAGAGGCGGTGGCTGAAGCTCTGGCGCAGGGCTTCCAACATGGCGACGGAGGGCACGCGCAAGGTCTTCTTCGAGGCCTCCTCGGGCAGCAGTTCGATGTTGCCGGTGTACCAGGAGATCCACCAGAGCAGGCTGAAGAAGATGATGATGGAACCCAGGTAGACCAGCGTGTCGTAGAAGAGCAGGTTGCAGAATACGCCGGTGAACAGCACCGCCACGCCCACCGCGTCGAAGATGACACCCAGCCAGAAGAAATGCCTGCAACGGCCCAGGCCCGACCGCTTCCCGTTCGTAAGCACTGGCGCTCCCGAAAGCTCCATGGGCTCCCACTGTGGCTGCTGCAAGGTCCGCAGAGGCGACCAGGCGAGCGGCGCCGCTACCACAAGGTCCGGGGCGGCCGCTCGGTCCCCACTGCAAAGCCGTCGGGGGGTGAGGGGTGGGGCCCAAGGGCGGGAAAGTGAGGCGGTCTTTCGCCCGCCCTGCGGTGGAAAAGGCACCCGCCCAAGAGGCGCGCGTGCGCAGTACGCCCCGTCGCCTGCGCGGCCACCTTCTGCGCCTGCGCAGGGTCTCTCCTCACCCCTAGTGTGTTCAATCCCCGCGCGCCGCCTCGGGCTCTCTGGGTGGTGAAATTAGTAACTTCTGGCGCCGCTGGACCCTGGTTGGGGCAACAGACTGTTCCCGCGGTCCGGGAGGGATAGGAAAGTCCCTCGCACGGCTGGCAGCTTGGCCCCCAGGTGCAACCAGTTTCTGAGAAGTTCAGTTTTTTTTGTTTTGGTGGAGAAATGGCGAAATTAGGGTCTACTGTCAGATCTGGATTCCAGTCTTATCTATTTGCCCCCAGCGACGACTGTTAACTTACTGGTGCTAGTTAATAGCAGACCCGGAGGTGAATTCCCTGAGAGTTTGGGTTTCTTCCCTTTTGTTTGTTGACCTGTTTGCACAGACCCTTAATACTTAAACTGAAAAGTGGGACTACTTTTCCCCCTGCCCCCAACTGAGTAAAGCGGGAGGAAAAACGTGTGAAAAATTAGCTGGAACCTGAAAATTAAATAGCTTTAAAATGAGCTCATTTCAAGCTTTGAGAACACGATGCAAGAAAATTAAAATCCAGGTTCAGACCTGGTTTCATTCAGGTTGTATTAATGAAAAGTTATAACCAAGTATAGGCCCTTGGTTGCTCCCTTGCGAAAAGTGAAATTTTGTTTTTTAAATAAACTTAAATTTTAGAATATATTTAGGTTTATAGAAAAGTTGTAGGCCAGGCACAGCACCTCACATCTGTAATTCCAGTACTTTGGGAGGCCAAGGTGGGAGGATCGCTTGAGCCCAGGAGTTCAAGACCAGCCTGGGCAACATAGCGAGACACCCCGCCCTATCTTTACCGGAAAAAAAAAAAAAACCCCAAATTGTGAAGATAGTACAAAGGGTTCTCCTGTGCTTCCTTTGTTTGTCTTAATGTATTGCGAAACTTTTTATTTCTTTTTTGTGGGTGTTTTTACAAGTTCAGCAAGCAATATTTTAAGAACTACTTGAACTCATCAGTAAGACTACTTATGAACCCAGGTTGTACCCCTAAAATATGGCTCAGCTGTGCCTGATGCCACACAATAAAAACATGGTCCAACTTCCTAAAATGTCAGTTTTATTTGATAGTATTTTAAAACAATATTATAAAACAAGTGTATATTTTCAGAATAAAATCTAAAATCAGAAAGCAGAAGCTTTAGACTAAATACCCAGGATACAAATTTGTTCATATACTGCAGAAGATGGGGGAAAAAATTAAAAACAAATTTGTTCCCCCTAGGCTACTCAGGAACACTGGTCATGGTGCCACAGTGTACACAAGTCTCAGTGTGTTTTGTTTTTTTCTTCAGAGACAGGATCTACACTCTGTCACCCATGCTGGAGTGCAGTGGTACAATCATAGCTCACTGCAGCCTTGAAGTTGTGGGCTCAAGGGATCCTCTCACTTCAGTTTCCCAAGTAGCTGGGACTACAGGCATGCACCACCACACCTAGCTAATTTTTCTAATATTTGTGGAGACGGGGTCTTGCTATGTTGCCCAGGCTGGTCTCAAACTCCTGGCCTCAAGTGATTCTCCTGCCTTGGCCTCCCAAAGTGCTGGGGTTACAGGCATAAGCCACTGCACCTGGCCAACTCTCAGTGTATTTAAACACGGTATATTTTCCAGGAATTTTATTTTCTTAGTGGTAAAAAACTTGAATTTTTTTATATGGAATATTTACTTTTATGAAATAGTTATATATTTGACTGTTTTAATATATCAAAATAAGCCTGGAGACATGGAGTAAAATAGAAAATTCATATACATTTAATATAATAGTCATTATATTATCTCCGGGGGGGGCTTTTTTCTTTTGACATTGATTAGAAAATATCAATTGCTATATTTATAGAACGGTGATATAAGAGAAACTCCTTGTTTTTATGGGAGAAGTAATCTGCCAGCAGAAGCCCCCTCTGTATTAATATAAAAGAGAGAATGCAATTTATTAGTATGTATTAACAGATCTGTACGTATGAAAAGTAACAAAATGTTTGTGCTGCCTTTATGGTAGCTGGATATACCATCTGGGGGAGGTGTTGCTGTGGTTTGGGGACCAACTTGGTGGCCAGTCAATAATAAAGAGCTTCCTTCTTGCAGCCCTGGCTGCTTTACTTTGCTGAGGTTTCTCTGGAGATATATTTCTCTTCTTTTTAGAAGTGAAGTCTCATTGTATTGCCCAGGCTGGACTCAAATTCGTAGGCTCAAGCGACCCTCTCACCTCAGCCTTCCAAGTAGCTAGGACTACAGGTGCATGCCATCATGCCCAGCTAATTTTTTGATTTTGTTAATAGAGACAGGGTCTCCACAAGCTGGTCTGGAACTCCTGGGCTCAAGCGATCTTCTCACCTCAGCCTCCCAGATTGCTGGGATTATGGGCATGAGCCAATATGCTTGGCCACAAAATTTATTTTATGCAAGTGTCCATTTTTTGAGGGATATGATGACCCCAAATCATAGCATGCAATAGTATTTTTTAAAGGCTCAAGATTATTTCTGGGGAAAAATCCTGAGACAGAGTGAGAGGAAGGGGAAACACATATTTGATCAGAAAATGAATATACAAAATATTGAGACCTTCCAGGAAAATGAAAAGGGGATATGTCCAGTGCCTGGCCAAGTCATATTGGAGCCCCAGGTGAAAGGGAAATTGTATACCAGCATATACTTTTATTAATTATTAACTTTTTAATGGCTAATTTTCCCTACAACATTAAATCAGTTGAAAAAATACTGAAAAATTGAAAAGTGAGTGTATTAAAACTTACAACATTGAATTTAAATATAATATTGATGCCCAAATTAGAATTTATTACAATTTAACATTCCTGACTTTAATGAGGAGCAAAAATAAGTAATATTTTGAAAATGTACTTCTTAGCTTATCTCATTTTCAATTGAGAGAATTCCCATCTTTTACAGTTTCTCATCAGTCAGTGATTATCTTAAATAATTTTAATTACTTTTAGCTTACTGAAACAGTTTTTGCAGAATCCCATTGTGCCTGTTATTGTTAAAAAAACCAAAAACATGTAAAGACCACTTCCAAATTTAGAAAAGCTTGCAGGAAGCAAAATTCATGAATCAATTTTAGAAGATCAGAACACAATGGTGATTTTTTAAAATATCAATTGTTGACATTGCGTGCTGCTTAAAATCATTGAAGATGACGTTTCAAAAGGATTTAAATCATTATTAGAATATTTGCAAACCAACTCAGTGGCTGCTTGTTGTAAATTAGATGTATTCATTGAAAATAATTTTTTGCCAATTAAAATCCAAGGACAGTTTAATTTTTTTACATCTCCATTTCAAAGGTGAACTTGGGATATCTATACTATCCTAGTATTTTTTAGGGTGCCCATTTCCCGTAATAATTGTAATTAAATCCAGTTATTCATACATTTTCAATTTCTTTTTTATTCTTTAATTCAGAGGACATATGCATATGTCTTGCTGAAGTTTTACATGCATGAAACATACTTTCGAAGTTACAGTTATGTAAGAATAAAGAGCTGTGGGGTACACAGCAGTGATTTTAAGCCGTCAGAGGCCTGAATGAGTTTGGGAACGCTGTGCAGTCAGGCAGAATAAAACCGTTAGGGAGTTCACCTGAGGACAGGGCCCAGGTCATCAGTGGGGGTTTGTCCTGGTCACCTGGGGCCCTGGGGCCCTGCTCACCAGCTGTGCACTCCCCACCCATCACTCCTGGTGCCGCCAAGCCTTCTGAGTATTGTCCCCAAATCCCCCAGGATGGAAGCTGATGAACTTTGTCTCTTAAAAGGATCCTTTGAGATCCCTGGGTCATCAATTGTCAAAGTCACCTTGGTTTTTCTCCCTGTTTGGTTTCAAAATGTACAGTCCAGGCTCACAGGCAGTAAGGTGACATAGATAAATGGCATACCCACCCCTGTTTCAGATGTTCACATGTCTAGGTTAGTTAGGGGTGATGTGAGACCACACAGTCTTGTTACACAAAGTGGAATTCCCAGCCCAGAAGGAGACATTTTATTGCCATATTAGCATGTCATTCAGTTCAAATGTAGTCTCTTTTTATTTTGGATTTTTTTCTTTGAGTCTACTAAAGAGGACATGTTTTGATAATCTGAGGTTTGCTTCGGAGGCCTTAAAATTTCCTTTAATTCGAAGCGTTCAGCATGTGAAAATGCCATATTTTGGGATAACATTTGGAAACAGCAGGTATCAGTGCTCTTTCCACTTTGGTTTGACTTTAAATTCCTTCCATCTCCCATAGTTCAGTTATTTTGCTCCCTCGTCTTTCACAGAGTATCCTGGTTCACATGTTCTATGAACTGCCCACATTCAAAGCAAGCTTCATATGTGTAATGTACCACGTTCTTCCTCTCAGGAGTTACACACTGGAAGATAGGTTGTTTCTAGCACTATAAAGAGTATTTTGAATTCTGACTTTTTATTCCATGTTTATGTGGATCAATGAACAAAGAAATGGCTTCAAGACAGGAGGAAGAGGGGAAAAAAGATTCTTTTCGATACTCCACTTAAATTTAAGGTAAAATCCGTTATTTTTGCCTGGATTACATTCTAAAAGCAAAGGGAAAACTAATGTATAATTGTAGATGGATCAATTTTTTTTGAAGGATCATATCAAAACATGTGAGGGAACTAATAAAATTGCAGATGAAATTATTCCAACTACATGTGCTTAGGTTTCAATCTGAGAGAGGTCAGAATGTCAAAAATGCGACCTTGGTAAGAAGTTGGCTGCTAAGTGTGACCATCATTGGGCTTTCGAGACTTTTTGTCCATTGGGTGAGTGGAGCTCTACATTTTCTCTTGCTGTTCACCACAGTAAAAGTGGGGGTCTCTGGGGACTGAACCCTTTTCTGAACAATCATCTGTAATTGAATTACTGATGACACAACAACTTTTTATATTCAAGAGAATAAGAACTGCATTTTATTTGTATGACCTGAGTAATTATGACATCATTGAGCACTGCCAGAACTGAGGAAATATACAAGACATAAAGGAGGACATCTAGCCAAAGTCAACAGTCCCTATTCCTCTTAGTGCTAAAGAAAGGATTTTCAGTGGGAATTTGTTTAAATGTTTCATTTTTAAAATATTCCCCTAGGAAGAGCCATTCCGTTAAGAAAAGTTCAGTTGACCTGTTTGATTTGAACAACTTCCTACCTTCTTTGCTTTCTCCTTGTAATCAGTCACCTATTCTGTCATCGCGTAAGCAGGAAGGTGGTGGATGCCACCACATACTCATGCCTCATGGTGTATCTTTGCTCCTCATTTCCTTATGCAGTTGACATTCTTCCTGGCCCCAAACTAGATCAACCAATTTCCCATGAAACAGCAATAACGGTAGGATACATAGGGTTGCCATTTCATCTTTTTAGCAGATCACCCAGTGTTTCTATTGAAATCCTAGTGCATGTTCTGCTTCTGTCCTATGAGCAGATACTGGAAAAAGAACATTCTGCAGAGAAGTTGAATGTGTTATGTCAAGGAACATGTCGGATATTTCTGAGGTAAATGACCTATATTCGCTACAGGACTTGCATTGTTTATCTTAGCTTTGATGAGGAACAAATCTGTCAGGTCCTAGGGCTGGGTACGGTGGCTCACGCCTGTAATCCTAGCACTCTGGGAGGCTGAGTTGGGGAGGATTCCTTGAGCTCAGGAGTTCAACACCAGCCTGAGCAAGAGTGAGACCCCGTCTCTTAAAAAAAAAATTGTTCAGTTCATAAAAGATAACAATAATATGTGATCTTTTAATAATATGGAATTTTCATCCCTGGAAATTTAGTCATTAGTGAGAGTGTTTTGCATTATGTTCAAATTCCCCTTAATGAAGCTGGCGTCAGGGAAGGGAAAGTGAAATCGGGAGGAGGCAGATACAGCAGGAAAATATGCAGCTGAATGGCAAGGAGGAGCACGTGACAAAAAGTTATTCCCACAGATTACATAACTCGGAAAATTGATCATAATTACTTCCTTTCTAATTACAATTTTTTTTTCGCTGCAGTAAAATATTCATCACACAATAATAACCATCCTAACCACGTTCGAGTGGGCAGTTCAGTAGTGTTAAGTGTATTCACGTTGTTGCACAATCATTACTTCTTCAATGACTTTTCTCAAATCTGTCTTAGGATACACAAAGGACAAATTGGAAGAGTCAAACCTGAGCGCCTGGAGGTCTAATCAGTGTCACCTGGAAGGTATGCTACTTGTGGGGAGGAAGTCCCCGGAGAGTGGAAACGAGTTTTCCCTGGAAGGTGAAGGGCTTCCCGCCTTCAGGATCCTCACCTCCTTTCTCCACCGCAACCGAGTTTTCAGGTCCTCCTGAACACACACAGAGAAACCTGTTTTGTCCATTCTGGGAATTAAAAAGAACCTGGAAGACAATGTGAAAGCAACTGGGAGGCTAAATTCAGATTGCCTAAGACAAAAGTAGAAAATGTGAAGTATATGAACACAGATGGGCTGCAGCAGAAGAGCAAGATGTTCACGTGTTCACTGACACCAATACTGTTTGTGGTGTGAACGATGTGTCCACGCAGACAACTGTGGTTTCCTTTAGAATAGTTTCTGCAGCTTTTGTGGCTAATTCAGTCGGTAAAGAATTGGGCTTGTCAACCTTGCCTTGATTTATGTGAAATGCATTGTTTCCTTTCTCTTCATGCACTCTCCTTTGTAGTTTATTTGGGGCCGCAGGAGGTAGTGATAGCAGCATTGTTTAACTTCAATACCCTGGATCCATTTATATAATCCTTTAGGTTTCCATCATATCCCTGTGTATTGTCCTTTGAAATGTGTAGTCATTGTTTAGTAAATGCAAGAAACTGGGTAAAAAATATTTAGACACAAATTGAGAGCTAGTATGATGTTACCCTGCTGCAGAGGTGATGGGGGG
Organism: Eulemur rufifrons; assembly: GCF_041146395.1. Lineage (NCBI taxonomy): Eukaryota > Metazoa > Chordata > Mammalia > Primates > Lemuridae > Eulemur > Eulemur rufifrons. Next base: position 26,068,333 of record NC_090996.1, read on the forward strand.
TTACCTGTAGCAGGTTGTCAGGGCCGCTGGCTGCACTGGGTCCATTTAACCCAGTCGGCAATGAGATCACTCACTGCTGACTCAGTCCCAACAAAGGCCGCTGTGTTTCCTGTCCACCTTCACTCCCAGAGCACAGCTCTTCTGGATCCCAACCAAAGCCAGTGGACCATAGTGGGGGTCCCTGTTTTATCAGACTCTGAACTCTACTCAGTTTCCTTCCATGCCTGTGCATGTGTCTGAAAGGTGCGGGTTCTTTGCACCTCTCAGTGGTCTTTTCTGGTAGTCACTGATGAAACCAGGGGAAATTGGCCCCAAACATCAGCCTGGTCTTAGGCCTCCTTCTCCCTCTTTGCCTCATGTTTCTTTACAGCCATGTAATTTCATGCATTGCATCAAATTTGATGCATTCAGCCATGTGTTTCGTACTGTTCTCAGGGGAGGTCAGGGGCCGCAGATCCACTCATCCATATTCTGCAGCAGAACCCTTCCCCAGCTTGCCTCAACACTCAGGTTCTCTGTTATCTCTTCCCATGTGCAAGGCAGGGGCAGCCATGTCCTCACTGGCTGTGCTTTTTGCATTAAACTGTGAGCTCCTTTAGGGTGGGGACAGTGCCCTGCTCCCCTTTGTGTCCACAGCAGCTTGCACTGCGCCCAGTGCATTGGAGCCACTCCAGAAAGCATTTGCTGAGGCATTTCCTGGGTGGCCACAAACAAATGCATTGACTTTCTCTAGTAAGAGTTTTTGTCCCTGTTTCCTAGAGTTCTTTCCATTTTATGCATCCTCCGTATTAAATGAAGTGTCAAATGACATCCTTTGAATCAGAATCATGAATGTAGTAGTTTGTCAGCAACACAGCAGGTCTAGCTTTGAGGTCGTTGCCCTTTTCTGCCTCCACTTTCTATGAACTCAACCTTGTGCTGGTGAACACCAAGCGGGATGGTTTTCCATTTGTAAATTCTTTGCAGCAGATAACACCTGACTATGGAGCCTTTCAGATTGTTTTTAGTTCAGTACATGTCCCGGCACTAAGATTGGTCTTTTCCCTCAACCAGGACCCTAGAAGTAGGTGATAAGAGTTCCAATCCTGCATCAGAGAAATGTCCCGTGGTGAACGGCAGGACTGATGACTCCATGTCCCGCAGGGATCTGTCTGAGGCTGGCTGTCTGGGTCCTGGCTCAGCCTTGGACTGAGAGTCGGGTCTGCCCACGGGAGGGGTCAGACAAGTAAGGATACCCTGCTCCATCCTGATGTGTCTAGTTGTGATGAGTTGGTCAGGTCTGGTTCCACATGGCAATGGAATGAACTCTCACTGTCTCAAGCAGGCGACTGACCCCAGAAGGGCACATCGTGCATCTCACAGATGCTTTGAAAATTCCTTGACTTTTTTTTAATGAGTAAGAGTAGAGAGCTAAGAGTAGGAGCTCAGAATTAGAGAGGACTTGCCAGAGCCCAGAGTTTGATTTCCCTTTGTCCCTCAGTGGGGGCTTCAGTTCTCCCTCTGGTTGTGATTGTCAGTCTGTACACTTAGGGAAGGTGGCAGGGGACCTTTGAGTCCCAGCCTTCACATGCTGAGAGGAAAGATGGCAGAATTCCCCATGGGCTACTGGATAATGCACATTTCTTTCCCATCTCAGGAAGCCGAGAACAAACCAACTTCAGCTGGCAGAAAGGCAGAGGAAGCTGTCAGAGGTCAACAAAAATTTTAAATTGGCTGCAGAAGAAATAGAGATGTATAAGTGAGTTCAGAGACTGACCACCAGCCTCTCAGGAAACACCTACTGGATTTTTTTTTTAAAAGTATTATCCAGTGTTTAGATCCAAATAATACAGAAATGTAAATAAATGGTCAGAAGACATGTACATAGAGAAACAATTCACATAAGAAAAACAAAGTATCTTAACTTTTACAAATGACTGAATAATGTTAAGTTACTAAACATTTCCTGATCCCCAGTGCTGGCCAGAGGGAGTGGAAACTTGATTCACACAAACATTGCTAGGGATGATGAAAATTGTCGTAATCCTAGGAAAGCTTTCAGCTGTAGGATGGACCACATCCATGAAAATGATTGTGCCGCTTTATGAACCCACTTGTCACTGCCCTGTGAAATACGGTAAGGACAGTAGTATGAGGAGAATAGAGCTTTATGATAAAAGATACTCAAAGGAGGATAAATTAGGGAAATGCTGAGAATGTGTAAGGAAATTATGTCCATTCAGAGCCTCACAGGCATTAAATAATTGATAAGAAAGCAATATCGCAACAGTTTTGATCCACCTGTACTTTTAGAATCATGGGAAATGTATTTTACATGTATGGATAAATTGTGCAAATGTACAGATGTGAGGATAACAGGAACACGGCAGATTACTTAAAATCATAATATTGTGCTTTTTCTGATGAAAGCAAATCTACCCATAGAAAAACCATTCAGGACATGAAAGACCAGCAGCGCAGGTAGCTGAGGTCAACCACAGACACCAGGTAACGTGCGTCCTGCCTGGCAGTGGCAGGACCCTTCAGCACCCAGTGCAGGTGATTTAATGGCCCCGAGACACCCTAAACACACGGTTTCTGTGTTGGCTTTTTCAGATTGCCGTCAAAGAGAAGAAGACTGGAGACCACTGGGTTAGGTTTTTTACCTTCCCTGGTTTTGTGCATAGTCTGCCAGGTCCGGTGGGGATGTGTTTTCTTCCACAGCTCAAGACTCAAGCTTTGGAGAGGGAGAAGGTGTGTTACTGAAAACTTGGCCACTTGTCCATGAGGCCAAATCAGAAGAACAAGGACGAGCGGTTTGGGGAGGAAGGAAAGAGAGTTTACTTTGCTGACAAAGGAGAAAACATGGTAGACCTTTGTCTCAAAATCCCAAATTTCCCAAACGTAGGCAGAAATACAGAGCTCTAAAAGGGAGGGTTCTCGGGTTCAGGCAATTACTGTGGTTAACTGTTCTAATCCTCCGATGTCTGCCAAAGACAAAGCCTGTGAACTCTGCTGTCCACCTGGGGGGCTGGCGGCCACCTGGGAGTTTTAACAAAAGACTTAACCTGCCTCAGGGATGCAGGTCAGGATGCAGTTCCCAGAAGGAGTGGGGGAAGTTTTAAGGAGACAGAAAAATGTCTTTGCCATTTTTTGTCTTCAGGCCATTCTGTTTGTTAGAGGCAGAGCAGGCCAGGGAGGCTGCCAGCTTGAGACACAGGTGAGTGATGGTGACAGACATTTTGAAGGTGTTTTTGGTGTTTTAAGATGAAACTGTCAGTGTCTAGTAAAGCACTGAGTGTTCTAATTCTTATTCAAGTCCATTCTTTCTCTACTTTCAAGAGTGGAAATAATGAACATTCAGAAGCAGCAAGAGACATCTGGGATGAAGACAACTGCAGCAAGGACACCGGACACACAGAATCCTCCATACGCAGACAGGAGCTCACTGTGAAGGCAGCAGCTTAGCTTGTGCTGCACGATCCACACGCTCTGCTGTTCCTTCTGGGCTAACTGTTCTGTTCCCTGGAAACAGCCCCGAGTACTGACTAAAGGGAGTCTCTCAGGGTGGCAGGACACTTTTGGTCAGGTGCCCCAGGCAGGTGGCACTTGGGTGGGACCCCTGTGACGGGTGAAGCTCCGGCCTCTCCAGAGACTTTGGACACCCCCCACCCCACACTGCCCTCGTGGTTACTCCCGACTGAAGACACGGCCTAGAAAGGAAGTGGGTCAGCTCTGCCTCCCTCCTCTTGTCCGTGTTGACAGCTTCATTTTCCTTTTATTTGAGGAAGATAACGACTGCAACACTTGAGAATGGGGGCTGTATGTGCTGATGACACAGGCCATTTTCTTGCTGTGTCTTTCTGGATCAATATTTTACCATGAGACAGGGGACATTTATTTACTATTTTATGTGTATGTGTGGCTATTTGGTTAAATAAATGGGCAGACTGACAGAAACTGTTGTCTCTCAATAGTCACATTCTACTCTCCCTCATCGAAATGAAAACCCCAATTCTTAGCTCGGCACGGAGCCTCTCAGAAGAAAGATCGCAGTTCCCGGCCTCTTTTGAAGCTGGTAGAGCCGCATGACTAAAGTCAGGCCAATGGAACATGAGCAGAGGCAATGTATAAAAATTTCCAGTTATTTACTTAGGCTGGAAGAATGTTTTTCCTTTCTGCACTCCCCCAACCCACTGGCTGGAATGTGGACGTGGTGTTAACTCATCCCAGAAATACCCTAGAGATGGTGAAGCAAATATATAAAAGAAAGTTTCGTCCCTGAGATGTGAAGCTGCTAAACCAGGGAAGGTCTGCATATACCCAGACTATTAAGTAAAAGGGAGAAAGGCATTATTTTGTGTCTCTGTTGAAGCAACCAGACCCATATCTAACAATATGCCACTGCAAGGGATTTGTTCCTACTAAAGGGAGTGGGAACCAGCTGATAAGATTTCAACTAGATGATTTGTTGGAATATTTTAGTTCTAATGTTATATTATGATATTCCTGTATCATCTCATTGAAACCACTCATCTTGATTTTCTGGAACTTGAATAAGTCAACCCATCGTCCAAAGCAGTCATTATTTTCTCTCTGCTGGGACTACAACCAGAGCTGAGAATGGTGAAGGAAGAGCAAGTCCCCACAATGGATAAAGTCATTCATCACTTGGTTATAAAAATAAGATTAAAATACCACTTCAGTGATATCTCACTCTAGTACAATGCAGACAATGCCAACCCAACATAAGCTGCTGTGCCACCACTGTGTGTCATCGTCACCATGGGTCAGAAACATGGAAGTACAAGAGGACTGTCTTACTAGTGGGGCTACATCTCAATGCTTTGTCCTTCATTCATCTTTCTGCACGTCATCCTGCTGAAAACCAGTTGTAAATGTGTCTGTTTTCAGTAAACCAGCAATGACAATATATACTAAACAAATCGAACTAGAACCCATTTGAATAGGCTCTAGTTTGAATTTGTTTCTTCGTTTTTCATCTCTAATACAAATGCCTGACTGTGCTCAATCATCTGTCTGCACGCATGAAAAACTGGCCAGTCCAACAGTGTGTTCATCATCAGCAAATGGAACTTTAAGGAGTCCCTGTCATTAAGGTAGTACAGGTATTTATATTGGAAAGCTGATGTGTAGCTTGACCTATGGGGGACAGGACCACCAACCAGTACATGCTGTGAACTAAAATAAAATCTTAAGGCTCTCCCCATGGGCTGACCCCCTCTTGGCCAAGGGGATACCCTAAAACTGAGTTACTAGCCATGAGAAGGGAGGTCAGACATGCCTCATCATGCTCCTCTCCCTTCTTGGGGACATCCTTTGTAACCCATTAACAGACTTAAGGCTGTGCAAGACACACCTGCAGGTCTTCAACTTACATGACAAATATATGGCCGGTAGCTTGTCTCTGATTAATAGACTTCCTTAACTTAAAGCATTCTAAGCCCTTAGACAAAGCTTCATTTCTTTAACTAATTGCAGGTCAAAGAGTCTTTAAACCCACCTATAACCGGTAAAGCCTCCCCACCTTTGAGATGGCCCACCTTTTCAGGCAAACCAATGTATACCTTCCATGTATTGATTTATGACTTTACCTGTAATTTCTACCTCCCTGAAATGTATAAAACCAAACTGTAACCCAGCCCCAGAGTGTCCACTTGCTCAAGGCTTCTTGGGCGTGGCTATGGGCAATAGTCCTCAAATTTGGCTCAGAGTAAACCTCTTCAAATTAATCTTTAGAGTTTGGCTTCTTTTCCATTGACGATGCAGATTTTGTGTTGCCAGAAGGCACTTTTGACATTCAGTTTTGCTCATATAGAAACAGAATGAATAAATGAACTTTTTTCTTTTCTTTTTTTCTGCAAGAGGTAAGTAAGGTTCAGTCTGATTCTTCTAGAGAGGGAAAAAGGAGTTGAAAGTAGGTCTTCATTTTGCAGGCGTCATCTGTATGAATTCTTTACAGCTAGCTTATCTGTCTCCATCCATACCTGCCTCTCTGATCATTTCATCTGCTTTTTCATCTGTTAGTTTTTCTCCTAAGTTTGTCGCGACCTGACCGAGCTCTGCTGCAACTGAAGTAACCATGGCGCCATCCTTGCCAAAGACTCTTAATGCCTCGGGGATTTCTTCTTCACTGACTGTATCTGTCATTTTTCCAGCCATCATAGTGAAAACTTCGAGGAAGTCAACGGTGCCATTAGCATGAGCGTCCGCCTCGTTGATCACATCCTGCAATTCAGCTGCCGTTGGGTTCTGACCCAGTGACCTCATGACAGTTGCAGGTTCCTTCCTTGTGATGGTGCCGTTGCTATCTTTATCCAAGAGGGAGAAATCTCCTTGAAGGCAGCAGTCTGCTCTGCCCTCAGCTGATGGGCCATGGTGGGAGCGAAGGGAGGAAGGGCAGAGGGTGGCTGTACTGCGCAGGGGCCTTGGTGGCGGCTGCGCCCCCGCTGCTGCGCGGTGCGCGGTGGTGGCGCCGTTGGGCTGCGGGTACCCGGTAACGGCGCTGCGTGCACGAGACTCCCACCAGCCCCGCCTGGAATTGTGTTTTCTAACTAGCCTTGATACTCTGGTTTTAACTTTATACTACGTAGAGTTCCTCTACTCTGCAAATCTTTCATATACTTTAAAACAATTCAGAATGAAAATAAACATTGAAAAAAAACCCATTAATTGAGAAACTTGGCCTTAAGTATAGCCTACACTTTATACTGCAATAATATTAATAATTCCAATATAATTCTATACCAACTGCCTATTATAGCCATATCCTGAAACATAATTCTCTATACACATATATAATTTATACGTTTAATTTGAAATTTTCATTATATTTTCCCTCTCATTGATACAAGTTTGGCATATTGTTGGCTATTTTCAAAGGATTTTCTCCAGGCAAAAGAAAATGTAGATTTTTCCATTCAGTGTAAGTGTGTAACTTATTTATTTTTCTTAATTATATAAACTATTTTATAACTTACATTCTACAAAATAAAAAAAATTATTTTCAAAATTTTGTCCAAGAAATTGTTTTTAAACCCCTTTCATTTTGTGTATCAGATATTTTTCTACATCTTGACAGAGATATAAGGGATATATAATAAACAGAGCCTATATAAATTTTACAATTTATTGAATTTTGACATATGTATACGGCCATAAAAACATCACTAAAATCATGATAATTGACATATTCAAAACTCCTCAAAGTTTCCTCTTGTTTCTTTTTAACATTCTTGTCCTGTCTCTCCCTCCCTTCCTTCCATCTCTCCTTGACACACGCATCTGAATTTGATAGAATTTTATGTAACAGAGTCATATAGGTTGTAGTGTGTGTGTGTGTGTGTGTTGGATTTTTTAAGTCAGCATAATCATTTTGAGATTTATTCATGATATTTTCTGTATTAGTCCTTGGTATGAATATACTACCATTTTTTTTATCCTTTAATTTGGAAAGAGACATGGGGTTTATTTTCCATTTTGATCTTTTCTCTTAAAACCTAAACCCACTAGGCAGCAGCTCTGCTGTATATACTTGCATACTAGCATATACTTGCACTTTTTAACTCCCTGATGAATTGATTGGGAAAAAAATCTAATTGGGATTTCTCCTATAATTATCCAAACATCTAGCACACTCATATCAATCTTTTCAGAACTGTTGTTCAAAAGAACAATCACTGACATGAGGCGTTTTGGTTTTGTTAATTACCACCTACATTTTATTACGAAAAATTTCAAATATACAGCATTGATTTGTTAACATTTTACTAAAGTTGATTTATCACATACCTATCTTTCCATCCATCTCTCTCTCCATCCATTAGGTTTTCATACTTTTGGTACTTTCATAATTAAATTTTAGACATTAGTATACTTTTTCCTGAATCATTTCACATACCTGTCATTAACCAGAATTCTGCATTTGTTTACTGACTTTTGGGGACAATAGCTAGAGAGCTTGGCAGCACCAGGAGTGATGGGTGGGGAGTGCCCAGGTGGAGAGCAGGGACCCAGGGGCCCAGGTGACCAGGACAAACCCCCACTGATGACCATCTTTCCTGGGCCCTGTCCTCAGCTGGACCTCCTAAAAGTCTTTTTCACCTGATTACACAGAGTGTTCCCAAACTCATTCAGGCCTCCGACAGCTTAAAATCACTGCTGTGTACCCCATAGCTCTTTGTTCTTACATAACTGTATTGTACATATGAAACATTCCATCACTGCTGTAAGTGGAAAAGCAATGTCTTTTATCACAAGTACAAAGAAACCGTAAGAAAAGAAGCAAAACAAAAACAAAACAAGTATAAGGAAACAATGGTATATAGTACTGTATTCTATTTAGATGCCGTTGCCTGCATAAAGGGCCCAGGATTGGATTGTCCTGGTCACATAAAGAGACCAGTTATAGGAGGGGTCGAAGTCAGATTAGCCCAAAAGTGAGTGGGACAGAGACCCGTGGTTTCCATAAAGGGTTGCCGGGGTCACCCTGGTTGTAGCCCGAGCAGAGTCAGGGAAAGGAAGGAGAAGTGCACCGTTTGGGGCTTCAAACAGGGGAGGTCATTCCTGTGCTCCCCAAAGCCAGTGTCAAGGTCCCACCCATGGGGAGCCTTTGTGGCCCCTGGAGGCAGGACCAGGAGCCCTTGGCAGGACCAGGGGGCTGACATCAGCTGTGCTGCTGACCAGCTATGTGATCCTGAGTTGCTGTCCTTTGTACAACGGGAGTGCCAATGTGTGCTGAGACTCTGTCTCTACAGAAAATAACAAAATTAGCCAGGCGTTGTTGCGCAGGCCTGTAGTTCTAGCTATTTGCAAGGACGAGGCAGAAGGATCGCTTGAGCCCAAGAGTTTAAGGATGCAGTGAGCTATGATCATGCCACTGCCCTTCAGCCTGGGCAACAGAACAAGATCCTGTCTCTAATAATAATAATAATAATATATTTTTTAAATTACCTAAAAGACATTCATTTACATTTTATTTATTCTTTGAGACAGGATCTTGTATGTTGCCCGGGCTGGTCTCAAACTCCTCAACTCAAGAGATCCTCCTACCTCAGCTTCCCGAGTAGCTGGGATTACAGACACGCGCCAGCACACCCGGCTTACATTTTAAAAGAGGATTTATTTGAGAAACTTACAAAAACATGACAGAACGCTTCATAGGCCACTTTATGCAATAAGACAGGCAATAATAACATACACATTTTGGGAAGCATAAACACTCACATATACTAACAACAGCCACTCGGGTGTAACAGTTATCAGCAGACAAACTACATTCATAAAGAAATAGGTCAAAAAGCAAAATGTATAAGTGCATATCGGTATGGTTGGTAACTGTGTGCACCCAGCTTTATAACTGCAGTCATCTGAAATACTGTGACGAACAACCGAAGTCTTTTGACAATATGGATCAAAAACTATGATGGGTCACTGCCAAATATGTGGTCACCCAAAGTTCTAAGATCTTGGGAAATTTTATCTTTCACACATGTGGATGTGCAAAAAGGACATCTGTTCCTTTAGGGAGGAAGTTTTGATGTTTTTATAACACCTACACGCACAAGGCTTACATACAAAGTCAAGGTTGTGGTAAATGCGCATGTGTGGAGTCAAATTTCTGATGTCCAAGGCAGCCGAAGAAAAGCCTGTCCCGGCTCTCAGAGAGAGACCCAGTCACCCTCTGTGTTCGTCCTTTTCAAGTCCCCAGAGGATCGGATGGTGCCTGCCGACACTGAGGGTAGACCTTCCCCAACATAGGTCACTCGAACTTACACACTCATCTCTGGAGACACCCTTCCAGACGCACCCAAAATAATGCTTGGCCCTGTTTCTAGGTGTTCCTTAATCCAGTCAAATTGACACCTACAATTAAGTCCACAAGTCTACCACTTGTCAACTTGGCAGCCCTGCACATCTCCTTAAACCTACTTAATTTCCACATACAGACAGTCTTTATTATTGATAGTTCCAACCAACACGACGCAACTGACACGATGCAACTATCTGCATATAACCAAAAACACACTACTCCCATCCCCAGAATTTGGTTTTCAGGATTTGGACACTGGGGATTTTAATATTTCAGGATTGAGATTTTTGGGATTTTAGACATCAGCGATTTTGATCTTTTGGGATTAAGACTTTAGGGATTTTGATCTTTTGAGATTTTAACATTTGGGATTTTGGCTTTCAGGATTATGATCCAAACCTGCTGTTATTACATGAATGGACTTTTCATTCCCTCTCATTCTCTGTTCTCTTAATATGCAAACAAGGAGCTTCTGCTGTTGGTGGTGTGGGAGGCGTGGGGGGTGGTCCTGGAAATAGATGTCCTTCTCTCTAGATTGTTCCTTATTAGTCTGGAATTGTCTCTGTTCATCCTCTAGGACAGGCCCCTTCCATTTCCTGTTTTGGCAAATAGACATGTGCGGCGGAAGTTTGCTGCCATGGCTTCCGTACCTCCCCTAAGCTGTCAGTGGGACCCAGAGGAGGGATGGAGTTTTACGGCACTGATGCTGCTACTTTAAAAGCTAATGGGCCGGGGGCGGTGGCTCACGCCTGTAATCCTAGCACTCTAGGAGGCCGAGGCGGGAAGATTGCTCAAGGTCAGGAGTTCCAGACCAGCCTGAGCAAGAGCAAGACCCCATCTCTACAAAAAAAAATAGAAAATTAGCCAGGCGTTGTGGCACGTGCCTGTAGTCCCAGCTACTCGGCAAGCCGAGGCAGGAGGATCACTTGAGCCCAGGAGTTTAAGGTTGCAGTGAGCTATGATGACGCCACTGCACTCTAGCCCCAGCGACAGAGAGAGACAGAGAGAAAAAGAGAAATGAAGGCAGAGGGATGAGGCTGTGACAGCTGGGGAGAGGGGGCTGGGGAAGGACCCAGAGAGAAAGAGGGAGGATCTCCAAGAGGTGGGGAAATGAAGAAGAGATGGAGAGAGTTGGTGAGAATCAGGTTCAGAGAAGGACAAGGAAGTGAAGAGAGAAAGAGAGAGAGGCTTGTAGAGTGACAGGAGAGAGAAGCAGAGAGGAAGAGAGAGCAAGGAGGGAAGAAGGGAGTTAAGGGGGGAGGGGAAGGAGGAGGAGCGATGGACCCCGGGGAAGGGGCTCTGCCAAGGCGCCCAGAATGGAAGGGGTCAAAGTGGGAACTCCAAGGCCCAGACCTCCCTGGGGCCAAGCTCCGCAGCGGTCATTGCACCTGGAAACATTTTGCCTGGTCTAGCTGGGTCCAACCGATGGGGCTGTCCCTGAAGCGGGTGATTTTTAGGACAGAAGGCTGTCCTTTGGCAGGTCACCCCAAAGATTGCAGTGCGGGGAGGTGACCCCTGTGCATTCTCTGTCACTGCCCCACTCCCCGCTGCATGCTCACCCATGCCAGCTGGGCGTCCATTGTGTTTTGAAACCAGGCACCAGGCACCGGGCACCAGGCACCATGCTGCCCCCAAGGTCCCACGGCCTGGAGCTGGCAGAGCTGCGGTTGAATCCCCTCCAGGGTTATTAGGACCCAAAGACCCTGGGCCTTCCCTTCTGTTAAACAGAAACGCTTACATTAGTGAGCGCTCTAACCCCACCAACATACACTCTCCAACTTCCTTCTCTCTCTCTCAATGACCAGTCCATGGTTTCACAATCTTTTTTTTTTTTTTTTTTTTTGAGACAGAGTGTCGCTTTGTTGCCCAGGCTAGAGTGAGTGCCGTGGCTTCAGCCTAGCTCACAGCAACCTCAAACGCCTGGGCTTAAGCAATCCTACTGCCTCAGCCTCCCGAGTAGCTGGGACTACAGGCATGCGCCACCATGCCCGGCTAATTTTTTTTTTCTATGTATATTTTAGTTGGCCAGATAATTTCTCTCTATTTTTAGTAGAGACGAGGTCTCGCTCATTGCTCAGGCTGGTCTTGAACTCCTGACCTTGAGCGATCCACCCGCCTCGGCCTCCCAGAGTGCTAGGATTACAGGCGTGAGCCACCGCGCCCGGCCGGTTTCACAATCTTTACTGTAAGAAAATGTTTTCTCCCATCTGACCCACTGATTTCCTGCTTGGAGCTTCATGCGAAGGTTGTCCAGCAGGTGGAGGCCTGTACCGTCTTGCACTGCTTCCCAACGTCACCCCACATTCTAGGAATCCTCTTCACATGGGCTCTTTCACACCCGCTGGCCTGTGCCCAGCCAGGCTCCTCTGCCCAGCCAGGCTCCTCTGCCCAGCCTGCTTTCTCTCCATTTCTCACCGCTCTCATCCACTTTGGCAAGTTCAGCTGAGACATCTAGTCTGGAGGATTTAGCTCCCTGCCACCCCTGAGCTGGCCGGGGAGAGGTTGGGCACTTTCTGTTTCCTGCCTCACATCTCCTTGGCCTCAGCTCGGATTCCAGCCAGGGCTCTGGCAAACAGTCCACGCAAGCCTGGACCACATTCACGCATCCCTCACTTCCTGCCCTGCTCCCACGGGGCAGCCCACAGGGAACGGGAGGCAGGAACCTGGGGATAAAAGCTTCTCCCATTTGTCCCTTGGGCAGACAGTTATGATACAATTTCTAGATGGATTCCTGGGCGATCCCTTCGGGTAAAGCCTCAGTCGCCCTCAGTGTGGCCACCTCTGTCAAGGCACCCTTGTTCTAGCTTTTCTCTCCTTCACTCTCCCAGTCCCTCCCTCCGCTCCCTGGATCTGCTTCCCCTAATAATCCACCAGCTCCACAGTCCTGGGTCTGGGCCCTGCTTTCAGTTAGGACCACGGGGCCCCACTCTGGGTGCCCACAGCCCTGTGCCTTCCACTGTCACTGCCCTGGTCACATCCTCGTGTCCCTTGGAGCTTTCATGCCTGTCCCTTCAGCCCATGTGAGCTCCTTGAGGCAGGAATGGGGCCTGTTCTCCTGCCCTAACTTTGCACAGGGCCTGGCCCTGGGAGCTAAGTGATGAATGAATGAAGAATTGAATAATGCGTGGTGATTAGCTTTGTCTTCTACACACTAATCAGTTTCTTGCTCTGTGCCTGCTATGAGCTCAGTTTTCCCATATCTGTCAAAAGGGCATCCCACTGTCTTCCTCAGGCTTCGGTTTGAAAGCAAACACTGAGGCAATGCACCTGGCCATCTGCAGGAGTCCACCCTGGACAGGGGGCTATGAGCACTGGGATCAGGGGAGTCCCTGTTTCTTGGCCCAGTTCTCAGCTAGACCCATTTCCTGATAGGCACAGCACTCTGAGCCTCATTACACACATCCTCTGCAACTCCAAGTCTTGCAATGTCTATAAGCCACATTCTATATAAAAAGCCTTTATTGAGCACCTAGGGTGGGCTGGGCAGGCCAGCGCTGGGCATACAAGAGGAAGGAGCCCCAGACTTGGCCTTGAGAAGCTCACATCCAAGTGGGGAGACAGTTACTCCACGAGTGTGGCAGACAAGGGACTGGAGCCACAGATGTTCACAGTAGGAGGCAGAGAGAGGTTTGGGGCCAGGTAAAAATGAGTTAGAATCGCGGTTCCTCTACTTCTTGGCTCTTAGCTTCTCTGACCCTCAGTATCTTCTTGTGAAAGGGACTGCCAGGGGCCCCAGGTTGTGATAAGATGGTGCACCTGCTGCTGGTGGTGCCGGAATAGCTGGAGACACATCACCTTTGTTGTCATTGTCTTTACTGGAGACAGGAGGAGGGGTCTAGGGTCCCACTCTCAGAAGTAATTATGAGATGAAATCAACAGAAATTAGTGACTATTTGGGTAGCACCGGCACTAGGGACAAAAAGGGAAGAGATATCGTGGACTGTGATTGCCATCTCTTCAATGCTGGCACACATTGTGTCTGCCTTCCTGGCTCACACGGTCCCCGGGAGGTGGCCTCCTTACCCTTGCACAGATGAGAGATGTTAGGCCAAAGGGTGTGGGATGCCTGGCGTGCTCAGCCACAGTTGTGGCCTCTCTGCCCTCCCCCGTCCCAGCCCCATCTTTCACCAGAATCCACTGTGACCTTGGGCACAGCTGTGGCTGCCTCAGTTTCCCCGCTATGGCGATGGTGGCGGGATCGTAGAGTTGATTTCGAGGTGTGTCAGGAGTGCAAAGTGTCCTACATTTACACATTTAAGGTAAATTCAGTACCACCCATCCCCAAGTCTCCTGCTCTTTTTGGGGTAGCCAGGTGGGCGCCCGGAAGGGGCTGCAGGAAACCATAACGTCGACTGAGCGCCCTTGAGCTCACTTAAGCCAAGGAGACATCCCGAGGCCTGACGTCCTCCTGGCCCCAGCGCCCCAGCTGGCGTCCCGAGCCCATCGGGTGACCAAGATGCAGAGGTGGGGACGGACCGCGCGGCCTCAGGTGCCCGCCTCTGCCTGGCTCCGCCCGCGGGAAGGTGAGGCCGGGGGCGGGGCCGGGCGCGGCGGGTCGGTGGGGGGCGGCGGGGCTGGGTGACTACCCTGGTCCGCCCGCCCGACGGTCCCGCACCTGCCGCCCTCCGACGGGGCGCTACCTCCGTGCCCGCCAATCATGCTGCTGCTGCTGCTGCTGCTGCTCCTGCGGCTTCTGCTGCTGGGACCTGGACTCGGACCCGGCGCCGGTGAGTGAGGAACCGCCTGCGGGGACCCAGGAGCTCCCGGGACTCCGCCAGCCCTCCCTAGGGACCCAGGCGCCCTGCAGCCCCCAGCCCCCTCTTCTAACACCCACGCACTCATCCTTCCTGGGGGCCCAGGAGCCCTGGACCCCAGTGCTCTCCAGGGGCCCCCACTCACTCGCTCCTCTCAGGGACTCTGAACCGGCCCCGCCCTTCTACAGGGGCTCTGAGTCCTCTGCAGACCCCCTCCCCCCAGCCGCTGTCGCTCTCTCCAGCAACCCGGAGCCCTCCCCACCCACCTGGACTGGGCTCCTGTGCGCTGACCCTTCACTCCACCTGTCTGTGGGGTCTGAGTTGGGACCACCAGGTGGACACCAGAGGGGGAGAGGAGCTGGGCGGAAGGGGCGGGCTCGCGGGAGGGAGAACCGAGCGTCCCCTTCTCACCCACCCCTAGGGGCCACCCTCAGCGAGGCCCCCCTGGTGACCTGCCATTTCTGGGGTGCGCAGATACACGCACTCACAGGGAAGTATACAGACGCTGCAAGCATGGAAAGTGCAGCCTCCAAACAGCCCTGGACTCACCCGGGCACTCAGGTGCACGGCTCATTGTGTAGGGAACCCCACCGATCCGCGCTGCAGACGCAGGCAGATACCCCAAAGGGACACGTGCACACACAACTCGAGGAAAGCTGAGACAGCCCCAGGGCACAGTGTTCGCGCCCACGCACGCAGAGAAACAGACACACACAAAGACCCTGGGCCCAAAGGATGCCCAGGCAGCCCTGGCACTCCCAGAGGAGGCTACAGTGTGCAGACAGAGCAAACAGACCCCAGCGTGACCTGCCCCACCTATGTTGGCACAGAGGGAGTGTTTTGCTTGGTTCTAAACCCAGCGCCTGGTGGCCGCCCATGCCTGGGCCCTCCATGGGGCTGTTCCTAGGCCTCTGTGAGACAGGGGAGTGCTCAGGTCAGGGGAAGCGGGGACCTCCGGGGACAGCTTCAGGGTATGAAGATAGGACTGGGGCCTTGTCAGGGGGCGCTTACAGTGGGAGTGTTCCATGGGGCTTGGTGGATCCGGAGGTCAAGAGACCTTTCCTGGAAGCTCACCCTGTGCCGGGGACATCCAGAGCTGCCCGAGTCGGAGATCTGCTCTCAGAGGCTGGGCTGGAGGCTGCTCCCACAGGCAGACAGCAGCGCTCTATGGGGAGGATCCCCGTGGCCACCTGGGGGGCAAGGCAGACTCTGGAAGGAGGTGGCCCAATGAGCAGGGTGAGCAGGGGTGGGGGGATGAGGGCATTTTCGGCAGAATGTGTAGGTGACAAGGCATAACTGGGGGGACACTGGAGAGTTTAGAGGGGTTGACTGCCACCAGGCCTTGGGGTGCAGTGATGTCCCTGAGCTTGTCCAGACTTGGGGGGAGTCCGGGGAGGTTTGAGGCAGAGGCTCAGGCTGCGGGGAGAGTGAGGACTGGTCACCAGAGAGGAAGGTGAAGCTTTGAACTCTAAACTCATTTTCACATTTTCTTCCTATTTGCTTCATCTCTGTTCCCCCATATGCTGCTTTTTTGATCGAGGAAAACAAACAAATTGAATTTAAACTTGGTCTTGATGCCTCAAAAAGTCAGTGTGATGAAAACATGCTCTAGACACAAAAGAGATGAAAGAGATGAGATGACCAAAGGCAGCGCTGGGACTGCCACTGGGTGCAGGGCGGTGGAGAGGGGACTCCCGGGAAGTAGGCGGGCCTGGGAGTGAGGTTCTGCTTTGCTGCCAAGGCCCTTGGCTCTGTCACCCTGAAAGGCCACCTTCCCCTGCTGGTACTGTGCTAGGAGGGAGGAGCACTGGTTTGCGAGTCAGAGCCCGGGCAAGAGCCTCAGCTCGGGCTCTTGTGGGCTGTGCAAGTGTGGCAGGCACCTTTCCCAGCTGGCCTCCTCCTTCTCGCCTGTCCAGAGCAGGGGTTGCAGTCGTGTGCTCTTGGGCACTGCTGTGTGTCGGGGCTGCCCCGGGATCCAGGGAGAGGGCTGGACTCAGGCCAAGGGGCCTCCCTGTCTGGGCAGGGTAAATAAGAGGAGATGCAAAGGCCCTTGAGCCATGGTCTGGAGGGGAGTGGCAGGGCCCAGGGGAGCCTCAGGGACTGGGACCCCCCAGAGGAGACATCCTTGGTGACAGGGACCCTACTTAGCTCATCTCTGATGCCCGGTGCCCAGAACAGGCAACTGGACAAACATCTGATGCATGACTTGTAATCTGACTGCGTGTGGAGTTGACACGACAGGATTGGGAATTGGGACATTGCAGGAAGTGGGATCAGCCTGTGCAAAGGCTGTGACTCTTTTTTTTTTTTCATGGCTGCCTTGAGGATATTGATTATAATATGACAACTGTCCTTGTCATGGGCCAGGTACTTTTCATGCACTGTTCACTTCTTTCTATGAGTTGAGGTCACCTTACCCTCCCATTTCCCAGACAAAGAAACCAAGGCACAGAGAGGTTAGGAATTTGTCCAAAGTCACACAGCTGGGAAGTAAGATTCAAACCCAGACAGTCTGGCTGCAACATCCAGGCCCTTTCCAGGCTACTGCCCTTCTCTACAGCCCCGCAGCCTCTGACCTTTGTTTACCGCCACCACATCCCAGCCTCCAGGAGGTCACATGTGCACCGGCGTGGGATCCTGGAACTGGCGGGGACTGTGAGTTGTGTTGGCACCCGAACCCCCATCGCCTACATGAACTATGGCTGCCACTGTGGCCTCGGTGGCCATGGCCAGCCCCGGGATGCCATTGACTGGTGAGTGCGTGCTTGGGCCCAGGCCAGAAGGTCCTTCACCCCTGGGGGTAGTCAAGACCCACAAGGAAATACCCAAAGCTGAAGCTGAGGTTTGGCCCAGGAAGGTCCCAGCATGTGGTACTCCCTTGAAGGCAGAGGACCTTCTGGGCAATATGGCCAATGAGGCCAGATCTTGATGCCAGCTGCCCCTTACCCTGACAATGGGCTGATTGATTACATTGCCTCAAAAATAACATAAAGGTAACCAGACTTATTATGCACTAGTAACTGCTCTGAGAATCCCTTTGAGTCCTCACAATAATCCCATTTCACAGACGAAGAAACTGAGGCACAGAAAGGTTAAGTAACTTGTCTGGGGTCATGCAGCAAGGAAGGCATGGGAGCTGGTATTTGAACCCAGGCAGTCTGGCTGGATTCATGCCCCCAACCTGGGCACTCTTGCTGCCGTGTGAGAAGTGCCTGCCCTGTGCAAGGCTGTGGGCTGAGATCTTTCTGTGACTTCCTCTCATTTACTCTCACTGCCATTTGTGGAGACAGGCGTGAAAGTTATCCCTATTCTACAGGTGACAGCCCTGAAGCTCAAAGAGGCCCAGCCACTCACCCATTTCCACAAAGCTTGTAGGTAGCAGAGGGCAGAATTTGGCTGCCTCTCCCCTAGACTGGAGGCCATGATTGTCACTGAGAGGTCTTTATTTACCCCTGCGTCTTGGTTGCTTCTGCTGAGCTCCATGCGCTCCTGCACTCTGGCCGTCTGGTTCCTGCATGTCCTTCAGATGTGGCTCACCCCCTCCAGGAAGCCTTCCCTGAAGCCTGGCTGGGCCTGCTACCCTGTCTGGGCTCCTAGGGTTCCCCATGGCTTACGCCGCATCCCAGCACTTCTCACCATGCATGTGTCTGGGGGCTGTTTGCCTGCCTTACCAGACAGGGGGCTCCCCGAAATGCTGGCCTCTCTGCACCACACCTCGCTGGGGGATTGGCTGATGGGTGGATGGAGAGAATACCAGTGAATGAATGAATGAATAAAGGAGTGAATGATTGACAGGTATAGGGGCGTTTGTGAGTCTTCCTCAGGGAATTGTTCAATAGCAGATGTTTCCTGGGGTCCTATTATGGGCTGGGCCTTGGGCCACTGTGGGGAACTGAACAGACATGGTTCTGCCTACATAGTTCCGGTTATAGTTGCTAATGAGGTTTTTGATGAGGATTCCATTATAAACCTGCCCTAAAGAAAAGGAACTGGCTTCATGCGGGGGGGGGGGGGGGGGTGTAGCCTGGGGAGGTCAGATGAGGCCTATATGACGTCCCAAGGTGGGGGCTGGTGCTTGGGCTAAGACCTAAAGGACAGGAGGGGGCATGAAGTTGTCCCAGGCAGAGGGTACAACACGAGCAATGCCAGAAGGTGGCAGGGGCTTAACTTACTCCGGGAACAAAAAGGAGGCCAGTGGAGCTGGAGCTCAGAGCCCAGAAGCTCCGAGACTCAGAGTGAGACAGGCAGGCACTGGGCTCAGGCACTGCCAAGGGCTGGAGGTGGTTGCGGGGTATGCTGGGGACAGTGCATGGGGCTTTTCAGGGACAACGCTTAGACCTGAGGATGCTGGCTCCTTGGGGGTCTTCACTCACCCTTCGTCCTGGCAAGGGAGGGTGGCCAGGAGAGCTCCCTGCCTTCACCCACCTGCTGTTCTGCCCATGTGACATCCACAGGTGCTGCCATCGTCACGACTGCTGTTACAGTCGTGCTGAAGAGGCTGGCTGCAGTCCCAAGATAGAGCGCTACTCCTGGCAGTGCGTCAATCAGAGCATCCTGTGCGGTGAGTTCCTGGTGCCACACACACACCAACCCCCTCAAGTGTCCCCTGGGCATCCCGGCAGAGCCAGATGACTTCTGTGCCCTGTTGCACTAACATACCACTGCTCGCAACGCTCCATAGACTGACCACACCTGGGTTTATCTAGTGTAAGTGATCTTTAAGACGGAGCACTTGGAAAAAAAAAAAAGAAAAAGCAAGAAACTTATTTCTTTTATGTCTGGAACAAAAAGGAAGAAGACAGAAATGACACCAGGTATAAACAACCTGAATGTGTGTCAGAAGGGGTCTGGGTAAAGAAACACATGATGTATTCCCACTGCAGTCTGGAGGGAGGGTATAAGGTAGAGCCATATGTGCTGACACAGAAAGAGGGTGAATAAAAAAACAAACTGCAGAATGACCTTTCTAGTCCAGCACCATTTGTGTGTTTAAAAAAAGGAAAAGAAAAGAAACTTGCAAAATAGTACTACTTTCCATGGCTCCATGTGGCCACCCACAAAGCTCAGAAAAAGCTGGGTAAGGATATGCTCCAAACTGAGGATGGCTGTGGTCATCTCCAGGGACAAGATCAGGTTGAGGGGGCAACGGTACAAGGCAACTTCATGTTCTCTGTGTGTGTCTGTTATTTACAAGGAGAATGTCTTCATGAATTACTTGTGAATTGAAAGTGTAAAAGGAAAGGAATGCACAGCCTGAAGTGTTTAAGGGTGACGCGCACTGATGTCTGCAACTTACTTTGAAGTGCATCAGGACAAAACAAAACAAAAAGGCAGATGGATGGGTAGAGAGAGGGATGGACTGATGGAGGGCTAAGTGATGAAGCTGAATATTAATCTGTGTAATATACAGGTGTTCTCTGAACAATTTAACTCTCTGTAGTTTTGCAAATTTTCCCAATGAAATGTGATAAATACAAAAATAAATGAAAAGAAAGAGGATGACAGGAGGGCTCCATACCTGCACTTCCTCACCTCCCGCCACCATGTGGGAGCCTCTCACCAGCAGGGCTGGCTCCACCTCGGTGTGGTGTGATGACCCTCTGGCCCCAAATATCTGTGTGAGGAGGGTCAGAGGCCTTGGCAGGGTCCCACCCTAGTGGACAGAGGGGTGTAGAACCCGGACTGAGCCTGTACCACATGTGTCCATTTCCTTGGCCCTTTTTCCTACGGCTGAGCCAGGCAACAGTGGCCACTTCCCAGTTGGGGACTTCAGGAAATGTCCTCCCCTCCCCGGGACACAGAGCCTTCATTTCTACAAAATGGGGACAATTGTATTATATCACTAGTTGATGTTCCTTGGACGATGTTTGTCCTGCAAATGTTTTGCTTCATCTGCACAATGTTTGGAAAAGCAGTTTGAGCCAGTATTTGAAAAATCAATATATTTCACATAAAATCTGAACTTCTGAATGTTTAGTTTTCCTTAAAAAATTGGAGGCTCTAACAGCATCACACCCAGTAGCCGCCATTGGCTGGAGCTTAGAGGGGCTGTCACTCACAGGCAGGGCCTGTCTCTCTCATCTGCCCCAGTCTCCACTGTGCCCTATTTTCTGTATGACGTTGAGGACAAGTGTCGATTACCATATTTCATATTCCTTGTGCTGCTGGTTTTGTTATAAAAGAGAAATATTTCTAACAAACCCAGGAAAACAGAAGGTAGACCAAACGGCTGAATGTTTCGAGAAAAATGAGAGTGCTGAGCCTGTTTACTTGTGCAAATGGAGAGCATTCCTGTGTTTGATGTACCTCCCTTGCTTCACTCGTTGACACCACCTGCCCCAGTGGACATCTGAGTTTGCAAGCCCTCGGCTGGTGGTCTGTAGCTTCTGCCTTAGTTCATTTCTAGTTGTGTGACTGGGCAAGTTCTGATCTCTCAGAGCCTCAGTTTCCTCATCGGTAAACTGGGGGTAAAAATCAAGGCCGCTTGTGATGAGGATGAAATGACAATGACACGCACGATGCTTCACGCATAGTAGGTGTCATTGGAGAAACGACCCAACACAGATTCTCCAGTGAGGATGACACAGCAATAGCCCACGATCACAGGGCTTTGAGGATTGCGTGAATGCAGCTCTAACCCTGAGCCCCCAAAGGAGAAAGTTACTTCTCTTGCAATTCTCTTTTAATCTTTCTAATTGAGTGGAAGAGAAAGTCTCAGTTCAGTGCTACTAATTTAGCTTTAGCATCTCCTGAACACTTGCTGACCTCTTTTTAACAGAGAGCGCAGGCTTCTGGCTTCTCTTATTTAAGAACAGTTCTATACCTACATTTAATTCTGGTTTTAAAAAAAAAATTCTTTGTATCTGTCTACTTACCTAAATGTTTATTTATCTGTAACCACAAGCAACATGTGTTTAATGAGGATAATTGTCACATAAGCCATTCTCCCATCACAGTTTACATTTTACTGAACCGACTCACTTCTAAAGTTAAAAGAAAAATAAAACTACAATTAAACATGTTGTGTCTCTCAGGGCAATCTTACCTGATTTTGAAACAAAACAATAAGAAAAGGAGTGAGGAGGAAAATGTATTTTTAAGATGACTTTCTGATGCTTGGTGTTTGCCATTTACGGTTTCCCTGCAAAAAGCTGAATCAATTTACAAACTGGGAAGTGAGCAGTAGTACAGGCAGAATGTAAGTAAGGCCGGAGTTCGGACGGTGAGACTCGAAGTTATCTGAAGACTTGGACACGATCCAGACAACTGGCTCCATCCGTTTTATTTCTATTTTCTTTCAGTTGAAAATAAACATAACAAAAACCATTTAAAATGTACAATTCAGTGATATTTAGTATATTCACAATGTCATCCAAGAGCCACCGAAACATTTTTATCATTCCGCTTCAAAAAATCCATGCCCGCTAAGCCTGTCCACTTCTTCCTAACACCAGCACCGGGCAAATTTACCAGTTTGCTTTCTGTCTCTATGAATTTACCTCATCTAGATATTTCATATAAATGGAATCATGCAATATGCGGGTTTTTTTGTGTCTGGGTCTTGCACTTAGCATAATGTTTTTGAGGTTCATTCATGCTGTAGCATGTATTGGTGCTTCATTCCTTTTACGGCTGAATTATATGCACTCTGTGGCTATATCACATTTTATTTATCCATTCATCCAGTGATGGACATTTGGGTTGCTTCCACCTTTTGGCTAGTGTGAATAGTGCAGCTATGAGCATTCATGAAGAAGTATTTATTTGCATAGCTGTTTTCAATGCTTTGGAGTATTTACCTAGGATTGCTGGGTTATATGATAACTCTATCTTTTACTTTTCGAGGAACCACCAAACTGTTTTCCACAGCAGATGCACCATTTTATATTCTCACCAGCCATGCATGAGGGATCCAGTTTCTCCACATCCATGCCAACGCTTATTATTTTCTAGTTTTTTTATTAGCGAGTATGAGGTGGTATATCATTGTGGTTTTCATTTGCTTTTCCCTAATGATTAATAACGTTGAACATCTTTTCATGTGCTTCTTGGCCATTTTTGTATTTTCTTTGGAGAAATGTCTATTCAAACCCATTTTTAATTGAGTTGTTTGTCTTTTTGCTGTTGAGTTGTAAGAGTTCCTTATATATCCTGGATACTGACCCATATTAAATATGTGATCTGCAAATATTAATATTTTCTCCCATTCTGTGGGTGGTCTTTTTACTTCCTTGGTAATATCCTTGAAGCACAAAGGTTTTCAATTTTGATGAAGTCCAATTTATCT
Source organism: Eulemur rufifrons (assembly GCF_041146395.1). Taxonomy (NCBI): domain Eukaryota; kingdom Metazoa; phylum Chordata; class Mammalia; order Primates; family Lemuridae; genus Eulemur; species Eulemur rufifrons. Next base: position 26,091,185 of record NC_090996.1, read on the forward strand.
GTTTCATTTTTTTTTTTTTTTTTTTTTTTTGAGACAGAGTCTCACTCTGTTGCCCGGGCTAGAGTGAGTGCCGTGGCTTCAGCCTAGCTCACAGCAACCTCAAACTCCTGGGCTCAAGCGATCCTCCTGCCTCAGCCTCCCGAGTAGCTGAGACTACAGGCATGCACCACCATGCCCGGCTAATTTTTTGTATGTATATATTTTAGTTGTCCATATGATTTCTTTCTATTTTTAGTAGAGACGGGGTCTCACTCTTGCTCAGGCTGGTCTCGAACTCCTGACCTCGAGCGATCCACCCGCCTCGGCCTCCCAGAGTGCTAGGATTACAGGCGTGAGCCACCGTGCCCGGCCTATCTGTTTCATTTTTTATCGCTTGGGTTTTTGGTATCCTAAGAATCCACTGCGAAACCCAAGGTCATGGAAGTTTACCTCTATTTTTTCTTCTAATAGTTTTCTAATTTTAACTCTTATGTTCATTTGGAGTTAACTTTTGCATATGGAGTGAGGTAGGGCGGTTCATTCTTTTGCATGTTGTTATCCAGTTGTCTCTGCGCCATTTGTTGAAGAGACTATTTTTTCCCCATTGAAGAGTCTTGGTGCCTTTGTTGAAAATGACTTGGCCCTAGATGGATGAGAGTTCCATCACTTTGAGCTAATGATTTGATCTCTCTGAGCCTCAGTTTTCTCACCTGGAAGATGGGTGTTGTGAAGATGAGAAAAGGGTTTAACATGATAAGCAGACTGGAGGGAGATTTTTCTTCTCTCTCTTCCCCTCTCCTCCTTCTCTCATCCTGATCTGAACTCCTCTCTGACCTCTGCTACCTCCTCTAGAGAGAATTAAAGATCTGATGTGACTCTGCACTAAACCCCCAGCTTCTGCAGGCTTGATTTGCTCTGGGGCAAAGAGGCTATCATAAGTCTTACTAGATGTATGGTTTTAGATATGTGTGGATTCTCAGCTATAAGTCCTTACTATGAATTAGGAGTTGGCTCAGAGCAAAGATGAATTAATATGGAGACATAATATATATTTTTTAGGACTGAAAATGCCCCAGGCATCGTCTCATTCAGCCCTCTCATTTAGAGTTGGGGAGAGTAAGTAACTTGTCCCTAAAATGCTCCCTTCCAGTGTGGCTGGAGAGGAGTTGAAATGGGCTTAAATGGGAAATTTGCTAAAAATCTTTCCCTTCTCTCTTCAACTTACATGTTCTGTTTGTTTCTTACCCTTGTGAAAATGATGTTTATAAAATAGGCTGGTGGAGTCTATGCCTGTTTACAGAACTGTCCTCCCTGAACCAAACGAAAAGAACCAAAATATTTATTATGCATTTTTGGCTAAAAATATTCCCTTATTCTGTTTGGAGATATTCTGAACATAGTTGTTTATTTAATTACAGGTTTGGCCCATTTTCCATTTATGGGCCTCACTTAAATATATTAAAAAAATGTTTTAGGCCGGGCGCGGTGGCTCACGCCTGTAATCCTAGCACTCTGGGAGGCCGAGGCGGGTGGATCGCTCAAGGTCAGGAGTTCGAGACCAGCCTGAGCAAGAGCGAGACCCCGTCTCTACTAAAAATAGAAAGAAATTATATGGACAGCTAAAAATATATATAGAAAAAATTAGCCGGGCATGGTGGCACATGCCTGTAGTCCCAGCTACTCGGGAGGCTGAGGCAGGAGGATCGCTTGAGCTCAGGAGTTTGAGGTTGCTGTGAGCTAGACTGATGCCATGGCACTCACTCTAGCCTGGGCAACAACGTGAGACTGTCTCAAACAAAAAAAAAAAAAAAAAAAAAAAAATGTTTTAACCTATAATAATATTTACTGGCAGGACTTAATTTTAAGCTTAACCTTTGGGAGCCACTTTTCCTTTTAAGTTTTTATTCTTCTTGAAAAACGTGATGCCATCGGGTTCCTGAGGGCACGGAGCAGTGGGGCCTCCAGTCTTGTCTTTGTGCGGCAACCTCTGCATGTCTGTGTAAGCTAGGTCTAGGACAGAGGGGTGAGATAGAGTATGTGACTGTTACCTAAAATAAGCTGTTTTTCTTGAAAGAGCATCTGAAAGAGACTTGGAGAAAGGAGGCAGAGAAATGCAGGAGGGAGCACTTTACGTAGGCTTCTTACCCAGGCTGCTCGATAACCCTGCACAGTGGATAATGCTCCCACATTATATGAGGACTTGGGCTCAGGAAGGGTAGGACATAGCAGAGCTGGGACATAGCAGAGCAGGCATTCCAAACCCAGGCAGCTACTATCTTGTCTAAATGGATTCCCAAACAGTGTCATATTGATGCAGACGAGAAGTCAAAGGTTCTACAAGCTTTGGACTCTGCCATTTGAAACTTTAATTTCCTTTTCTGTAAAATGGGGCTGACGTCATCTGCCTCCTGGGGTTGCCGTGCTGATGTAGATCACCTGGGAAACTGTCAAGTGTCTCAGAAATGCAACGTATGACCCATCCTGCCTCCGGCTTTACTGGCTCTCCCCATGTTTACCCTTCAGTCTCTGCAGGTCCCTACTCTAACCTCAGTTTCCCCACTTCTTCCAGGACCGGCAGAGAATAAATGCCAAGAACTCATGTGCAAGTGTGACCAGGAGATTGCTTACTGCTTAGCCGGGACTGAGTACAACCTAAGACTTCTCTTCTATCCCCAGTTCCTATGTGAGAAGGACTCGCCCAAGTGTGACTGACCAGGTCTACTGGACATTCTTTCCAACAGGCAATAAAGCTCCTTCTCAAGAATGAACAACAGCATTCAGTTCTTTGCAGGAGGGAATGGAAGCCAAGTGATAAAGCCATAACCCTTGTGTTTGCTTTCTCTCCCCATTCCGGAACTTGGGGCTGGAGTCTGTTTGGTTTCCAGTTTGATAAAGGTCAAAAGTCCTGTGCCTATTTAATAAAACCATGACTGTATTTATGACTGTGTTGGGTTTGGTACCATTTTTGAGGTTCAACCTTTACAAAAAGTTGGTCTTTGTCTTCTAGCCTGCTCCTGCTGGCTGGTTGTCAAATGTGAACAGACACCTACTGTGCGCCTGGTCACGTTCTAGGGCCTGGGTCGCAGCAGTAAACAAGATGGCGGTCACATGACGCCCACCCTTGTGAAGTTCAAGTCTAGGAGCTGTTAGGTTAAGAAAGGGTATTCCCCATCCCACTCTACTTTCAATGGTTAAAATTTATGTCCCGATTATGAAAGAAGTGTATACTCATTGCTTTAAAAAAAAAAAAAAAGGAAAAAACAGAGAAACATGGGGCAGAAAAAAAAAAATCACTCCAATGCCCACAATCCATAATAATCCCTGTTAGCATGTTAGTGTGCTGTCCAGCAGTCTTTTCTATAGTTTTCAAAATGTAGTTGAGATTATACCATATGATTTTCTCCATGTCTAATTAGACATCTTCAGAAACTTTAAATAGATATATCAGATACCATTTTATAGAGTAATAACTTTTGGATATTGGAGATATTTCCTGTTTTTATCAATTGCTGTGAAGATACTTATAAATAAATCTTTGCCACCTCCTACCTCTACAGCCTGTTTATTTATATTCCTTAGCCCAGATTTGCAGAAATGGCCATTTTTGGATCAACGGGTCTGAGTATTTTAAATAGACACTGACACCCTCTTCTGGTGCACCCAAGCCTGCTATGATTGGTAGAGGGTCCGAGGGAGGTGAGAGGCAGCCTGTGGCCCTTGACTGGGGTGAGTGTGCCCGTCCCTCCTGCTGGCCAGAAGCAGCGAGAGTCCAGCCCAGCCTGTTTGCCTCAGCCAAGCCTCCTTCCCCGACCAGACCTGGGTATGTTACTCATTCTTGAAGCAGGGTGTGGGAGCAGGTGGGGTCAGTGTGGGAGGCCACAGGTGGGGGTGGGCAGCACTGGCCTGGAGTCTGGCAGCCTGTGGGTGGCCCCGGCCCCGCTCCGCCAATGCCAGCCAGCACCAGCGCCGTGACCTTTTCCAGCCAGCCTCCATCTCCTCATCCAGAAACAGGGAGGACGCTGGCAACCCCGCAAGGCATGAGACCAGGATGTACAAACACCGAGGTGTCCCCAGACCCACAGTGCCATCAGTGTCTCTGGCAGGTCACGAGCGTTAAATAGGTAAAGCCAGGCGAGCAAACTCGAGGAGGAAGAAAAACACTCTCCCTCCTTTCTCTTCACATCCCTTAGTGGCTCCGTGGCTCAGTGCCTGCGTCGGGCTGGGGGACTTAAGCGTGGCTAGCAGATTATATTGGGCAAGGCAGATTTTTTTTTTTTTTTAAACAACCAGTTTTTCTATAGATAGAGGTTTTATCTGTATAAAAAAAATCTTTATTTCAAGTAATTTCTTCAAACTTTCAGGTGTAAAGTTTGAGTAAAATCTTCACTCAAAGATACAAAGGGTTAATGAATGGGTCATGAAGTCACAGAAGAACACTTTGGATGCGAGCTTATCTCTGGCCAGTCTCCAGAGAGATGCCGTCTCACACCTGCTGTTGTCACACTGGAAGGAAATGAAAGGCCATAGTTCATCTCGTGCCATAATTAGAATCACAGCGCTTGGTGCGATTACACTTGCTGTTTTGTACATCAGGACAGGACAATGAAGATTATACAGTGTGAGGTCAATTTACAAAATGTTTCCTTGAACAAAAGGGACTATCCTGGAATTTATTTTACAGATGAAATCCTTAGAAACAAAACAAAACAAAACAAACCCTAAAACAAGTTTTAAGTAGCACTGAGGCAGCTGATGGGAATTAGCCCCAAGGAATGCCTCACATTCCACTCATCTCCGTGCCCAGAGACAGGGATCCAGACATTCAATGATTACAAAAAACAAAAACAACAACAACAACAACAAAGCCCAGAGACTGCAAGTCTAACCACCATTCTAGTCTCAAACTGAATCGTTTTAGAGGCTTTACTCTGAAACCTAGCAACTCTTCAATGAGACAGAATTGTTGATTGAATACTGGGTTTTCCTCTGCACTTTTTATGTGAAACCGTCTATGCCTATGACAAAATTTTATCCTTGTTTTCCTAAACTTGACTTACAGGCCTGGCCCCAATAAGCCTGTTCTCAGGCGCTGGGAGCCCCTGTCAGTTCCTGAGGTTGCAGCAGGGGGCCGCCGATGTGGTGGCCTTCTGATGTCGCCCATACCACATCCTCTGGGGACTCTGAATCTTGCCGGCTGTCACGGACTAAGCCTCCCGAGTCCCTGTGAGGAAGGTGGCTGGGTGGAAGGGCTGCTCCTGTGTCGGCCAAGCAGACTGTCCTCCCCGCGCTGGGCTGTCAGTCCCTGCTGCCATGCTGACACAGGCAGGGGGGGGGGAGGACCTGGTCGGAGCCTTTGACACACAAAGCAGCACCTTGCTTTGCTAGGGGTAGAAAGTAGGAAGTCCGCCCCCTGCCTCAGCCCCCGTAAGCATCAAAGCTCAGACGTCAGGGAGACCAGAAGAGTCTCTCGGAGCCTGGGCGGCGCCAGTCACAACACCTGGGTTTCCAGCCGTCGGACTTCCTTGACCACGAGATCAATGTTAATAATTGGGTTAAAGTACAGGGCCCAGTAAAACAGACAGTTGCAGACAAACTGAGGAATGAGGGGCCAGAACATGGCCACAAACAGCCCTTGTGTTGATACTTTCCAGAAATGGCTCCACATCCTCTGAGGCACGGTCCTGAGAAAAGAAGAGAAGCGGCTCAGAGGCAGGACTGGGGAGGCGTTTCTAACGGCGCCGCCCGAGGGCACAGACCGGGCCTTTTCCCACTGCCTTGACTGTGGCTGCCCGTGCTGCAAGACCTTGTCTCTGTCCCCAGTGTCCGAGAAAGCTTTGCCTGACCAACCCATCTTCGACCCCGAGGACGCAGCTGAAAGGGGGGCCTCCTCGGGCACTATGGCCTGGGCCCCGCGCCCAGCGAGGCCTCCCTGTTCCAGCCCCCACCGCACTTACATGTCTCTTTTAACATACAGATTTTCTCTGCCAGGCCACAGGCCCCCAGAGACTGTCTTCTTTACCAGAAGATCTGCCGTGTCCAGCAGAGAGCCAGGGTCACAGTGAGGGCACGGACATGCCCGTTCTGGGCATGACTACATGAGTCTGCTGAATCAACGCAAATGAGGGAGGCTTCTGTCAGGTTCTCGGAACTATTTATAAGGCTGTGAGTCACAGGATGTCAAGAGGAAAGGCCGCTGGTGTGGTGGCAGTGTTATCTGCTCAGCTGCCATCCCCTCCTAGAAATGGCTTCTAAGTTTTCCTTCGAGGATTCTCCCTCCCTTATTCTTTTCCACGTGGTCTGGGTAGAGCCAAAGGGAGCCCCTGACTGTGGGGTGAGCCCAGGCCTTGAGCCCGGCCAAGGACAGCCTTGCACACCCCGGCACGGAGCCATGGGTTTACAGGGCACGTGACCCAGGCTGGGCCAATCAGAAAAAGGCATGTGTGTACTGAGACCCTTACAAGTGCTATGGGGAAAGAAGCGCTTTCTTTCCACCAGGTTTGCTAAGCTGCTCGGATGGAAGCCTGGCATGGCCAACGCCCCCACATGAAGAGAGCTGCCTCCGGCTGGACACAGGAGAGAACAGCGCCGTGAGAGGGAGAGAAAGAGTCGGTCCTAATGACAGCACTTGGGTATCTGGGTCCAGCCACACTGAAGCCTTGACTAGGCATTTCCTTTTTAGTAAAACCACCTTAGGTTGGTTTCTGTCACTTGCAACCAAGAGTCCTGAGTCAGAGACTGTCTAGTCTAATGTGCTCATTTTATGCATTCATCAGAGAAGTTATTACTGTCCTAGATGGCGGCAGGTCAGGATTAGAACTCATGACTACTGAATTCCCCGTCGGATCTCTTTATGCTCTGCCGTACTGCCACTTTCCAGAAAGGACCCTTTTCCTCTCATTTGCTTACTCCTTGATTATTAAAATCCTCTGTTGCCTGCCCCAAATTAAATGGTATACTATCACACAGAGATAAGATATAGGGAAACACTTTAACACCCAACACCGTGAAATGTTCCCCTTTTCAAACACAAGGTAACTTTCCTATTCTCTTCTGAAGTGCTGTTTCTCAAACCAGAGACGGAGGAGTCTTGGTAGACGGAGGATTTACTTCCTTTTTGAGTTTGAGAAATACTTCAAAGAGGGTCTTTCCCCCACTTGGTATTTCCTTCCCATCCTCTGTTGCTCCAACCATCTCCGACATAAAAACACACTTACTTCAGTTCGCTTCTTGACCAGATTCTCCAAAAGGAGAATAATTCCAGGACTGAGAGCAACATGGCATTGACGATGAGAAACCGTGACGTCCAGTAATGGACCTCTAGCCAGTCCCAAGCAAATTCAGCAATCAGCTGGTACGGAAGGAAGGCGTATTTGACAAGGAATTCTCTCCACTGCTTCCACGTGGGCTCCCTAAGATCCTTGAAAAAGAACACACAGACACAAAAAATAACGAGGACCGACTTTTACACAAGATGCTGTGATCAGCCCAGTGAGTTTTACATGTATTAAAATACACACACACATATATATCTAGCAATCTAAAATGAAATTTCCATCTATCATCTCATAATAATTAATCTTAGATAAACGTTATTAAAAAAGTTTGAATTGGAATGCTTGCCACATAATTGTGGACGCTCAGAAGCAAAAATCTAAGCATGAGGTATGAATAATGGGATTGGAATGAATTTAAATTAACCAGGGTTTTATTGCTTATTATTTATTATTAACCATCACTGCATGGGTAGCTCAAGCCATTCCCTAAATTCAACATCTTAGCTGTGCTAGAATGATGACAGTTTGTGGGGAAATGGCACACATACTCCCTTCGAAAAAAGTAATTTTTTTGTGGTGGTGGTTGGGGAAGCTTTTCAATTACAGATATTAGCAGATAAAAATGTTAATCTGATGAACGGCAGAGGCCGCTGGGGCTTGTTAAAATGGAAAGGTTGGGGTCTCTGCGCCCCTGGTCTGGCGAGGGAAGTAACTACTGGAAACAGGGTGACTAAGAGGCGCACTGAGCAAGGGGCTAAATAGCAGGCTTTAAACTGCAGTCAAGGCTGAAGTCAGTAAGGCAGGTATTTATCTATATTTTTTAAAAAGACTCTTTGGAGATTTAGAAATTCCATTTTAATATTCATAGGTATGGATTATATGAGATTCCTACATCCATGTGACTTTTGGATACAAACAGGTCAGACGGACTGGCCCCAAGAGTAGCAAAACAAAGGTTATTACGCTCAAATGACCTACTAGACACAGAGAAATCACCCCCAGTGAATGTGGTCCACTGAGAACTCTGGGTCAAACTGGAGAAAGGCACCTGAGGTGGATGACCACCATGCGAACAGCCCCACACCAGGTGATGAATTGGACACGGATGGGCATGAACCCTGCCACAGCAGGACAAGTAGTCATGCTTTGGGAGTCCTGTTAAGAGACAGATTACCAAACTGGAAGGCCCATAAATCTAATCCTCTAGGGCAATCTGGACCCATCTTCTTTTATAACAAAAGCACTTTTTTCTTTTTTTAACATTTCAAGTCCAGAGGGTAGCCCCTCTTGCCATGTAATGCAGGAAACAAAATGGGTGTCCAGGAGTGGGGAAGGTCACACTTTATTTTCTTCTGCAGGGGGCTCTCCCTGCAAAATTCACACGAAGGCTGGCTGCTGTCTGCTGTCCCCTGACAGGCTACGGCCACGTCTCCAGTTCCACACCACACTGAGGGACGGTCGAGTAATTTCATTCAAGGCACACTGCAGACCTACCAGAAGCTTGGTGATGACGTCCTCCCCGGAGCTGTCTTCCTGCAGAGGGCAGATGGTGTGGATGAAGGGCAGGAAGGTGTCTGTGTAGTCAAACAGGTACAGGTACAGCAGACCAAGTCTGGGGGAGCTCTTGAGGGCGTACAGCAAGAACAGGGACCTGCCTGGGTTCACGGCCTGCAGAGGACGAGGCAAGGACAGGGCCACGTTACAACTGTGGCGGCCAGCTCCCCGCCACACTCCTTCAAATCTCCCGCTCTCCACCGTACCCCTCTTTGCATGGTGTACACAAACAATGCATGACCGAATAGCAAAAGGGCAAGGGATCCACATGCTAGGCTACATTCTACAAATTGGGTGTGGGGAGCGGGTGGAGGGGTACAGATGAAATAAGGATGGCCGTGAGTGGGGGACCACTGAAACTGACTATGAGTACACTCGCCCCTCTGTTTTTGTATATATCTAATTTTTTTTTTTTGAGACAGAGTCTCACTCTGTTGCCCAGGCTAGAGTGCCGTGGCGTCAGCCTAGCTCACAGCAACCTCAAACTTCTGGGTTCAAGCAATCCTTCTGCCTCAGCCTCCCGAGTAGCTGGGACTATAGGCATGTGCCACCATGCCCAACTAATTTTTTTTCTATATATATCTTTTAGCTGTCCAGCTAATTTCTTTCTATTTTTAGTAGAGATGGGGTCTTGCTCTTGCTCAGGCTGGTCTCAAACTCCTGACCTCAAGCAATCCTCCTGCCTCAGCCTCCCAGAGTGCTAGGATTACAGGCATGAGCCACCGCATCCAGCCTCTAAAATTTTTTATGGTGAAAGATTTAGATAAAAAACATCCGTCTTGTGAAATGGCTGATTCCAGGCCTGGGGCAGGAAAGGTATAAAGGTAACTTGAACACCTTGACAAATGAGAAAGGAAACTATCAAAGCCTACTGAGGTCATCTCAAAAGGACTCACTAGCAAGTATGTTATACCTCAATTCAAAAGTTAAAGTTTAAAAAATGGACTCAAAATAACATGAGGAGGCTCCTACTCAAAAAGGGACAAGTTGAACATCAATCAGAATAACTAACGCATACTGAAACCCATCAAGAATGTTAAAATCTTCAGTTAACGATCCTAAAGAAAGTAAGTGGCCACCTTCAGAGGATAATAGGGAACAGTATCATTTTCCTGAAACTGATAAATAAAGGGAAAGAATCAAGCGATTAACCTGCCTTTCCCGTACAGACTGTACTCAGGGTGATTACATGATGACAAGAAAGCCCCTGTTTTTAAGATTTATTTCAGCTAATAAGTGAAGAAGGAATGAGAGAATTACATCACCATTTTGCAAACCCTAATGAACCAATTGATCTAAACAATGATCACAGTGGCTGCTGCCGTCAGAAAAAGGGAGACCATTAGATGTTATGAGCCTCTTACTGGAAGAAAACAGCAGCACCTAGGAAATAGCCTTGCCAAAACATCAAACCTGAACCAAAGCAGACTTGCTAGAGACTTCTAGAGACTTCTAGATTTAACTGCTAGACTCCCTGGTATGCGGGGGACAGAGGGACTGCTAGGCATACAACAGAGACAACAGCAAAATTCCAAAATGTGCGAAAACCCTACAGGACAAAATGATCTGGTTTCATCAACAAATAAACGTGGGGTAACAAAAAGAGGGAGGGAGACTCCAGAAACTAAAAGAGACTTAAGAGACATAACAGCCAAATGTAGACCTTGTTTCAATCCTGATTGCAATAAACTACCTGTTAAAAAAAAAAAGTGGGAAATTTGAAAACTGACAAATTATTTGATAACATCAGAGGATTATTTTTAACTTGGGGGAATACAATGGTGATATTGTAATTGTGTCTTTTAAAAATCTTCACTTTTTAAGCCGGGTGTGGTGGCATGCACCTGTAGTCCCAGCTAATTGGGAGGCTGAGGCAGAAGGATCACTTGAGCCCAAGAGTTTGAGAGACCAGCCTGGGCAACATAATGAGACCCCATGTAAAAAAAAAAAAAAAAAAAAAATAGTCTACCTTTTAGAGATTCATGCTGAAATATTTACCTATGAAAAATATGGTACCTCAGTTTCAAAATGATCACAGGCGAGAGTAGGTGGGGGAATTAATGAAATAGATATGGCCACCAGTTGCCGTTGTGGGTATGGGTAGATGGCAGTTTTGCACTAAAGGAACACAGGTCCCAGAAACAAAGCCTGACTGTGTCCAGCCAGATCACGGTAAATACAAGAAAAAGGGAGATGACCGGGTCACGTGTGTAGGTCTGGTGTCAGTGTGAGTGCTGAACCGAAACGGTCCAACTCTTAGCGACTTCCCATCAGATAAGGAGGAAAAAAACCAACCACGCAGTGATGTGATTCTGATGGCGGCACTACATCGGGGAGCTGCCTCCTCCATGGTGCTGACAGCACCGGCACTCAGGAGCAGCGGCGCAGGGACACGGGAGTCTCTCGGCTGTCAAGTGCTGCCCTCAGGGAGGGGCTGGGTAGCACAAAGAGCCGAAGAAGCTGACTCATGATAAGATTCTTCTCACATTCCCATTTGTTCTGCTTAATACTGAAGATTACAAGATGACTTCCACACATTTCAAATAGGGGGTGATTGCTGGATACAAGACTCAGAAGTGTTCTGCCAGATTTTTCTTTTTTTTTAAGACACAGAGGCTGGGCGCGGTGGCTCACGCCTGTAATCCTAGCACTCTGGGAGGCCGACGCGGGAGGATCGCTCGAGGTCAGGAGTTTGGGACCAGCCTGAGCAAGAGCGAGACCCTGTCTCTGCTAAAAATAGAAGGAAATTATATGGAAAACTAAAAATATATACAGAAAAAATTAGCTGGGCATGGTGGCACATGCCGTAGTCCCAGCGACTGAGGAGGTTAAGGCAGGAGGATCGCTTGAGCCCAGGAGTTTGAGGTTGCTGTGAGCTAGGCTGACGCCATGGCACTCTAGCCTGGGCAACAGAGTGAGACTCTGTCTCAGAAAAAAAAAAGAGAAAAAAAAAAAGAGGAAAAAAAAAAAGAGATAGGGTCTCACTACGTTGTCCAGGCTAGAGTAGAACTCCTGGGCTCAAGTGATCCTCCTGCCTTAGCCTCTCATGTAGCTGGGACTACAGGAACATGCCACTGTGCCCGGCCATGTTCTGCCACATATTAAAAACCACCATGGAATTAATATTGGCTACAAAAAGTCCAGAGTTTGACTGCATTAACAAAACAATTTATGATAAAAAAGAAGGACCTTTTTAATATTAAAAAACAAACGACAATAACACAAAAAACAATGCATCTACCTCAGGAGGCCCACATCCCTTCTTTAAAAAATTTGAACTGGTTTTTAAAGTAATACATGTACAAAGTAAACAAACATCTTTTCAAGTGGCCCAGAGATAATACTAACTGATAAATAAAATTCTCCATTCCATCTAAGTCTCATTTCCTGGATAAAACCACTGGTAACCCTTCCTGTATCCTCCCAGAAATTTTCTATGCACATGCAAATATATAGATACATACAAATTTTTATGTTTTCTAATATGCTTTTCTTTATTTTCAGTTACCAATACATCTTGGGCATCCTTCCTGACGAGCACACAGTCGCCCCTCCTTTGTCAATGCTTGCCTGATGGGTGTGCCTTATTGATTTAACCTGTTCCTGATGATGGGCACTTAGGCTGTTTTGCATGTGCTGCTATTATCAACAATGCCGCAGTGAAACAACTTGTTAGATGACTTTTCGAGAATCAAACCTTCCGTTCTCACAATGACCCGATGAGGTCATTTACCAAGGAGGAAACGGGCACGAAGAGGCCCAGGTACTTGCTCCTGTTCCCACAGCCAGTGTGTCCTGGAGGAGCCCAGGCAGGTGGGCACCAGAGCCTCGCTACTGACTGAGGCGCTACGCCGCCTCTGCTCTTAGTGCAGAGAAGTGAAGGGTCCAAGTGTTCAAATGCCCCTTTCCTCCTATTAGACATTCTCATCCTCGACAGTATAATAGGTGAAAAAAATGACATTTGGTTGTTTCAGTTTGTGCTTGTTTAATTATGAGAGCACTTTCCCTCCTACATTTATTAGTTATTTGTATTTATTTTTCTCCATGATGTCTTTTTTAGGGCATAAGTCTGTGTATTTCAGGTATTCTATAAGCGATAAAAAGACAGTATTTGCTTTACAGTACAATAGTCATTAAATCCTCTCTGTGAAGCAGAAGCAGCTGGTACAGGTAATTGAAGGTCAATTTCTCAGTATCTAGTAAAGCTGAAGCCATGTGTTACTTGTGACATAGTAACCCCACTTCTCAGTACGCAGGAAGAAACTCTGACATATGAGCATATGAACTTCCCAAGAATGTTCACAGCAGCACTGTTTCTTTTTTTTTTTTTTTGAGACAGAGTGTCGCTTTGTTGCCCAGGCTAGAGTGAGTGCCGTGGCGTCAGCCTAGCTCACAGCAACCTCAAACGCCTGGGCTTAAGCAATCCTACTGCCTCAGCCTCCCGAGTAGCTGGGACTACAGGCATGCGCCACCATGCCCGGCTAATTTTTTTTTCTATATATATTTTAGTTGGCCAGATAATTTCTATTTTTAGTAGAGACGAGGTCTCGCTCATTGCTCAGGCTGGTCTCGAACTCCTGACCTTGAGCGATCCACCCGCCTCGGCCTCCCAGAGTGCTAGGATTACAGGCGTGAGCCACCGCGCCCGGCCTGTTTCCTTTTATTTATTTATTTTTTTGAGATACAGTCTCACTCTGTTGCCCATGGCGTCAGCCTAGCTCACAGCAACCTCAAACTCCTGGGCTTAAGCGATCCTCTTGCCTCAGCCTCTCGAGTAGCTGGGACTACAGGAGTGCACCACCACACCCAGCTAATTTTTACTATTTTTAGTAGAGACTGGGTCTTACTCTTGCTCAGGCTGGTCTCGAACTCCTGAGCTCAAGCAAGCCTCCTGCCTCAGCCTCCCAGGGTGCTAGGCTTACAGGCGTGAGCCACCGCACCCGGCCAGCAGCACTGTTTCTAACAGCAAAAATGAAAACCCTCTCAGTGTCCATCAATAGGAAAACACATAAAGTGTCATATTCTCATGCAATGGAATACTGAGCAAAAGAGTGAACTGTTGCCACATATAAAAGCTACGTGCAGAAGGATATGGGGCCTCATAAATTAAGGGTGAAAGCCTGTAGGACAATGCTCCTATTGATTGTGGACACATACCCACGGTACAAGTAGGAAAACAGGCCCAGGAAGGAAGCACAGTACCAGCCGCAGGAACATGGTTACCTTTGGAGAGGGAGGGGTACTCGGGGGTTTCAATTCTATCTGTGCTGTCTTCTTTCTTAAGCAGTGGGCATGCAGATGACTGCTAAGTTGTTTTCCATACTTTTCTCACTTAAAAAAATAAAGAGTTTACCTTATATTCCCAGAGATTTTGGGGGGGCTTCACGCCTAGTGCTTTGACACGTTCTAGCTCCATGAGGATAGCTCTTCTGTGGCTGCTGTTTTCTATGGTATATGGTGCCCTTGAAAATTCTTCCTCTGTCAAGGTTAAAAGCAATCTGTGGAGGAGCGGGGGGTAGGAGGAGATTTCTTTTGAGATTATATACTACAAGCAAACTTTCCACATTCAGAGTTCTACCTTATTGACTAAATACTTTAGGCTTGAAGTTAAGGTGAGATATTTAATATGTGCAATGACATTAATAACAGCAAATAATTGAATTGCTTACTATTTGCCAGTGACTATCTGCAAATACTTTCCACAAATCATCACTGATCCATTTAACAGTTCTGCACAGCGGGTGGCCTTACGCCCCTTTAATGGATCAGAAAACTGGCTCAGAGAAATAAGGTGACGTGCCCAAGGCACACCCAGGTCAGTTTTGTTTCTAAGCCTTTGATTTTCCAGTTACACACTCTGACCTCTCACATATTATTCTATTGTTATAAGTGTGTATATATAGAAAAAAATTAGAAGGAAATCAAATAAAACGTTATAACATTAAGAGTAGTTGTTCTGGGGTAGTGATTTAATTTAATAAAAAATTGCTGGAGACTCCTTATCTGCTCTCCTCATCAGAAAACAGTGATTTGCCATTAAAAACGTCACCATATGCTGGCGGAAGCAGAGGAGAGAGCAGCAGGCACACGCGACCACTGGCGGAGGAGTGTAAATTCATGGTCCTTGTGTGGATACTTTGGTAATATTTATTCATGCTGTACAGAGCTATTCCCTTTGACTCAGCAATTCCAGTTCCAGGAATTTATCCTCTGGGAAACAGTTATGCAAAAATACACTGTAATAAAGAGGTAGAGAATTTTCTAGATCATAATTCTGGGAGGTGAATTTCTATGAAAAGCATATTGAAGTGGGAATATTTATCTTCCCCAAAGGAGAGCTCAGAGGAGGGGAGAAGTGACTGGAGCGGGAAGGGTGGCAGCTGGGCAGCCCCGAAATGAGTGCATTTTGTGTCTAAAATAAGCGACTCAGAGCGGCTGCTCCCATCACTGTGTGGTGTTCTACGTGACACCTCCACTCAGGGGACGGCTATACAAATATTATATTCATATATATACACACACATGTATACATATAAACACTGTACAATAGTATTTTCAGTTTGAATTAAAAATAATACATTGATATATTATAAATAGGATTATAAAGATATGTCACTTCAATATCATATAGTTCCATATTATTTTAAAAAAATAAATATGAAAAAAAATGTTAGTTTTATAATCAGAAGGCAACAAAGAAATCATTGATATAACCGCTATGGAAAATACTTTGACAGTCGAAAGAGAGTTACATATGACCCAGCCAGCCATTCCACTCTAAGACATTACTGAAAACACATGTCCATGCAAAAACTTGCAGGTGAATGATCATAGCAGTATTATTCATCATAGCCAAAAAATGGAATCAACCCAAATGTCCATCAACTGATGAATGAATAAAATGTAGCACACCCATACAACAGAATATTATTCAATCATAAAAAGAGTGAAGTCCTGATACAAGCTACATCACGGGTGAACCTTGAAAAAATTACGTGAAGTGAAAAAGCCAGCCACAAAGGCCACGTATTGTATGATTTCATTTATGTGAAATGTCCAGAATAGGCAAATCCGGAGAGACAGGAAGTAGAATGGCGTCTGCCGGGGGCCGAGGGGGAAATGAGGATTGGCTACTGAAGGGTAACAGCTTTCCTGGGGAGTGATGAAAATGTTCTAAAATGAGATGGTGATGGCTGTACATATTTGTGAACGTATTAAAAACCATTGATTATATACTTCAAATGGGTGAATTTTATAGTATGTGGATTATGTCTCAATGCAGCCATTTAAAAAAATGTCCATGGTGTCAGAAGACTTTGTTCCTCACCTTCCATTTACTCTTTCAGATAAAAACCTGTCCCTGTAGAGAGAGGCCCAAGGGCCCAGCTGCTCCAGCCAGAGGACAACTTCTTCTGCTGTCCATTTGGCCACAGCCTTGTGGACCAGGAGATCATGCTCAGATTCCCTGCTGCTCCAGTGATACACAAGCAGGACCACCTGGGGAAAAGTGACAGGGACCTTGAACATGGAGAGCTCAGAGAAGCCCATTTCTAAATATGCTAGTGTGGGGCAGGGAAGGGAAGAGGCTGAGCTCAAAGGGAATGATGCTGAGTGTGTACATGGAAGCAGGGCGGTGCCACTGCCACGGAGAACCAGGGAGCACAACTATCCTTGGAACATCTCTCTGACTGCTGGGCAGTGAGGGATCAGAGGCCAGAACAGGACTCATCCCAGAGCACCTGGGAGCAGCTGCACCCTTGACTCCATCAGCTTGGTCAACATAATCGACTCATGTGCTTTTTCTATTGAAAAAACATTTAGATTTTTGTAGCATAGAACTTAAAAAGAAAATAAGCCTCTACATTGGAAGTTAGTGGTGCATACTTAAGATTGACTCATCAAGGCAGACATGGTCTTGAATTCCAGTCCTACCACCTTTCTGCACCTGTTTCCTTAGCTCTATAGGAATAATAATAATAATGGTAACTGCTGCATAGGTTATCGCGAGGATTAAATAGGATAAAGCTAACATTTACTGGGTGCTAACTATTATGTGGTCTACTTGAGTAAGCAACATTCCTGGAGAAATCATACAACCCAGCAGATTTCAATGTAGGCAGTGAATTACATGCAGTCACGTCATCAATTGTTTAAGCGATTTTAACAGCAATGACTTCAGTGGAAAACAGTGGTAGGGGGGTCCGGGCTGGGGTGCACAGAGATATAGCAATAGACTTACTGCCACACCAGTTAAAGCTGTGAGCACTCCGGAAAAGAATCCCCCTCCTCTCTGGTGATTTACTTGGCCTGTGTTGGGAGCTAAAGGAATCTGATCATTCCCATATTTTTGAAAGGCTGCAAGACTTTGGACTATGTCATTATTCTGCTGAATGTCTTCAAATCTCATTCTAATCGCATCAGGAAATAACTTTTCAATGGCATCCCTATGGAGAACAGAGAAAAAAAATCACAAGACAGTTGTTTGACTAAATATACTAATACTTACAACACTTAGAGGCCAAAATAAAACTAGTAGTCAACATTTAATGATATACAGATATCCTAGTTGAATTGACAAGAATATCTGTTATAGTCCTGTTGGTAAAAGCAAAAAATTAGAAACAATCTCATGTCCCTTATGAGGGAAAGAGTTAAGTAAAATATGGTATATTCATTCAATGGAGTACTACATAGTTTTCAATGAATTTACTGGATCAGTATGTGTCAAGATAGATATATTTTAGACACACATACTGTTGAATGAAAACAGTAAACTGCAGAACCATACAGAGAGTACTCCACTGACTGAGAAAATACTTGCATTTCCTATTGGCACATCTATGTTTAAAAGTATCTTTTAAAATCTTAAAGAAATGACAACTACGTCATAAGTAAAATTACTCAGGGGAAAAGGAAGGAAGGAAGGATTCTAACATGGAGAAAGAGGGGTCAAAGAGGTCTTGCTTTATCAGCAATGTTCCAAAATTTTAAAAAGAATGTAAACAATGAATGTATATAAAAGATGTATTGCTTAGGTTATTAAAATTAGTTTATACAAAGGGGAAAAAAGCGAAATTCAGTCGTAACAGAAAGGCCTACCATCAGGTTATACTGTAGGGCTGTTTCATTTTCAATTATATACCATCAGAGACCCCTCCTTCCATTTAAGATTAACCTTCAGGTAGAGCAAGCCTGACAGGTAAGAGCAAACTGCAAATACACCTCCTGTGAAAAAGAGAATGTTGGGTTAATGGTTTCATGGAACTTTCTGGTATTCTTGATGATCGAGAAGGCTGCACACATTGCTAAGGCAACAGAAGAGGGGACAAGGATTTACGCCTCAAAGACCTTAGAGCACATTGTGACCATAAGGAAGCAGAAAAGAAAGATAGCTTTGTCTGTGTGATGCTGTGCATGAGAAACTATTAATGTGATAACTGGAACAGAGTTTATAAAAAGATTTTGAAAATCAGTACCAAATCAGTTATTCAGACTTATACAGTTATACCATCTTCTCTATTAATTAGACCTAAGGTGCTCTCAGTAAGTATTAATACAAATCAATAAAAAGTATTATATGTCATAGGATTACAAGCAATGGTCTGAGAACTAAAACTGATTTTTTTCTGTCACTTACAATAAATAAAAAACAATTTATGGGCCGGGTGCAGTGGCTCATGCCTGTAATCGTAGCACTGTGGGAGGCCGAAGCAGGAGGATTGCTAGAGGCCAGGAGTTTGAAGTTAGAGCGAGTTATGATCAAACCACTGTACTCTAGTCCAGGTGACAGAAGGAAATCCTGTCTCAAAGAAAACAAAAAAAAAAACCCAAAACCAAAACAACAAATTGTGGTCACCAATGAGGAAGGGAGTCTGGATTTTTCAGGTCCCCCCCATCTTCTTTTTTTGATATTCAGGTCCTTGAGCCCCTAATTCATATTCGAGCAGACGCAGAGTGACCACCCCGGAGGTGAGCTCTGAATCCCCAGCCTTTTCAAGCACTGTCGCTTCCATTAAGAGAGAACATGTTGTACGAGCTGTTACCGATGTGAGTTGAGAATTACCTGAGCAGAATGTTGACTTTGGGGAAACCTTCCCACTTTTCTCTGCATTCCGGACACTCTGTTTTCTTTGAAGACACCCACCATAAAGCTAGGCAGTGCCGGCAGAAGCTGTGCCCACAGTTCAGGGTGGTGGGGTTAACCAGGATGTCATAGCAGCAGTGGCAAGAAAATTCGCTAACGGAAATCTGAGGCCCGGTGCTTTGGAGAGGGTCATCTTTCTCGAGGCCCATCATGTTCAGATCATTTTTTTGAGGCTCCTCCATCTCTTAGCAAATTCTGGGATCCACAGATATAAAAAAGTTCAGACTTGAAAACTGCTGCAAAGCATCATTAATCTAGGAAGAAGAAAAAAAGATAGCAATAGGACAAATAGTGGTTTGAAGAGAAGAGTAGTTAATACAATAATATCAGCATTCTATCAGAGCTCTCATTTTTAAATGTGACGAATTCAGTTTATAAAAATCTACATTCCATAAACTAAATAATCATCATTGAATTTCTTTCTGGTCTATTCATTATACTTTTCAAAGTTAGTAAAGCAAAATGGTGTAGTGGAAATTTCAATAGATCTGGGGGTTGGGGATAGAGAATTCTGGATCCTTCCCTTTCACTAACTTCCTTTGAAATGTCTCTGGTCTCAGTGTTCGCAATTAAATTTCTACAGTCCTTTCTAGCTGTATAATTTTAAAATAACCCAGCTTCTTGGTCTGGTAAAATGTCTGGGGCTGACAGCAACAGATACACTTCATGTAAACAACTCCTTTCGTCCACATAAATAATTCCCATTAGGGAATCTGATTTCAGAGGCGCTAACAGAAGCAATTCCAAGAAGTGAGAGAAGCCCTGTTTTCTGGTGCCCTGTGCCAGGCCAACTCCTCCATGACTCAATACACCTTTTCCCCCTAAATCAACCCAAACATGCACATCATGTCCTATGGATCTGGCCAGTTTGGTGCTACAGAAACATGCTAATGTCATTAATACGCAAATGGTGAAGAACCATTCTCTTCTCATTCTCATCCGGGTCTTAGGAGATTTTTTTAAATGGAGAGGCAGTATGACAGAGAAGACCCCGGAGTTAGAACCTCAACTCCCCAACTCACTAGCTCTATGACTGTGCAGAAGTTACTTGAGCTCTGAGCCCGGTTTCCTTGACTGTGAAAACGGTGGTAACGGTACATAAACTTTAAAGGCATCTTGTGAGGATTAGAGACAGTGAAGGATAGTGGCTACGATGGTGAATGGTGTCAATAGGGGCCAAAGAAATGATTATTTACACTATTTCTAGTGTCATTGTAAGAGTCTCCCAATCTCACTACTGTGAAGGAAAAGAAAGGAAATCGCCCTCCGCCACCCACACCAGCCACACAGAGCAGGGCTCATGCTTTATGCTTTGCACGCATGTGGTTAAGAACACAGGTCCCAGTGCTGGGTGGCCTGGGTTCTTACCCAATCTCGGCCACTTTGCAGCTGCACTTGGCTTCCTCATGTACAAATGCGGGTATTCGGAGTATTCCCCCCCGGGAGGTTTGCACAGTTCAGTAAGAGAATGCAAGTACAGTGCCTAGTACAGAGCCTGGCATATGGTTTATTTAAAGATAAACCATAAATGGCAGCAGTTTACTGATTTTTAAAATCAACGGTATGAGATTTTTACCACATTTTAGAGGGTGCAAAATTTTGCATATAGCATGAAAACACTATAAATAAGTAAACCAGTAAATAGAAACTAGAAGGAAAGATAGGGTTAGCAGTAGATGTGTTTGGAAGGGGAAGATCATGGGTAATTTTTGCCTTCGTTTTTAGTTTTCTGTATTTACTAAGTTTTTAATGAAAACGTGTGACTTTATAATAATTGTAAAAAAATACAAAAATTGTAAAAAAAGTGTGTATGTGTATATATATACCATATATATATATATATATGGTATTCCTTGGTATATATATACCAAATTCCTTGGTATATATATACCAAATATATATATGGTATTCCTTTTGGCCAAACAATAGTGGGAGGTCTTCAACTCAGAAAATAAACACAACTAAAATTTAAATTTGGTGTTAAAAGTAGACTAGAGGTTCCTTATCCAGCACTAAAAACATAATTAAAGGTAAAATATAAATTTAGAAAATAAATGTAAGGAACAAATGTATTCAAAGTAAACGATGATGGTAAAGACAACAACCTGCTGTACAGGCCCATTAATAACTCTTCTTTTTGGAAGAGAAAGGGTTTAAATAAATGTTCTCAACAGATTCCAGATAATTTCCAATAATCAGTCATAATTGCTCATTGTTTATATGTTTAGGAACATTTAAAATGCTTCTAAGTGCTTTCCTTTGGGCAGCCTCTTCAAACTGCTAAGGAAGTAGGAGAGCTTATGTAGGATTTTGAAAAAAGAATCCTTTTGATATAGTACCTTTATTCCACTAATATTGATGAAACAACTACCACATGGAGGGCATTATGGTAGGAAATAATAATCAAACCATGAGTATTTATTGGGCATCTCCTCTGAGCTGGGCATGGAGCTCTTGATCATACCTGGATTCAATGTCAGAGGAAAGATACAGAGCTCTGGGTGAGGGCTATGCAAGGGCTGGGCCTGGCTGGGGCAATGTCCTCATGTTTTCACTGAGAGCAGGTGTGACACAGCTGGAGATGAGGCCTGAGACAGGGTCTCGCGCGCCAGGTTGAGGAGAGGCAGGCAGATCAGAGATGGGTGCACAGAAACGTTTCAGAGGTGGTGAGACCGGCAGAGCTGGGCTTGTGGATACAAATCTCACCAGGAAGGAGGGATAGACTGGGAGCAGGGAGAGCAATTAGGGAAAAGTTAGAAATGAGATGTTATTACTTCTGGGACTAAGGTGGCAAACATGAAAATGTGAAGAAAGGGATAAATCTGAGAGATGCTAAGGAAATGATTTACGGGCTCCAGTGACTAGAGAGAAAGAATGATCAAAGATGTTGGCTAGGTTTCAGAACAAGGCCAGAAAAGCTGTTCTCCTGATAGAAATGAGGTCACTGTAAACAAATAGTGAATTTTAGAAATGTGGGGTTTGAGGTAGTCAGACTTCCAAGTAGAAATGTCTAGTAGGGAGCTGGAGACACAAAACTATAGTTGGGAATAAGAATGAAGCTAAATGTATGGATTTCAATGTAATTGCAGAAAATTACAAATAATGTATTTTGAAATTAATTTCTCACAAATTAGCCTTTTAAAAACTAGAATACACCAGCAGTTCCTTGCCTACAAGATCTGCAAGTTTATTTCTCATGCGAGAAAACAAATCACACACAAATGTTAAAGGTTATTTTGCAAAGGTGAGGTGACCTTAATTAACTTTGTTTCGTAACTGCCTTTAACAAATTAGAAACTGCACTGACTTTGATAACTTCTTCGGAGTTTTACTTGTTTCATTTTACCCTAAATTCAAAAGCTGGACGTCAACAGAGAAACGGTACACATCCTTAAACAAATTCAGTGGATCATTTCTGTTACTTTTGTATCTATTTGGGTTACTCCCACCAATTAAAGAAAGCAGTACTTTTAGAGGATGGAAGTGCCTCTTCAGTGATAAAAATCTAGCTCAGACACTAAAGTTACAAGTTATGGTGTTGGAACTTGGGTAAATACACCTACCCCTGCTGGCAACCATTAAAGGCCTCTTTGAGAAGGTCTGAGGATGTTTACAGCTGTTCTTGCAGCAGGCTGGAGCCCTGAGAAGCTGCTGGCCAGTTAGTTCCTTCTGAGTTCCTTCCCAAGTGAGCACGTGTTAGAAGACTCTGGGCTACTGTTCTTTTCACCTGTTTCCCCCTTGTGTCAAAAGCCTTGAAGATGACAGGTGGGGAAGTGGGCAGGATGGAGTGGGGGGAGGAGAATCGTTCTATTATTACCCCCAGTGCTCTGTTCACATGGATACACTTCTGTTTATGAAATTACAAGTGTTAATTACCTAGTTCAAAACCAATGGGAAGAATGCATGAGCTTGGGGAAATCCACAAAACAGCAAACAGTAACAAGTTCATGGGAGGGCCTAGGGGCTCATGCCTATCATCCCAGCACTTTGGGAGGCTGAGGGAGGAGGATTGCTGGAGGCCAGGAGTTTGAGACCAGCCTGGGCAACACAGTGAGACCCCCATCTCTACTTCCCCTCCCCCTGCAAAAAAATCAGCTCGATGTGGTGGCATGTCTACAGTCCCAGCTACTTGGGAGGGTGAGGCAGAAGGATCCCTTGAGCCCAGTGAGTTTGAGGTTCCAGTGAGCTATGATGATGCCACTACACTCTGCCCTACTTCAAAAAAAAAAAAAAAAAAAAAAGTTTAAAATGATAGGCTGAACAGTACAGCAAAACCTCAGGAGTTCCCACAGGTACTGAGTCATTCTCAAGAGCTGTTTCTGAACAAAAGTTGGGTTTTCAACTGAAACTCGGAGAAGTGCCTCAGGAGGTCTGAATTCCACATCAAGCTGGAGTGTGAGCACGGTATTTGCATTTCCCTGCAAGGCAGTCTAGAGTTTTTATCAGGCTCTCAGAGAGGACCAAGACCTGGAAGAGGTTAAGAACTACTATTTATCCACCGGGGTAAAAGGTTCTTAATAGAACACACCCGTCTGCCTCTTGCAGTGGTTTTCACAAGCCAGGTGAGCCCGGCCACAGTGACGCAGCTTTATCACCATGGGCACCCATCCTCCTTGTCCCGGGCCAGTCTCCACCAGCAGCCACCGCCCTAAGGCAACATCTGCCCCACAGGCAGGCTTTCTTTCACATGGTGTTTTTTCTTTTCTTTTTAAATTGAATTTGGTGCCAGCATTAAAAAAAAAAAAAAAATCTAATTTTACATAAAATCCTAGATTTCTGGCTTCTCTTCAAAAAAAAAAAAAAAAAAAATCAGACCTGGCAACACTGGGATCTAATTTTTCACCTGCAGTCTGCTCCGGTCCTCTCCCACCTGTTCTCAGTTTTGTTATCTGCCTCACCCCTGAGTTCTCATCCCTTGTCCCATGATGTGATGCCTTCTGAGTCTATTGATGGGTGTATGGTTAGCCTCAGGCTAGTCAGCTTTTGGAGTTGTCAGCTTATAGCTTTCCTATCTTTATTTTTGAGATAGGGTCTCGGTCTGTCACCCCAGCTGGAGTGCAGTGGCATCATCATAGCTCACTGTAACCTCCAACTCCTGGGCTCAAGTGATCCTCCTGCCTCAGCCTCCGGAGTAGCTGGCACTATAGGCACACGACCACACCCAGCTAATTTGTTTTCTATTTTTTGTAGAGACGGGGTCTTACTGTGTTGTCTAGGCTGGTCTTGAACTCCTGGCTTCAAGTGATCCTCCCACCTGGCCTCCCGAAGTGCTGGGATTACAGGTGTGAGCCACCACACTGCCAGCTTTCTTCACTCTTGATTTGCTGTCAGGCTGTTATCTGTTGTTGTTGGCATAACTGATAGGAAACAATTATAATCTCTGATGATCTGGGCAATTCCAAGATATTTAATCAACATGACCTTTTCTATGTTTGCCCAAGAAGATATCCCTAACTGATCTACTATAGTAATCTGAAAATCTGTGAGAGAACAGAAAAGGCTGGGATACATGCAATCTCCCAATAATGTTATATAACTAAAGAACCCAGCAGGAACTTGGCTATTCCTCCCTTGGAAGGAAGTTGTTTGTCCGACTGGGTGAGTGCTTACCTATGGATTTATCTAGAGGGCTACTATCCAGGAGGTGATGGCCCTATTGTTACCTGTTTCCTTCTTTAGTCACACACCCAACTAATATTTATTAGGAAACTCAATTAATACAATAATTTTTATTGCATTTATCCAAGACAAATGCATTAATTCTGAGTTTAAGTAGCTAGCTTATAAAGATCTCACTATACAATGACTGACTCTAAAGAAACTGTAATTTTTAAACTGCTTGCCTGAGCAGTATATGATTATGGTTCTACCTCTTTATTCAACATACATCTATTTTGACTGTATTTTGCCTAATATTTTAGGAATCTTTCTAAGGGCTAATTTATTGGGGTTCCAGCCTGAAAAATATGATTCCAATCATTTCTCAGCAAGGATATTCAGTGTAAGAATAGAAAGATCTTGCCTTTTTTGGGCCTGTGGTTAGGCTATTTCCTTCCATTGCATAATACCTGACAACAAAGACTAATCACAACTGCTAACATTTACTGAGCCTTTGTGATGTGAAACGCACAATGATCCTATGGGATAAGTATTACTATCATCTCCATTTCACAGATGAGAAAATGGAGGCCTAATTAGTAAATGGCAGAGCTAGGTTTTAAATCGTGGTCTGACTTAAAGCCTGTCTTCATAACACTTCATTAGCCCAAGAAAGTAGTCAATAACAGTTATCAGTTCAAAGGACTGATTTACTCTTTTATCATCTTGGCCACATCACAGAGCTGCTACTGCACAGCTAAGAAAAACAAATGGGAGAAAACAAACTAGAATGTGACAACACTGCATTCTGGAACATCAACTCCAGCTGGTAGCTGCTAGAGTGAGTATGCTGTTCTCTGCAGAAATGTTACAATAGAACTAGGCAGGTTCTGTGAAGGGGGAGTTGAGAAAAAGAAAAAAAAAAATGAAAAACAGGGGTAGGGATGGGTGAAGAAACCCCTAGCTCTGGCACCCCAGATCCACTCCTGGGGACAAACACTGGCAGAACACTACAGACATTATTAAATGTCCAAAGTGTGTCCACCTATTTATGGTGATTATGAAATAAAAATAAATGTGCCCAAATAAGGCAAGGGTCAGAAATGGCAATAAGGACAGACTATTATGTGTTCTTCCTGCAGGTGGCAAAAACTGGCTCTTCCATTCACATGAGTAGCATTTTTAGTTGCTTACTGTGTAAAACCTTATGTTTTTCTGACTCCAAATAGATTTTCTTTCTGGAGAGGGTCAGAAATCAGCAGGGCAAATGCAGTGAGCTCCTTTGGGTGTTGACTTGCTGCCTGAACTTTGTAGCCCCAGGATTTGTTGTCTTGTGTGGTAGTGTTGGGCAAGATGAGGGCAGGCTGAGAAAGAGATCCTGGCTCTCTCGGAGCTTGTCCTCTCTCATTTCTGTTATGTGTCCTATATTCAAGAACCTATCCTGTACTAAACCTTGCCCATGTTCAACAACTCAGAAAGCTATGAAAAGCTGCTGGAGGTTACTAAGTAACCCATACCGTAGCTATTGGTTTTTATTTTTTATTTTATATCATCTTATTGTTATGGGGGATACAGAATTGCAAGTTACATACGTTGCCCATGTACTGCCTTTCCCCCCAAGTCAGAGCTCCAGCTATTGGTTTTAAAATATTCTGTATGACTCCCATTATAAACTAACACGTCCTTTTCAGATTCAGCTCACTCTCACACTTTTTACATACTACTGTTTTGGTCATGTCTTTGCTTCTTACGTCAAATCCTGAGGTCCCTGAGGTCAGAAACCAAGCCACTAAATTTTATCACCATACCTCAGAGTGACTGGCACAAAGCTGAACTCTAGGTATTTGTAGATGAAAACCAAATCAACAAATATTTGACTCCTCCACCAAAATCACCAGGTAAACTTCAACCAGGATGTCTGGGAGAGAGGCTCAAGAATGTACATTTTAAACAGGCCCTTCAGGAGATTTTTATGCACACACAAGTTTGGGAACCAGAGAAAGAGTGAGCTGTTACATACAAATAAACACTGACATGCCTAAGTATATATCTCAGAAAAGGTATGAATGTGTGTGAACAAAAAAAAGTTTAAATGACACTTTTTATTCTCTTCTTGCCAATCCCTCCTCTCTCCATTGCCTGAAACATCCTCCTAGAACAAAATTCTGACCAAGCCTCTCCTTTGCTCAAAAGTTACCTACTATAAGTAAATAAAGCCCAGAGTTGAAAGCTGGCCATTGAATTTTTATGCCCCTTAGCAATCAACATAACTTTTTAACTTAGAGCACAAACTATGGAGCCAGAATGAATGAATTAAAATCCCAGCTCCACCAATTATTAGCTGCATGACCTCCGGAGAGAGTCACTTAAACTTTCTGTGCCTCTGTTGCTTCACTTGTAAAATGGGGATATTAATAGTACTGATAGGGTTGTTGAAAGGATTAGATGAATTTAATATATGCTCAGCATTCAGAACAGTGCCATGTAAGTGCTAGTTATTAGTATTACTGTGATTGTTCCCTGCTACTCCTCTGCTCACACAGAAGACTACACAGTAGTCTCATCTATTAATTCCTGCTCCTTGGGCATATTTCCACATCCTCATATTGTTCTCTCCATCTGTAACACAGCTTCACAATATATCTGGGTCAAAAGTATCCAACTGACAAAATCCAAATCAATTGTCACTTGAAAGTCTAAATTAATCTTTCCTGCCTCTGTGCATTAGTGTAACTTTTATGTGTGTAAGTTTTCTCATCTACTGGACTGCAATTTCTCTGCAGAGGATGGTAGAGTTGGAACAGTATGGTTTTAAGAGTGAGACTGATTCCTAGACCTACGCAAGGAATAGAGAAAAAAAGAAAAAAGAAACAAAACAAAAAAAGAGTGAGACTGATCTGGGTTCCAAACCTGGTCACCATTTGTTCTCCCTGAGTCTCATAGCCTCAACAGCCTTCAAAAGGCTGTTGGGAGGTTTAAATGACAAACTCTATGCATAGATACTCAAAAAGAGTTTATTGTATGGTCGCTGGTATTATTAGAATTATTAACGGTGGCATTTACTGAGTGGTGGCTGTGTAATTAGTGCCAGTGCCAAACGCTGCTGGCACTCACCTGTAAAATGGGGATATTAAAAAAAAAAAAAAAAGACAAAACTGTCTTGGAGAAGTACAGTTTTTCAATCAAGTTTATGGAGATACACAGGGAAATGCAAAGCACATCGGTCAGGATACACCCAGGCTGGCTGTTTACAAAGCATCAGTGACAGGAACAAACAAAACAACCCTATCAGCACGTGCAGTCTGCGCTGCCTCTGGGGTGTGCCCTGGGTAGAGAGCAAAGCTCCTTTCCTATTGGCCTCTCAGAGCGTGACATCAAGACCACCCCCAAAGGACCAGCCAATGAGCTTCAGCGGGGAGGACAGAACGGCGACGTTGAGAGCGTGACAGACTCTCGGCTATCACTTCACCAAAGTTGGGGGGCTGCCTCCTGCCCAGCCAAATATCCTCAGATAGACATAACCTGACTCCCATTTGCCTCCCCCTCTTTTAATAAAAGAAAACTCCTTTGTGTACAAGTTCGGATTTCTGGGCAGTGAGGCTCGGAATCAGAAGAGCACAGCCCAAGCGTGACTTTCGGGTTTCATTTTCTCCTTTCTGAGCTTCCGTTACCCTATTTTAAAAAGGGGGAGTAATCACTCCGCCTTGGGGCAGGAAGGTGCCTCGCTAATTAGACTGCAAGCTCAGCCTGGCGGCTATCAGGAACCCGATCAATTCTGGTTGAGCTGCTGCAGGCTGTGCCAGGCATTCCTGGCGGGCAAGCGCCCCGTTGTCCTCCTCCAAAGTGTATGGAAGCGACGCCCCCTCCATCCCGCCCTAGGGAGCCTCTGGAGCGAGCGGCTCTCATCCTGACATCCCCAAGAAGACGCAGGCGAGGCCCAGCGACCGGCCTCGCCGACGTGGGGCTCTCGAAAAGGGATGGGGCAGTTGGCCAAGGTGGGATCCGCACCCCGCGGCCAGGACTGATGCGCATCAGGACCCTGGCCTGGGCGAGGCAAAGGCCCGCGCGCCTCGTCCAACCCCGCCAAGGGGATCGGCCAAGGGGATTCCGGCTCCGTCTTGCACATCACGCACCGAAATCATGCCTGGGCCGCTCCCTCACCACCCCTCGCCGTGCTGTGGCTTACCATTTCACTCGTCCCGGGACCAACCCGGCCATCGCCCCCCGCCCGGACCCCCGGGGAAGCAGAGGAAGAGGCAGAGGCTTCACTTCCGGAAGTAACTTGGGAGAGACTGCGGAGGAGAATGCCCCCAGCCCGCGACCATAGAGGAGAGGCCGCAGTCGTTTCCCAATCTCCTTAACCCCTCGACCTCCCCGCTGCCTAGAGCGGCCACTCCCCGGCGGAGGAAGTGGGCGCATGCGCACCACCGCCGGTCCCTCCCCTTCCTTTTCGTCGACCGAAGGCTAGCACTCAGGAGTTACGCCCCGGGGCGAACGAGAGTGTCTGCGTGTCTTCTTCCTGGGAGGCTGTTTCTGTATCTGGAGGATACAACTTTACCCAGAAATTAAAAGTAATATTATAAGACCGCACTGTACTCACCACGGTTTTTTTTTTTTTTTTTTGCATTCACATTTTGTGCAGAAAATCACAGGACCGTGGCTAAAAAGTACCATTTGTTAAGAAGGATCCATCCGTCGCGGTGGCTCACGCCTGTAATCCCAGTACTTTGGGAGGCTAAGAGTGAGAGGATCTCTTGAGCCGTAGGGGTTCGAGGCCAGCCTGAGCAACATAGCGAGACTCCCATCTCTACAAAAGATTAAAAAAAAAAATTAGCAGGGCGTGGTGGCTCGTGCCTGTAGTCCCAGCTACTGGGGAAGCTGAGAATGACTTGAGGCCAGGAGTTTCAGGTTTCAGTGAGCTGTGATGAGGCCACTGCACCCTAGCCCCAGAGACAGAGTGAGAATCTGCCTAAAGAAAAAAATAAAATCAGAATTAAAGTGATCTTATCACTGCTCCCCCCCCCCCCCCCCAGCAAGTTGGTCTTTTGAGAACTCATGCTGATTATCTGTTTTAAATCGCTGGCCTGGAGATTGCTAAAGTGCTAATCTGAGATGACATATTCTTTTCTACCTATCAAATTGGCCAAGATTAAAAATACTGGTAATCATTTTACCAATCTCCCTGAGCCCAGGCAGTATATGAACTCAAGTTTCTGGAGGATAATCTGGCAATAAAAATAAGCATTTTTTAAAGTTGTGGTAGAAGATACATAAAATTTACCATTTTAACCATTTTTAAGTATAACTACAGTTCAGTGGCATTACGTATATTTACATAGTTGTGCAAGCATCACCACTATGCATCTCCAGAACTTTTTCATCTCACCGAACTGTAACTCTACTCCCCTTAAACCCTTTTTATACAAATTTACTTATACTGTACTTTACACTTCACATACATTATCACCATTGATCCTCAACACAACCCCAGGAAATTGAGATTTAGGAAGGTTTAATACCGTTCTGGAGCTAAATTGCTGAGCTAGCCTTTGAAAACAGGTCTTCCAACCAACTTCATAATCGGCTTTTATCAAAGACCAAGGTGAATTCATTGACTCAACCCCATGCTTACTGAGCGTCTACTACGTGTCAGCCCCGTGCTGGGCTTTGGGTATCAACAGCAACCTCAAATCAACATACAACTCCTTTAAGGTAAGACCTCACATGTTGCGCTCGCCCTAGTATTCCCAGTGGCCAGTGCAGTAGATAAAGGTCTCGGCTTTGCTTTTCCTGCTCACTAAGTAACAACTCCCATTATTGTTTGTTACAGCATCCTGCTTTTTGTCTTCGTGGCAATTATATGTTTTCAAATGGCAAGTTTGATTCTCGCCTGAGCTTCCCATCTTACCCCAAGTTTAAGCTACGATGGGGCAGGGGCCGTGACTTCCTGTTCATCATTGTATCCCTAGCCCTATCAGAATGGCCAGCACATAATAGGAACCCAGTAAATATTTGCTGATCGACTGACGTCAGGACATGCTTATTTCTTCTAAAGTGAACACCTGCACACCTTAGGCCACGCCTTGGGCACTTCGATAACCACGCCCCTCCTCTGTCTCAGGGAGGAGTGAAAGGAGCCCAGATTTGGTCCCGCCCCCGACGCTGACGCAAACGCTGTCGCAAGCACAGCGGGCGCGCGCTGTTTCCGGAAGTTGCTGCCGCCGTGTCCGCTGCTGCTGCGTCCGCTGCCGCCGCGGAACTCTGCGAGTGGAACGGCCGAGGCTGGCCCGGGCGGGGCCGGGGTTCTGGCCACTCTGCAGAATGGAGATAATCAGGAGCAGTGCGTGTCCGCCGTGCACCTCCCGCGTCCCCACTCCTCCACCCAGGCCGCTAGGCCCAGACTGCGGCCGGCCTGTTTGGCTGTGCCGGGAGATGAGGCAGCGCCTCAGGGCTTTGGACTCTGCTTAAGCTCGTGTGCCTCTTTGGGCCTTGTCTCGCTGCGGACCGTGCACCTTTAGGGGCCTTATCTTTGTCCGGCCTGGGCACCATCCGGGCCTTGTCCCTTTCCGGCATTGCACCCGTCGGAACTTGTCCCGCTCTGGCCCACGCACCCCTCGGGGACTTGACCCCGTGCGGCCGGTGCACACCCCTGGGACTTGTCCACTCCACGCTCCGGCCTTTGGCCTCAGGAGCTCCTCGGCCCACCTTCCCTTTTCCCCTTATGAGCCAGTGGGCAGCCTCAGGCCACTGGTTCTGAGCCTCTTCTCGGTTTCTCTGCAGATTTTAAGAGTAATCTTCACAAAGTGTACCAGGCCATAGAGGAGGCAGACTTCTTCGCCATCGATGGGGAGTTTTCAGGTATCCCTTTTTTGGAAGCTCGGGGCTAGCACCAGCAGTGCATAGCCAGGGCTTTTGCAGTCCCCTAGTCTCCAACTTCTCATGCCTGATGGCGGCTCCTCGCTGTTCGTAGCCTTGGGCGGGTTGTACAAGTCTCAACATTTCCCCTTAAACGTTTCAAAAGCACGGAAGCGGTGAACAGATGAGATAGATTTGTGATTGCTCTTTGAGGATTGCAGGTAGAGATTATGGTTTTGGTGCTGCTTAGAACAGTTTGACATGTATATAGAGGAAAGCATGAGGAACAGGGTCGGGTTTTTTTTTTTTCTTCCTGATAAAGTATATATGGCATAAAATTTACCATTTTAATCATTTTCAAGTGGTTTTACAGTTCAGTGGCATTAATACACTCACATTGCAGTGCTGCCATCGCCATCCATCTGTAGAGCTTTTCATCTTCCCAAACTGAAACTCTTACACATTGAACTCTCTCCTCCTCCCCTCTTGAAGCCTCTGGCAACCACCATTTGTCTTTATGAATTTGACTACTTTAGACTCCAAATACATGAAGTCATTAAATAGTTGTCTTTTTGTAACTGGCTAGAGTCAGACTCTTCCAGGTAAATGAGGATATTCCTTTATCCATTAGGGGAAGTGTTCATTGCCTACCTAGGCAGGTGTGTTAATGTGTGTTATACTTTATCAAAACTTATATTTGCAGAGTTTTTTCTTTTTCCTTTTTTGAGGGGGAGCAAAGACTAATTTTTAAATTGTTGACATCAATATGAATAGTTTACTCTCTTTGGTGTAAATAGTTACTTTTGCTGTGTGATCTTACATGTTAAAAAGTCCTAGCTCTTTTTAAAGGAATCCATGTCGGGATAAATGTGGTCGTTGGCTTTATGTGTGCAGTTTCTAGTTGGAGTCAATTCCTTAGGAGGGTAAGAGTTTTCACCAAAACTAATTTTTTCTTGGCCTTGAAAATACTTTGTCTTATAGCTGTTACTCCAAGCTGTTGACTAAGATTGGTACTCTAGAAATAATATGCTTAAGGATTCATTGATGTCTAATTACGCATTAATCCTTTCGAAAGCAGCAAACCTTATTCAAGCATATAGGTTGTTTTCTTAAATGATTACTTTTCTCTAAATCCCATTTTAGACACTGGAACTGCCCATTCTCAAGTTGAAATAGTCACATCTCCAAATTCATTATTAGAGAGTTTAGCTTGGTGGCCAGTGAAATTAATGCTAATTTTGAAAAAGTGAGATCGGGAGCACTTCCAATTAATCTTAATTCACGATGTGAAATTATGGAGGCATTGAATGGTTGACATTTTTGCATTTATTAGTAAGTTAAAAACTTTTATTTGTTAACATCTAGGTATCAGTGATGGACCTTCAGTCACTGCATTAACAAATGGTTTTGACACTCCTGAAGAAAGGTATCAGAAGCTTAAAAAGGCAAGTGGATATGCTGGAAAATTTTTTTCTTTCTCATGTTGGTCTTCCCTATTTTAAATTATAGAGAAATTTAATTATTAAACTTGCACGTTAAGGTTTTCTAAGTGCAGCACTTCTTCTCAGACCCAGCCACAAAGTGATATTTTAGTGATATTTAAAACAGCAAAAATAATTGTTTGCTGGAAAACGTTTTGGGAAAAGTTTAGTGTTTTCAATGTTGATTTGATTTATAGGAAATAAGATGTGACTATTTTAATCACTTGGAAAATAGGCCTGATATGATACTCTGGATGATGGATAGGTACTTGATTGGGAAAAAATATTAAGAAATGTATATAAATTAATAACGCTTCTGATACATAATCTGTAATCGGTTCTACTTGGAAGCATTTTGCCAAAGTCAAGTTGAGTAATTCAGAAGGCTCGCTTGTTTGAGAATACTTTTGCTCACGTCGAATATGCTGCACTATCGTGACAGATGTTTTATTTCCCTTTTCCAGCATTCCATGGACTTTTTGCTGTTTCAGTTTGGCCTTTGCACTTTTAAGTATGACTACACAGATTCAAAGTAGGTTGTTCTGACAAATGGTGGGAATTCTTTTGTTGTGGCATGATGTAACCCCCTAAGTCTCCTTTTATTTTATTTTCCCAGGTATATAATGAAGTCATTTAACTTCTATGTTTTCCCAAAACCCTTCAATAGATCATCACCAGATGTCAAGTTTGTTTGTCAGGTTAGTAGCATAATTGAGCTTTTGTGGATTGCCGACAAGGCAGCGTGGAAGTATGGAATCTGAATTCCCTTTACAGTTTGATTCTACCACTAATTTTGGGCTTTGGGCAAATCATTATACCTCTCTGACCTTTGTTTTTGGGATTATAAATTAATGACACTGTAATCTTACCCTTTGCTTCAGAATAAGGAATAAGATGCCAAGACAGATGGAAATTGGCACATGAGCTTTATTGTTAATAAAGCTGAATTTGAGAACATGACTTTCTAACTGTATTTGGGATTTTTAATACCTTACCCCCAAATTCAGCTTACATATCAGGTCTTACAGGCTTCTCCCTATCCTGTTCTCCATGCACCCATTCCAAGGGTAGAGCTTTATATACAGGAAGAGCAGAGTATATGTGTATCCTATCCAAAAAGAGAGAGCCCAGAAGGGGCTAAACTGCTACACTCAGTTCCTTTTCCCAAGCTCCCCAATTAGGAAAGGGAAGATAGAAAACAATGATTGTTTCATCTTGAGGAGGAGAGGGCTTACTTTTTGGCCAAGATAAGGATGCAGGGAGCTTGCCCCTTAGAATATTCACTCCAGGGTTGTTGTAGCTGATAACACTGAGTGGTAGACACTCAGTAAGTATCAGTTTTCCCTTTCTGCCCTCTTGATTATCTGTTGTAATGGATAAGGAGAAGGTTAATAAGTGGTATGAGTGTATGGATGGGTATGTGATTAAAGATAGTGTAATCTTTTCTACCTAATAATCTTGCTTCCTGTCTTCTCTCTCAGTAGCAACACAAGTCCATTTGAGTCTTGCCATCTTTCTTTTCTCTTGCAAATAAGTGGTAATGCAATTATGAAAGCCTGGAGGGTAGGCTTTTAAGTGATTGAGTCATGTCAAATTTTTTCTGAAATAAGGCAGGATATAAACAAATGAAATTGAGAGTTATGCCTGGGTGCAGAAGAGAAAAGGTAAAGGTAATTTCAATCTTGTAGCCATTTTCTTAAGTTAGCAAGTAAACCATAGTTGACATTTCTTTCACCCTGCAGTCAGTCAACAGCTCTTTACCAATCAACCAATATTTGTACATTTTCATTGAGAAATATTTTTGAGTAGGCTCAGTTTGGAAATTTGTGTGGATATAGTTTTCTAGCAGTACCAGGAACAGATAATTACTTGAAAAGTGGGTTCCCTGGCTTTGACCGGGGGATGTTCTAGTCTGGAAAAGCAAAGGCAGAGAAAAGGTTTAGATGCTAACCTTGTGAATTGTATGGATACGGTAAATGTATCTTTAGATTTTTTTCCTTCTGTCTCTTATTTAAGGTGTTTTTTGTTTTATTTAGAATTCTGTTATTGCAGCAGAGTTGCCATCTCACAAGGGAGTTAGGTTCTAGAGTCATGGGGTCAACATTGTTTCAGGTCACTCTCAGAAAGCTCTTGTCACCCTTAAAACATGTAGGATTTGAGGGTAAAGCAACTTAATTTGTTCTTTGAAAAATAAGTATCTGTATACACAGTGAGATGCTCACGTGCTAGATGGGATGTGGAGAGATGGGCTGGCAGAACCACACGTAAACCCAGGGAATGTTCTCATTGAATAGAATGGCAGGCAGAGTAGCAGTGCATTTACATAGCTTTTGTTTCTCCTTTTTCTTTTCTTCCTCTTCCTTTTTTTGGCTGAACATCTGTAAAATTCATGGAAGGTGGTACATATATGGTTGTGAAAAATCAAAACATTACTGCTGTATATAGAGTAACAGATGAGTTTCTTTTCTGACGACCTTTTCCCATGCAACTTCCTGCCCATTTCACTCCATTTTCTAGCTTTTGTGTATATGTATACCTATGTATCTGTACACACACACAATATTAGCATTTTTCGTTATTATAAATAGAATCCTAATATTCAAATTTTATGTAACTTGTATTGCCATTCCACAGAATGTCTTTGTAGTTTGTAATATAGATACGTATAATTGTTTAGTCATTTTCTTAGTTGGAATTTAGAGGCTTTCCAATGGTTATCAATAATGCTGCAATCAACATCCGTGTGCACTATATCTTTTTGTATATATAGGAATTTTTCTACAGGATAGACTTCCTAGAAGGGGCATTGTTGAGTCATAGGACATGTACATTTAAAATTTTGATAAATGCCTCAAATTGTCCTCCCAAATACCTGTGCTTATCTCTTGAATCTTGAAAATGTTACATTTAGGACAAATCAAAGGTATTGGATAGTAAACCACAAATAGGGTTAGTTAGTTCAAAGGTTTTTTTTTTCACATTGTAGTAAAATATACATAACATAAAATTTACCATTCTTTAAAATTTATTAAAATTTTTTGTAGAGACAGGGTCTTGCTTTGTCACCTAGGCTGGAGTGCAGTGGTGCAGTCATAGCTCACTATAACTTCTAACTCCTGTGCTCAAGTAATCTTCCTGCCTTAGCCTCCTGAGTAGCTGGGCTACAGGTACGTGCCACCATAGCCAGCTAATTTTTTTATTTTTATTTTTTTGTAGAGACAGGATCTTGCTGTGTTGCTCAGGCTGATCTTGAACTCCTGGCCTCAAGTTATCCTCCTGCCTTGGCCTCCCAAAGTTCTGGGATTACAGAGATGAGCCGCTGTGCCCAGTTTAAATGTATAGTTCAGTGGTTTTAAATGCATTCACATTGTACAACTCGAAGAGTATTGTTTGATTAGAAAATAAATTGCTTCAAAGAAGGAATAGATGAATCTTTGACTCTAGATTTAATGGGATAAGGGAAAGTAGGGTGTTTTGGAGACTAGTACAAGGACAGAAATGTCTTTTCACAGTCTATCTTTTGGTGCCTCTGTCAGAGGTGAAATTTTTAGGTGGGCATAATTGTAAGAATATTCAGGAGCGGTAGACAGGAGGCTGGTAGACCAAGTCAAAAGACATTGAGTCTTGGTTTAGGATAGTGTAAGAAAGGAAGTGGGGGTGGGGGAAAGTTGCTTGTTTAAAGTATAGAAAACCTGAACTTGATGGAAATGATTTGCATGTATCCCAGTTTGTGTGTGTATGTGCCTATTATGGTATGATTGTCTTTTTTATCCCACCATGTTTAAAAAAGGATTTGTGTTGGCTAACAAAAGATACATACTATATTTACCTTTTATCGTACAATTAAAAAAATAAGTAAATGAGAAATTGAAAGACAAGACAAATGAGATTACTATGGTATGAATAGAACACCGAATTTATGCCAAAGAAAGTCTCAGTTGTTTGTCTCTGAGCTTCCTAGCAGCAAAGAAGAGGGAAACACATAGTCAGTTCTGTGGTCCATAGGATTGAAATAATCAAGGGCTCAGGATTAGTATTAATATAGCTTTTCCCAGAATAGAGACCTCACAACATTCACCCTTTGAATGTAAAAAATCATGACTATAGAACACCTTGTTTCCAATCGCATCTCTGAAGTAAACACCGTGATGAGTTTAGTGGGAAAGTTTGGCATATGTCCCTTGATCTACACTGATGGTATAATGTCAAAGTACAGCTCAGTAAAGGGACCAGATTAAAGTGGTTCAGGTGTGTAGCCTGCTGGTGTTCTGACTTAACCCAAGAATAAAAGTAGCTACAGTAATACTGCCTCTTTTTAGTCAATTTGAGTAAGAACTTTATGATTTTGCCATACTTGTTTACTACCTGTAGTATTGTTTACTTGAGATTTTTATTTAAATTTACTTATATGTTTCTGCTCATCCTGGGTTTGAGATATGTTTATTCAGTAAGGCTTGTTACTAGGAACTTTTCTTTCTTGATCTTGGACATTATGAACATCCAATTGGGATTTTGGGGCCAGATGTAGTGACTCATTCCTATAATCCTAACACTTTGAGAGGCTGAGGTGGGAGGTTTGCTTGAGGTCAGGAGTTCGAGACCAGCTTGAGCAAGAGTGAGACCCCATCTCTACAAAAAAGAAAAAAATTAGCCAGATGTTGTGGCATGTGCCCGTAGTCCCAGGTACTTGGGAAGCTGAGGCAGTAGGATCACTTGAGCCCAGGAGTTTGAGGTTGCTGTGAGCTGTGATGACACTACCGCACTCTAGCTGGGGTGACAGCGAGACCCTGTCTTAAAAACAAAACACACATACACGCACACACACACACACACACACACAACAAAAGAAGAAGAGCCCAGATACTTTAAGTAAACGAACGGATCATTTGTGGAGCAGAAATCCCTTGTCTTCTGACCTTTGGCATGTCGCTTCCTTGCCTGATTGCCTTGTTTACCTACCTGAGTTACTTCTCTGCTTCTTTTCACGTATCTGCCACTAACATCCCTGAAATGTATGTTCTGTTTATTCTTGTTTCAGAGCTCCAGCATTGACTTTCTAGCAAGCCAGGGATTTGATTTTAATAAAGTTTTTCGCAATGGTAAGACTATATCTGACTTATTTTACAGTTGATAAACCTTCTAAATTACTTGAGACATTACTTGGGAAGTAATGTCCTTGGGATTTGGTCAAGAATTATCATTAATAACTTGTTGGTTTTATTTTCATCAAAGAAGAGAAAGAGCCAAACTGGAGTATGCCTCATTCTCATTATTTTATAGTCACAAACCTTGGAATGTTTTAGTCACAACTGAATCAGGACTCTCAGGCCACTGATTATTACCAAGACTTATCCCCATGCTGTTGTTGCCATTCTCTAAATCTGATCTAGACCCTCATTTCTCTTTGTTATCAAATCTTTCCATTCAGGCTCTGTAAATGCCGCACTCCTTTCTTTTGGCAGTCTTCTGTGAAGTTCTTTGACTTCCTTGTCCAAAAGTGGACCAGGTGACTCCTCTTGTTACTCTTCCCCCCAGCAGCCTTCTCCAAGGCAGGTGGTTTTACCTATCACTCTTCTCCGTCTCTGGCCACGCTATACTAGGTTTCCTTGTTTCTCCATGCCGCTTCCAAAGCACCTGAATTCCCTCTTCACAGGAGCCACCGTTTTTCTCAGGGGTGTGTCACCCAGCTCTACCACCTTCTCTTTGCTGACTTCACAGGCAGCCTTGGCTTTGGCTCATTGTCATTCTCTCCATTCCCACCGCTGTCCTCGTTCTGGGAGACTCCAGCATCCACAAGGATGACAGCAAATGCTCTGTCGG
This sequence comes from Eulemur rufifrons, assembly GCF_041146395.1. Lineage (NCBI taxonomy): Eukaryota > Metazoa > Chordata > Mammalia > Primates > Lemuridae > Eulemur > Eulemur rufifrons. The sequence continues at coordinate 26,129,890 of NC_090996.1, forward strand.
TCCTTGGCCAGGCAGTCCACTGTCTTTGCTTCTGTCTCCCTTTAATCCTCCACACCCTTGGCGGCATTGTGGGCCTTGTCACTAACTGCACGTCTCATTTACCATCTGCGGTGTTTCTCTCTTTGAGAGCATTGCCTCTTCCCCTTCTTGTTCACTTACTCTAGTACCTCGTGTCAGCAGTCTGCTGACTACCTTCCCCTCTTGTACCTTGACTTTCTTTCTTATCCACACGGTTCCTCACTATCCTTCCTTCCCTTGCTTCTCTCTCCCTCCGTAGTACTTGCCTAGCAAAGTCCCAACCATGGTGGAATCTGACCATCCACCTTCTCTGTTTCTGAGCATCTGAATATTACTGGAAAACATGACACACCTGAGCTAATTTGTCACTCTAAGTTCATGGGCATAAGCTCCAAATAAGCACTCAGTTGTGCTAAAAAATCTTACGTTTCTGACCTAGGATGACCTTTCTGACTCTCTAAGATGTCTTTTTTAACCACTGATTTCTCCAAGTGCCCTACCCCGGTCATGCCCATGTCTCTCCAATGAAAATGGAAGCCAGCAGAGAAGAAGGGTTTTGTATTCTTACGACTAGATCCAGAAGTCTGTCCTAAGTCTGAACCTCACTTTTTTGCCTCCTTCCGTTGCAGTGGAAGAACAGTCTGTGTAGCTGTCAAAGGCTAGTCTGTCTACCTTGTTAGGCACGAGCTCTATCAGTTTGCCCCTCTTTTTCCTGAATTATTATTTTCCTTTCTCTACTAGATGATAGCCATCAACCTTTATAAACGTGCTGCAAGTACAGGACTTCTTAACCCAGTCCACAGGCACCGTTTTCTACTCCCCATAGGTAGAATTCAGGAGTCTGTGAACTTGGGAGGGAAAACATTTATGTCTGTATTTTTTCTAACCTTGAAGTGAAATTTAGCAGTTTCTTCCATTATGAATGTAGGCAATAACCCCAGCAATAGTGAGCAGTATCTGGGACCATGACAGCGGAAATCCCGGGGATCTTCAAATGACGTTTTTTTTTTGTTGTTGTTGAGACAGAGTCTCACTTTGTTGCCCAGTCTAGAGTGAGTGCCGTGGCATCGGCTTAGCTCACAGCAACCTCAGACTCCTCGGCTTAAGCGATCCTACTGCCTCAGCCTCCCGAGTAGCTGGGACTACAGGCATGCGCCACTATGCCCGGCTAATTTTTTCTTTATAGATTTTTAGTTGTCCATATAATGTCTTTCTATTTTTAGTAGAGACGGGGTCTCGCTCTTGCTCAGGCTGGTCTCGAACTCCTGACCTCGAGCGATCCACCCACCTCGGCCTCCCAGAGTGCTAGGATTACAGGCGTGAGCCACCGCGCCCGGTCCAAATGACGTTCTAGTTGTTACACATATCTTGAATATTTTTATGTTCATCAGTACTTTGAAATTATCGTAGTTATTGTACTTACCACCAGATCTTGTCATTTAATGTGTTGATCAAGAAGCTGATATACTGTATCACAGGTATTTAAAATTACTCTTTTATAACTACTTTAAGATAATTACCTTGCTTTATAATCTTTTATATTTTATGCATTTAAAAACATTGTTCTGAGGGAGGAGTCTGTAGGCTTCACGAGAGGCACTAGAAGGCTAAATGCGCCTGTACGAATATCTCCTACAATAACCCAAACCAAGTACAAACCAAACCCTTTCACTGGATTCCATATCCCTTCCCCTTTCTACCGAGTGATGCTCCCACTCAGGGCAAGTGCCTTGATCAAGTGGCGTGCTTTCACCGTTTCTTCTTCTTCCCTTCCAGTGTTTTCTTCACCCTGCTCCAGCTGGGCTACCTTCCATACCCCTCTGCTGATGCCGTGCTGGCTGCCTTCACCAGGATCTCAAACCAGCGCATCCCTCCTTGTCCTCATCTTGCTCTACTTTTTGGCAGAATTCAGCCCAGTTGGTTTCTCCCTCCTGGCTTCCAGCACATTTTGTGCTTCTGGTTTTCTTCCTGCCTCACTCGTGGCTCTCCATGTCCTGATTGGGTCTTTCTTATCTTGCCAGCTTCTAAATATTATTTTCTTGAGCTGGTCTCATGTATTCCATGGGTCTATTTTATCATTATGATTTCTTTTTTTCTGAAGGCAAAGTCTTGCTCTGTTGCCTGGGTAGAGTACAGTGTCATCATCATAGCTCACTGCAACCTCAAACTCCTGGGCTTATGCGATCCTTCTGCCTCAGCCTCCCAGGTAGCTGGGACTGCAGTCACCTGCCACCACGCCTGGCTAATTTTTTTCTTTTTTGTAGAGATGGGGTCTCACTCTGTTTTCTAGGCTGGTCTTGAACTCTTGGCCTCAGATCATCCTCCCACCTCGGCCTCCCAAAGTGCTGGGATTACAGGTGTGAGCCACCATACTCACCTTTAAATTTTTATTTTGAAATAATTTCAGACTTACATAAGTGTTGCAAAAAAATACCACAAAGAGTTTGTGCAGACCTTCCCTCCAGTTCTCCAAATGCTAGCAGTGTACTGCATTTGTCATCTTTGGCCTTGTCATCTTTATATGCATACATCATCCTTTTTTTTCTCTGAACCATTTTATTTTATTTTTTTTTTTTTTGAGACAGTCTCACTCTGTTGCCCAGGCTAGAGTGAGTGCCGTGGCGTCAGCCTAGCTCACAGCAACCTCAAACTCCTGAGCTCAAGCGATCCTCCTGTCTCAGCCTCCCGAGTAGCTGGGACTACAGGCATGCACCACCATGCCCGGCTAATTTTTTCTATATATATTTTTAGTTGTCCATATAATTTCTTTCTATTTTTAGTAGAGATGGGGTCTCGCTCTTGCTCAGGCTGGTCTCGAACTCCTGAGCTCAAACGATCCGCCCACCTCGGCCTCCCAGAGTGCTAGGATTACAGGCGTGAGCCACCACGCCCGGCCTCTGAACCATTTTAGATTAAGTTGCGTCTGCCATCTCTTTTCCCCCACCTACTTGTGTATATTTGCTAAAAACAAGGACAATCTCTGCTACAGTACTGTTACCTAATTTACAAACCTTATGTAAGTTTTGCCACTTACAGCAAGAGAGAAAAAAATGTTCCCCTGGTCCAGATGCAATCCAGGATCACATATTGCATTTAGTTGTTGTTTCTTTACTCTTTCTAAATCTAGAACTGCTTCTCGGTCCATTTTTGTTTTTTAATAGCTTTACATTTTTGAATGTGGAGGTTAGTTATTTTGTAGAATGCTCATCTGTTTGGCCTTATCTGATGTTTCCTCAAACCTGTCCCTATGGACTTAACTCATTTTTGGCGGGAATACCATAGATGAGAGAGCATGTCCTTCTCAGTGCGTCATATTGGGAGGCGTGTGATATTGATTGGCCCTGTTACTGGTGATGTTAACTTGGATCACTTTTTTTTGCCAGTTAGTTTTAGCATCCATTGATGATTCTTGTTTCAAACAGTTTGACAGATGGTGGTTTTCTAATTTCATTCTTCGTACAAATTCCTTGGTGTCCCATGGCTTTTAATACTACTCATATCCCAATGATAACTAATTTTTTTATCTCAACACCTTTCCCTTGAGCTGTAGGCTTATATCTGCAACTGTGTATGTGCATATCCTTAGATGATTTAATATGTCCAAAGATAGCTTTGGATTTCCACCCCTTAGGCTCCCAAATCTATTCTCCTGCTAGTTTTCCTTACCTCAGTTACTGGCCCTACCAGCTTCCCAGTTGCTTAAACCAAATAGCTAGGTGTCCTTCTTGATTGTGCCTTTGTCTTTATTCCTCACCCCTATTATATCAGTAAATTTTATTGCTTCTATCGCGAAAATCACTCTCCTCATGTATCCTGCCATCTCAGTTGTCTAAGTCAAGGTCTCAAATAGTGGCCTACGGCTGGCTACCTATTATGTAGTAAAATTTTATTGGAACACAGCTGTGCCCACACATGTGCATGTTGTGAATGACTGCTTTGTGCTACAGTGGCAGGGTTGAGTATTGCGACAGATCCCCTTGTGGCCCACAAGCCTAAAGCATTTATTATCTAAAGCGTTAAGAAAAATTTGCTGACCTGATCTGGCCTGTCTCTTCTCTTGCCTGGAGACTTGCTCCTAGCTGGTCTCCCCAGTTCCATTCTCACAGTAGTTGACATGAGCTTTCAGACATGAAGCTGATAATGTATTAATCTTGCTTAAATCTTTGTAATGGTGTCTGTTTGCTCATAGAGTAAAATAAATTTCTTACCGTGGGCAGTAAGGGCCGACGTAATCTTGCTCTGTTCTCTTTCCATTCTGATGTCATGCCATTCCCCTTTTGCTCACTGTGTCTGGCCACACCAGCTTTCTTGCTGTTCCTGCCGTAGTCCAGGCCATTTCCATCCTGTGGGCATTTATACTTGTTTCCCGCCTGACGTACTCCTCCCCTAGTTCTCTCCATATCTGACTCATTCTCAACCTTCCAGTTCTCCCTCACAGAATCCTTTTCTGATCACCTTGTCACAAGTAGTTCCCTTCACTACAGAGCAGGATGCATCTGTTTGTTCACTGTTAGTTCCCTAGTGCCTAATAAAATGAAAGCCCCGAGTAAATTATCTGTTGAAAGAACGATGATTGAATGAATGTACAAACACATTTCAAAATCACTTCCCTTCTCTGTTGAGTTTTTTAGATATAGGTAAATATAGTAAGTCTTTCCTGAGTAATTTAGACTCTTTGGTATGTTAAAAGATTTTTTTTTTTTAATTTTAAACAGTTTTTTCTGCTAATGCATTCTTTTTAAAATTATGTTTAGGAATTCCATATTTAAATCAGGAAGAAGAAAGACAGTTAAGAGAGCAGTATGATGAAAAACGTTCACAGGCCAATGGTGCAGGAGCTCTAGCATATGTATCTCCTAACACTTCAAAATGTCCTGTGACGATTCCTGAGGATCAGAAGAAGTTTATTGACCAAGTGGTGTAAGTTCCTAAACTAAAACCAAATGTGCCTTTCACAGTGTGTACTGGGGTGGGACTAACATGTGTGTTTCAGACCTGTGGTACACATCCGTAGTATGTTGTGAGTGCAGGATTTAATTGTGGCATATCTGAATTTGTGTAACAGCAGCAAATTGTAAATAGAATTCCATGTATTGTACTTGGACTTGCTACATGTCACTCAGCGAGTGGGCAGACCTGCAAGCGCTGAAGGCCTGACAGCCACTGTCCAGTCTCCCTGAAGGCAGAGGAGTGGATCAGACCCATCCAGACTGCAACCTGTCCACGTTTATTTCTCTCTCAGTGAAGTTTCTGACAAGTAGATCTGCCATTGGAAGAGTACCTGGTCTTGCTTAATTTAGTTGTCAGTGTAACTGCTTTACTAGAAAAGTAAGAAATTAAATCACTTGTATTGACGAATCCTTGAGAAGTTGTCACTAATTCATTAATAACATTAATCCCTCCCCAAAGAATATCCAAAATAAAGCATTTTTAAAAAAGTCTTTTGAGCTAAAAAATTATGGCATGATTTGGTAGAATTACATTGTCATCATATGTTCTTATATTTAGACTGCTTTTGGGTATGATTATTCTGTTGGTTGATGACTTTATTCCCTAAAAGTACTGATGGTCCTGGTCTATTCTAATTCCTCAGAGAGAAAATAGAAGATTTATTACAAAGTGAAGAAAGCAAGAATTTGGATTTAGAGCCATGTACCGGGTTAGTTGTCCTGAACGTTTTCACGTGTCTTTTTTTGGAAAGGGAGATGATTTCTGGCATTTGATGCATTTGGTCTTTTAAAAACGCCTTTATAAATAGTCTTTTTATTATAGGTATGTTCTCAAGATTTAAGCACTAATTTTGGCATTACACAGTGAGGGTGATTGTATATTGAGACGCTGAATGAATGCTTTGTCCTGTACCTGGTGGGGAGACAAGCTGTGCCACTTTGACTTTAAGCTATGCCCAAGAATGGCATAATTCCTTTGGCTTTGAGGAGTGCTTAATACATGAAGGGTTCAGAAGATAAGAATTCACTGCGAGTCTACTTCTATTTTTTTAAGTTCTCTTTGCAGTAAAAAAAAAAAAAAAAAAAAATCAGCATTTTAAAGAGTCAGGAACTTGAACATCTTTTTTTTTGCTTTTACTTTCTGATGAGCTTCACGAGAGTGTTTTAATGCATCTGTCTACTTTAAACGCTCTTTATGCAGCCGCAGGAAGTAATATTTTGATTAGACAAGAACTTCTACCTGTTCTGTAAAAGCAATATAATAATATTAAAGAAAGTTTTGAAAAGACAAGTAATGAGGAATCCTCCTACCTCAGACATCTGCCTATTTTCTTTTCTTTTCTTTCTTTTTTTGGTGAGATAAGATCTCACTTTGTCACCCAGACTGGAGTGCAGTGGCCTCAATATAGCTCACTGCAAACGCTAACTCCTGGGTTCAAGCAGTCCTCTTGCCTCAGCTTCCCGAGTAGCTGGGACTACAGGTGTGCACCACTACACCTGGATCAGTTTTCTGTCATTTGTAGAGACAGGGTCTCTCTGTTGCTCAGGCTGGTCTCAAACTCCTGGCCTTAAGCCATCCTCCCACCTCAGCTTCCCAAAGTACTAGGATTACAGGCATACACCACTATACCCAGCTCATCCTGCCCATTTACATTTGTGTATTACCTGTCAGTTCTAATGAAGTCTCTTTTTAAAATTAAATCTTTCCTCACCAATGCTTGGTAAGTTTGGGTTTACTTTTTTTTTTTTTTTTTTTTTGAGACAGAGTCTCGCTTTGTTGCCCGGGCTAGAGTGCCGTGGCGTCAGCCTAGCTCACAGCAACCTCAAACTCCAGGGTTCAAGCAATCCTTCTGCCTCAGCCTCCCAAGTAGCTGGGACTAAAGGCATGTGCCACCATGCCTGGCTAATTTTTTTCTATATATATTTTTAGCTGTCCAGATCATGTCTTTCTATTTTTAGTAGAGACGGGGGGTCTCGCTCTTGCTCAGGCTGGTCTCGAACTCCTGACCTCAAGCGATCCTCCCGCCTCGGCCTTCCAGAGTGCTAGGATTACAGGCGTGAGCCACCGTGCCCGGCCAGGGTTTACTTTTAATGAGCCAAAATTAATACCTTTTCTTTTCTTTTTATAGGTTCCAAAGAAAACTAATTTATCAGACTTTGAGCTGGAAGTAAGTATTTATGTAGCATGTGAGAGCTCTGTGATGGACCCAGGATTTAAAAACTAAATATGATCTCTTAGCTCTCATTTCCTTTTTGAAACACTGCAGTTCTTGGTGATTTGACCATATCAAATGCCCTGTACTTTCTTAAGTTTAATGTCCACTTAATTTATTTTTCTTTATTGCTTTTTAATAGATGCTTTAAAGCCTTGTAAAATTTCTTTTAATTATCACATTGGCCTCATCCATTAAGCTCCAGATATATATTGTTTGTTCTTTGGAGGTGTATGATAAAGATTTGGTTTTAAGACCGAGGAGATACTCAGGTGAATGCTTTTTCTAAAGCAGAGGTTCTTAACTTGGGGTTAGACTTTGGATGGATTTCAGGAGATCTGTGAATCCCCTGAAATAACATCCAAAATTTTGTATGTATGTTTTTCCCAGGATGTTTCCCTTTGTTTCGTTGTATTTGCAAGTGGGTCTCTAACTTAAAAATTGAATGTGGCATTAGACAGATGGACATTTGCATTTGCCTTAAAGGTCCTTGTTCTTCTGTTGGAGTCCACTGATACATTTGTACGGGGAATATACTTTGAACAGAAGAGGACAAGGCCATTGTTGAGTTTTCCCAGACTCTTTTGCTGTCATGTTATCCTCGCACCTTACTCCAGGTGCCTTCCAGATCCCTCTCCTTCTTGGCTGATGCAAAGTACCATGCCAAATTACAGCAAAGATGGCCATCTCAAACCTCCCCTTCATATGCCCCCTGCGATCTAAAAATTCAAAATTTCACTTAGGAAATAGACATTAAATTTGGAAGCAAGATTTGACTGTGTGGTAATGAGTTGACTGTATTATGAGATACAAGACATTTTAGAAAATGTCCAAGTCGTTAAAAATTTAATTTGAAATTAGATACATTCCTATGTGTTTAGGGTACCATTTAGCAACTGAAATAGGCTTACTATAACGTCTTCATTGTAGTGATAATTATTTCATATTTAATAAAACTTATTTCACTTAGTTTATAGCTAGATAGTTGCTTTTTAAATACTTTGGGTTTTAGCTGTCAGTGACTCATCTACTGATACCATATTTTCCTTCTTTTCTTTAGGTATCCCAAAGGCATTCATGTTGAGACTTTAGAAACTGAAAAGGTAACCCCAAGAATTATCCAGGACTAACATTAAACAGCCAATAATATATCTATGTGTTGAAGGTCAGAATTTACACCTTGGCTCTGCTACTTGTAAGCTGGGTGACCGTGGGCAAGTCACTTAACCTCTCTGAACCTCATTTTCCTTGGGGCTGAGCATAATAATGATGATTTATACCTATCTCATAGCTTTTTTATGATAACCCCATGGGTAAATGGAAGTGAACGTGCTTTGTAAACTTGAAAGTATGCGAATTTTAGTTCTTAAGTTTTACTATGGCAGAAAGCTGTAGTGCTATGCCTGAACAAAATGGCTTTGTGTTATGTGGTCAGGTAAAATTAAATTAGAATGTGGGTCATAAACATAAACATCGCCATTTTCATGTATTCCCCGGGTGCACTGATAGAACCGTGTTGCATGACGGGTGGTTAGTGGTGGGTTCCTTTTGCAGAACTTTTGAGTTTTAGAATTTGGTTGTTGCTCATAAGTCAGATATCAATATAGAGATTAAATAAGTTAAAAACAATCTTGCTGGAAGATAAATCTCAAACTTTGACATAGCAAGTTTTGAGTTGTGTTTAATGGTCACAGAATGCAATATATGAGAAAGCCGTAGTTGTATGGCACATTACCTGAAAGTCCAGGTTTTTTTCTTATGCTGTTAAAATATATAGAAATTTTACTTTAGAACTAGTTATTTAGAAATTTGTGTTCAAATGCAGCATAACTTTTTAGTATTTGTCATAGAAAATGTCTTTTTCTCACAGTCTGTTGATATTTTTAACTGATGTCTGTTAGGTTGATTTAATAAACCATGGGAAAATGTCATGGAAACAGGCAAAATTTTGGTTTGTAATGCATCAACTTAGCTTTTGTTGGCATTTCAAAATACTTTATGTTGTGTTTGGTCCGTGAAAGGCTTGCAGTGATAAAAATTATAACTTATATTGGTAGCAGAATTCTGAATTTTTTTGGGTCAAGTTGCTTCCAGAAAATTGTATATCTGCTTTATGTCTTTTAGAAGGAGCGATATATAGTTATCAGCAAAGTAGATGAAGAAGAACGCAAAAGAAGAGAGCAGGAGAAACATGCTAAAGAACAGGTAATTGGGCTATGTAAATTTCCTTTGAGTGAGATGTGGAACATAGATACTGATTCATTCCTGTCTCTGTATTTCTAGTGTATGTGTTGGATTCAATTTAATGAATAATTTTCTACCATGGAAGAATTGAATTGGTAAAAAACAAACAAACAAAAAACCTAGACTAGAATAAGGAGAAGTTAAGTTTTGGCATTAGGCATAGCCAGTAAATCTCATGTCATGGTTGACCAGTGCCCACTTGGGTAAAGCAGTCTCGAAGGGAATATTCTTAATTATCATTTAGCTTATATGTCACTGGCCTCACTGCCCAATACCTAATACTGCCACGTCTAACTTTACAGTTAATTGCTAGTTTTCCTAAAACAAAGTTCAGAGCGTGTGATCTGACAGATTAGGATGACATGCTCATATTTGCATTGTTGGAACATTATCCCCCTGGTTGCTGTTTGAAGAATGGATTCTTGCGAGTAAGACTTGGAGGCAGGAGGCCAGTTCAGCTGGGAGATAGTGGTGACCTGGAATAGGATAGTTAGTAGCAGTGCGGATAGAATCTGGAGATATTTGGAAGGTAGAATCTGTGGAATCTGTGATTGTATGTGGGTGTGGAAGGTGAAGGGAGAGGAAGGAGGACACTCAAGCCAGCTGGCACGGCTGGGTAGACTGTGGCCAGTTCACTTAGATGGGGTTGGCTGTAGTGACATTGATGAGGGAAGGGGTGGAGGAGGCATGAGGGGGTTTGGGTGTGGATGGATGTCAAGCTCACAGATATGTAAGGCAGGGCCACTCCTGACTGCCTCAGCCAGTAAAGATGCAATGAGCCACTTTCAGATTTAAAGAGCTCATTACCCACACAGAGAAAGGAAGATTAGCAGAAGATGTCAGCTGCCTGTGGTCCTTGTCCTACATACCAAAAAGAACAACACAGAAACAAGAGGGGCCAGACGACTGCAACTTGAGTTGTGGGAAATCCCATTACTAGGGAACCAGTTCTAGACTGTAGCTGTTTCTCAGGGAGCGAGGCAGAAAGCCCCACAGCTCCTCAGAACCTATGACAGCCTCCCAGGAGTGCTAGTGAAGTGGGTGGGAGATGGCCTCATAGCAGCTCCGTACACTCCTCTGCCTCCCACCCTTTCCTCCTGAGGCCATCTACCAAGACACACAGGTCTGTGGCCAAGGCGCAGAGTAGGCGTTACGTGTGTGGCCTGTTTGGAAATGTGCAAGGTCTCCAGGACACCATGGCGAGACTGTTCCCTGCAGTGGAAGTAGATGTTACCTTTTATTTTTGACCTGATGAGGTTTTAGGTGTCTTTTGGACCTCCAAGGGTGGATGTCCTGTCAGCAGATTTGTCAATCTTGAGCACAGGAGAAAGGTGAGAGCTACACATGATTGTCATTGCAGAGTTATCAGGACAGGATCTAAGCACACACAGTGTGTGAGGAATGAGGAAAGGACCTAGAGTAGAATCCTGAGGACACCAGCATTTAAAGATAGGCAAAAGTAGAAAAAAAGTACCAGGAGATTATTGTGACACACAGCCAAGGGAAGAGAGTGTTTGAAGAAAGGGGTGGTCCACAATGTCAGATGCTCTCGAGAGGCAAGGGTGAGGATAGAAATAGGGCTGTTTGATTTAGCCTTGGGAGTTGTTTGTTGCTGTTTTAAAAATATACTTTAAATCTTTGATTGTGAAATACATATAACAAAATTTATCATCCTAACTGTTAATATTTGCAAGTGTACAGTTCAGTGGCATCAAGTACATTCACATTTGTTGTGCACATCATCACTACCATCCATCTCCATGGGTGCTATGAATGTGGGTGTGCACATACCTGAAATCCCTAATTTCAGTTCTTTTGAGTGCATGTACTTAGAAGTGGAATTGCTAGATGATACGGTAATTCTTTTCTTGAGGAACATCCATTGCTGTTTTCCTTAGCAGCTGCACCATTTTACATTCCCACCAAAAGTACACAAGGGTTCCATTTCTCTACATCCTTGTTAGCCTTAGGATTAGTTCTAAGGAGGTGTGCCACTTCAGTGAGGGTGAAGCCAGAGGGCAGAGGGCTGGGAGCACCTGGGAGTTGGTGCGTGGAGAGAAGTCTTTCAAGCAATCAGCTGTCTTGAGATGAGGAGAAGGGGTGGTAGTTAGATGCAGCTAAGAACTAAGGAAGGGTTTTCAAGATAGGAGAGATGTTGAGTCTATTTACACACTGTTCAAAAGAAAATAAGAGAGAAGAAGGTGAGTGGGGATGAGTCTCAGAGAGCTGTGCTCTAAAAATATTGTAAAAAAATGCATTTGTCAAAGAAAAAGGTCAGGAATTATGGGAATACTTGATCTGTCAGCTGCTGGGTTTCCATGGACATGCATTATTGAGTTTAGCCAGCAGGTGGCAACTTTTTAAAGTGTGTGTTTTTAAGACACCTTGATAGATTTGGAAATTTCAACCAATTTTGTGAAATAATGGGTAAATCCTCAGCACTGTTATTTCAGTAACGAATGTGTAATTTCCCAGTTACTTATTCTACTTTCTAAAACGGTATAGGAGTGTCATAGATCATTTTAGATGCAGTTGTTTGGGATGGTAGGTGCAAAGCAAAGTCCATGAAACTAAAGCTATCTAACTTGATACAAAATTTCTGTTTTTTTTTTGTGTTTTCTTGGCTATTTTTTTAGTCCATTCAATTAAGGAGTATGTGCACATCAATAGTGGGCTTTTTTTTTTCTTTTTAATTAGGAAGAACTGAATGATGCTGTTGGATTTTCTAGAGTCATTCATGCTATTGCTAATTCGGTAAGTGAACCACTTTTTCTTTTTAGCTAGATCGCTGAATGTAATATTTAAGGTGAAATATCTAATTATCATTGCAGATGAATCATTTGCTCTAATTTCGATTCAAAAAATTATTTTCCCCCCCGATAAGATGACTGGGAACATTTGCTCTACTTTAGAATGTTTACCTAGTATGGAGGAGGAAGTTAGAACTTCATCAAGATAGATTGTTGTTATAATAAGCACTTGATGAGAGACATCATAATTGTTGTATTATATTCAAACCATTTTTCAGAAAGCCTTGCTTGTAAAATGCATAGGAGTATTATACTATGATGTCCTTATATGGCTCCATGAAACTAATGTTTATTCTCAAAACCAGTAATCAGTTGAAAAAGAAATTTAGGAGTAAGGGGAGAAACAATCAGATATGTAACTGAAGGTATTTTGTTCTCTAAGTAGAAGAATCCAAAGGATGTTGAATTCTGAATAAATATTATTGAATCTTATGTCTAATAGCATTAATAATATTTGATAAGTTTTTAAAATATATTGGCTCTATGATAGGTATGACCGACGTTTTTCCTTGCTTCGTGAATCCTTTCTGAAAAGAGGCATCCACATTTTGCATAGGTGAACTGGGTCATGTTGCTGGTGGTTTTAGGCAGACAGCCTGCTTCAATGCTAATTGCCTCAAGTCTGAGACTTACTTTTCCTTGAGCATTTGGCCCTGGGAGAAGGAATCATCTTGTTCCTTAGATGCCAAGCATTGCTTCAGGGAAGCTTTAAGGCCACAGAGACCCTCTCAGTTCCATGGCCATCTACCTACCAGGGGCAGGCTTGTAAACACAGGGGTGCTGGAGGGGAGGAACACCCTGTCCTTGTTTGGGGATAAACAGAGGTTATAGACTCTCATAAAAGAAGAAGGTTGGCTCACCAGAAACTTTCTCGCTGAATTGAGGTTATCGGAGTGGAATAGAAAGTTGAATGAACCTGGAAAGGAGCAAAGATATGAGCCTCTTCAGCAGCGGCTGAGGTCACAGGTACCCAGAAAAGCAGAGATGAGCTTCTGGTTACATTTCCTCATGTTGTACACACTTAGCCAGCAGACTTCAGATAAGTGGTTAGTTTGACTGAAGCCATCCCTAAAATGCAGAGACCTGCGACATCAGTTGGCTTTGAGCTTTCTTGTAGCCATCATGATAGTTTAGTTAGCTTTTCCAAGATTGGGACATTTGTTTGCCTTGTACAAATTCAGATACCTTAGCTTACTCTACCTCTGTTTGCTCTTCTCTGACATCTTTCTTCTGCAGAATAATTCTTGGTATGTTGCTGACCATTGGGTAGTTAATATCCCAAAGCATACCATGAAGAAAGCTCTATTTATTAGTGATTCAGATGTTTGAAATTTATAAGTCACCTTAAAAATATTAATATAGTTTATCTCTGCAAAGCCAGTAAACAGTAAATACTCTTATTTATATCACACCAGATTTTTTTCCAGTTAGTAAATCTGTTTTCTATGGTTTTTAAAAACTTTATTTTATACTAACTTTATACTCACAAAAAAGTTGCTAAAATAGTGCAGTTTCCATATATCCCTAACCCATCTACCCTTAATGTTAACATCTTACAGAATCATTGTACAGTTATCAGAACCAAGAAATTAACAATGGTATAAAATTATGAGATAAACTGAAGACCTTATTTTAATTTCACCAGTTTTTCCACTAAGTCCTTTTTCTCTTCATGATTCTATCCAGAATCCCACATTGCATTCATTTATTTCTCCTTGGTCTCCTGCAGACTGTAACAGTCTTTCTTCATAACCTGGATACTTTTGACAAGTATTGATTGTTAGTCAAATGTCTCTCAGTTGGGATTTGTCTGATACTTTCTCATGATTAAACTGAATATATGGTTTTGGCAAGAATACCACGGGAATGACAGTTCATGATGTTGACCTTGGTCGCTTGGTTGAAGTGATGTCTGCTGGATTTGTGTTCTGTGAAGTTACTATTTCTCCTTTGTAGTTAATAAAATATATTGGGAAGATACTTTGAAACCATGAGAATCCTGTTTTTCCTCAAACTTTTGCCAGCTAATGTTAGCATCTGTCAGTGGATCTTGTCTGCGTCGGTTGTTACTGTGATATTCTAATGGCGAGTTTATGTTCCCCTCTCTTTCTAATTTTGTTCTTGCAGTTCTTCTATGACTGAGAGCTTTCTCTTTTCTCTGTTTAATCACATTTTATGTATGTGAGTATGGACTCAGCTATATTTATTTTATTTTACAGATTACAATCTAGTATTCTTATTTATTTTGTTGCTCAAGTTGTACCACCTTTGGCCATTGGAGCTCCTTTGGCTTGGCTCCTGTGTCCTTTGAACAAGCTCCCATCATTTTCTGAACACTTCATTACTTTCTAGCATTACAAGATAGTCCAGGCTCATCTTGTATTTTCCCTGACTCAGCTGTGAAAACAATGACTTCTCCAAGGAGCTCTGGTTCCTTTTATTGAAGAGTAGTATTTAGAAACCAAGATCTGGCCCTAGCTTACTATTATGACGTCTTTGCTTCTAGCCCTCTCACTGGACAGAGCTAAGTAAGAATGGTATTTACATATACCCATGCATGCATGCAGCTATACTTGTGTGTGTGTGCATTGGGCATATATATCTGTGTGTATATATGTATAATATATTTATGCCTTTATACTGGTAGCTCAGATTCCAATACAATACCACAGGCTTTATTTTTAGATTACTCTCTTTTCTTATTTGTAACTTCTTTCTCAAAAGTGAGAAATCCAGTTCTTATTATCTACATCATATATATTTGTTTGAACCTGGCATACATATGCTTTCAGAACTACTAACCCATACCTTGTGAGAAGTACATTTACTGACTAAATTATAGCATTTATGTGCAGTTCTCTGTGTCTTTAGCCTTACAGTCTCTAGTCATGATACTGTTTTCCATGTTAGTTTTTTTCTTCCCAGTCTCCTTCAGTGTGGTTGTGGTATTCATTTATAGTACAGTTAGGTTCATTTATTAGTGTTTGTATTCCATTTTAGGTTTTCTACACCTTTTCTATGGTTTTAGTCAATGCTCAGTGTTTTGGCTTTGGATAGGTATTCAGAATGTACACAAATACTGAACCAAAAAGACAGCTTGTCTGTTAGATTTGGGAGATTCTGTATAGCAGCAGTCCCCAACCTTTTTGGCACAGGGACTGTTTTCATGGAAGACAGTTTTTCCACAGACTGGAGTTGGGAGGCTGGGGATGGTTTCAGGATAATTCAAGTGCATTACATTTATTGTGCATTTTATTTCTGTTATTATTACATTGTAATGTATAATGAAATAATTACACAATTCACCATAGGTTGGGGATCCCTGCTGTACAGGATTAGTTATTTCAAGGAATCATGTTTAATTCTATGAGTCAAGTGGTATTACACTGACAGTCCATTGGGACATAGTAAAAACCTCCACTGTAGTGATCTGATGCTTTATGTTAAAACTGATGTTACCTGACTAGCTAAATCTAAGTTGATGTTCCATTTTGATAGTTTAATTTTTATCAAAATGGAATAATTTATTACACAGACACTGTGAGACTGACTCATTGCCCACTGTGCGAAGAGGGCTGCTAGCACATATATTGTATTTCAGTTGGTTGAAAAGCAATGAATTTAAATGGGTATATGTTTAAGAACATGCCCCATGAATTTTCACATAGATTATCTAGGAAATGAAAATTCATTCTGGTTCATACAGTTATTTTTACATTTTAACATTGTTATAAATGTATCTTTTAAGATAAGTGGGTTGTTTTAAAGAATACAGTCCTAAAATATGTAATTAGAGTTTTGTCCACAAATTATTTGGCAGTTCAAGGGACTCAGTGTTTTCAGACTTTATCTTTAAAAAGCTCTTCAGTCCAAATTTTACTACTTCTGATTCTTGAGAGTAGCATAATTAACAAAAATCAGAGAAACAGATCAAGGAAATGAAAATCATTCGGAGCTTTTACTTTACATTCTGGATTTAACACTCCCAAATTGAAGAGAAACGAAGCTAGCCCAAATTATTTGCATATATTTATACTTTTCTTTGATGTGGAAAAGCAAATATAGTACAAAATCCTCATGGAATTGGAACCATACATTTCATTCTCAAACCCCAGTATAGTTTTCTACCTAGAAGTCTTTTTTCTAACCTTGACTTTCTTTAGGGAAAACTTGTTATTGGACACAATATGCTCTTGGATGTCATGCACACAGTTCATCAGTTCTACTGCCCTCTGCCTGCGGTAAGTGGCTTGTCAGCCTGCGTTAAAAATAGATGATGCCTTTTTACTGAGAAAATGTTCTGTGCTTTGATGCCGTTTCCTTGTATGCAGCATGTTCCCAGAGAAAGAATGTTATACACTTGGTTGTACTTATTTGACAGGATGTTCGTGCAAACCATTTTAAGGGATCTGCAGTCGCTGCCATTGTTAACATTTGTTTCATCGTCCTAATACCGGTGGTTTGCTCATTTAGTGCTGAGTAGGGGTTCCAAGGCCACAGGTGTGGGCTGCTAGTTTGGTACTGCTAAAATTAGACATAACAGGGCCATTGAAGGGAAGTGGTGTCAGCTGCACTGAATCAGGTCCTACATAATTCTCGATTGCCTCCTGCTATGTTGCTTCCCTTAGATTCTCTGTTGACCTCAGTCGTGTTTTTTCTCTCTGAGCCAATTTGTCTCAGTTCACCAAAGCACAAGCTTGTTTGGTTCCTCTTCTGGCTCTTCCTGTCCTGCTGGCCGACTGGGCATGCTGTGCTCCACTCTCTTTTATTTTCTCTCCGTATTTTCTTTAGTGATCTCATCCGTCTTCATAACTTCAGCCATAGACACCAACATCTTTATCCCCAGCCGTGCTCTCTTCAGATCTGGGTCTGCGTTTCATGCTGGATTCCAAATATCTCCACCTGGACAGCCCTCAGACTAAGTGTTGTTTAAAATTTATGTGTCTCAGATGAGATGTTTAACTTTTACTCCCTTCTCCCTTTCCTTCCTTCTTACCATCTCCAAACCTGTTCTTTCTTATCATTGTGTCACTATACAAGGCACCCAGTCCCCAGCCTTGTTTTTAGCATCAATTTTGGCTTTTCCTCTGTTCCCAGATCCAGTCTGTTACATGATCCTGACAATTTCGTTTCCATGCTATGCTGTGTCTCACATCTGAGTTCTTTTCATTTCTACTGCAAGCAGCCTTATTTCTCACCTGGAGTTTAGCAAACTCCAGGCAGGATTCCAGCAAACTCCAGGCAGGATTCCTGTCCCCTTTCAACTTTCAGCCCATCCTTTAAACCAGAGGTTGGCAAACTTTTTCTATAAAGGGCTCTTGACTCTGCCTTGTAGCACTAAAACTACTGCAGAATACATGAACAAATGGGTGTGGCTGTGTTGCATAAAATTTTATTTAAAAAATAGATGGTCGGCCAAATTTGGCCTGCAGGCCATGCTTTGTCAACTCCTACGTTAAACTGCCACCAGATTATATTAATCTTTTGTTACTTCTGGATTGGAAAACACCTACTTGAGAGTTCAGTTTCGTTTATACATCTGCAAACCCTCAGTAACTTCACATTTCTTAGATCACATTGTTCCGTCAGCATCTTGATTGCCCTCCTTTGGAAAAGTACAGTATGGCCCAGCCGTGAGTATAGTGGGCCTGTGGCTCCTCTTCTCCTATTTCTGCAACCTTAAGTTATCACCACTTTTTGTGACAACTCTGTCACCTTCTGGGACTCAAAGGCTTTGTAGCTGTGAGTCTCAAAACGAGTGTGACGGGTGGATTTGCATTTTTTAAGTCTAACAAGCTAATGTTTATTTCAGATCACCCACTTCTTACTGGCCAAATAGACCAAAGTAGCAGCTTCTCTCCTTACTTTTTGACCTTTAAAGCAATGAAGTTATCAATAGGGAAAGTATATTTAATACTGTGTTTCTGGGTGTTTTGCATACCAAACAGAGCTCAGCACATAGGAGGCATTAAATATTGACTTAACAAATGAAGTATCTCTGACTGTGCCAGTTTCATAATCTTCTGATGTATGGCTCTGTTCACATCACCGACTCTGCTCAAAATTCGAAAGTAATCCCACATTCTTTGTTTTTCTGTACACTTGACTCTCTTTAACCTGACATGTCAGGATTCCTGTGATCTGGCCCAGCCTTTCTGTATAATCTAACCTCTTGCTATTCTCCTTCCCAACGGGCTCATTTGTTTCCTGAGAAGTGCTTTGTGTTTTCCCAGGTCTGTGGTTTTGGTATATAATTTCCTCCAACTTGAATTTTCTCCAGCTTTTCTCAATGTTTGCTGTACACAACTTTACCTTATCTTTCCATGGTTCAGCTTATGCCTCCTCCGTGAAGTTTTTCCTGCCTTTTTCCTGCCTGCTGCCTTGCCCAAGAGGTGATCTTTCCTTTCTCTGAACCCCCCCAGAACTTTGGACCTCTGTGCTACATAAAATTTGTCTTGTATTATACAGTGTAACCCATCCTTCTTCTCCTGGGTGTTTATCTCCTTGGATGAGGAATGTAGCCTTTTTATTGTCTGTGTCTAAGTGTCTAGCATAGCACGTTGGATGTAAGCACTTAATGAATGTTTAGTTGAATGAAACATGTCTTGAATTAAATTTTAGTAGGAAGAGCACATGATTTGTTGCAGACTAGAAGGTGGGTTACGATAAGCAATTTATTCCTTCCTTTATTACTGAGGCTACCTGAGTATATTACTTCTTTATGTTCTGGTATGTTAGAGGGAGAAAATGATTTTCTTCCATCTACTTTTGGAAGAAGTGATGAGAATAAACGAGAAAACATATTTAAAATGGTAGGACAAGCAGGGTGCAGTGGCATGTGCCTGTAGTCTCAGCAACTTGGGAGGCTGAGGCAGAAGCTTCACTTGAGTCTAGGAATTTAAGTCCAGCCTGGGCAACATAGCAAGACACTGTCTCTCAAAAAAAAAAAAAAAAAAAAGGTAGAACTTTTACATGTACTGGCACCAAAATGTGCATTTAAAAAGGACACTAAAGAATCCATATTTGGGAGCTGCCTTTTAGGGGAGTATCCCTCCTTACAAGTTATCTTGATACTTGAGCATGAGCTTTCAGAAGGCGTTGGTCTAGAACTCTGCTGTATGTTGGCCTTGCAAGCAGCCATAATTTTCTTTTTTTCTTGCTTGTAAAGCTTTATGGTGGTATTGAGAAATTACAAACAGTCATTATTGAATTTTTGTTTGACTTAACATTGAAACCACTTGTTCATGCATTGCCCATTAATTTAACTATAGCCATTGAAAAGCTGGTAAATATCTCAAGCTAGCTAAATACAGTGTGTATTTACAGGCTTGAAAAGCTAATGGGAAATGGCAGTTTCCTATGAAGCATGAATAACTTTGAAGAGAAGTGTAGTTTGCAAAGAGTCAGGAGTATGACTGCTCAGTCTAGCGTGGCAATTATGTATGTAAATGAGTTAATTCAAAATTAGAGCAGTCTTATTTCAGCTCTAGACTTCCTGATCAAAATAAACTTAGGAAATGAATTGTCTAATCTAGGCATTTGGTATTAGCACCACTTTAGCAGTTTTCTGAGTAGTTAAAACAGGAATCATGTGTATTGAAAAGTCTGTGTTTTAGTGGCCATTTTTAGTTACATTTCAAATGTGATTTCAGTAAAGGTCTAAGCTAGTTTATAGTTTGTCTATTTTCTTTAATTAAGTTAAATTAAAACCATTTTATTTAAGTGACTCGCTGGTCTCATTATTATGACAAATTTGTGTGGTAGAGTACAACCTGTTAGCTATTACTGGAAGTTTTCTGGACTTCTTACGAGCTTCTCAAATATATGTAGTCTTTTACATATAAAAGAACGCCCTCCTCCCAATTTGAGCTGTATAATCCTTAAATTTGTCTATTTTGGTTATGTAAAAGTTAGTTATCAGGTCACATGGTTCCCAGTCAGTGAGGAAATTGGGAAGATTTTTAAAAAAATAATTATTAACTAGAAATGGGTTTTTCAGTTTAGCTTAAGACCTGTGTGAGGTATGACAGTTTGAGAAGACAGCTGCGGAACTGAGCTATTTACATATGTTTTTTGATACTGTGAGCACATTAGGAAAATTGTAACAAGTCATTCTCTTGGTTTTTTAGGACTTAAATGAGTTTAAAGAGATGACAACATGTGTTTTCCCCAGGTAAGCTGTCTTTGAGGATTTGTCTTTCATTTAAAACAGTCATCGTGACATATACAATATAGATAGGTATATAGTAATTTGTTAAAACCATTAGGTCATGAGTAGAATTCAGTTCATATAAGCCTGGAAATTATTAAATATTTCCAACTTTGTGATGGTTTGCTTTTAAAATTTATGATTGGTTTTGTATCCTATTAAAAATCAAAGTTTGAGCTGAAAGTGAAAGTAGACAATGACTCCTTTTTTTTTTTTTTTTTAATTCCACGTCTTCCTGTCTGAAGCACTGGTGAAGCCTCCTTGAGATGGCTCTTGTCTGTCTTGCATGTGGGATGTACCTTGTAACTATTGAAGTGTACAATTCAGAGTACTCTAGTCAGTCAAGAACTGTCTGGCTAGAGATTTTTTTTTCTCCACTTTAAGTCAATGCCTTTTCGTGTTAGTGGTTTCCACAGTTAATATTGCATGTTAGTTCTGATATGTCATGTGTCACATGTCTGATCTCATGTCAGCCATGTGGTGCCTATAGAGCAAGAATCTATGTTTTAGGGCCCATTGAAGAGGGACAGACATGGTGGCCGAGCAGTTGCTCTTTCAGCAGGGCTATTTTTGTCCTGTTTTCCGGAGTGTTCACAGTTATGTGAAAAAAATAGAGAAATAGAGTTTTCATATTAGTGTGTGTCTCTCTCTCTCTCTTTTTGGTATTTCTGATCTCTGAAATAGAATAGTGAGAAATAACAATTACAGCCTGAAACTTACTGAATGCAAATTTTATCCTCCAGAAGACGGGGGAGTGTACGAACCTGGGTGGTAGCAGTGGAGAGTACAGTTTGCGAGTGTTAGACCTGCAGCAGTGTTGGAACCATGTAGAAACATGGAAGGGGTTTTGACTTACCCTTGAGATTGATGTAGCCCACACTTTCTCAAGGTCCAAGTGAATCTGGAACTTGTGTGTCAGCCGCTTAATGAAGTCCCTGGTCACAGGACTGAGTCGCTAGCCTAATGTAGCAAGGATGCCAGTGCTAGGTTCAAAACGGTTCTTGTGTGTAGTCCCCCTTTCCACTTTTAAGTATTTTATGTGTTGAATATTTTATGTTTTATGTATGTATGTGATATGTTAAGTATTTTATGTATTTGAGTAAAGTACATTTTGAACATTGTTGTACATTTTATTTACTGTATTAAAATTTTTTTTTGCTTTTAGACTCTTGGATACTAAATTGATGGCCAGCACACAACCTTTTAAGGTATTACTTAAATTTGAACTATCATATTTTGAAAATTTCTGAATTACTGCTAAGAGGTTTTGGACTCTGGTCTATTTAAATGTCATTTCAAATTCATCAAAAAAAAAAAAAAAAAGAAAGGAAGAAAGAAAGAAGGATAGAGAAAAAAATTGGGAAAAGACCAGAAATAGATATATCAAAATGTGAATAGCAAGTGTCTTTGGGTGGTGGAATTACATATATTTTTTCTTCTTTATTCTTTTTGAATGTAAATTTTTAATATTAAAATATATAACTTATTTTTTAATAGGTTACACGTGCAAGCAGTTCTTCCTTCTTCGTTTTCTTTTCCTTTGTTTATATATTTTGAATGTATTGTCTAATCAAGAAAATTCAAGTAAAGGTATTATGATTTGCTACTTTGTGAAGTGATTTTATAAAACTGAGGGAAATGAATGCCAGAACAGTATAGCCTTCTGGCAAAAGGTCTGCAGGTAGTTAATGTGTCTGTAAAAATCTTTCATTTGGTTATACTTTCCATACAGTGAAAATTAAACTTGCTGCTTCTCCTTCACATTGAATAAATGATGACGTCTGTGTTTCTTTAAAAAACACAAGGGGGCAGTACTAGATTTTTTTTTTTTTTTTTTGTCCTGACAGTCAGTGAATCTCTTTATTATATATTGCACTGAGATGATGAAGTCTCATAATTCTCTGCTTCCTGGTTTGCAGGATATCATTAACAACACATCCCTTGCAGAATTGGAAAAGCGGTTAAAAGAGACACCTTTCAACCCTCCTAAAGTTGGTAAGACAATATTAAACAGACAAAACCCGCAAACTCTTTGTGGTAATTATTGATGTATATTGTAGAAGAAAGGTGAAATAGCTCTAGAAACTATGTTGCACATTTATAGATTTTGGCTAAATTAACTTGGTTATTCCCTGTGTTGAATTACTGTTTTCTGAATAAAGTTGACCTTCTAATTCTACATCTATTTTATGTTAATACAGTTGGGTTGCCATTCATTGAGAATTTTAGCAATTAAAGCTTCAAGGCTCTTATTTCCTGATACTTGGAATTCTCCCAAAACTTGATGTGTCCTTTTCTGTGGTGCATTGTTTGAGCAGAGACAAAGAGTTAGTGATTAATTGCGGGGGGTAGAATGAAAATATATTTTCTGTCTCAGAAAAGCCCAAGAACTGGGTTTACAGATGAGATTAAGGAGAGTCCTCATCCCTGCCTCCTTTTGAGCTGGTTTAGAGAGTGGAAACAGCAGCATTGAGGAAAACCAGCAGTCGGGAGGAATGTTTCTTGTGGGCTGGAGGTGTTTTGCAGAATCTGGCTACTACCCAGGTGTTTGGCGAGCCTTCCAGGTTCCCCTTCCTTGGTCCTGGTAGCCTAATTGTGCTGCTGATATTGTAATTAGCATTCCATTAGCTGTGGCCTGAAAACTTGTAAAGACATTGATAATAGGATTAATGGTTTAGAAATTGATACTGCAAGGTATTAAAGCAGCCAAGATTATAGTTATTTGCTTCCCTTTCTGGGTAATAGTCCAGGAAAGGAATTAAGAAAAGGATTGGTGAGGGGAAGACAAGGAAGAAAACCTAGACCTTTTCTATAAAAATATAATGGAAATAATTGATTTTGGAAGTAATGTGTTTCAGCTGGTGATAGAATAGAAGCTA
Source organism: Eulemur rufifrons (assembly GCF_041146395.1). NCBI lineage: Eukaryota > Metazoa > Chordata > Mammalia > Primates > Lemuridae > Eulemur > Eulemur rufifrons. Next base: position 26,153,212 of record NC_090996.1, read on the forward strand.
TTACTTAGGTGGCTACCATGTTAAAAGGCTTTTTTTTTTTTAAAGTTTGAAGTCCAATATTTAGTACTTACGGAGATTAAGGAATTCTTGCTTAAAGAGCATTGTATTGACTTAAAAAGTTACAGCCTTTTCTTTGTTAATTTTCATTCATGCTTTTGATTCTGTGTCATTGTAGCCTGCTTGACCTTCATTTCCAGAGTGATTCTGAGAAATAATTATTTATGAGTTAGAGTTTTATCCTGTTATTGCCATATAAAATTCTGGTATCTGATAGAGAATTTAGTCTAAAGCAGGTCATTCCTCTCAGACTTGATCCCCTCACATCTGTGTTTATTAATGTGACAAAAGAATCATGTTATAAAGTGGTCTTTGCAGTGAAGTGGCTCCATGATCCCAGGGCAGCATTACAGCAAGTTCTGATCTGTTTTTGGAGTTGCAATGTCTACTTTAGATTTCTAAGCTTGGAAACATAGTAGGGGACAATATTGAATTTGAGCTATCAGTATTGAATTAAGAGTCTTTTAGGTTTTTGGGGTATTGATAGATAATAATTTCTGAGCATTTACCGTGTACCAGGCACTGGGAAGAGCTTTGCTCTGGAGACCGTGCTATTAATCTTTACTCTGAAGTGTCTCTTGTGTCCTCATGTTATCATCATATATAAGGGAAGAATTTCCTTTTCTTTTCCTTAGAAGGCAATCAGGAGAGGAATAATTGTCATAGAGTGAGTTACGCATGATCTTGTGCATGATCGTAAATAGTACCCACCAGTGTGGGACAGGAGGCTCACAGCTGAGCCTTTGATAATGTAACTGGAGCATTTCTCTAATCTAGACCAAAGCCCTCATTTTCAGTGACTGTATTATCTTGTATTGTAAGGTCTTGTCTGGAGAGAATTAGAAATAGATAGCTTTTTTTCTGTTTATTTAGGATATTTCTGTAGCACATACTAATGCAATTTGGATTTGGTAGAGTAATGTGCTTACTACTCTTTGTGTTTCGTGATGTCCTGGGAAAAACTTTTTTTTTTTTCCCTTTTTGTCTTTAGAAAGTGCAGAAGGTTTTCCAAGTTATGACACAGCTTCTGAACAGCTCCACGAGGCAGGCTACGATGCTTATATCACAGGCCTGTGCTTCATCTCCATGGCAAATTACCTAGGTAAGCACTACATGTGCTTCTGTCAAACACACAGTGGTCTAGAGTGAATCTTACCTGTCTCTCTGTCTTAGCTCAGGCTGCTGGAACAAATTACCATAGACTGGGGGGCTTAAACAACAGGCATTTATTTCTCACAGCTCTGGAGGCTGGGAAGTATAAGATCAAGTTGCCAACATATCCACTGTCTGGTGAGAGCCCACTTTCTGGTTTGCAGACGGCCATCTTCTCTTTGTATCTTCATGTGGTAGAGAACAGAGAAAGAGCAAGCTCTCATGTCTCTTCTTATAAGGGCACTAACCCTTTCATGAGGTCTCTACCCTCATGACCTAATTACCTCCCAGAGGTCTCACCTCTAGATACCATCATGTTGGGGATTAGGCTTCAACATAAGAATTTTTAGGGTGCATAAACATTGATTCTATGGCACTACCATTTCCCTGGGATCCACTCATCCAGTTAGAAGTGGGAGAGTTTTGAGGTAGGAATTGAAGGAGCTGGGGTCGGGGGACAGACAGGGAAGAATCATGGGCACCTGTGGTATGGTACTTGACCTTTTACCCTTGCTGAACCATACTCCTGATTTAAATATATTTTTGTCTGAACTTTCAAGCTTTGTCTACGTGACTGTGTATAATACCCTGCTTCTTTTCTTCATTAGGTTCTTTTCTCAGTCCTCCAAAAATTCATGTGTCTGCCAGATCAAAACTCATTGAACCTTTTTTTAACAAGTAAGTAACCAGAGGATCCAAATCCCCAAGTTCTCTCATGAGCTCAGTATCTTGGGATGCCCATTTGGAATGATTGGGAGCTGTAGTGCATCTTTAGATAAAATATTTCTCATCTCTAGTGACTCAGATGTTTTTTGAAAATAGAAATTGACCTTTTGGGAAATAATTTATTTTAAAGTACTGGCTTAAAAAAAAGAAAAAAAAGAAAACATTGCCAGAGCTAGTCCATCTCTTCCAAGAAAAAGAACTGGTGATTTTGGCATTTAAATTTCCTACAACGAAGATGTTTGTGTGTACGGTTCAACCTAACCCCTGACAAACTTAACATGTGAGATTATTATTTATGCTTGCATTATTTACTGATTAAATAATATTGTTTCTAAGTAGGTGTTGGTTGTACAAATGGCTTTTTTTTTTTTTTTTTTTTTTTGAGACAGAGTCTCACTTTGTTGCCCAGGCTAGAGTGAGTGCCGTGGCGTCAGCTTAGCTCACAGCAACCTCAAACTCCTGAGCTCAAGGGATCCTCCTGTCTCAGCCTCCCGAGTAGCTGGGACTACAGGCATGCACCACCATGCCCGGCTAATTTTTTCTATATATATTTTTAGCTGTCCATATAATTTCTTTCTATTTTTAGTAGAGATGGGGTCTCGCTCTTGCTCAGGCTGGTCTCGAACTCCTGAGCTCAAACGATCCGCCCACCTCGGCCTCCCAGAGTGCTAGGATTACAGGTGTGAGCCACCGCGCCCGGCCTAAATGGCTTTTAAGAAACTGAAATTTTGATCATCGTTGCATCCTAAGCTCTTATCTCAGTGGACCTAGTGGAGTAAAGTCTTGCTTGTGTGTCTTCATTGATGTGATAAGTTGGTGGGGTTTAGGGAGGAGTCTGCAGTTCAGAGCATTTTTAAAGAATCTCAAGGTTATTACTTCATGGTGGGGTTTGGGTTTGCTTGGCAAAGTTGAGACTAAAATTAGGGATGTGATTCTCAAGCAGGCCACAGGGTGGCTGTGTGCCAGAACCCTGAATCTTCATCTTTATCCGAGCTTCAAGGCAGTGTTGGTTCTAGGACTGCGGTCCCCAACCCCTGGGCCACGGACTGGGACTGGTATCGGTCTGTGGCCTGTTAGGAACTGGGCCGTACAGCAGGAGGTGAGCAGCGGGGCAAGCAAGGGAAGCTTTTCATTTGTATTTATAGCTGCTCCCCATTGCTTGTATCACCTGTCAGATCCGCAGCAGCATTAGATTCTCATAGGAGTGCAAACCCTATTGTAAACTGTGTGTGCAAGGGGTCTAGGTTGCAGTTCCTTATGAGAATCTAATGCCTGATGATCCGAGATAGAGCTGAGGCGGTGATGCTAGCTCTGGGGAGCGGCTGCAAATACAGATTATCATTAGCAGAGAGGTTTGACTGCACAAATGTAATTCGCTTGACTCATCCCCAAACCATCCCCCCAATCCATGGAAAAATTGTCTTCCATGAAACCAGTCCTTGGTGCCAAAAAGGTTGGGGACTGCTTTTCTGGGAAATTCTGGGTGAGCCACACAGCACCAGGCAGCCCACAGCAGTCACGACCACTGGAAAAAATAACTGTTGCAGTGTTGAGTTGGTTACATCATTTCCTTATATGCAGCACTTTACAATCCTATCATTGCTTCACAGAGTAAGAATATTGTACTGTCTCCTTAAGATGCCTGTATAACTGCTAGGAGCACAGTGCTTGTGCTTAGGTGGCATACTGTAGAGACAGATGTTAATCCTAAACATTTGAATTCCTGCAGGTTCTGAGTTAGTGAATTTTATCATACTGTGGCTGCTGCTGCTTTTTTTTTTTTTTCCAACAGAAGTTCAGAGGTAGATGTGTATGACTTTCAAGACATCTTTCAGAGTGAACTGGGTAACAGTGTGATATATATTGGAAATAAAGTAGAATTTTTCTGCGTGGAAAATTAATTCTGCCAACCACCGAGTCCTTGCTGTCTATCCAGTTCCTTGAGGGTATAAAAGGCTTTCCTTAGTTCTTAACTATTATTTTGGGGTACAGTGTTTATTGTTGGAAATATAGCTTATACCATAGACCATAGAAGTCACAAGTGACACTAAATATGGTTCTAAATTATGGCCATTCCTTACATTTTTATGTACTTGATGTTCATTGTTCAATAGTATTTTTCACCTGGGAGGTGTTGATTCATTTGTAAGTATCTAAAACAAGAATGCCAGATGCCTTCTTTACAGTGTAAGAGTTTTACTTGAAAAACTAATAAAAACTTGAGTACTAATAAAAACTTCAGTGCGCTTGAATCATCCCGAAACCGTCCCTTATCCCTTCTACCCGCTGTCCATGGAAAAATTGTCTTCCATGAAACCAGTCCCTGGTGCCAAAAGCTTGGGGACTGCTGGCTTGAATGAACACATGGATGAGATTTTAAAATGTTAAGGAGAGGGCAGAGAAAATGTCTCCCTGTAAGCTGCTAGAATGTTGCTTGTCCCACCTGTCCTTTCTAGGAATCGTGTTCCCGGGCAGGGGGAACAGCAGTAGGAAAGGCATGTTGGTGGGAAGCAGCCTGGACTGTGATGTGGTGGTGGCCAGGAGAATAAAATGGAGACTCATGGTGAAGGAAGAGAGAGAGGTTTGAGTGAAGCCTAGGTAGCACACAGGAGAGATGACAGACAGGAGGGCTGCCTTGGTCTCCTCATTTGTAAAATGGGGATAATAATATTCCTGCCTATATTCACTTTTTTTTTTGGTCTATTTTTTCCCTATCTGTAAAGGAAGAATATTTTCTTCATCTTAGAAGGGAAAAAATTCCAGCAAGATTCGCAATGCAGCATAAGAACTGGTTTGTTATGTGCTATTGGAATAACGTGGTCAAGTAGTCACCCATTCTTAACCCATTTGGAAAGTGGGGGAAGCAATTGCTTCTTTTGACATCTCTTTCTGAATTAATATTGACCTTGTTCTTACTTTCAGATGTGGTTTATGACATTAAACCTTGATTTTGGTCATTTTTCAAGATTTCCCTTATAAAAAAATGTCCAGCAGTTGTCCCCAACATTATCTCAAACTGATGATTTTAGAAAAATATGTAAATTTTTCTGAAGGCCAGTTTATTTTGACACCAGGCTTTTCTAAATGTAAGCTTTACCAACATGCATAGTCCTCACATAAATTTGGGTGGACATCAAACTGTCCACATATGCAAGTAATATTTTGTTCTGCTCTCACCAGATTTAATGTTTAAAAAGTACACCTTGAGGGGAAATAAACTCTCCTGATTTCTGCATTATTCCAAATTATAATAGCATTTAGCAGCATCAGTTATGCCTTTTTGGGAAGCTTTATGGAATCAACTATTGAGAAAATCCTGAGACAGCTGGTGTTGGAGCAGTATGCAGAGACCAAATGTAATATAAGGTGTTTTCTAAGCCATGCTGGTTTAAAAGAATCTCCCATGAGGGTTTTGCTTGGTGCCATTTTGTCTTTTTCGTGGCCTAGGCCTAGACACCTCCCGTAGACCTACTTGCTTTGTTGGAATCAGAACAAAAGTCCTGAGAGGATTGAGCCCTGGAAGTCAGGATCAGACCACTGCTAATGATAGGCTGTGTGGAATATGCTCTGCATTTGTGTTGGAGGCTCTCTGGTCAGGAATTGATTTACCTTCTTTCATAACCTTAGTCGGTTTTAATCAATGCATGGAAAACCGGACTTAAAGTTAAGATCCTTTGGTCAAATCCTTTTTGGCTGGGAAGAGCTAAAAATACTCTCTGCTTTTACTTTTTATTGCACCACAGAAAGCATCAAATCAGACTTTTGCCTTATGTTTTAACAGTCTTCTGTTTCTGCAAGACACCTTGAATGCTCATGTAGATAACCTTTTATGAAGGTTTTTTTTGAAAGTTATTTTCCATTTACCTCAGTTCTTAGGAAGGAAATGAGCCAGTCTCTTATTTCGGCTATTCTCTGTAAGTGATGGAATTTAAAAGGGAGAGGTAGGAGCCTGCAGTTTACTATAGGGGGCTGCTGCCTCATTCTGAATGTGCACAGGGTTCCACTGGAAATCTCGTTCTTCCTGGGATGGCATTGCTGTGTGTTCTTTCTGAGCTCCTGAGGAGAACAAGCCATAAGAAGGAGTGACATGTTCTTGGACAAATTGTTTCCTCCTCTGTAAAATGTGGATAAAACTATTGGCTTTCCATGGAGGTTATAAAGATTGCATGAGGTGTAAAAGGACTTTAATAGTTCCTAGAACTTAGCTGCCCAATATATGTTATTTTCCTTTATTGAAATGTAAGGTGTGGAGGTTTGGGGGAGAGGTTGAAAGGATACAAAATTTCAGTTAGGAGGAATAAATTCAAGAGCTTGATTGTACGACATTGTGGCTATAGTTAATAACAGTGTGTTGTATACTTGAATGTTGCTGAGGGAGTAGATTTTTAGCATTCTCACCACAAAGAAAAGTATATGAGGTAATGTATATGTTAATTAGGTTGATACAGCCATTCTACAATGTGTATATATTAGTATTTCAAAATATGTATATCATAAAAACAATTATTTGTTAATTAAGAGAAAAATAATAATAAGGAAAAATATATCAGGGTGTAACATGCTAGGAGATTCAGTGAAGTAGAGGTCGTTGTATGTTTTTAGTTTAAGGACCTGGAAGAAGGTTTGTTACCATGTGGACATAAACTTGGAGTGCAGTGGCCACAAGTGTGAGGTGTCTACTTTTGCCAGTGCCTGCCTTTTAGCATTTGCTTATGGAAAATCAGACGATGTTTGTGTCACATTGGCACATGAAGGAAGCAAGATTGTTTTGATTTGGAGCATTTTTATTTTTTTTTTTTTTATTTTATTTTTTTTTTTTTGAGACAGAGTCTCACTCTGTTGCCCAGGCTAGAGTGAGTGCCGTGGCGTCAGCCTAGCTCACAGCAACCTCAAACTCCTGAGCTCAAGCGATCCTCCTGTCTCAGCCTCCCGAGTGGCTGGGACTACAGGCATGTGCCACCATGCCCGGCTAATTTTTTCTATATATATTTTTTAGCTGTCCATATAATTTCTTTCTATTTTTAGTAGAGATGGGGTCTCGCTCTTGCTCAGGCTGGAGATTTGGAGCATTTTTAAAGGTTTTGTTTTTCAAAGGAATATAATGCAGCAATTTATGGAAGGTTGCAAGGGTATATCTCTAACAGCCACACGTGCAGAGGGGAGAGGAACCCTGTGGTGCCCGAAATAAAGCGCACCAGTGTTTTCTCCTGTTCTTCTGTGGAAAGCCATCATGTGCTGGCAACAGTTTGGGTTTTTCTTATAATATGCATGTGCTTGATATTTAATATCAGAGAGATTTTAAACTAAAGGATTAAAGATTTCTTCCTAATGTCGACTTGTTTTGGGTGACAAAAAAAAAAAAATAATGAGATTTTTTTCCTAGTCCTCTGTCTGGTGATGGACAGAGCAACTCTTTATTTGCCACTCCGTAGTGCAGCTGCCATTGCTGCCCCGCAGTTTGGTCCGCAAGGTCGCTGTGCAAGGTCACCGGCAGGTTGCTGGTGGACTCCATGTGTCCAGCTTGTCTCTGCCCAGAGAGTGTTGCCTGATCACCTGCAGGGAAGCCCTGGCTTAACCTCCCCTGTCCTGCCCGTCCTGCCCTCCTACAGAGGAGTGGCATAAATGAAGTCCACAGTAATTCCTCCTCCCTCCTCCTCCTCGGGACTTCCAACTTCCCAACATAAACACGACGCAGAACACAGTTTACACTGTTGGTAAGCACAACACTCCACAGGATTGGTTTCCTATTTGAATTTAAAATTTTAAAAGCCATTTGATTGATTTCTCCAGTAGAATTGCTTCACTTCAAGTTACTGTGTCGTGTCGTACAGTGCAATTGGATCCTGGCTCTATTCCTTGTTACCTGTGTGATCTTGGGCAAGTTACTTACCCTCTCTGTGCCTCGGCTTCCTCATCTGTAAATTGAGGACTTAGAACCCATTTGATAGGGTTGTTGTGAGGGTGAAATGAAAGAATGTAAGATGCACAGTGCCTGGCACATCCTGGGCCTCAGTCAACTTGTCACTGCCATGGTGACATTTATACTATGAGACAGCTTCTCTGACTAGATGCTGGGAGCAAAAGGAGGGCTGTTTTGTTTCCATAGAAGATCCTATGTGATCATACCTTTTGCACTGTAGGCACACTTTAAGGAGGACTTTGTGTTGAATCGTGAGCCTTGACCAGAAACAAGGGTTGGAGAAGGAGACAAAAAAAAAAACCTTGTAAGATTGTAACCTTGTAAGATTTGAATGTATTTTCCTTTTTTGTTTGTTTTTCCCCTTTGAAGCATGTGGTTAGTTCTTAGTCTTTGTGCTGTGTCACATTTTCAGTTATAGATTTTTAGTGGAAGAGGGAAGTAAAGAAATAGCATCTACTAAATGACCCATTGGAAGCTATTTCTTTCCTTTTTTAAAAAAATTGCCTTACTGAGAAATAAATACATATACCATACAGTTCACCCACTTAGAGTTTATAATTCAGTGGTTTTGGTATATTACATTATTTTTAATATATTATATGTATAACAAGTTTTATCTTTCTAACTTTTTTTTTTAAATTTTTTTGTAGAAACAGGGTCTCACTATGTTGCCCAGGCTGGTCACCAACCATTTTAACTTTTTTTTTTTTAAGACAGGGTCTTGAGTGTAGTGGCGTCATCATAGCTCACAGCAACCTCAAACTCCTGAGTTCAAGAGATCCTCCTGCCTCAGCCTCCCAAGAAGCTGGGCCACCATGCCCAGCTAACTCATTTTTCTATTTTTTGTAGAGACAGAGTCTCACTCTTGCTCAGGCTGGTCTTGAACTCCTGGCCTCAAGTGACCCTCCCACCTTGGCCTTCCAGAGTGCTAGGATTACAGGCGTGAGCCACCTCGCCTGATCTTTTTTTTTTTTTTAAATGCCCTGGATGTGCTAAGGACCATTTTAACTACTTTTAAGTGTGCAATTCGATGTTCATTAATTACATTCACAATATCATGCAACCCTCACCACTATTTATTTCCAGAACTTTTTCATCACCCCAAACAGAAACTCTATAACCATCAAGCAGTAACTGCCCATCTCCCCACTCCCCTCAGCCCCTGGTGACCTCTAATGTATCTCTGTCTCTATGAATTTGTTGTTTTATGAGCTGTTTCTTTTGGAACAACTCATTGTTTCAGTGAGATTTTAATCAAAACTATTGATAATTTGGAATCACCTGGAGCATTTTTCTTTTGTGATTGTATTGCTATTTATGTTTAGGTCACTTGGGCACAGAAATGTTAAGATACATACATCATAGTTCTGCAGCTATATCAACTGAGGCGGCTTAGAAGTGCAATGGGGGCATGAGGGAAAGAGCAGAGGCCTCAGGGTGGGGCCACTGGGTTCATATCACCCCAGGGCGGCACGTGAGTCCTTTCTGAAGCTCGGGTTCTACATCTGTGAAGTGGAGGTAATAAATCTCCACCTTGTCGGGCGGCACCATTGATAAGGCTGCCCAGTGGAGAGTGTGGCATGCGGTAAGTGTGCAGAGAGTATCATGGGTACTGTGACTTTCACCACCATGAACTTCAAGAAAATCACGTCAATCTGGTTTTTCATTTTATTATAGGGCAGTGGTAGAGAAACAAAGTGGCGGTGTGTACTTAGCTGAGGACCCTCGGTGGCAGTCTCTCTGTGTTGACAGGAGCAAAGAGGCACGAATACATGATGCCAATAAAATCTTTTTTTTGCAGAGAACAGCAACTTAGAAATCCTCTTAAGAAAACACTTCATAGTTGTCTCTGTGTCTTAATTTTAAAGGTCTGGCTGTGACGCTGGGTAGCGAATGAGAAGAAAATGTCTGCCCTGTGCATTAGTTGCACCCGTGTGCATGGAGAGTTATGATGCTGGGGGCGCAGTGTGACTTGTGAGGGTGCAGAGTGGAGCAGGCCTCTCTGTGTGTCTGCCTGTGCCGTCCACATCTCTCCCCCCAAATCCCTGGTGATGCCAGAACTGACTGAGGTCAGGGTGGGCAGGATGGGGCAAATTAATAGCAGTGGTGATTGTGGGGACCCCCCCCCCCCTTCCTGTTGGCTGGCTTTCCCAAGAACTTCATAGTAGTTATCCTTTAATTTTATATTAATGGTGCTTGAGTAAAGAAGTAACACAAATCTCTTTAAGTATGATGTCCTCTGCCTCCTAGCTTTTACCAAGAATGGATCTTGAACTCTGGCTGGGGAGCATAACTCATCATAAACTGGCTAAATGTGGACTGTGGTGCTGTTGTGGGTATTACCCTATAATCAAAAAGAGCCTAATAAACCTTTTAATAGAAATGGAGTCCATTTTCACCCTCTTCCAGATTGTGCTAATTTTGGAGTCAGGGGCCAGGGAAGTAAAATCATAGCACTGTAATGCTTAGAGCAGCCTCCCAGATTCCAGAAGGCTTGAAGCCAGTTTTTCTCTAGTTTACAAAATACATTTTTCCCTAATACTCAGGGTGTATTTTTATTCTCACATACTTTAACCAAAGCCCTTTATTTTGCCTTAGAGTCTTGTTCATGTCATTTTTGGTCCCCCAAGTTACTGTGACAAAAAGGATCTCCAAGAATTGGTTTGATTGCCCTGAAAGTTCTTGAGTGCACTGATGTTCATAAAAGTATTATAAAAGATAGGTGAGGCTGGGGCACCTTAAATTATCCTTAACCCTTTAGTTTGTTTTTTTAAGACTGGGAACTAGTGCTTGTTTCCACGACTTCTTTAGGGAAGGGAGCGCTCACATCAAGTTGATATTACCTTATCTAATTTTTACTTGCCATCTTGATTGCCAAAAGATTTATCAGGTAAGCTGCTTCTGTGCCTTCAAGAAAAGGCTGCTTTTTAAAGAGACCTTAAAGGGCATCCACCGAGCATCCTCTGCTTGCCACGCTTGCCCTGCAGGCACTGTGCATGTGCTGAGCTGCTCTAGCCTGTGTCTGCTCTGGTTACTTTAAAGTACATTTCCCTCTGGCTTCATAATTGTTTATCATTATGATCAAAAGTAATTTGTTGAGGTAAAAAAAAAATCAATCAACCCCTGGATGTCTAAGCAGCTTGCCTCCTCCGCGGTAGGGTATTGTATTAGTGTCCTGCGGCCGCTGTAACAAATTACTGCAAGCGTGGTGGCTTAAAACACCAGGTGTTTTATGGGAATGCATTTATGGGAATAAAGGTTCCAAATCAAGTTTGCAGCAGAGCCAGCTCCCTCCAGAGGCTCTGGGGAAGAATCTGTCCCTCGTCTCCTCTAGCTGCTGGTGGCTGCTGGCACTCCTTGACCTGTGGCCACATCGCTCCAGTCTCTGCCCCCATGATCACATTGCCACCGCCGCCTCTGTGTGTGTGTCCTTTCCCTCTCCGCCTGTCTCTCATAAGGATACCTGTGATGGCATCAAGGGCCACTTACATAATGCAGGATAATCTCCTCATCTCAACGTCCTTAATTTAGCAACATCTGCCAACAGCCTTTTTCCAAGTAAGAAGCAACATTCACAGGTTCCAGGGAGTAGAATGTGGGGCCTATCTTTTTGGAGGCCCCACTCAGCCCAGTGTAGACACATTAGTAGTAAAATCAGCATTCTTAGTTACTCCTAGCCTTGCATTGGTCCTGGCCAGGAACAAGTGGGCAATAGTTATTTCCAAGACTATTTAGCATTTAATTTGTATTTTCAAGGGTTAGCAGTGTATTCTAAGAAATTTGGACTACTGTCAAACAGCTTATCCATTTAATACCTTCCACTGTGCATTTACTGTGATTTCTGAGGGCAGCCCTTACCAGGTAGGTGACAGTGTCCCCATTTTAAAGCTGAGATCTGTCTGGGGTCCCCGGAGTAGCAGAGGCAGGGATAACCCTGGTGTGTCCTTGATTGAGAGTGTGTTCTTCCTGCATAGCACAGTCTTTAAAAGGGACAACACTACAGTTGGTTGCATATATTTAAAGAGACAATATTAGTATCTTGAAAGATTTCTTTTTCTCTCAGTTTGGCTAAAGCAGTGATTCTAAAAAAATGTTGACTTTGACCATTGGATTGTGCGAGGCTAGTTTCCTTTGACACTTTACAGTCTGTTGTTTTACAGGTTGCCTTTGTATAATGCTTAGTTTAACATTTTTATTTGATGTAATTCGATATGGTTCATTTGATGATGACTGTTGAAATGAGCTGCTGGTTTTCTTTTTTCTTTGCTTTTTTGCCCTTGTTTCTAACATTGTATGTGCTTAAGAAAGGACACAAGTTGGCTTCAGGACAAATGTTGGGTAACGCTCTATTTGTCAAAACAGCAAGCGGCTAGATCGAAAACTGTATCCCCCCACCTGAGTGAAATTAAAATAACTGATGCCACAGTCACTCCTTTGTGGCCAGTGGTTACCCTTATTTTACACAGGAGCTTCAGCGAGCAAAATAAATGAGCTTATTTTGTGAGAGATGTCTGCATGCTTCCTAGCCTGGATGATAAAATTAGTTTTTTATAGCACATAAATATGTATAATGATGAGCCCTTGTATACAAGGTTCTTATGAAGCTTTTACTGCTGTGCCCTGAAGGAAATAGCAAAACCATTTGCAAGTACAGTAGAGCTGGTGGTTGTTAAAGGTTTCAATTTTCCATTAGAAGGCTTGCCACTTGGAGTGAGCTACAGATTAATTCATTGCTCAAATTGTGTTGAGATTATATTTTACTCAACATTTCTGCATCTCAGTCTTCAGTGGTATGAGAGGGGTACAAATTTACCTGGAAATCTCTTTTTTGAGATGAAGTGGAAGTGTAGTCTTGATGGAATCAGAAAGTAGATGGAAGTATGCACATTTTTACTTCGGGAGTAAAATAGTAGGTTTTTAGGAGGAAGGGTAAAGAGTTTGGGGCTTGAGGTTTTTCCTTTTTTTTTTTTTTTTTGAGGCAGAGTCTTGCTCTGTCGGTTGGGCTAGAGTGCTGTGACATCAGCCTAGCTCACAGCAACCTCAAACTCCTGGGCTCAAGTGATCCTCCTGCTTCAGCCTCCCAAGTAGCTGGGATTACAGGTGTGCACCAGCATGCCTGGCTAATTTTTCCTTCTCTTTAGTAGAGATGGGGATCTCGCTCTTGCTCAGGCTGGTCACAAACTCCTGACCTCAGGCAGTCCTCCCACCTTAGCCTCCCAGAATGCTAGGATTACAGGTATGAGCCACCATGCCTGGCTGGTTTTTCCTTTTGCTATGGAGAGAGACCAGAATAAACCATTCTTCTTTATTGAGACATGTCTTGACATTAGAAGTTTTTCTAGGCCGGGCGCAGTGGCTCATGCCTGTAATCCTAGCACTCTGGGAGGCAGAGGAGGGAGGATTGCTCGAGGTCAGGAGTTCGAGACCAGCCTGAGCAAGAGCGAGACCCCGTCTCTACTAAAAATAGAAAGAAATGATCTGGCCAGCCAAAAATATATATGTAAAAAAATTAGCCGGGCATGGTGGTGCATTCCTGTAGTCCCAGCTCCTCGGAAGGCTGAGGCAGAAGGATTGCTTTAGCCCAGGAGTTTGAGGTTGCTATGAGCTAGGCTGACGCCACGGCACTCACTCTAGCCAGGGCAAAAGAGCGAGACTCTGTCTCAAAAAAAAAAAAAAAAGAAGAAGTCTTTCTAGATCATTCAGGCCTGTGTGTATGTGTAAAAATCTGACATTACATGAAACAAGCCCCTGTACCCGTACACGTCTGAGGGCTCTCTTAACCCTGAGATATGATGGTTCACTGCTTTTCTTAGATGGTGATCACAGTGTGCAGCAGCAGGTGTAGCTGGAAAGCCTGATGCCCAGGTAGCAGCTTGTTTTGATGCAGGAAGGTTGTCCTTTTGATCTCTGGCCACATGGCTCTATTCACTGCCTATTGTTCCTTCCCATTGCCTTAAAAATTCACTCTACCCAAAGCTCTTTCTCAGACAGCAACCTGATTTCTCGTATCTGGGCTCTGTGCCATTACATGAAGCTATAATTTAATCAGCCCCTAGAGTATTATAAAAAAAAATGTTTCTGGGATCTTGTATCCTGAGCTCTTAGCTTCACTCATATACCCCAGGGGCCCTGCTGGTGATTTAGGATGAAAATCCTTGTCCCTCCCTGCTCCTGCTAGAGGACTCCAGCGGCACCATGTCACATAGAGGCTTTGGAAACAACTCAGGTTAACAGCCAGGTGGAGAGGGGTACCCAGCAGAGAGCAAGCAGGGCCTGCTTGTGTAGGCCTAGGAATGGGAAGCTTAGGGTCTGAGTCCTGTCTCTGCCCACATGGTGGCCAAGGGCAAGTCACTGAACTTGAAAAAACATGGTTCCTCATTCTTTGTATAGGGGGGCCCATAACTTCCCTGCCTGCCCTCTAGACCTGAGAGGGATCAAATGAAGCTAAACAGGCAATAATAAATATTGTTATTTTAGTTAGGACCTTTATACTTTAAAAAAAAATTTTTTTTCTGGTTAAAACAAACAAAATCCACTAATAATTCGTCATCTGAGAAGAAAAAAAACCTGTCATCTTAGTGAATTTCTTCCTTGTCTGTGTTCTGCATCTATTTCATTTACTAATTGAGATCAGTGTTCCTCATTTACTGTTTGAGATTATGCTAGTTATATAATTATTTTTTTCTAAGAGACCAGGGCTCTCTCTTTTGCCCAGGCTGGAGTACAGTGACACAATCATAGCTCACTGCAGCCTTCAACTCCTGGGCTCAAGTGATTCTCCCACCTCAGCCTCCCAAATAGCTGGGACTACAGGTGTGTATCACCACATCCAGCCATTTTTTTTTTTTTTTAATTTTTTGTAGAGATGAGGTCTCACTAAGTTGTCCAGGCTGATCTCAAACTCCTTGCCTCAAGTGATACTCTCACCTCGATCTCCTGAAGGGCTGGGATTACAGGTGTCAGCCACCATGCCCAGCACTAGTTATATAATTCTATAACTTTAAAAAGATACCAAGTCATGGTGGCATGCACCTGTAATCCCAGCTACTTGGTAGGCTGAGATAGGAGAATTGCTTGAGGCCAGGAGTTCAAGTCTAGCCTGTGCAACATAGCAAGACCCCATCTCAATTTGGAAAAAAAAATACAATAAGAAATTTTTAAAAGACATTAAAACTAGTGGTGAGCATGCAGATGGCCTTTAGTGGTCTGTCAGGTAGACCTGTGGTGGTTTACCCACAGCCTTGCTTGGTGGGTGGGACTCTTGTCCTGTGCACTCCACTGCACTGCTCTCGATTCAACACTAGGCGTGACTTTTGCTGACTACTTAAAGTAGCTATCAGCCCACCTCTCTGATTCGCTTTCTTCTGCCATCAATTATAGTACTGGAAAGCCTGCTGCTTTGGGAGCAAAATTAAATATTTTTTTTTTCATTTTTGAATAAAACCAGTGATTTCCTATATAGATTTAAAATGCAGAATTTTAAAGAACTGTAATGATCTTTTCAGTTCCCAGAGGTTGGAGCCTCCACGCAGAGCATTCCTGAATCACCTTTAGGACAGCTTGCATGCATTTCTGAACATCACATTTTGTTTTCTTGAGCATAGCTGCATAAAATGGGTTAAAACCGGCATTATTTTGCAATTCTTTTATATACACTAGACCTCTAGGGAATAGTTCATATAAGCCATAGTCCAAGGCAAGCTATTGTGTCATCAAAGAATAACCTTTGATCTTAGTGCACTTGTACTTAGAGCAGCCTAGTATGTTGTGTGATTGCCAGAATCTGTGTCTGAAGCTTCTTAGTAAGGTTGGAGAATTTTGATAAGGTTAGAGGTGTCTGATTCTTTGTTTTGTGTGCTTTACTCTTCCAAGTGTTTACCAGTCTTCAGTGCTGCATTGGTGGCGAAAGCTTAATTTGTGGCCAGTTCACAGAAACAGGTTGGACTTTCGCTAGTGAGCTGCCAAGAGAATAGTTTGAGTAATCTCTTCTTTTTCTTCTTCTTAAAAATGAGAACGGCAGCTGTCAGCAGTAATTTCCTCCAGTTTATCACTTGCAGAGAACCTAGTGGCTTGCCACAGCTTGACGTCCTGGTGTCAGGCTGGTAGAAGGCTCTTGGATTTCAAGGTAGTCCTTGGTATTTGTTTTAATAGTTCCGTGTTTTTCTAAGTCAAAATCATTTAATGTTGACAAATACTTTTTGGAGAAGTTGGGAGAAATCATTATTATCTAGCTGATTACTGAATCATCTTTAATGGTAATTAACAACACAACATTGAACATACTGTTTTCCTGTTAACTCAGTGATTTTCAGTCCAGAGTTTCTGAGTCAGTAGGTCTTGGATCGGGCCCAGGAAATTGCATTTCTAGCAAGTTCCTAGGTGATGCTGTTGCAGCTGGTAGAGAACCACATGTGGGCTTAAGGTTCCGTGCTCCTGAGTTGTGTATCTGAAATGAAATTCTTTAGTGACTAGCAAGCCTTAGACAGTCTAGGATACAGTGTCATACATCCCTGGTCACAAAAAAGTTTGGAGGGTGGCTTTTCGTGAGTGCTATACAGCACATGGGTAAAAGAGAAGGGATGGCTCTTTGGCTACTAAGGCATTGTGTAGCCTATGCTGTGTAGCCTATGCTGTGTAGCCTATTAAGAGACTGAGCTGAAGTTATCCAGTTTGCTGAGCAAAAGACCCTAGAGTATGCTGTACTTTACCCTTGAATCTTCCCAGGCTTGTTTAGCAGCCAGGATGACCAGCATTGCCAGTAGCATACTCTTAGAATGTTTAAAAAAAAATGACAAATCGCACAAAGGATAAAATTTGTTTTATGGCATCTAGAATTGAACTTGAGTTACACAGTTTCTTGGGATAGAATTCTCGTGGAAAATTGGCCACTGTATCAAATGGGAATTTCAATTTTTATCTTTGATAGAGTTAATGTCAGTCCTTTTAGAGAATAAGTGGGAAAATAGTATTTCATCAGAAAGCTTTAAGAAATGTGGCGGGACTCCTGCACACAGTCTTGAACATCTTTCCCACGTTATAGCCATCTCAAATTTTCACTAAAATTAAAAGAACATTTCACCCAAGTGTCTTTTTGGATATCTGCAGATGAAAGTCCTTCTGGGAGAGATTGTTCTTCAATACAGTGCACAGTGATGGAACATCCTTTTATGTGTTTATCGGCATTTCTGCTTGCCTAGTGCATTTCCTCTTTTGTTAAGATGAAAACTGTCAAGTTAGATGCTCCATGTGTGGAGTATTTTGTCAGATCATTCCAGGGAGTCAGTGCAGGCCCTTTGGCAGCCAGTTTGGATGAGGCATGTGTGCAATGAAATGTTTTAATTTTACTTCAGAAGGGCAGGGATGGTACCAGAATGGTTTCCAAACAAAATGGCATAAGGAGGGTGGGAGGCCGTCGGGAGAGTTTACTTTGGTTCAGTTCTGCAGATGCTCAGCTAAAGCTTTAGAGTTGGTTTCGCAATTGCCTGGCTCTTTCCAGAGCTGCAGTCTACCATGTCACACACAGGGTTGGTTTTCATGTTCCTCCAGGGTTTGGGACTGTCCAGCCCTCTCTAAACCCCAGACATTGAAGGTGGAGGTATAAGGGAAGAGTGAGAAGTGCTATTAATAATTCTTTTGGAAGAGATTTCTATTTAAAGTACTATCAAGTAAGCAAACAAGATAGTGAAGGATTGACTAAATAAAAAAAAAATCTTTTGGGTATTTTAGCTGAAAATGAATTTTTACTTATTTTAATCAGATATAATATTTAGAGTCAGAAGAAATATTAGAGAACAAATAGCCTATCTATTGGTTGACAAAAAATAATTTTCAAAAAACAGTTTTAAAACATCTGCATGGTAAAAGAAATTGGGGAAGCCACTGTTTTCTTTTAAGTATAATTGTTTCTTGTATTTATAGGACAATAGGTTTTCTAAATTTGTTATCAAGGTCCCATGACTTTAGAAATAAAACAAAATTTTGAAAGAAAGAAAGAAATTACAGATTCAAACTTGTGATTTTACTGTATATCCCTCTCCCTCACAACCAGGTAAGATGGTGCACAGGACATACAAGATTAATTCCAATGGCATTTTCAGTTGGCTTTTTCTAAGAAAGTCTCTAGTTATTTGCCCTGGGCTTCTCAGTTCCAGTAGCCTTTAAAGGTTAAAAAATAATAGTAAAAGGAATTTTAAAAAGCAAAGCTCAGTTTCCCCAAAGCCATTGGTTTTTTTGGGGGAGGAGGGTGGTGTTTTTATTCTTGGTTTAATGACATATTTTACAAAGATATAATCATAGTATAAAATTTTATGCTTTTCACTTAAAATGGTAGCACAAGTTATTCATGTTTTGAAGTTTTCACAGTTATTTTGATTGTTTAATATTATGTTGAAATTTTGAGCTGTAATTTACTGACTCCCACATGTTCTCCAATCTTGAGGTTAATTTTGATTACTGGTATATTTGACAGGACAGCAGTGAACATACTGTTGGTTCAATGTTTGTTCTTAAAGTTAGGGTAAAATTTTTAATTATTTTTATGGTGCTTGTTATGATTCATTAAGTTCTTAAGTTTTTAAAAATTTGGTTTTTAGAATTGGGAGACTATCTCTAAATTTACTGAATGAAGAATTGAAAATTATATGCAGCATGACAGTATTGAGCGTCCTAACCCAGGAATAACTTTCCAGGTTCTGGCAGGCAGTTGTAATGATGGCTGGGGAACCTGCCATGCTAGGTGCTTTATGTATCTCATTGTCTTCTGGCATTGCAGATAGTATTGATTAAACTGGGTAAAATAGCTAACAAAACCAGAATAGTATGCTTGAGCCTAAATTAGTGAACTAAAAATAAATTTGGTTTCTTAGCTGTAGCATTTGGTTTATTAAATTGTAGGCCAGACAACAAATTCTCAAACCACAGAGTACCATGACTTCATTTTTTTCTGACATTAACAGAACAGTGTTGTTCATGCTGATGGTTCCATTTGTAAACTAGCTCATGCCCTGCTTGGCTTTTGAATGCCTGGTAATAATGTGCCTTAATTGCGGGTCAGTGAAGCCAAACTAATTGCTTGGTGGGCACTTGGATTGCCTTTTTAATTTGCTGTATAATGTAGTGTCTACCAGAAATACACAATGTATTGTTATCTAAGTAAAACTCATTAAAATCATCTTACAAACAGCAGAATGCCTGATATTTTGTCCATAATCTTGCAAATAAAAGAAAATTGAATGGCATTACAGAGAGTTAAAATTTACAAGTGCTCTTTTAAAAGTGCCTTTTTATCCATTTTGGAAGATACACATAAAATGACTGCTATGGTTTATATTCGTGTGATAGTTTTTTGTTTTTTTTTTAACCAAGGATTATTTTGCTTTGTGCTTTTATTATATTATAGATGATAATAATGATGTGGGCTTTTGAGATAATCACTTATTTCAGACTGTGTAGTTTACCCAAAGAGATTAGCATTCATCCAGTGACTTTGCATTTCATTAAAAATGAAGAAACCTGTGCTGTCTTTCTCAGCTCACTGCCACCAGTCATAAGGATTACTTTTATAATTTGTGGGAACACTTGTTCATAGATTGGTAAAATGGTTAATATTTGTTTACTTTCAGTTTCCTTGGACTAACTTAACAAGGCAGCTCTGCACAAGGCTCTTTTTGATTCTTTGATTACTAATTTCATTCATTTAGCTAATATTTATTGAGCAGCTACTGAGTGCCAGGAACTGTTGTAGGTGTTAGGGATACCAGTTTGTTTGTTTGTTTTTCTACTTAGGATAAATATTTGGCCCAAGAGAAAAACCTCTGAAATGAATTTCAGAGCTTTAGAAATGATTTTAGAAATAAAGTAATGTAATCAAGGAGCTTCTATTAATACTAAAAAATTTAATAAATGCCTATATAGGCTTTTAAAAGAAATTAATCCATTACCTGTTTCTTTTTGTAGGTTATTTCTTATGAGGGTCATGGATATACCCTATCTAAACTTGGAAGGACCTGACTGTAAGTAAATTTTAATTTTCTTACTGCATCTGTACATTTAAGTGTGTGTTCTGGAAGGGATAACTAGAAAAGTATTACTAAAAAAAGCTTTTTTCACTTAAAAATGGCCAGTGATTTTATGGTTGTTATGAAGACTGTGCTTAAGTTAATGGGACCCTTGGGTCTTCATTAGTCGTCTCTTTAAATACATTTTTCAGTATATGCATTAATTAAATTTAAAAAAAAAATCTTCTCTTTATGATTTCATTTTCACTCAGAACTCTTAATTTCGTTTTCTATAAATATTTATAATAAATTTTAAGATATACTAGCTGTCACTAACTTGGTAAAATTTCTATTTTCCAGTTACTTATGTATATATTTAAATTTAGTAGGTTGATATATATATTTTTTCATTTAAAAACCTTGGAAGGCCAATCTATTTGGGAGGCAATTGCTTCTTTTTTTCTTCTGTTTAATGTTCTGTTTTGTTGCTCTTTTTCTATCCTTGGTTTATTCGCCTTAATACATGTCGTGGCATGTAGAAATGGGTGAACTGTACTTGGCGATGATAATTGTTGCAGTGATAGTTTGAGGATATACTGTTGGCTTGCCCTCCATATTAGACTTACATTTCCGTCTGTCATTCTCACAAGAATTCTGTAAGCTAAATGTTGCCATTCCCAATTTATAGCCGAGAGTGGTTAGAGTGGTTAAGTCTCTTGCTTAGAGTTCCACAGTTAAGTGGTGGGCATGGGATTAGAACACAAGATTGTGACTTGAGATTGCCTCTACTTAAAAACAATTAGTCCATTTAATTTGGACAGTGCTTTTTTTTTTTTTTTAACTAAATAAACATGTAGAAAAATTAAAAGGAGAAAGTTAAATGTTTAGTGAAACTTCTTGAACAGAGTAGCCTTTTTTTTTCCTTTTGAATAATTTGCACAGGAACTTCATGAAAAGAGATGTTTCTGCATAGAATTGCTAGGGCTCAAATTGTTTTGAGTTCTATGCTGTTGTCCCCAACCCCCTGGCCACACAGCTCCTCCTAGCCACACCCACCCGCATCCTTGGAAAAATTGTCTTCCATGAAATTTAGGAAAGGGAGGAGCACAGCAGGAGGCGACTGAAGCTTCATCTGTATTTACAGCTGCTCTCCATCCCTCTTTGGCATCACCGCCTGAGCTCCGCCCCAGGCCTCCCCACTCTACCAATAGAAAAATTATCTTCTTGAAAGCGATCCCTGGTGCCAAAAAGGTTGGGGACCACTGCAATCAGAACCTGAGGTCTAGATTACAATGACAGAATCCTACCAATCCTGAGAAGTTTAGGAATTATTAGTTTTCATCAGAGAATCATTGGTTTACTTGATCACTTTTCAACTATCAACAGTACACCAAAAATGTGTCTTGTAGTGCAACCTAAACGTGACCATGTTCTCCATGTGACATTCCCCAAAGAATGGAAAACCAGCGACCTTTACCAACTTTTCAGTGCCTTTGGTAAGTAAATCATAAGTATAGATTACTTTTTAGCGTTTTGCTATTCTTTTGGTACAAGTGGCCAGGGGTAGATAGCTTCACTTTGAGCATAAAAGAATGTTAATATTTCAATCCTGTTGCCTTAGAGGTAAAATTTAAAAAAATGTTAATAATCAAGGTTTTAATTTCACTCATGGAATTTTTTTGGTTTAGGATTCTATCTTTGTGTTAATATGATCTGAGGAACTTTTAACAGCACCTCACAGTTCACTGCTTTTAATTCATGGAAAGCAAGATCCCATTACTATGGCTGCCCTTACTACTGATCAGGGAAAATAAGCCTAGGCTGAGAAGTCATTTTTAAGATTAAATTCAGAGAAAATGTCTGTTTCATAAGGATAGGTGGTCCTTGTTTGAGATCGAATAATCAAAGCAACAAATAGATGTTTGAGCATCAGGGCACACGAGTAGGTTAATTTGAGTAGTCTTCTGATTAGAGGTTTTAAAGACCATTCTGATGGGAAGCCTGCAGCAATGCCTCTTTATTTTAACAAATGAAGTATTTAAGCTATCCTCTTTGGAAATTCTTGGATTAAGTGAAGGCAACAAAACCTAAATGTCCAATAGTAAGAATGTTTAGTAAATGTTGATGTACTTCCTCAAGGGCCTAGTATGTTGCCATTTAAAAAATATTTGAAGAGTTATTAAAAGATGGTAAAGTGTTTGTATTTTAACATTTGAAGTAAAAAGCAGATATGAAGCTGGCTTCCTATATAACTAACACTATTTTTAAAAGATTATAGAGATTAGACTGAAAGAAAGTATCATGCTATTACCACTGAATGTTTTAGATAGGATTATTTTCTTCGTGCTTTCCTGTATTTTATCAAATAAGCATGTTTTACCTTTTATAAGAGAAAGCTTAACATAGTTTTTTAGAAAAGTATGTGAAAGCAGGTATATTTCTGGAAAGTTATCCTGATCCTTCTGAAATCGTAGTCCTGCTTTTTAACTGCTAAATGAAGATATAGAAATGCGGTTGAATTTCAAGGCTCATTTCTTATGAAAGCTTTTGTTGTTTTTTGTCTTATAAATTCTTATCCCTATGCAGTCAAACTTATTGGCTAAATTAAGTAAAATTCTCTGAGTAGAATTTTTTTCAGTGTTAATTTACAAATATTAGCTGTGTAACCTTGGGCAGTACCCTTTCTGTATCTTTGTTTCCTCATCAGAGACGATGGTAATGACAATAATAATTATCATTACTATTACTTTATTGGCATGTTAATAGGATTAAATGAGCTAATCCATGGAGGGCATTTAGAACAGCTTGTGGCTTATAGTAATTACTCAGTAAATGTTAGCTAGTATTATTTATCTAAAAGGTAACACATGCATGCAGGGTGGAGAGGTAACCAAATAAGAGTAAGTGACTTGTAATTGGGAAAGTCAGTATGTTGCCTTACTCTGCAGCTGAAAGCGTGAGGTTTTTTTTTTTTTTCCTTTGGTGGTAAAACAAAGTAATTTTTAAAAATTTCCAGCCTTTCAGTACGAATGAAAACTTTTTCTTATTGGTAAATTCTAGGGATGTTTGCTCTTTTATAAAATCCAATGTTTTGTATTTTTTCAAGAAGAGTGGTAGCAGAATAATTAGGTCTCTGCTTTTCCCTTTGGTTGTCTTCAACTTCCTCCCTGCACCCCACTCCACCCTTGTCCTCCTAAGCGGGCTCCACCATTCCATTCTGTTTGCATTTAGCCTTTATTGAGTAGTTGTCCTCTGTACGGGAATCTCATCTGTTTCACTGTGCTGCTTTTTGCTCCTCTCTGTTTTTCTTCCCTCTGTGAGTGTGTCTTTTTTTTTTTTTTTCCTCTCTCTGGCTCCTTCTTTTCTTTGTCCCCCAGGATATCCTACTCCTGTTCTCTTTACCTGGCTTTGATATCAACATTGAATTTTTCTTATTACTGGTTACATTTATTGACTCATTTCCGTGTTTCCCATTTTTAATTTTCAAAGTTGGTGTCTCTAAAAAGAAGTAGTTGTGGGGTTTTTTGTTGTTTTTTTTTTTTTTTTTTTTTTGAGACAGAGTTTCACTCTGTCACCCAGGTTGGAGTACAGTGGTGTGATCATAGCTCACTGTTGCCTTGAACTCCTGAACTCAAGCGATCCTCCCACCTCAGCCTCCTGAATAGCTGGGACCACAGGCATTCACCACCTCCACGGGCTATTTTTAAAATTTTCTTGCAGAGATGTTGCCCAGGCGGGTCTCAAACTCTCAGCCTCAGGTAGTCGTCCTAGCCCTGACCTCCCAGAGTGCTGGGATTACAGGTGTGAGCCACAGTGACTGGCCCTAGTTGTAGTTTTGGGCCTATGTGGTCTCTGATTTTTATTAGTGATCTTGATAGGGAACAAAAGTCTCCAACCCTGGTATAAAGTTGGACTGAATGATGGCGTGGCCTAGGATTTAATCTGGAAGGCTCTTTCTTTTGTGTTAAAACAAATTTCTGACAGCTTCTTTTCCCCCCTAGTTTGTCTCTCCTCTTGGAGTTTTAACCTTGTAACTACTGTGGTAGATTTAGGTTTTAAGCAGGCTAACTCTCTGTAGTGTTGAGATTTTGATCCAGTTTTAAAGAAGCACCTCATCTCCCTTTAAATTATAGCCTACACTGAAATATGTCAGATATACAAAGTAAATCTGGTGGCTCTCTAAATGGTCAAATGGTCACTCTACCTTTTAATTCGATATTACAGGTAACATTCAGATATCCTGGATTGATGACACATCAGCGTTTGTTTCTCTCAGCCAGCCAGAGCAAGTACAGATTGGTAAGCGTGTTGGACATCTGTTTTGAATATAAAGTAAAATGGGAGCTTGCCCTCCCCTCGACCTGCCTCAGTTTAAAAGCTGTGCGTTCAGTCAGCTCGTACACAAGCATTGCTGCCCGGTTTGTTTTTGGGCTTGTCTCCAAAATAAAGGAAATAATTGGTATCAAGTATAGATGAGAAAATGAGACCGATCTTTCGATTGATAAAGTATCCTACATGGTGTATTTTTTCACTTACCTCTATCCTTTCCCATTGTACCTTTTCTCAAATGAGATGCAGATTTCCTTCGAGAATTAAAAGTACCTGTAGTAAATTGAGGGGAGTGGGGAAGACTGAAAAGTGATACCTACATTGACCTGTTCATCTCTGTGCTTTTACCATTTATTTATAAATGTTTGTGATCCATTTACTCCACTAAACTTGTGTCAAATACTTGTTTTACAGATAACTGAATGATATTTTATTTGTTTTTAAATCAGCGCTCTAAAAAGTGGAGCACCAAATCTTTTGTTGTACCCTAAGTAATTTTGATATTAACTATCACTAAACATTCTATTTTCTTAAGTTGAAAAGTTATTGGATAAAATATTGAAGAAAATATGTATTAAGCTACATATTCAATGGCGCTTAATAATGGAAAAGGTGTGAAAAAATGTGTCTAATTGTTTTTTTTATTTAACAAAGTGCCACACACTAAAACTATATAATTCTGATAACGTAACCACTGAGTAATTATATGTGAAAACTTCTGAAAACACCATACATTCAGATCAGAATATTTTGGTATTTTTAATTATCTGACCATGGCAGGAATACTCATAGGCTGTGTCATAAAGGGTAAAAGCTTAGGCTCTTGGAATCATACCGCCACACCACCTATGGTTCTGTGACCGTGGGCATGTTATTTCACCTTGGTAAGCTTCTGTCTATCTTTGTAAACTGTGGATACTAGTATGGATTTGTTAGGGTTACTGTGAGAATTAATCTTACATAAGATTATGTGTATAAACCATGGCATAGCTTTTAGCTTTTATTTTGGTTATTTAATAGCAGGTTTCAGTGTGAAATGTACTTCAGCAGCACATGACACCAGGGGTAGTGTTGGATGCAGGGTGTGAATGATGTTGCTTATTAAATATTTTAATTTTTGCTTAGGGTTTTTTTTTTTTTTTGGTAATCCATTCCCCCATAATGCTTAGAAAGACGTTTCAGAGAGAATCCAAAGGGATCACATTGTTAGAAAGCTAAATATAACTTTAAGTGGGGGCAGGAACTGAGGTTGAGGTTGTAGCGAGGCTTCAGTGTGGCTGAAAGACTGAACTGAAACTCCTAGCTGGCAGTCTAGTCCCATCTCCTCTGCCAGGTCCACTTGTCAACTCCCTCACGGGTCACATTTGGGTGACATTGAAGCCAGGCTGTGGAATGGAAGGAGATGCACAGACTGACACGGGAACTAACCTTAGCTCTACCACTTGTCAGCCGTGTGTCTTTGAGAACATTATGTAAACCCTCTAAGCCACAGGTTCCTCGTTTGTGAGAGGGAGAGGACAGTGGTTACTTTGCAGGATTGTCATGAGGATGAAATGAGATCACAGTATTAAGTTTCCAGCAAAGAGCCTGGCACTCCACAGTCAGTGCTTGACAAATGGTAGGTAATTATTAAAATATCTGTTTGGCCTCCCTTGCTGTGAACAGTGAAAATGAGAATGTGGGCTGGGCATGAAGGCTCATGCCCTTATGTAATCTTAGCACTTTGGGAGGCTGAGGCAGGAGGATCACTTGAGGCCAGGAGTTGGAGACCAGTCTGAGCAACACAGGGAGAGCCCCATCTCTACTGCCAAAAAAAAAAAGAAAGAAAGAAAAATGAGTGTGTATAAAAGTGCTTTGAAATCTGTAAAACACTAGTTAATAGTTTTTATTTGAAAATATGAGCTTAATTCCTTGTTTATGTGTATGGGATGTCAAAGATTGTTGTGATGTTCCTATTATACCATATTTGATGTCAAATAATGATTGCTCCCTTACTTATTACGGGAAGATTCTTCAAACAGTAGCTTTTAAGCTAAATATTCTATTCAGTGATAGCTGAAATGAAGGAGCTACATTTCAGAATCATGTGTAGCCATAGAAGCACTCTATTGTATTTGATTGTCCCTTTGTGTTGCTCCCTGAAGGCAGTACTAGGTTTATCTTGCTCACCACTGAATCCTCCCTCGTGCCTGGCACACACTGTGGCATGAGGAAATAAATACGTGTTTACATGGGGAATATGGGAATATGCCAAGGTGAAATTGTGATCTTTTACCTTTTTTCTTCCTAGATTAAGAAGTAGATGACTGTTGTCTTTTGGTATATGCAGCTTTGCTAGTAAAGTTTAATTTTCCACCATAGTCGTTTTTCTTGCTTAAAAGGCAACTCTTAAAACACCTGGCAACTGGAACATGTAGTGGTTCTCTCCGTAGTTTCCTTTGCCAGAAGCCGTCCTTTACTCAGCCATCCCCTGCTTCCAGAATCCGGCTATGCCCAACTTCCCGCCTTATCTCAGCTTAAATATCAGTTTCCGGATGTTTTCTCTGGCTCCCTTTGTAGGAGATTGGACCCCGTTTTCTGTGCTTGGTAGGATCCTTTATACTTTGTTTCACTGTTTTCACAGATAGACTGTAGACTCTTTGAGAGTAGGGACCATATCTCTTGTTCACCATTGTATTTTCAGCGCATGGAGTGGTAGTATCTGATATTAGTAAGTAAAAGTTGAGTGTTTATTGAATTGAATAAATGATATTCATTATGTTGACTTAGAAATGCCTTTTGAAATGTGATGGATGAATCTAATGTCTCTGGTCTTTTGCTGTGATTTCTAAAATTATTCAGATGTTTTGCTGAAAGACAATGTGAAATTTTTTTTATAATGGTAATTCTAATAAGAGGGACCCAGGGTATCTAATGTGCTGCAAATTGTATTAATGTTATCTTAAACAAATTACTTATTCATTTCAGCGGAAACAGAGGGCCTGTTAGATCAATACTGTAACACTGAAAAAATCATTAAATGCCTATTTATATAGCAGCTCATAATGGCTTCTTTGGCTCTGTTACAAACTGTTTCCGATTTACATTTAAGGAGTTGCTTTTTAACTGACACCTGTTTTTTTCTTTTAGTAATACTAATTCTGAGTAAGATTTTTTAAAGCTGTTTTCAACAGCTTAATATGAAAGTTCTCTTTTTTATAGGAAGTCTTATACTAATTATTAAAACCCTTCAAGCCAGGCACAGTGGCTCTTGCCTGAAATCCTAGCAATATGGGAGGCCAAGGCAGGGGATCACTTGAGCCTAGGAGTTTGAGACCAGCTTGGGCAATAGTGAGACCCTGTTTCTATAAAAACAAACAAACAAACAAACAAACAAACAGTGAGACCCTGTTTCTACAAAAACAAACAAACAAACAAACAAAAAATATATTTATATATATGTAGCTGGGCGTGGTGTCACATGCCTGTAGTCCCAGCTACTTGGGAGGCTGAGGCAGGAGGATCGCTTGAGCCCAGGAGTTGGAAGTTGCAGTGAACTATGGTGATGCCACTGGCACTCTAGCCAGGGTGACAGAATAAGACTCTGTCTCAAAAAAAAAAAAAAGAAAGAAAGAAAGAAAAAAACCACAAAACTCTTCTGAATGCCATTTGGTTTGATTTCTGCTGCATTTTGTTTGCTGTGAAGATGGGGGTCCTGGTGGCTTTGGGATGTTCAGATGACCCATGCAAGCCATACATTTAGCATTCTTCCCCCTCTGGCTCTTCAGATGAGGCTGTATGTGGCTGGGGTGAGACTTGATGCTGTGGAGGAGACCACCACTTTATTCTCACCGTTTGAGAATTGTTCTCAGAGTGGTCAAATAAGAAATCATCTTTAATGGTCAAATCTAAGTGCAGCCAGGGGTAGGTGAAAAAAAAATAATGGTCAAATCTGAGTACCTCATTCATATTTAAGATTTTTATATTTCCAATATTTTGTTAAATGGGAGAAAGAGCTCAGTGATATTTCAAATGTAGTAGAATTTTCTAGCCATACTTGCAATATTTAGATGTTACCTTGAGTGTCTTAAAATACATTGTAGGACATTGTCTCTCTGCCTGTAATTTTTATAGAAATAACCTGAAAAAAAATAGCCTTTTCACTTATTTTGAAAGCTGGAGATTGGAGCACACTGTGAATAGTATAAGGGATTTTTCAAAAGCAGAAATTGATAAAGGGACTTTAGAAGGGGTAGAAACCCAACAATCATTTTGTAAAGCCAGCCTCAGTTCAGATAGTTGTATAAATTCCTGATATGCTGCCTCAGAAGCTTGTTCAGGATGATTTGTTGGGATGTGGGAAGATACTTGGCTTTGCCTCAGTGCAAAATATAAATGTGCTTATATTAAATCATAGTTTTAAAAGCTTTTGATTATGCTGAACAGATAAATATTAGAATTATGGATATAACTCTTTGGAGGTGATCATTCAGCACTGAATTTGCTAAAACTCCAAACTTTACCTGTGGTTTTTATTATCCTTTTGATATTTTGCAGACTCCTTAGTGATACGGCTTTTTATTTTATTTTTATTTGGTCGTTTATGTCTTGTTTTTTCGTGATCATTCTAGCTAGAGATAACTAATTTAGTTGACCTTTCCAAAGAACCAGCTTTTGGCTCAGTTCATTTTTCTATATTGTTACTGTTGTCTGTTTTGTTCGTTTCTAGTTCGTTTTTTTCCCCGCCTTCCTTTTATTTGTTTTGGGTTTACTTTGCTCTTCTTTTTTCCTGTTTCTTGAGGTAGAACCTTATGTTATTTATTTTTCTATCCTTGATTTTTCTTTCCTTTTTTTTTCTAAATTCTTCTAAAATTTTTTAAGTCTGGCTTCCCAGAGGTGGTCGATAGGTCAGCATAGCCTATTCGTTAGCCAGTGTTAGTTAGGTCAGGGCTTGTGCTGAAACACCTTGAGCCGGTAAAGCTTTCACCCTTTAGCCAGCCAAGTTAGGGAACACATTCAGTATCCAAACAATTTGCAAGTTTGCCCTGATTTTTACTTTTGGTTGGACCTTCTGTCCTCTGTAGATGCGCAAGATCTCATGCTCAGCTTGCAGCGTGTACACGGCTAAGACTCCTTCCAAGTCATTGACGTCGACCATTTTTCTTTTCTAATATGAGCATTTAAAGCTGTAAATTATCCTCTAAGCACTGCTTTAGTTGTATCCCATAAATTATATGTCTGTTTTCATTAAGTTAGAAAAATCTTCTGATGTCTCCTTTAACCTTGGATTATTTAGAAATGTGTTGCTTCATTTTGAAATGCCTAGGATTTTCCTACATTTCTTATTGTTACTAATTTATAATTTAATTCTGTTGTGGTTAGAGATTTCAGGATGATTTTAGTCCTCTTAAATTTATTGAAACTTGCTGAACATGACATCTGTCTTGCTGAACATACTAGGTATACTTGAAAAGAATGTAAGTTCTATGATTTGATCTCTGTCAATTAGTGTTCATACAGTGTACGTCTTTACTGTTTTTTAAAATAGTTTGGTCAGTTTTTGGAGAGTTGTTAAAATCTCCTATGATTATGGAATTGTGTATTTTCCCCTTTAATCTTATAAATGTTCGTGTCTTTTCCTTTTGTCTGCTCTCAACCTATCTGTTTATATATAAAGCGAGTCTCTTGTACAGTATATAGTTGGATCTTGCTTTTTATCCATTCTGATAACTCTGATTTTAATTGGAGTATTTAATTTAATGTCATTGTAGATATGGTTAGGCCTGCCATTTTAAAATTTGTTTTTTGTTTGTTCTCTCTGTTTTATTTATTTACTTCTTTTCTCCCTTCTTTTGGAATATTTGAATTTTTTTAAAGAATTCCATTTTAATTTCTTTCTTAGCTTTTTAGTTTTGCATTATTTTTTAGTGGTTGCTTTAGAAATTTCAATATGTGTAACTTTTAACAGTCTACTTAGTGTTCATTTTGACCATTTTGCATAGAATGTGAAGATCTTATAACCCTATATGTCCATTTACTCCCATCTCTGTAGTCTTTTAGGCTGTAATTGGCACGTATATTAAATCTACATTCATTATAAATTCCACAAAGTGATATTATAATTTTGCTTTAAACAATCATACCTATTTTAAGAAATTAATAGAAAAAATTATTATTTATTTACCCAGATATTTACTATTTACAGTGCTCTTTATTCATTCTGAAGATCCAAGTTTCTTTTTGGTATACTTTCTCTTCAGCTTGAAGAATTTCCTTTAGTATTTCTTCTATTGCTGGCTTGGTGGCAAATGATTTTCTAATTTTTTCTTTACCTCAAAATGCCTTTATTTTGCCTTCATCCACTGGTTTTAGAGTTTTGGGGTTTTCTTTCAGCATTTTAAAGATGTAGTTCCACTGTCTTCAGGCTTCTGAGGTTTATGATGAGATGTCTGCAGTCATTTGAATCGTTGTTCCCCTATGTGTAATATGTTATTTTTCTGTGGGTACTTTCAAGATTTTCTCTTTACCATTGGTTTTTCAGCAATTTGACTGTGATGCACTTAGACGTGGCTTTCTTTGTAATTATCTTATTGGGGTTGGTTAAGCTTATTGAGTCTGTAAATTTGTCTTTCACCAGATTTGGGAAGTTTTTAGACATTACTCATATTTTCTTTTTTCTGTGTCATACTCTCTTGACTTTCCTTTTGAGACTCCAGTTACCCATGTGTAAGAGACTTTTTGATTGTTCCAGTAGTTCCTGATGCTCTGTTCATTTTTTTTCTTTTCTTAGGATTAGATAATTTCTATCTGTAAGCTCACTCTTTCCTCTGTCGTTATTCTGTTATTAAGCCCATCCAGTGAATTTTTTATTTCATATATTGTAATTTTTAGTTCTGAATTTGCATTCAGTTTATTTCTATTTTTCTGTTCCTCTGTTGAGATTTCCTTTTTTTTTTTTTTCATTTGTAGCCCATATTTCTTCACCTCATTGAACATAGTTATAGTAGGTTGCTTAATAATTCCAACATCTGTATCATCTGAGTGTGGGCACCTGTCAATTACCTTGTCTCTTGAGAATGGGTCATGTTTTCCTGCTTCTTCATATATTGAGTAATTTGGGATTGTTTCCTGGACATTGTGAATATTCTCTTTTGGAGACTCTGGATTTGATTACATTCCTCAGAAGAAAATTGATATTTTTGTTTTAGTTTTAGAAGGCAATTAACTTAGACTCAAATTACAAATTCTTTCATGCTTGCGGTGGGTTATGGCTCAGATCTCGGTTGAGACTGCTTTCAGTCTACCCCACAAGTGGTTAAGGGTCAGCCAGAGACTTGGGCTGAGTCTCTATCAAATTTGGGATTCCCTTTCTCTGGTTTCTTCTCTTCTAGAAGTCCTTCCATGCTTTATATTGCTTCTGGTTGCCTCCATGCTTCTTCCTTTGGTTCCTCATACCAGAAGGACAGGGGACTTTCTATTAGAGTTTTAACTGGCCCATGCCCGTTTAACCACATTTGCCCTTTAAGGCAAAGCCAGTGTCTGTGTGTGTCTCTCTCTCTCTCTCTCTCTCTCTCTCCCTCCCCCCCTCCCTCTCCCCCGCCCCCCCCCCCACCCCCCAGGAAATTTACTGTGCCAGTTTGCTTCCTCCAATTTTTTGGCTCACCTCCAAAATCTGCCTGTTTTTGTTCATGTTCCAATACATATTTTTCTCATTTTTCCAGAGATTATAGTTGTCATCTGTGGGAAGACTGATTTGTCAGAAGCTTCTTCCTCTATGCTGGAGGCAGAACTCTGACCTGTGCTTTTAAATTGTTCCCCTATAGCATCTGCTTTTTAATCAGATCTTCCTGCCATATTATACACTACGTTTAAACTACCTCTTTCTTTTTGTTTAGTAGCATTCTAAGAAAATCTAATGTGAATGCATCAAAAGAAGATGCAGCTCACCTCTTTTAACTATTAAAAGTGACTTAAGGCTGGGCGTGGTGGCTCACGCCTATAATCCTAGCACTCTGGGAGGCCGAGGCGGGTAGATCGCTCGAGGTCAGGAGTTCGAGACCAGCCTGAGCAAGAGCGAGACCCCGTCTCTACTAAAAATAGAAAGAAATTATATGGCCAACTAAAAATATATAGAGAAAAAATTAGCCGGGCATGGTGGTGCATGTCTGTAGTCCCAGCTACTCGGGAGGCTGAGGCAGTAGGATCGCTTAAGCCCAGGAGTTTGAGGTTGCTGTGAGCTAGGCTGACGCCACGGCACTCACTCTAGCCCGGGCAACAAAGTGAGACTCTGTCTCAAAAAAAAAAGTGACTTAAGTTCATTTCCCTTCAGATACACATATATATGGATAGACAATGTCCAAGGTACTTGGTGTCTTTGCTTCTATTTGTGGTGCCTTTTGTAGTTGGCTAGTGTGTTACTGTATACTTATTCTTGTTGAAGAGGACATGCACAAAATATACAAGAAAGAACCAAAAAAGTGAATGGTGTTTTTCCTTGCATGTTAAGTTTCCCAGTCTTAAGCTGTGTATAGAACTGGTTTACAACAATGACCTTGAATATAAATGTAACAATAAGTAAATGAGTCTGACTGTAGCATGACTTGTAAAAATAAGATTTCTATTAAATAAGCTTATTTTTGAGGGGAAGGATATTTGATTTTTATGCCATAAGTACTGGATCCTAGAAACAATGTACACTTGCCCCTTGATATCCATGGGGGATTGGTTCCAGGACACCCTATGTATATAAAAATCCGTTCTATGAAAAAAATAAAAATCTGAGGATGTTCAAGTCCATAATGTTCAAGTCCATGGTGTGGCATTTGCATATAACCTGTATACATCCTCTCATATACTTAAGAACATCTCTAGATTATACTTATATTGCCTAATGTTACGTAAATACTATATAAATAATTGTTATACTGTATTGTTTAGGGAATAATGACCAAAAAATCTGTATGTGTTTAGTACAGACTTATTTTTTTTTTTTGAGACATAATTTTTTTGTTGCCCAGGGTGAAGTGCAGTGGCACAGTCATAGCTCACTGCAGCCTTGAACTCCTGGGCTCAAGAGATCCTCCTGTCTCAGCCTCCTGAGTAGCTAGGACTTGCAGGTGTGTGCCACCGTGCCCGGCTAAATTTTTTTTTCCCAAATATTTTCCATCCTTGTTGGTTGAATCCACAGATGTAGAACCCACAGCTATGGAGGGCCAGCTGTATTTCTTTTTATGCAGGCAAGATTTTTATAAGAGTGGCTTACGGAGTACTTCAGTTTGCTAAAGGAAAAGCATTGTTAGTAAGGTGTGTGAATGTATGTTTTGTGTAGATACCTTCTGACTTGAGAACTTTTAAGAGCAACTGCCTTTTTAAAAAATTTCTAAATTACTTAATCCATCAAAAACACTATGGAAATTTGTAATACTATTTATTAAGAACCTGCTTGTTTTGTGATTGCACTAATGTGTTTAATTTTGAGAATTAGCAGTATTATGTATCTCTGCTATGAAATCTTCATCAGACAGATTTAAGAGCATTACAATAAGTTAGACTCTCTTTCTAATTAGCATTCTTTAGGGCATTAACTGGTATGCGAACAGAGCAAAACGCTTCCTGACTGCCAGAGGATTCCCAAGTCCTTGGTATTTAAAGCAGCAGTGTGTCCTGTGGCAGTTAGAACATAACCAGGAGACATGTTGTGCTTGTTCTCTAGAGATTGAATTTTCATGTTCTGTTACGTTGTTTCTTATCCAAATCACTGGCGTATTTTTGTTTTAGGGCCAACGTTATCTGGGTCTGAGAATGTTTGCCCAGTGATGCACTATCAGAATATTCAGTAAATCTATCAAATTTAATTGCAGTATCACTTGTAAAATATTGATTTTGTTGTGCTCTCCCACCCCCAATTTTAGAAGTAAATCCAACTCGTTGCAAATGTGAAAAATATTTGAAAATATAAAGAAGAAAACAATTCAGCCATGGTCTCACAACCTAGCAAAATTTTGGTTAGTATTTCCTTTTAGTTGTTTCACTGTCTAGATGAATATTTTCATGACATTTTTTCCCTTTTTTTGACAGGTAATAATATTAATAGTACATCTCTATGGGTTACAGAGTGATATTTTGATACATGTATACAATGTATAATGATCAAATCAGGGTACTTAGCATATTCCTTTGGATAAATACCCAGTAGTGGGATTGCTAGATCATATGGTAGTTCTGTTTTTAGTTTTTATGTGAAAGTTCCATACTGTTTTCCATAATGGCTGTATTAATTTTCATTCCCATCGACAGTGTATAAGAGTTCCCTTTTTTCTACATCCTTACTAACTTTTGTCATTTTTGCCTTTTTGATAATAGCCATTCTAAACAGGATAAGATGATACCTCATTGTGTTTTTGATTTTCATTTCTCTGATGATTAGTGATGTTGAGCATTTTTTCATATGTTTGGACATTTATTTATATGTCATCTTTTGAAAAATGTCTATTCATTTCCTTTGCTCACTTTTTAATTTGATTATTTGGGGTTTTTTGGCTGTTGAGTTGTTCGAGTTCTAATTATTCTGGATATTAGTCCCTTGTTGGGTCAATAGTTTGGAAATATTTCTCTCCCATTCTACGTGTTGTCTCTTCACCCTGTTGATTGTTTCTTTAGTTGTGCAGAAGACTTTCTGTTTAATATAGTCGCATTTGTCAATTTTTTTTTTTTTTTTTTTTTTTGCCTGTGCTTTTAAGTCTTAGCTATAAAATCTTTGCCTGGACTAATGCCCTCAAGTGTTTCCTCTATGTTTTCTTCTAGTGGCTTTATAGTTTCAGGTCTTAGAACGTGTAACATTTTTAATAGTAATTGGACTCTGACTTTAAATGCATTTTGGATCTGCTTTTTTAGTAAACATTATTTCATGAGCATTTCTCATTCCATTACACATTTGCCTAGAAGAATTTTCTTTTAATGGGTGCATTGTGTTTCATTGTACTGATAGACATAATTTATTTAGCTGTATTTCTTTTGGATATTTTAAGTTATATCCAGATTTTTGCTACTTTAAATTAACACTTTAATGAGAATTTTATACTTTAGTTCTTATGTATGTTTCTGATTAGTTTTCTAAAATAAATTTTGAAGACGTGAAATCACTAGGTCCATGATGCTCATTTTTAAAAAACCTAAAAAACAAATAATTTTTCCCCCCTTACTATTAAACAAGTGATAATTTATTTTTATTAATAGATTAAAAACTACATAGAAAAACAAGGAAGAATTGACTAGTGCCCCTTTCTTTATTAACAAAGATAATTGCAGATAATATTTTGAGATTTACCTTTCAGTTGTTATATATGATCTTTAAGTACGTAGTGCATCTGTTTTAACTTTGCATATTTTTTTAATTGACAAGTAATAATTATATATATCTGTGGGGTGCATATTGTTTTACAGTTTGTTCTTTTCACCCAACAGTTCTTCATGTCTGTAAATCAGCTCTTCCTTTACATTTTTTGTTGTGTGTAGTTAAACAATGTTTTGTTATATGAGTATATCAGCATTTATTTAACCAGTTCCTTATTGGACACTTAATTTAAACAATTTTAGCATTCTTGGCTTCCAGATAAGCTTTTTATTCATCTGATTGAGCTTTAGAGTCATTTTCTTAGTGCCACTCAAAAAACCCCCGTTGGGATTTCCATCGACATTTTTATTAATTCCATTAGCATTTTTGTTTAGATGTAGTCAGTCTTTATGACCGGGACTATAATATGTCTCTCCATTTACTCAGATAATTTTGTATATCTTTGAATATGATTATATGTTTTATTGTTGTTCTTGCTTTTTTCATGCATACTTTTAAAGATTATGCAACATAACTATAGAGAGCAGGTATCATTGTGCCTGATTTAGTGCCACCGTTCTTGATTAATGTTTTAGGATGCCCATGATAATAGGAAACTTAAAGGAGTGAGATTCATCTGCCTGTTTCTGTCAGGCAACTGAGAAACTAACTGTGATGACTCAATTTAAACATTGTGGCTCTCTGATTCTTAGAAGCCTCTCTCAGGCTTCTAATGTTGTTTTGTTGTTTTTGTCAGTAAATATAATGTACTGGTTGATTAAGTAGGTTAGCTGTGCTAATCTTTACATGTTGACGTTGTTTTCTCATACACAATTGTTGTTGTTTATAACCTTACTATTTTAAAAAAAGAAATCTGATTTTAGCAAATTTAAAAAATAAGTCAAATGTTTCTAGAGGACTTTATTATGTAATTGGCTAATTCAGATTATTTATTTTGTTACTAAAGTGTTACCAGTAAATCTCTTAGGGTGATGGAATTACAGGTGGATTTTATATTCTCATGTTTTCCTCTATTTTCAGATTTTTTCAGGGTGAACAGGTATTACCTATATAATACATATTTACATTTAAAGCTAAAAAAGTATTACTTGCTTTTTTTATAAGTAAAGGAGCACAGCAAAGGGAAACATCTTGTTTTCAAAACTCTTAGTATGGCAGGGTACAACGCTCTCCCCCCCCCCTTATCCACAGAGGATACGTTCCAAGACCCCAGTGGATGTCTGAAACAACAGATAGTATCTAACCTTGTATGTACTGTATTTTCCCCCTATCCTTACATACCTATGATAAAGTTTAATTTATAAATTAGGCACAGGAAGAGATTACAACAATAACTAACAATAAAATAAAATAATTATAGCAACATGCTGTAATAAAAGTTGTGTGAATGCAGCATCTCTCTTTTTCTTTTTCTCAGAACATCTTATGCTGTACTGAAACAGTACCTGAAACCTCAGAAAGCAAAACCATGGGTAAGGGGGGACTACTGTAGTCCCTTCTTGTAGTTGACTCTAATTATTTTATGACATTGTTTTTTAATCATGAAATTTATAGTATTAGTTTCTCTGAATTTTCCTTCAACTTTTTAGTTTAAATCTGCTATTCTGAAAAGGTGACTATTAAACATTTTTGATTTGTAACGTTAATTGATAATATTTCCACTGTTGAGTGTTTTTGTAACCTGTCTGTTCTCAGAAAAGATATATTTGTTTTTCCTGGAAAGAAGCCCAAACTTCACTTTAGTAGTAGAGTGAATATTACTTCATTGTGTTTAGCAAAAAATGCCAGCAAATGCTAGTATCACTGGAGCATTAAGTGACTTAGAATTGATGGTGGTGACCCAAGCACTTCAGACCAGGGTTTTACCTTAACTTCTACACCCCACATTAATACATCTAGGTATTAATGAATGTTTTTCAGGTGGTACAGTTATAAAAAGCAAACATGACTTAAAATAATTTTTTAGTAATAAAGCTTTATATTATACGGTCCAACTAGTAGGAATACCTTTTATTCTTTCTGCATGTGAATTGGAGCAGTGGGGGGCACATCACAGAGACTTTTCAAATTGCATCAGAGGTCAATGCACAACTTCTACGGTGTGGGGGAAAGGAACATAGAAAAGATACTGACATACTAAAATGAAACTTTGAAACTGAGATTTTTTTTCACCACAAATTCTTTGTTGTTATTGTGTAGATAATTTAGAGAGAAGAGAAATTATCACAGCATATTATATAGCAAAAGAAAATGAACTAGTTATAGGACATTGCTAATTTTAATAATTGTCTGTTAATCCCCCAAATAAGTTTGAATCACTTCATAGGGTGAGCAGGGTCACGTTTTTGTGTTTTTGTAATTATAGTTTTAGATGGAGTGTAAGCCTTTTATTCCTTATTGATTTTTTTCTTTTTTAAAAAAAATTTTTCCAAGGTATCCACCGCTAAGTCATATTCCTTATTAATTTATCCTTGTATATTGCTAGATACCTTATGTTTATATGCTCAGTGTTCTTTATAGAAACAGCAGAGAAGAGAATCATTAAGAAGGTATTTTGCAAGATTTTTTAAACGATGGCTTTCATTATTAACCTGCAGTGTTATTCTCTGCATAAGTGTTTGGCTGTCTACCGTTGAAGAACTGAGGGACTAAATTTAGATGGGGAATAGAGATGCATGAATAGTCTCTCCACTCAAGGAATTCAGTGTCTTGTGATGCAGACAGTTGTGTAGACAACCAGTGCATCAGTTTGTACTGAGTACTGTGATAAAGGGAAGTTGCTGGGGAGAGAGAGCTAGCTCAGACTGGCACAGAGACAAAGAAGAGGGCCAGCAGGGAAGGCTTCCTGGAGGAGGTGATGCCTGTGCTCATCCTCCATTAATGAGTTGGAGTTTGCCTAATACAGGAAGGCTGTATTGCCTAATATAGAAAGCTTTGGTGCAGAGTGGGACCAGCACATCCTTTGGTGTGCCCAGAGCAGAGAGTACATGCAGTGAGGTGGCAGGAAGGGAAGTTAGAAGGTGGGAACACGGATTTGGGTCAGACACAGGGGCTCACACCTGTAATCCTAGAACTTTGGGAGGCCGAGGAGGGAGGATCACTTGAAGCTAGGAGTGCAAGACCAATCCGAGCAACATAGCAAGATCCTCGCCTCTACAAAAAATAATTCAGAAATCAGCTGAGCATGGTGGTGCACACCTGTAGTTCCAGCTCCTTGGGAGGCTGAGGCAGGAGGATCACTGGAGCCCAGGAGTTCAAGGTTACAGTAAGCTATGATGACCACTGCACTCTAGCCCAGGCAACAGATGCAAGACCCTATCTCCAAAAAAAGAAAAAAAAGTAGGAGTTTGAATCTTATCCTTTGTATAAGCCTTGCTGTTAGGTTGATATGGGGTATGTTTCTTTTTGGTTAAAGCAAATTTCAAAATAAAATACTGCATCTAACCAGTTTTCTTTGAAAAGTCTGGGGCTTTCAAAAGAATTTCCAAGTATTGAGTACCAAGTTGGTCAACCAAACAGGAAACTGCCCTTAGAAAGCCTGGTTGTTGTCAGAGGCACCCTGCTAGCACTCTTTTCCACGTGTGTCAGGTGGCATTGTAGAGTCAAAAATAGGTGACATAGATGGACTTATTCTGCTTATTCTGAGGTGTCCAAAAGGTTGGTCTTTGCATCTACTCTAGTTCATAGCCTTCTCTAAAAGGCTGAGGCCAAATTGAATTTATCTGTGGACCTGCCACATGTATAAATGCTACACAGAGTAATAAATAGGACGTTGACTTCCAAGAATCGGTGACAGTGCACTTCAATTCCTAATTTAGAGTTCATGAAAATTATCCCGTGACAAACAGGATTGCAAAAGAGGAAACACTATTAGATGGATTCATCTTTTGACAAACGTTTAACTGTCATTTACACAAATGGTGCTGGAGAGAGTCAAGGGCGGGAATGAATGGGTCAGTGAATGAATGAATGAATACAGATGGCAAGTGTTTTGTGTTCAGAGGAAGAGGAGATGACTAAGCCTAAAGCATATCATACAATGTTAATTTGTCCCACCCGGTAGACTTGGCTTCTTGAAGTAAGGACTTTTTTTTTTTTTTTTTTAAAGACAGAGTCTCACTCTGTTGCCCGGGCTAGAGTGCCGTGGTGTCAGCCTAGCTCACAGCAACCTCAAACTCCTGGGCTCAAGCAATCCTCCTGCCTCAGCCTCCTGAGTAGCTGGGACTACAGGCATGCCCGGCTAATTTCTTTCTATTTTCTACTTTCTACTTTCTACTTTGTATTTTCAGTAGAGACCGTGTCTGGCTCTTACTCAGGCTGGTCTCAAACTCCTGAGCTCAAGCGATCCGCCTGCCTTGGCCTCCCAGAGTGCTAGGATTATAGGCATGAGCCACCGCGCCCAGCGGGACTACATCTTAGTCGTTATTTTACATCCTTGGTGTTTAGGACATGCTGAGCAGAGAGTTGGGGAAGACTTTGAGGAGAGGCCTTGGTACAGTCGTCCTTGTGAGAGGGCAGTTCTGGGGTATCAGACAAGAGAGGATTATGCCACCATGACAGAGTT
The DNA here is from genome assembly GCF_041146395.1 of Eulemur rufifrons. Classification (NCBI taxonomy): domain Eukaryota; kingdom Metazoa; phylum Chordata; class Mammalia; order Primates; family Lemuridae; genus Eulemur; species Eulemur rufifrons. The sequence goes on from NC_090996.1 coordinate 26,193,288, forward strand.
AGGAATGCAAGTGGAAGTTTACAACAGTGTTTTTAAACTATCGGCCACATTCCTCAGTGGGTTGTGAAATCAATTGAGTGAGTGGTAATCAGCATTTTTTAAATTTATTTATTTATTTATTTATTTTTTTGAGACAGAGTCTCACTCTGTTGCCCAGGCTAGAGTGAGTGCCGTGGCGTCAGCCTAGCTCACAGCAACCTCAAACTCCTGGGCTTAAGCGATCCTACTGCCTCAGCCTCCCGAGTAGCTGGGACTACAGGCATGCACCACCATGCCCGGCTAATTTTTTCTATATATATTTTTAGCTGTCCATATAATTTCTTTCTATTTTTAGTAGAGATGGGGTCTCGCTCTTGCTCAGGCTGGTCTCGAACTCCTGAGCTCAAACGATCCACCCACCTCGGCCTCCCAGAGTGCTAGGATTACAGGCGTGAGCCACCGCGCCCGGCCAGCATTTTTTTTAAAAGGAAAAAGTTAGGAAAAACGTCAGAGTGTGTCCCATATAATAGAGATAAGTTTGGCTTTTTTTAATGTAACTTTTTTTTTCAGATAGATACGCATGTATGTGTACTGGATTATAATAAAAATGTGTTTCTTGTGGGTCATGATCAAAATTGTTTGAACTGTGATAGTTTAGGAGAAAAGTAGATTAAAGTCTTCATTTAAAGAAGAATTACTGTCTTCCATGTGTGCAGAGTACTGTGGCAGGTGTTAGTAGTAGCAGGGAGAGGAAGCAAAGGTGACTATGACAAAGCTCTTCCTCCCGTCTCTAGACCAGCCTGGGGCTCGGGATCCATGTCACAGCATCTAGGAGAAGTGCCCATTCCTTCACCCCCACATCTCCGCGGGTGACAGGAGACTGCGCCTCTGCAGGAGGGGAACGTTGTGGTTGCAGCTGGGCCGCTCTCCGTGTCCCTGTTGCTTGGCCCGCCTTGTGGGAGGAGGATGAACGGCTTGACTGATGGGCGGCACCAGGAAGAGTCTGACACCCCGGGGCCATATGCACGGAAGACGGCAGGCCTGGGAACCAGTTGCTGGAGTCTCTTTATTAAAATATTACAGAATTGGTTTTATAAAAAAGTAAAGAATAGTTTAGAGTTCGGAGGCTCCCTGCAGTTGTCAGGGCTCCTCACTGATGGGGTCTCCTGGTCGGGATTTCTGTAGGGGTGGCATTGGCCGTGGTAGGGAGCCCCATGTGGACCTCAGGCCCAAGTTCCATCTCCAACACTATCTACCAAGGAGTCCTGCACCTTGGGGGAACATAAAGATGATGCTAAGTGTGTTCCTCAACTCGTTAGAACCCTAAGAGAGGGTAATGCTCCCTACCTGCTAACAAGCACCACTGGGAAATGTGCTTGAAAGGCCAGATTCTCATTCTTCATTGCTGCTCCCATCAGATTTGGCCTTTGTATGCGTACAGCAGAGAATCCTTTTACACATTCAGGGGGCTGGGTGCGACTTTAAGAACGTGTTAAGGAATTTCTTTCATAGGCATAATGGGTTCCAGTGTGAGAGGGCTGACGGGTTGGGAGTGACTGAAGTGTTTTCCTAAGTGGAACGGCAACCAGTAGTGACCTACAGTTAAAATATTTTCTAGTCTGTGATTGGTCTGTGAGGGTGCTTAATTGCTATTGACATTGCTTGGATTTTACGGAAATTAAATTTTCTAGTTTGCCACACTTCTGGCTTAACAAAACTTGAAACGCTTTTTAACTCCAGATGTCACTTAAATATGGCTTAATTCTGTCTCACCAACCAGAAGATGGTGCTGTTGTGCTGGGAACCAGTCTGCCTTTCCAACTTAAAGTAAAACTTGCTGTTTAAATGCTTATTCATGCTAAGTAATGCAGACAGACTTAGCAGTCTGATTCAACAGTGGACCGACCCGTCCTGCAGCATGGCAGCACATAGACAGCATGGAACATGAGTGAGATCAAACCTTCAGAGTCTGGAGCTAGAGAAGCCGGGCACAGGGGCCTTTCCTGTGTGCTTGCTCAGGGGCACCTTTGCACTCAGGGTGAAGTGACACTCCTGTAGGAGTCAGAATATAGATGTCTGTTAAGTGGTCTGTGAGCAGGCCTCCATGATTTGGTTTAAGGATTTATGAATAAAGATGAGAAAAGTTTCTGTAAAGAGAAAACTTTTTTTTTCTTCTTTTCTTTTTGGAAAAGATCTGAGTACCTAGAAGAAAACTTATGAATCCAGTTTATAAGAAATACTTACAAATTGATCATTAATAGTTAATTTAATACTCAACTAAAATACCCAAGTAATCTCTAAAGTTATTTTAGCTACTTGAAGGAAACCCAGTTGGTATGATGGATTTGGAATGAAATTGGTGGTTTTTAATTTAACCTCTGTGAGCCCTTAGCTGTAAAATGGAATTGAGAAAATATACTTTATAGGGCTCAGAAGAATTTAAAAAGGTAATAAAGGTAAAGTTCTTGACGCAATGCCTAGCATTAGCTACTCAGTAAGTGTTCGCTTTTCTTCCCCCCACCTCAACCCATTCAGAAATCCAGACATTAAAGTGTTGCAAAATTGATTTTATAAAAAATATGCATTGTTGCATCATGGAGACTGAGTATAAAGCTCTCGGTGTTTATATGATGAACTTGCAAAGTACTTGCAGGTAAAGTCTTCTCCTGTCTGCATCTTTTGAACAAAAGACAAAAGCTCTGTCAAAATGATTTTTAATTGTCTCTCCTTTTCTCTTCTGTGGCTTCCTGCAGCTAGGTTGCTGTTCTAATTAATGTCTTACCAGTGCAGTCAGGGGTCTCCTTCACATCCTCTTGGGGTCCCACTTCACCAGTTACTAGAGCAGCTTTCTGTTACAAAGGTTAGCTTTTGAGTAGATTCACAAGTATCATGAAGATTCCACAGACACAGAAGTTGGTTGCCATAAGGTAAGTTCAGACTTGTTAGGTCTATGGATTTATTCTCAGACGCAGTTTGGGAAGCTGGTTTGGGCATGGTTTTAAAAGTACAGTAAGTCCTCATTATTTACAGATTTTGTATGTGTGCATTCACCTCATTAAAAGTTTTTTGTAACCTCAAAATCAATACTCAGGTGCCTTCCTGGTCATTGACAGACATAAGCAGAGTTGGGAAAATTTTGTGTTGTCCAACGCACATGTTCTAGCTGAGATCGAACAAGATCATGCTCCACCTTCTTGTTTCAGCTCTCATGCTGTAGACAAGTGTCCTTTTCACATTCTTTTTAGTGCTAGCTTTTTTGAATTTTTGTCCTTTTTATTGGTGATTTTGCTATTTAAAATGGCACCAAAGCATAATGTTGAAGTGACATCTAGTGTTCCTAAACATAGGAAGGCTGGGAGGTGCCTTAGGAAGAAAATATGTGTTAGATAAGCTTTGTTCAGGCATGAGTTATAGTGCCGTTGCCTGTGAGTTCAGTGTTACTGAATCAACAATATATATTAAATAAGATGTCTTTAAACAGAAACACACATGAAGCAAGATTGTTTGTTGATGCATTGATGAAAATGTGACCAGAGGCTTGTAGGAACCTAATCTTGTATTTTCCTAGTAATAATGATTCAGTATTTGCTAATTCAGTGTTCATGGTATCAAAAAGAAAAAATTACAACAAATTTAGTTTAAAGATCTTAATTGGCTTATTTGTGATTCTAGAATCTGGCAATACCTCATTGCATAACACAGAATTAGTGTTCTTGTGAACTGGGCAGAAGAGGTTGGTTTTATAGACAGAGAAGGGCTGAAGAAAGCAGAAACAAAGAACAAAAAGCAGGTTGGTCATTTCAAAGTTACTTTCCTTGTAAAGGTTAAAGCAGAGGGAACTCCCTTATCATGCCAGCTAAAACGGGCTTGTTTAGGGATTTGCTATTCTCCTGATTCTCTGAAGGTCATATAGCAACTTCGTCTCAGCTTAATGACATGGAACTTTAGCACAAGTGACTCCATTTTAGTTTGGTCTGTTGGGCCTAGTGCATCTCAGTCCAAACCAATGACCTCCTATAAATTTTATTTAACAATGGAGTCTTTTTTTTTTTTTTGGAGACAGAGTCTCGCTCTGTTGCCCGGGCTAGAGTGAGTGCTGTGGCGTCAGCCTAGCTCACAGCAACCTCAAACTCCTGGGCTTAAGCGATCCTCCTGCCTCAGCCTCCCCAGTAGCTGGGACTACAGGCATGCGCCACCATGCCTGGCCAATTTCTCTCTATATATATTTTAGTTGGCCAGATAACTTCCTTCTATTTTTTTTTTTTTTTTTTTTTTTTAGTAGAGACAGGGTCTCGCTCTTGCCCAGGCTGGTCTGGAACTCCTGACCTCGAGCGATCCACCCGCCTCGGCCTCCCAGAGTGCTAGGATTACAGGCGTGAGCCACCGTGCCCGGCCAACAATGGAGTCTTTATAGGATATAACTGCAACAAGACTTGATCTTCCTTCCTTCTCCAGCGTGTATGACCCAAAGCTGTCTGGGAGAAGGATTTCTGTGCTGCCTACTTTTTATTTGTTTTTAAAGGAGAGGTACCTATCTCAGAAACTCAGGAAAGTCATTCTGGTTCTTGCCCGACAAGAACAGTGGTGCAAAAATGGGCTCACCACAGGGTGGCAGAGCCTCTCCCAGCCCAGCAGGCAGCGCTTCCATTACCCCGGCACGGTGCCCATAGACAGTGCCATGTCCTGGATGATTAGGTGAATGGAGACATAGGGTACAACTGTTGAATTTGACTGTAATCAAAAATGGCATCTGTATTCTTTTCTCGATTACTTATTTTCTGCAGATAAATCCTTTCGATGTGGATCACCACCTTAACTTCTCCTTTGTGTCATAAGGTTTGAGAAGATCAGGGATGTGTGGTTTACTTTGCCAGCATCTTTGTTTCAGCTGCGTTTGAACTTGCACGTTGGCCCCTTTAGAAGGAAAATGGGCCTGAGATGGGAGAGGAGTAAAATGCAGTGGACAACTCATTCATTCTTTAGGCAGGCACTTGGAAAAAGTCACACGGAGAAAATTTGGGTGAAATCACAATGAGAGGGGTCAGTATCCTTTTATGCATCTTTCTTTTCACCTCTGTACATATGACACTTAGTACAATCTTCTGGTGGAGCCTACAATTAAGGAAAGTGTTGCTTTTAGGCCTGTTGAGCTAATTGAATTCCTGGATTCACTGAGTGGCTCTGCCCTGTCATTTGCTAGCAGGGCCCCTTTGCAGGTGGGTGATAAAGAAGAAGGGTGCCAGGAACATGATGGATGCGCTGAGGGACAGGGCTCTGCACCCCAGCAGAGCGTCCAGAGGCATGCCATTGCCTTCGCTCATCCGACTGGAAGCTTGTTCCACGGTCTGCGCTTGTTTGCCATGTTGACCTTAATTTGTCTGATGTGTTTATTTGCCCTACCTCGCTCTGAGAGTAATTTGGTGCCCTGCCCTGCTGTCTCAGACAGGTTGTCCCTTTTGTGACCACTGGATTGGTGGTCACAAAATACTGTATCAGTATTAAGTGGTAGAAATTTATGAATCTTGGCCAACTTCAAACCAAGCTTCTTGAGTTTTCCAGACACGTCTTTATCTTTCAGATGGGAGAGGGTCATCTGTTTCATTTCTTGGCAAACAGCCTTTATCCCCTGGTGCATTTACTTCCTCATCTGCAAAGGGTCACATTTAGTAAGAGTGACTTAAGAGCTTAATCTGGGTGTTACTCTCAGAGATCTTCCAACTGCAGTTCTGTCGTGAGATTATCCATAAGTATTCTGGGTAACTTCAGACAAGCAGAAACAAGGAAGTATTTCATTTGACACCCCCCGTGTTTTTGAGTAGTAATAGTAGTAGTAGAGTGTTTTAAAATGTGTCATTGTTTAAATCGTTCTTCCTTTTCATGAAATTAGATCTCCCTTCCTCCCCAGTGCATATGCTGTGTTGGGCTATATCATTTAAAGGAGACATTCATCTTGATACACAAATGAAGTAAGAGTTTCATTTTATATGTGTGATACTACCGTGTTGTCTGGTAATAGAAAGATTTAATGGATCCGAACGAGGAAAGATACACATAAAACCACGGAGCAGGCTCTGAGTGGTACTGATGGCTGTATTTTGTTGATGTTAACTACTTGGGGAAAGTTTTACAAGCGGGTGGTAACTCAGTCTTAATATTGCTTCAGAGACATTTTAACTGAATAATGTTTAGGAAATTATATTTAAGTGGAGATAAAATATTTTCAGTAAATTATTGAAGTAAATTTAAAGAGTTTCCCCTAAATTTTCATTAGATTTCTAATTTTAGTTGGGGGAACATTGCCCCTCCTTGTCCTGCTTCCTCCCATAAGTGCTTGCAAGCAGTGTGAAAAGTGATTATGTAAGAGCTTGATCTTTGTCTTCTTATCTTGATAAATCGCATACTCGTAATGCTGCGTTTTAGCAGCGGCAGTGAACAGCTGCCCCTAGGAGGAAAGATCTTTTTCATAATTCATGTTTGGACAGGAAGGTATACCTGGTAATGAATCTTGATTATCTAAACCGCCAGTGATGGACCAAGGATATGCGAACATACTGGTTTGCCTTCAGGCCTCGGCTCTTCTTTGAGAGCTCACCAATAAGGAAAAACAAAACAAAGCATTCATAATCAGGCCGTTGCCTTAGGAAAACAACAGTTCATGAAATGTTTTAAGTGCCTTAGGCTAAGAAAAATGAAAATTTTAATGAAACTCACTGGTCAGAATCAACTACAGTCATGTGCCACATAATAACATTTCAGTCAATGAGGGACTGCATATACCACGGTGGTCACATAAGATTATAATGCCGTATTTTTACTGTACGTCCTTCCTATGTTTAGATATGTTTAGGTACACAAATACTTACCATTGTGTTATAGTTGCCTACAGTATTCAGTACAGTAACGTTCTGTGTAGGTTTGTAGCCTAGGAGCAAAGACTATACCAGAAAGTCTTGCAGGACCACTGTGGTGTATGTGGTCCGTCATTGACCAAAATGCCATTACGTGGTGCGTGACTGTATTTGACAAATATTCCAAATGGAAAGCACAGACATTTCTGATGTTCAGTGGTTCCATGTGTTTATTTACTGATGTGTGAATCTGTATGGGTTTTACAGGCTAGAGGATCAGGCAACGGGGGGGGGGGGGCGGGGGGACCTGCAGGTCTTATTAGCATTTTTTGGAAACCTTGATTTGCTTTTAGAGAACACTGCAAGAGATTGAGTTTGGGGATATGTTTGCTCTGTTAATTGTTTGAACTTCTAATCCCCAGGAGTGTGGAAGTTGTGAGGTAGCCAAATCTGGCTCATATCTTAGCCAATGCTTAGGTCTTATCTTAATTTTTTCAGAGAAATAATGAGAGGAACTTACTCTACTGTCTGTCAAGCACTCTATTTTACTTTGTTTTTCATATGAAAAAGGAAAGGGAATGTTTAGGTTTGCCAAAGTGTTATGTTATAGCAGCTCTTGATGGAGCTGAAAAGCAGTGAAAATGAAAGTGATGTTCTGATGAATCTTTTACCTTAATTAAGCTATTTGGAGAAACTAGAAAATTAAAGGGGAAAGCATTGTGGCACAGTTACCCAGTCACCAGAGGGGCAAATACAATGTCTGTAGCAATGGGAGTCTCCTGCGTGCTCTGACTGGTGTGGGTAGGGCCAGGGGAGAGCCAGCTGCAGTCAAAGCTGTTGATTTAGTTGAACTTTCTATTGCAGAAAAATTTCAAAGGTACACCATAAAGAAGAATATAGGCCAGGTGCAGTGGTTCATACCACTAATCCCAGCACTTTGGGAGACTGAGGTGGGAGGGTCTCTTGAGGCCAGGAGTTCAAGACCTGAGCAACACAGTGAGACCCTGTTACTACCAAAATTAAAAAGTTAGCTGGGCATGGTGACACATGCCTGTAGTCCCAGCTAATTGGGAGGCTGAGGCAGAAGGATCACGTAAGCTCAGGAGTCCGAAGCTGCAGTGAGCTATGGTTGTGCTGTTGCACTGCAGCCTAGGTGACAGAGTGAGACCTTGTCGCGTAAAAAAAAAAAAAAAAAGAAAGAAAAGAAAAGAAAGAAGAATATAATGACTCCTATGTACTCTCCTCCCTCCCCTTCAATCACTATTATGGCCGATCCTGTTTCATCTCTGCAAACACCTGCTCTCTCCTTTTCTGTTTTATTTTGAGGCATATTCTAGCTCCATGTCATACTCCCTGGTGTAAGTATTTGTATGTATCTCTCAAAAACAGATGCTTTTTTAAAAACATAGACACCATATTATTGCTCCTAAAAAAATTCCTTAATATCCTAAACTGTTGACAGACTGTTCAAATTTCGAGTTATCGCACAAGAGTCATGAGTTTTGTCTTTTTCCATTCAAGTCAAGATCCATATTAAGGACCACACATTGTGATTATTGAAATGTCTATAGTGTCTCTTAATCTATAGGTGTGTCTGTCTGTCTGCCTAACTTTTTCTCTCTCTCATTTGTTGAAGAAAGAGGATCATTTGTCCTATAGAATTTCCTACAGTCTGGATTTTACTGATTGCATCCACTCCCCTCCCTCCATGTAGCTTTATATATTCTTCTGTCCTCATTTTTCATATGAACTTGTTGTTAAAGCTAGAAATTTGATCCGAATAAGATTTGATTTGTTGAGAATGCAAGACTGCTTCATAGGTGGTTTTGTGTTCTTCCATCAGGAAGCACATATGATATCTGGTATCTCTTTTTTTGTGATTTGTTGGCTGTTAGTGCTTAACCTAGATCCATTATTTCATTAGAGGCTGCAATATGGTGATACTGTAATTCTAGTATTCCTTTTCCTTTTATTTGTTGGAATAAATCTCTAAAGAGAAACTTTCACTTATCTGCTATGTAGTTGGCAAATGGTATAGGAAAAGCAGAATTTATGTTTGATTCCTTCCTTTACTACTTTTTCAAAAAGTAAGTTGATTTACTAGAACTGGATGATGGTGACCAGTCAGTTAGTATCATTATGGATTTGCGGACATGATGGCATGGAGACATTTATTATATGATTCAGTCTGTTGCGGTTTTGACCCTTGCTAATGCTCCAGTTACCCCAGCTTTGCAAATAAAAGCTTCTTTTGGTTGGCCAGTGAGTTCTTTTGACTGGCCCTCAGATATGACAAGACATTCCAGGCTCATCATGTACATTTGCTGTCCCAGACCTGGAATCGGTACTTCTTCACGGAACTCTGGTTATTTTTCATGGAAAAGGGAATTTCAGGACCACAGTTGGGGTGCTTGAGTGCTCATTGTACTGGTTTGGTCATTGTTTCTGAGCCTTTACAACAGAGAGAGCTAAGAAAATTTTCTTTCTTTCTTTCAGATAAAAATACAACATGAGTTCAAACTGATATTTCTGATTCAACATCAGGACTACAGGTTTTTTACAAACTACAAACCTCTTTTGTCTTACATATATATATATCTATATATATATATCTAATCGCCCATGCCAAGAATCCTAGTTCTCAATGACACTGGAAATGGTAGAAATAGAATATCACATAATTATTCAATTGCTTTGTCACATGATACATGCCCAGTAGTCTCAAGAATAGCAAAACCAATGCTGTCACCACCAGTATAATAATTGAGACTAGTTTAAGATTTGTCTTTTGCAGTTCTTTTCGCCTGAGGGTGTCTCCCTCGAGGGATGCACAATCTGATAGCTCTGTTTTAAAGCTTTTTGAAACAGTTCCCTCTCTGTGAGCTTATGCCCCCACATGGAGTCATTTAGCTTCATTTGTTTTTTTAATTTTCAGTTCTTAGAGATCACTTTTTAAAACATAATTAGTTTTATAATTATTTAAAATATCACCATGGGTCCAAAGTCATATTTTAAAAACCAGGTATACTGTATTGGGAAAAGTCTAGTTTTTATTCCTATCTCCTCTAACCTATTCTCTCCGTCTCCTTATAAGTAACTATTTTTAAAAATTTTGTTTATGCTTCATCCTTCTATTGTTTATTTTTCTTAATATAAACAGATAAGCATATTTATATTCTTTTATTTTTTAGGTAAATTGTAATATGCTGTATTTACTTTTTTCTACTTCAATTTTTTTAGTGGTTGTTGGGATAGGATCTCGCTCTGTTGCTCTGGCTAGAGTGCAGTGGCATCATCATAGCTCACTGGAACCTCCAATTCCTGGGCTCAAATGATCCTCCTGCCTCAGCCTCCTGAATAGCTGGGACTACAGGCATGTGCCACCATGCCCAGCTAATTTTTCATTTTTTGTAGAGACAAGGTCTCGCTGTATTGCCCAGGCTGGTCTAGAACTCCTGGCCTCAAGCAGTCCTCCTACCTCTGTCTCCCCAAGTTCTGGGATTACAGATGTGAGCCACTGTACCTAGCATCTGCTTTGCTTATTTTATTATTTTACAAGATTTTCAGATCACTTTGTGGTAATACTGACAGAGGAAGGTGACTCCCAATGCTGGGAGCCACTTGAAGTCCAAGTGGGTCCTTTGCTTCATGCAAGAAAGAATCCAGAACCGAGCTGACAGTGTAAAATGAAAGCAGGTTTTATTCAGAAACTATAGAAAGTCTACTCCACAGAGTGGAAACTAGTTCTCCCTGTAGAGGAGAACTGGCCCCGTGGTTCCTTATGCCCCTCTATTTAAGCAGCACCTTAATTACAGGCTAAACAAGGGGAGGGATATTCATGTTATTTCTTGAGATGGGGTGGTGTTTTTTGGAGTTAGGGTGACGCCCCACCCCTGACTACATATGGTCAAATAGGAAGTATCATGGCATCAGGTGCATGATGGGAGTGGGAAGTTTTCTTAGAAACTTTTATGGTAATGAAGTGTGTAATGAAGCTTTAAGGTCAAGAAGCAGTCAATTTCTCCACCATCTTGGCTCTTACCAGTTGGAACTTGCCCTGCCTCCATCCTGTTTTGATCAGGGTAGCTTGAAACTTTGTTTTGAGACTTCCAGACCCAGTTAAACGATTCCTGCACAATTAAGCCATGGCCGTAGCAATGCCCAAAGCAGTACTTGCCAGTTAGTTTCCTGTCTCATTACTGCAGGAGTAGCACAGCATAGTGTTGGATTTTGCTTTGCTAGCCAATCGGAAATTTCTTTCTTTTAATAGGTGAATTAAGCCCTTTTAAATTTGTTGATATGGCCAATATGTTTTGCCTCGGTCCTCTCATTGTTTCATATTGTATATGTATACAAGTCTTTTATATGAGTAGTCTTTATGTGGTCTATTTTATTTATTCCCTATCCCTTCTAATTAGTATGTTCTTTGTTTTTATTTATTGTTTTTGTGGGTTTTTTTTAAGAGCAACTTAAATTTTTGTTCTAAGGGCTACCATATTCTAATGCCACAATATAATACCTTAGCCACCCTCTTGTTTTTCATTGTCCATTAGTTCCCTAGTAGGAGGAATATTGAAATTAGTTAACCCCTCTCCTTTAACATATGGTTTGGGAAAATGTCCTTTATTTCCAGTTGTTTACTATAAGGCAATCAACAAGCATATTCTACTTTTCATATGGCCTCCCCATTCTTAACCTCATTTTTTGGTAGTTGCTACTTAACAACCACCCTAAACATAGTGATTTAAAACAATACTTATTATTTCTCTCAATCCTGTGGGTTGGCTAGGTGGTTCTTCTGGTCTGTGCCAGGCTGGTTGGGGTGGATCACCTCATTCAAATTTTTGGCATCTCAGCTGGGAACACTGGGGCAATAGGAGCCTCTCTCTTTGTGGTCCCTCATCCTACAGATGGCTGGCTCAGGGTTGTCCCATGGTGACTGAAGGGCTCCCAGCAGAGGAGAGGGCAAGCATCCTTCAAGCCTCTATTTGCATCGTGCTTGTTAACACACCTTCAGCCACAGCAGGTTGCACGCCAATCTTACATTCAAGGGGAAGCAGTAAATATACCGCACCTCTTTATGGGAAGAGCAGAAAAGTCACATGGCAAGGGGTGTGCATAAAAAGAAGGAAGAATTTTTGGCTGTTTTACAGTCTACCACAAATAACATAATACTTTAATCTTGTCTACTTTTAGTCATTATCTGTTGGTTGCCTACTATGACAAATATTGAAATTAGCTAGTAATCTCTTTTTTCCCTTGCCTTTCCTCGTCTGCATTGGATTTAAAGAAATACCCTTTATTTGTCATATTACTAACTCTAAGGGGCCAGCACTCAAATTTATTCTACTCTTACTCGTATGCCCTCTCCAGTCTCACCTTTTCTTTTTTTTTTTTTTTTTTTTTTTTTTGAGACAGAGTCTCACTTTGTTGCCCGGGCTAGAGTGAGTGCCGTGGCGTCAGTCTAGCTCACAGCAACCTCAAACTCCTGGGCTTAAGCGATCCTACTGCCTCAGCCTCCTGAGTAGCTGGGACTACAGGCATGCGCCACCATGCCCGGCTAATTTTTTTGTATATATATATTTTAGTTGTCCATATAATTTCTTTGTATTTTTGGTAGAGACGGGGTCTCGCTGTTGCTCAGGCTGGTCTCGAACTCCTGACCTCGAGCGATCCACCCGCCTCGGCCTCCCAGAGTGCTAGGATTACAGGCGTGAGCCACCGCGCCCGGCCCCTTTTAGTTTGTTTTAAAATATGAGGCACAGTTTTCATCTCCTGTGTAGCATGTCTTTTTGGCATGCTTGCATTGGCCAGTGATGATTTGTCTGCTTTGCAGTCACTTCCTAAGGGATTTAAACACAGTCCTTTTCTATTACCCCATGTGACTGTATTTTCTTTTTAAGATTAAAATCTCTGAGGAAACATTAAATTGACAATAATATATTTTCATGTACATATATTTAAACTTAGTGTCAGACCAGTGAAACCAATGAAACTGCAGTGAAACATATCTTAGAATTTGCTGCCTGAGATGGGTTTAATGTTGATATTGGGGAGGTTTTAAAAAAGACGTTAGAAGCTGGGTTCAGTGGCACGTGCCTATACGTTCAACTGCTTAGGAGGTTGAGGTGTGTGGATTGCAGGAAGTTAACATCTTCAGGTATTCATGTGCATAGGTTCAGGTTACGTGTGAAATGCTTATAGCTGAATAGTGAGAGATGGGAGCAAGTATGTATTGTGGCATTTGGCCGAGAAACGAGTAACCAGCACAGGAACAAGGGCAAGTTTAGTCTGAGGGGACAATAAGGAGCAGCCAAGTGTTGATTTGTAAAGATGTAACATTGTTCTGTGGGCCACATACGGTGTTATTACTAACAGAGAAGTTACATGAGGAAAACTTAGCTTCACTCTGGCATCTGTGAGAATCAACAGCATGATTTACCTGTGTGGTTTCATTTATGCAACAAATCATCATAGAGTGCCTACTGTATGCCTGCTTATTCCCGGCAAACTCCTCTCCTCTCTAGGCCTCTTCACTCTACTTCCTCCACTTGGAGTGATCTTTCCCCAGATATTTAGTGATTCCCACTCCCTCACCTCTGTCAAATGATTGTTCTGAATTTCTTAGTGATGCTTTGCCTTACCTCCTTTTTAAAAGTAACTCTTACATCCCTGCCCCTTCCTTGCCCTGTTGTTTTCCAGAGCACTGATTGTTTGATGTTTCTTTTTGGCTGTACCCTTTCTCCCACAAATGTCTGTTTCCCTGTGCTAGAATTTGAGGTCCATGATATATCCCCTGGTGCCTAGAACAATCCCTGACGCACACTAGGTGCTCGGATGTTTATTGAATGAATGCGCGTGTGCCGGGCACCACGCTAGGTGCCGAGCATGCAGTGGTGAGCAAAACAGATGCCCTGCCCTCATAGAGTTTGTAGTCCAGTGGAAGAGACAGAAGTTAGTCCAATAAAGCACAGAAAGTGCTTTGTGAGAGGGCAGAATGGGGGAAGTGGACCTAATCTAGGGCAGTCAGGGTAGGCTTCTCTGAGAAAGAGAATTTGGTGCTCAAAGTAAAAGAATCTTCAGTGTGAGCTTTGTGACAGTGGCAGGGAGGGCTCCAGGAAGATGGAACAGCTTTTCCAAAGGCACAAGGAGTGGAAGACAGTGCAGCTGCAGTGCTGTGAGGGGACTGGAGGGGGGAGCCAGAAGGTAGGAGACAGGCTGGGCCACGTCCAGCAGGACCTCGTGACCGAGTTGCACATTTTGCTCTAAGTGAACTATCGAAATAGTAATACAGTTCACAGCTTCATAGGTAACATGTTGAGCCATAACTCAGAAAATATGGTATATCAATATATGTCTAATAAATACAGGATTTTACAGCATAGCTGGCATGGAACTGTCATGATTAACAACAGAATCCATTGGTAATGGCCTGAGAGGTCAAAGCATAGGTCAGATACAGCAAATACAATGTTCATATTTGCATTATATATTAGCCAGTTGTAGTACTTTACTGCTTTTGTTTATAGTGGTACACTTTATTTGCTGAAGTTTTGAAAATATTGTTTTAAGTGCTCCTGGTAGAAAAGCATTTATTTGAGTTGTAAGATTAAAAAACAACAACAAAACCCCTTTAAAATGTACAGGATGGCTGCTTTTATTGCTATGAATAGTTTCACCTGGAAGGTCAAGTTTTATAGAAGTGTGTGGATGAACAAGCGTATCAGAGGCAGCAAGGCAGAGTGGAAAGAGCAGGCATTTTGGGAGTCCCACAGTTCTTACTTTGATTTGGGGGGCTTATCAAGGCTTTCTGAGCCTAGGTTTCCTTCTGTGTAAAACAAACCTGAGACAGTACTTTGCGTGTACATCTGCAGCGAGACAGTGAGCCGCCTCCTCATAGAGGCACGGTTCGCACTGGCTCCTCGCAGCGCACACCTCGCGGGATCCATCCTAGGGCGGTAGGATGATTATTAGCACAACACTTAGCACAGGCCTGGCACTTAAGGAAGCACTCAACTGAGTGACAGTTCTTACCCACACAATGGAAGAGAAAATTCTTTTGTCTTACTGGTTTTTGTGCACAATTAATACCTTTTTGACTTATGCTTTTCAGAAGGAAGGGGAAAAATCACTTTATTGTTAGACTCTAAAGAGAATTACGTACAGAATTACTTACGTATGGATTACTTTTGAGATGCATTTGACCTTTTAGTACATGGATCTCTACTTGAATCTGCTAAACCTAATAATTCAGGAGGCAGGGGAGAGCCAGACATATCTGAGGCTCATATTTTTCTCATGATTTCAGCTCGTTGATTCAAGCTTATGTGTGATGTATTGTGTCTTAGCCATCTTCTCTGACTAGCGTAGGAATTCATCTACTGTTTGATCACTTCCCAAGTAATTTTTTTTTAATGAGCCATCAAATAGGATGTGGCTTGAGGTTGCTCAGCAGTGGGAATAGATTTGTGTTAATCTGTCTAGACTCTTTCCCTGTCCTTTGTGAAAACAGCATTCATTGCTGAGCAGAGGGTGCTGGGTATAGACTGTGTCTGTAGAACAGGCCAGGCTATCTCATCCTTGACCTTTAAAAGATAATGGGACCTTGGACTCATCACCCTGTGTCAACTGATGGAGATAAGTAAGCTAGGGCTTTAGGGTTTGAGCTAGCAGTGGATTTTTTTATTTTGTTTTGTTTTTTAAATAAGGGTAGGCTAATGTACAATTTAAAGGAAATATTTGCAAAGCTGTGAGATAATAAAAGAATAAGAACTTGTGATCTGATTTTCTGTATTCATGGGACTCTTTAAAAAAAGGAAGTGATCCAGAAACTACCGTTACTGAGCAATCCCATAGTTGGGTGGCATTCAGAACTTTTGGCATTGGTGAATATTTTTTCTTCTGTGGCTCACTTCTTTTCTGAAAAGAAAATGTGGCTCAGAAACATTTTCTGCTGTTTTTATAGGTATCTTTTCTTCCTTTGTCATGTCTTTCCTCCTTCCTGGTTTAGCATAATAGAAAAGTAAGCCGGGCTAGATGATAAGGACTGTCTGCATGGCAGAGTCAAAACACCATGTCACAAAGATGGTGATGGCTGGACATCTGCTGCCTGTGCCTCTGCTGTTGGCAGTCGAGGGCTGGAACACAGAGACCCGGGCTTAAAACATAGTGCCCTGGCACGGGCTTTGGAAAAGCAGAATGATAGATGAAGAAATTAAGTCCAGCTGAAGGTTTGGGTTTCCTTACTTGTTATTTTAACTAAGTAATTGTTTTCTTTCTCTTTGAGTCTATGATTTTTTTTCTTCTTTTTTAAATCATAAAGATCAATCTTTCTTCTTTACTTGTGGCTCAAAAAAAAACAAATTTTTATAAAGCCCTCTACCATTTGTGGTTCAGTACAAGGCACTTAATAGTCCCTAAGTAGATAACTTTCCTAGCCCCTTTTTTTCCCCCCCTAGGATTTGTGAAAAAGACAGAGAAATACACTACAGGATAAATTGGATATGGTATATGTGTTGATGAAAAGAACTACCCTGAATGGCAGTTACAGTTTAGGAGAATATGTAGGTTTACTCAGTTTTTCTGTAGTTTTTGTTGAAATTTGTTTGGTGAAACTCATCGCCCCAGGCTTTGAAAATGACCGTGACCTTTTCCTCTTCTTCACAAATGAACATATTCCCCCAACCTTCTGCTGTGTGTGTCTCCTGGGAAGAGTCTCAAGCTTCAGAGATGCTTGCAGTGCGCTGACGCTGAGGGTGACGCCCAGTAGATTAAATTAGTAATTGTTAGGTGTGCTGGGAATCTTTCTAAATAGGAACATTTCCACCAATTGTTTTCATCATTGTTTTGTTGGGATGTTTTATTTGTTAGTTTGCTCCTGCTGAGGATAAGAGCTCTCCACTGAAAGACACTGGTTAGGAATGTGTTTGCATGAATTGAGCCCTCACATTTTGGTTTTGTGCGTCTCTACTCTGGTGGATTGTGATACCTGTTTCTTAGGGGACAGAAGTAGTAAGAAGGACATTTAACCATTATCTTCCTTCTCTAGCAAAAGAAATGCAATGCCAAAGTGTTTATTCCTTCAGGTACAGAGAAATATATACAGACTTCCTCAAGGGTTGGGAATGTACTTATTTATATGAAGCAGGTTTTCACCTGAAACAGTAAATTCTTTAGTTTTTCTTTTTTCCTCCAGCTATGAAAATCTCTGAAATTGTTTTAATACATTTTACCCTTATACTTGTCTGTTGCAGTTAATATTATAAATAAAAACATTTTTCAGGTGCCCTTGGATATTGGTGATGCTTGACAAAATATTAGAGCTTCATATTTGGGGGTTTTAAATGATGAAGAGAGTTTTGTTTCCTTTTGTTTCTTTTTTTTTTTTTTTTTTTTTTTTGACACAGAGTCTCGCTCTGTCACCCTGGCTAGAGTGCCGTGGCGTCAGCTTAGCTCACAGCAACCTCAAACTCCTGGGCTCAAGCAATCCTTCTGCCTCAGCCTCCCGAGTAGCTGGGACTACAGGCATGCATCACCATGCCCGGCTAATTTTTTCTATGTATTTTTAGTTGGCTAGATAATTTCTTTCTATTTTTAGTAGAGACAGGGTCTCGCTCTTGCTCAGGCTGGTCTCGAACTCCTGAGCTCAAACGATCCACTCGCCTCGGCCTCCCAAGTGCCAGGATTACAGGCGTGAGCCACCGCGCCCGGCCTTCCTTCTTTTTTTTTTTGAAACAGGATCTTGCCCTTGCTGTGTTGACCAGGCTAGAGTGCAGCAGTGCAGTAGCCAGATCACAGCTCACTGCAACCTCAGACTCCTGAGCTCAGGCAGTCCTCCTGTCTCAGCCTTCTGAGTAATTAGGACTATGGGTATGCGCTGCCACACCCAGCTAATTTATTTTAAAATTTTTTTAGTAGAGACAGGGTCTTGCTGTGTTGCCCAGGCTGGCCTGAGAAGAGTTTATCTTCATAATTTGCTATCCATTTGATACCTATCTTACATGATGGGTGGGTATAGGTTTTAAAATTTGCATCCTCCCAAAGATCCTTTCACATGAAAATGGGCTGGTGATATTAAGCTGCTTTACCATTTTCAATAAAATTTTAAAATAATCTGTTTATTTAAAGGTAAATAAATTTATAGATAAAAAAATTACTAAATAATCATGCAGTAAGTCACACTTACTGAATAAAGCCTTTTCTCCCCCTTCTCTCCCCCTGCAGTACAGTAACTCTTAAGCGCACTGTGTTCTTTCTGTGAGCCAGCAGGGCCGGCGTGATGATGTTGCCGAGGTGCCTGCTGGAAGTCGGTGCCTGTGGGTGGGGGTGTCTGAACGCCACCTCGGGAGCCAGCGAGTAAGGTCTAACAAGCAGGTTGACATAGCGTTTATATCCTTTCTTTGGCAGCTTCTCAAGCAAGCTGTTTTCTATAAGCCCAAAGCATCGTATCCACTGTAACCTTGTAGGAGAGATTCCTTTCTCATTGCAAAGGAGTGTCTTTCCTGAGGGGTTAGTCTAAGTGGACAGTGTCCCCAAAGTTGTTTATTTCTCAGAAGTTTTATTTAATTATTTCTGAATAATTTTATGTGTAATTTAGCCATTTCTTTGGAAATTTTACCTTTTTAAAAAAAATTTTTGCCTTCTGGATTCTCAGAATAATTTTATTCTCAGAACAATTTACTTTGAAGAATAATTTTTAAATTTTATCACATGTTTAAATTGTCAGCTTAAGATGTTGATTTGCATACTTCAGAAATGATAGGGGTTTCCATTCAATTTGTGATAACTCTGTTACCTTCAAGCCTATGATTATTATGATTATAAGTGAAATGAATTATGGAATTTTTGTTCAGCCAAGATGAGGATTTTTGAGGTTGTGCTATATAGTTAGACACCAAATACACCAAATTAATTAAATAAAATATTGAGACTGTTCCTGCTCAAAGAAAATTTGTTTGGTTGTTGCTGGCATGAATTGATCCTTTTGAGTATAACAGTAATAGTATGTGCAAAGGTGTTTGTAATTCATAACCTTCCTCTATAATTTTCAAAAACTTTGCTGTACCTGGATAAGTTTAAAAAGTTTTGTTTTGTTTTTTAATTCTTACAAAGTACATCACTATAGGAATATGAGCTTGTGTTACCCTGCACTCAGCTTTCAGATCATCTAATCAGAAAACAACAGCAACAAAAAGTTTTTGCTGTGTTCTGAGTCTAGGAATTCCAGGTGTTTTGTTTTTGGTTTTTTTTTTTTTTTTTTTTGCTGGTTATTTATTTATATTTATTTATTTATTTAGAGACGGGTTCTTGTTCTATTGCCCAGGCTAGAGTGCAGTGGTGCGATCATAGATCACTATAGCCTCAAACTCCTGGCCTTAGGCCATCCTCCTGGCCTTCAAGTGATCCTTTTGCCTTAGCTTCCCAATAGTTGAGACTACAAGTGTGTAGCACCACTACACCTGGCTAATTTTTCTCATTTTTTTTGTTGTTGAGACAGGGTCTTGCCATATTGCCCAGGCTGGTCTCAAACTCCTGGCCTCAAGTAGTCCTCCTGCCTGAGCCTCCCAAAGTGCTGGGATTACAGCTGTGAGCCATCACACTGAGACTTGCTTTTTATTTTTTAAAAACAAATACATGTTCATGACAGAAAATTTGGGAAACAAACACACACAAAAAATAAACATAATCACCCAGAAATAATTAGGATAACATTCTGGTATATTTTCTTCCAGTATCTTATTTCATTATTTTATGTAGGTATAATCATACTGTAGATACAACTTAAGGTTTTGCTTTTTTAATAGTTGTGAGAAATTTTCTGAAGTTGCTTAAACTCCATGAAAACATGTTTTAGAGACAGGGTCACACTTTGTCATCCAGGCTGGAGTTCAGTGGCCCAATCATAGCTCACTGTAACCTCGAACTTCTGGGCACAAGTGATCCTCCCGCCTTAGCCTCTCAAGTAGCTGGGACCACAGGCGTGCGTGAGCCACTGCACTTCATTCTCTTAATACAGTCTGTGTTGCTATACCAAAGCTTTCCATTTTTCCGTAGTAACAATTATCAATTTATTCTTGTATAGTTTCTGGCTTTGGTGTCCTGTTTAGAAGCATTAAGCATTTAATCCATTAGAAGTGAGTTTTGTTCAAATGTCTATTTATCTGTAAGAGTAGGGTTGCCAGGTTTCATTTAAAGTAACTATATCCCAAATATTGTATGGCATATACTTATACTATAAAATGACTTGTTATTTATCTGAAATTCAGCTTGAACTGTGCATCCTGTATTTTTATTTGGTAACTTTATCAGTAAGGGTTTCCCTGACCACTCTATTTAAAATCGCAGCTGACGTCTCAGCACTCCCTCCTTTTTGCTTTCTGGATAGCACTACACGTACACTGTATATTTTTGGTTTAGTGTCTGTATCCCACCACTGGAATGTAAAATCCACGAAGTAAGGCTTTTTATTTTAACTTCTAATTGAAGTTTAGCATGCATATAGAAAAGTACACATATCATAACTGTACTGCTCAATGAATTATCTCAAAGTGAACGAATCCATTCAGGAGGGCAAAGGTTTTTTATTCTGAGTTACTCTCAGTGCCTAAAATAGTAGGCACATAGTAGGTGACCAGCAAATATTTATTGAATGAATCAGTGATACAACCTGTGAGATAGGCATTCAAATTATTTTTTCTAAACAACTAGTTAGAGAATTTATTGATTATTTATTGTTTGGTTATCCCCTTGAAAGCACTTTTTTTTTTTTTTTTAAGAGACAGGGTCTTACTATGTTGCCCATGTGGGCCTCAAACTCCTGGGCTCAAGCAGTCCTCCCACCTCAGCATCCCAAGTGGCTGGGATGACAGACACATTCCACTGTGCCTGACTTAAAAGCATAATTTTTAATGAATATGAACAGCATAATTTATTCAGCCATTCCGCTACTGTTGAACATTTATTTGTGGTTTCTAAAATATATTCTTAATTTTTAAAAGTTTTTATACATCTTTTGTGCATTAAAAATTAGTCCTCATTTCAGGTTATTTTTATAGGATGATTTCCTAAAAGAAGAATTACTAGGTCAAACAATATGATCCTATCTAAACCCCTTCTAGTTTAAACAGAATATTCACTGACCGTCAGTGGACCTCTCTGCTGAGGAAGGCACACAGAAAGAATGTTAACACCATGCCCTTTTGTTCACTGCTTTTAAGAACAGTTTAGCAGTATCTGCTAGCAGAGTAGGTGGCCAGTACTTAGTGTCTTCTTTGACATCATCTCCTTGCAGCATACTACGACTGAAACATCTTGGGTTTGTATTCCAGTTCTTCTTACACCAGCTGCAAGACTTTGGGCAAACCATTCAGCACATCTTCAGTTTTCTTCTCTGTAAAGGTGAGGGTGACAGAGCCTGCAGCATTGGCAGCATGTACTACGTGCGATGTAGTCTCATTAAACAGTAGCGGTGGTCCTAGTGCACATGGCCCTGCTGTTCAATGCTTGCCCAGTCAGTGTTCCAGACCATTTTTGGTAGATGAGTCAACTGATACAAGGTGACCGCTTCACCTTGGCCAAGAAATACTTGTCAAGTGAATGAGAGCCAGGATATGACTTTACAGGACAGGATTCCCACCTCCCTGTTGTGTCCACAGGTGTACAGGGAAGGGAGCAGGATCATAATCCCTTTCAAACAAGAGATCTATTTGAACTACAATAGCATGCCTTCTTAGCTTAGGCTGCCCTCATCTTTCCTTGCTTATATGTGATAGCATCCATTTCTGTTATCTTTGCTGGAAAAAATAGATACTGCATTACGCTTTTTTCACACAAGTCAGCTCTTTTCAAGATTGTTTCTAACCACAGAGAACTGCCAATAGCTCCCAGAGTGTCTGTTGTGAATCTAGCGTACAAATTGATTTGTGTAAACTACTGTGTGGACATTACATTCACCACCTTGTCTCCTTTCCCCTGTTGTTCTCATTCCACTGGAAAGAAGAATCGGTCATTCATTCAGCTGATACTTACGAGATGTCTCTGTGGGAGGAGAGTCTCTCAGACTTCTGCTAAGCACCCCTAGCACCAAAGGAGAGCAGATAGGAGCGCTCAAGCGCATTGGCTGAGGGGAGCGGAGCACAAGTTGGAATTTCCCTACAGCCTTGTGTTTGATTTAAACCAGTCTCACAAATTTTTAAACTTTTGTTCTATAATACATCCATTTTATTTTAATACCAAACTCTTTTAAGTTACCAGATTAATTATTTAATTTTTCCTCCCTGATCTCCAGTAAAAATCCGTGCCCTAGGAAGTTAAGCCACAGTTACTCAGTGGCTTGTGTTAATGGTGATTGCAAGCACGGGGCTGTTTGGAAGCAGAGAGAAGTAGCTGTGGTGGGTATCCTCCCGGAGAAATAGCACTGGGGGTATAGAACACCTGCCTTGTCTTCAGAGAACTAGCTTGGGTGTGTATGATCAGAGGACAGGCACAAAGGCATAGATTGTTTATGCCCCGGGTACCAAGTAGAGTTGCATGATAAAAGTTTTAAACTTGTGTGAATTCAAATTTACTCTGTTCGGATAATTAGTTTTTAGGTAGTGAGACTGGTTCAGCTTGTCCCTTCACTCAGTGAAAGTACGTGTGACTTGGAGGTGAAATGGAGATGTGGATCTGCTTTTCCCGTGTGAATATCAATTCTCACACTCCTCTTGTAGCAAGCCTCCTGCTCATTACAAACCACATGTGTACACGAATGTGTGTGCATGCGTGTTTAATAACGTGGTGCTCGCAGGCAAGCCATCTTCCTCCCCTGGTGTCTGAGAGAAGCAACAGCCGTGTATTCTGACATTGGAGGGAATCCCGGCTATATCGGACTCAGTGAAAGATGCATGTTGTTCTCTAATGTGGCAACTCCAAAAGGAATTTTTAAGAGTAATTTTGACTGAAGGCTGTTTTCAACTTCAGCCTCCCCTCCCCTCTCCCCACACACGCGTACTCTGCCGCAACTCCAGTCTTAGGTGCTTTCCTGAAACCAACTGTGGAAAGCACCTCAGTTCAGAGATAGGAAAACAGTTCCAGGGAGGGTGAGTGGCAGTCCAGTAACAGAGCTCTCTGCCTCTGGAGTGCATACTCATTCCACCGCATCATTCTGTCCCCATGATGTTTGTTTAATCGTTTAAATCCTGAAGTGGTCAAAAAAATTGTTTTCTTTTTTAAAAAATAATCCAAACAACATTTAGTTAAGCCTTCTAGAGAGCTGAGCACAAGGTCTGCCTGTGCTCTTTTTGGAAACAGCAGTGAATTATGGCTGCACCCTGGCTCCAGTTCGTGACAGAACACGCCCCGATTGGTGTGAGTTTTGTGCCTTGTCTGTGACTTTCGGGGTGCATTCAGTAGCTGCTTGCTAATGCATTCCCGGGAGAGTCTGCTTGTGGAGAGAGAATGTGCATGCAGGAGGCCAGCTGTGAGCTCGGGGAACAGATGACTCAGCGTTGCAGCGAGCTGCCCACCCAGGGGCTCTCCCCATGACTGCTTTAATAGAATGGTGGCCCGTTGCCTGGTAACCTGAGAGTCGGTGGGGGGTTCTTCTACCTACTTTACCAAAAAGCCTTCTATCAGCTGTTGATCACGTCAGGGTGGAGTAAGAAATAAACTTGGCTCTGCAAGCTGACATTCTTTTTTATTTTTCATGCCTCTGCCTGCGTTTTATTAACAGCATTTACTACTGTCTCTTCTTGTCTCTTTTCTGTATTACTTAAAGGGGGAAGCTGGACAGTTGAGTCCCATATCAAGTCCTTGGGGGAATTAGTTATTGAAAACATGGATTTTTTTTTTCAATATTGGTCAAAATTATTTCATTTGCAATTCAGACCTATGGACTGCTTTGCTGGGTCTATTGTAGCAGAAGAGTCTGTAGCCATGTACCTCCTTGCCAGTAACTTGGTTTTGGCAGAACAGATCTGGATGTAGCTTTAGAAGCAAGCTGGGCTTATTCTTTCCCTGTTGGTAAGGGCCCCTAACTGCTGCCGTGACCTGGTATAGGGGACAGGCCACCGTCTGTGAGCTCGCTGGAAAAGCATGGTTTGTAGAACTTTATAAGTTGGGTTCCATGGAAGTTGCTTTCAATTACTTAATTTTTTTTTCTTTAAAATCACAGCATAATACTATGCAAAGGCAGTATAAGTAAATTCATTCATTAAATATGCTTTAAAATGAGACTTATGTAAGAGGCATTAGATGTAGGACTTTAGAATTAGAGTTTAAAGGATGGCAGTGTTTTTCTAGGGGAAAAAATAGTACTTTTTAACATCCACTAGTACTCCATTATCAATCAGAAAACATTCTGCGTTCTGTATAGATACATGATTTTCAGAAGTTGTTTTTCGATTTTCTAACTTGTGTTGAGTATTTTGACATTGTAGGAAACCCTTGGGTGGTTGGAAATTTTAGGATACAATGTTATAAAATATTCAGAAACAGTTTGAAGTATAGTAATACCACATTTTCCATTGTATTAATTATTTTTTAAATTTTATTTTAATTTTTTTAGTTCTGAATTTTTTAGAGACAGGGTCTTGCTGTGTTGCCCAGGCTGGACTGGATGTCCCATCTCAGCCTCCTGAGTAGCTGGGACTACAGGTGTATGCCACCTCACCCACCTTGTATTAATTTTTTACATATAAACATTAGGTTTGACTTTTTAAAAAAAATCTAACCAGTTGATTTTGCATTGGATGTCCAAGGAAACAAAAAGATCTATGTTAATTTCTCCTTGGGATGTAGAAACCCAAATGAATGTTTAGAACAATTTAGAGATACGAACAACTTGAGGCAGGAAAGCTGAACAATGCTGGTATCACTTTTTTTTAAAAAAATCTTCTTCTGCTGGCAGAGAATTTCACAGACGCTTTTGCTTTTACTATGCGGGAGTGGTGAAGAACTTGTTACTTCTCTGAATTTTGGGAGTTGCCACCTTCTGAAAGCACTTACTCAGCAAAGGGAACTGCTCACTCTGCCCTCCCCCTTCCTCTCTCTGCCCTGCACTCCTCCTCTCTCCCTTCTTTCTCTCCTTCTCCTGCCCTCTCGTGTGTGTGTGTGTGTGTGTGTGTGTGTGTGTGTGTGTGTGTCCCTCTGCGCGCTTCCTCTTTTTGGCAGCTTAACATGCTCCTGTTCAGACCTGAAAGCCTGCAGATCTTATGTCAGCAGCAGCCGCCTTCCACAACAGGGAAACAGCCTTCTTAAGGAAGAAGAAAACAGAGGTAACAGAGGTGGAATAGTCTTTCTAAAACCCTGAAGTACAACAGGAAGTGATTTTGTAATTTTTAAAAGGAGAAAAAATAGTACAAGTGTAGAATCACTGTGTTAAATGCCAAGACAGGATAGGACTTTTAAAATTAAAATCATTCTTACTCAGTTTTGTGCCACCATTTGGGGATGTTTGGTAATCCTCAGGGTTTTAGTGGATAGTGTATAGACAAGACCCACCAATGAAATAAGTCAGTTGTTGGGCACGTCATCTCATCAAAGGCAAAGATTAAACTTGATGTGAAAAATAAAACCAACATCCTCATTCTTTATTTCCCATTTGGAGAAGTGTGACTCTTGTCTGCTGCTTTCTGAAGTCAAATATCACCAGTTATGACAAGTAAATTTCATTGTCCCAAGGCAACCTGTGTTCTGAAGAGAGGATTTCATTCCTTTTCTTACCAAACTGATCTCTGTCCACAGAGGATGGGAAGCCCAGGCACAGTGCCAGTGGGGCTCCATGAGGGCATGGAGGTGGCTGGCTGAGTGTTAAAGGAGGTTGTATTGGCATTTTTCCAAATCTTTTCTTTTTCTTTTTCTGTTTTCTTTCACTTTTCTTTTCGTAGAGATAGTCTCACTGTGTTGCCCAGGCTGGTCTCAAAATCCTGGCCTCAGGCAGTCCTCCTGCCTCAGCCTCCCAAAGTGCTAGGATTACAGGCGTGAACTACTACACCTGGCTCAAAACTTTGTGGTGGTGACAGATCATGTGTGGGGTGCTCTGTTGACACCGTAAAGTTCAGAATGCTCTGCATCTGTAGGTGGATTGCAGGGGTGGGGAGTGGAAGAGGTGAAAGGCCCAGGAAAGGGGCTTGTGTTCCTAGTGTAGCATGCGGGTAACCTGGAGGGAGCGCAGAGTGCTGCCGGTGCTGCAGCATGGCAAGGAATGGCTAAAGGGAACCCGAGAGACGGGGTTGTCCTATTTACAGTTCATGTCGAATTTCTGTGACTCCTTCCGTAATAGGTTGAGAGGGGCCACTTTTGGTGACTGACACCCTCCCTTCCAGGGGTCATGACTCACCTTGCTGGTGAGATAGCTCAGCCCTGCCTGGCCGATAAGAACCTTTCATTCTCACTGTCTCCCTAGTTCCTCTTCCTTCCTCCAGGTTTCACTTGGTTAATAAATAAGCTGAGTCATGAGGCTAAAGTAAATTCTTTTATCAAATGAAAACCACTTCAAAAACATCCGCAGAGAGACATTTAATGAAAATGTAAACATCCAGCACAGCCTCTCCTATATTAGATTATAAACAGACTTTAAGCTTTGCAACTATTGAAACCTGTAAATCTTAAAACATGTGCTACTCTGGCAGGCTTTTAGCATACATGGTTATGGGAAGTGGAAAAGTAGATGGTGCCATTTATGCTTTATCAGAGTGTCACTAATCTTGCGGCAGATTCAGTGCCTCATAAACAGCTCAACAAGTTGCCAAGATTACGTAGTCCAAAAGTGTCGTCTTGGTGCGGTGGTGTATACGTGTATTTGGTGTATATTTGTACCTGGAGTCCAAAGTTCCTGAGAACTGGTCCAGATGAAAGGACCCTGCTTAATCTCCCTGTAGACCCAGACACTACCTCCATCCAGTGGCTCAGTTACACACAGGCTCCGAATAGGTCGTGTCCTCAAAGTTCTTTTGTTGATTAACCTTTTAGAACACAAAGCGCATTGTTGAATAGAAATGCTGTTTTGAATGGTGGGTGTCAGTGAGCTGTGGTGCGTTTCAGTCCTCAGGTCAGGGCCCGTTAGTGGGTCAGGAAATCAACGCTGGATGATAGCAGCATAAAAAAAAGAAGAGAGAAAGATGAACAGAACACATCAGAGTGGGTTTTCTGTAGTGACGGTAGGGGGTGTTTGGTGATACTGTTGTGATTTAAAACCCATTGCAAGCTGTAAGCGGCATTAAAGCGGGAAAGGCACTCAGGTAGGGAAAGTGGTGTCAGCGATGGGTTAAGTACTGGCCATTTCCCACAGTCAAGCACTGTGACATCAGGCAAGTTACTTAACCTGTCTGAGGTTCTGTTAGTATTGAAAGTAGGGCTGTCTTACAGAGGTAGGATTAGAGATAGAAAAGAATAGATTAAGATTAATATATGAGGATAGTGTAGGATTTAGAATAATATATTAGGATTAGAGGTATTATAGCACCTGGTGCTCAGTAACCTCTCTGTAAACCATGATTATTATCTGTTTGTACTTCTTTATGGTATGTGCATAAGCAGACCTTGAAGATATAAAATAGCATAACTAAAACATGTACTATTTAGTCTTTCTTGGAGTGGAATTTATTCAGTGTTCTTGACATTTAGGATCTGCCATTTCACATGATCCAGGAGATCTTTGATTTTACCTTAAATTATTCTTGGGTGGTTGAGACATCAATCTTAATTTTCTCCCATGAAGTGTGAAGAATGTTGTAAATTGCTTAGGCCTTTCAGCTGTCTGTCAGCTTCCTCAAGACTGTTAAGTACGGAATTGCTTCCCAACTCCTATTTTAAGTTGTGTGTTGCATCTTCAAAAAAAAAAAAAAGAAGAAGAAGAAGAAGGTATTCTTCTTTTTAAAAAAAAAATAACAATTCAAAACTTTATTCTGAATTCCGTCCGCTCCTACTTGACTGCATCTCAAATTCCCTCTTACCTTCTGCCTGTCACTACCCCACCTTTCAGGAGCTGTGTCAGCTCTTGTGAAACATTTTGTCTTGCTGGGTTTGAGAGCAGCTGCTCTGTTGACTGCTTCGAGGGCTGGGTTGAAACTGTGGTCACAAGCGGGCGTCAGAGTCAGGGAGCTCCGGCTGCCGGTCTGGCGCTGCCAGTTAGCAGTCGGGGCCCTCAGCGGGTTACGCAGCCTCCCTCAGCCTCTGTTTCCTCGTGTGTAAAAGCTCAGTTGTTACCTGTACTATTAATAACTTGTCAGGTTGTTTGGAGGAGAAAAGGCTTCGGGCAGTTGGTGGCACTGAATCAAAGGTGACTGACTCTGGCCGAGTCCTAGTCAGTTACTAGTCCCATGGCCTGTCCTGCCCTCCTGTCCTGCCAGGTCCTGGGGGACCCCCCTCCACCTCCACCAAGGAAACAGCCAGCTTCCAGGTGCAGCTCCCAGCCCCCATTCACAAACCCTCTGCACGCACACCTGTCTTCTGTGCCTTTCTTGGAAGTGTGTCCCCACAAAGGTGCTCTGGGTCCCATCTCCTCCCGGGGGCCTTGCGCTACCCCTCGTCACTGTGCCCACCCACTGGCTTCTTTCCAACAGCATGAAAACCCGTGGATCCCTGCCATCTTTTCATGGTCCCGACTCGTCTTCTCTCCCGACGCTTTCCTTCCTGTTAGGAATTCGCGTGGTCTGCAGCCCGCACAATGCCGGGGTCCTCAGTCACTCTGCTCTGGCTGTGGTCCCCACACCACTGAGCTTGTTCTTACCGAGGGCCCCAGTGACCTCCCGCCACAGCCCAGCAGACAACCTTCTCACCCAGCCCATCGCTCGGTACACTGCAGTGTGTTCCCGAATCCCCGGACACCGTACTTGCCACATTTGTCCCCCTCCCCTTCAGCCCTCAACTTCCCGGGCTCCCGTGCCTGCTCTCCCATCCACGGAATGACTGAAGGTGGGTGTTCCTCAGAGTTCACCCTGGAGACTTCGTAATCTTGCCTTCTCTGTTAGCGATTCGGTCCTGTCTCAGGGCTCAAGCTGCCTTCGTGCCAGGGATTCCGAAATCGACTCTCCCTGCGTGTCCCACGTTTCCCAGGTACCCCGGAGCCACCATCTACCCTGTCCCTGTGCTCTTTCCTGCTTCCTGTTCCCTAAACAGTACAACCCTGCACTGCCCAGGCTGGAACTCGGAAGACTGTCCGTCCATTCTGTCTTTTTCCCTGTATCCCCACCGCCTCCATCCTAACTCCATCCTTTCTCTCTCTATTTGTTACACTGGCTTCCTACCGATCTCCCCAAATCACAGTCAGGAGGGGGAGATCCCATCACAAGCTCCTCCCGAGCAAACCTTCGGGGGCTCCCACTGCACTTGGCACGGTGTCTCTGCCCATCCCTCCAGCTTCCCTGCCAGGTTTCGCCGTTCTGGTCTTTCACTCCTCAGTCCAGACTGTTGCCTCACACCAAGACTGGCCACTTCATATTCCTCCTGCCTGGAACACACCTTTGATATTTTCTACACCACCTGCTCTCCCAGCCCTCAAGTCTCAGGAAAGACCTGAATGCCATTTCCATGGGGAAACTGTCCCAGAGCCCGTGGGAAACCCCAGAGCACAGCTCCTGTTCTGACCCTCAGCGCAGGTGTGGTGGTCTGTGCTCTCACTGCCCCGTGAGTACTGCAGCTGTGTCTCTCCGATTCACTCGTAGCCTCAGTTGTCCAGTTTTAGAAGAAGGCTTGCTTGTTCACAAATGAATAGATGAACAAGGGAGAATTAAATGTACAGTCGCCCTTCAGTATCTGTTGGGGATTGGTTCCAGGACCCTCCACGTGTGCCCAGATCTGTGTTTACTCAAGTGCCACAGTCTGCCCTGCAAACCTGCGTTGAGGGAAACTCAGCCCTCCGTGTACGCAGGCTTCGCATCCCTCGAATACTGTGTTTTCAGTCTGTATTTGGCTGAAAAAAAATCCACGTATGACTGGTCCCAGATTGTTCAGGGGTCAACTTCATTTGTTTCTAAAGCAGCTAGCATAGTTCTTGACATATAGTAAGTACTTAATAAATGGTAGCTTTAATAATTTTTAATTGACTTTTCAGCCTGTAACCATGAAAAAAGAAAAACACGAGGCTGGTTAATCGAAGCGGGGTTCCTTAGTGACATCATTCACTAAATGCCCAGGCAGCTGGCTTGGGCCGTGGGAACCTACTGCCTAGACAGCAGGTCTTCCACCTCCCGGTCAGCCTTTCATATCCGTATTTACTGTCTCCTCTTCTGCTGGCCCTACTCGTGTTAGAGTCACCATTTCCCGCCTGGATTCCTGCCTACCTGGGGCTCCTCTACAGTCTTTTCCTTTCCTTACTCCTCCTCTAGATCGTGGGCTGCTCAAGGGCAGGGGACATCTCTTCCCCTCTGCCACACCCCGGCACCCAGCACTGTGCCCGGTGCCCGTGTTTAGGAATGAATGAATGACATGAATGTTTCAAAAGCAGGCTGTGGTGGTGTCAGGAGGGTTTGTGAAAATCAATAAACTAATTTTGGTCTTGGTAAAATTGTGAAAATTTACAGTTCAGACCTTTTGATTTTATACTTGTTGAGATTGCTGGATTACACCCCAATTCTAAATGATAGGGCTGTTCCATGAGCTGTTGCAGACTCAAGGGGCCTCGGGCCACCCTCAACGTCTGTCACTCCTGTGGCACGATGAGTTTGAGGAGTGATGGCTCACTGCATCTGTATCACTGTGGAATGTCATAGATTGGCTTGAGCACAGTTCTTTTTGTCTCAACTGTTATGTTTTGTGATTTAATTGCAGTAACCTTATTCATTAAGCCCCTACTATGTGTCTGTGCTAAAAGCTTCATACATACACTTCCGCTCCCCCAGCGGCTTTGTAAGGTGGGTAGAGGTGCCCATTTTTTGGATAAAGAAACGGGAGTCTGGTGAGGCAGGTGACTCACTCAGGCAAGTTAAGATTTGGGCAGGATTCAAACCCAGGCCTGTGCAGCCTCAGAACCTGTGGTGTTCCCACTTGACTTTGCTGCCTCTCTTTGGGTAGGTTTTAAGTAATTGAACATCACCATCATCTTCTTGTCCAGTTTGTAAAGAGTTTTCTTTGCCACTTCCTTGGCCTTAACTGGAGAGCTGTGAGGTGTGGGAACAGTGGCCAGCAGGAATGCCTGTCTTTCTTTGATTGAGGGGGTGGCGTGGCAAGAGCACAGAGTCGGGGGAGTGCCTTGCCGTAGGCGGCAGAGCCAGGGTCACACCTCTGCCCCGACCTACAGGGTTACACCTCTGCCCTGTCCTGCCTCGTCCTAGCCGCGTGCCAGTGGAACGTTCTCTCCACCTTACCAGTGAGGCGGAAGTGGCACTGTCTGCCCTCACAGTGGTAGGGTCTGTGGCGCTTGTCTTGAAGCACTTAGCTGCTCTTGCTGGTGCGCTCTGCGACCACGGTCCTCTGCGCCTCCTGCGTGTCAGGCACTAGGGTGGAGGCCTGGGAAGTAAGGGAGGGATGAATCCAGCCCCTCACTGCCTGCCTTCATTAGTTCTGTCTGTCCCCTTTACCGCCTTGGATCTCTTTCACTGACCTGGTTTTTACTCTTTGAGCCTCCGTACTTAAAAAAAAAAAAAAAAAAAAAATTACCCTTCGTTGGAGAAGCACCATGGTATGAAAGGAAGAGTGAGGACAAGGGCTCACAAGCCCCATTTCCTTGCTGTTTCTTCCCAGCGTCGCTGGAGGCTTAGGGGTGGTGAGGTGCACGGGTTATTCCTGCCCAGGTGAAGCTGCCCTTTAGGGTCAGTACTGGGGCCGCTGCCTCTTGTTTCCCGTCCAGGCTCTTTGCTCACATGCCCGGCTTCATCACGAGATTTCTACTGAAAAATTTGTGAATACGTATCCTGGTTCTGGCTTTTTTTCTCTTGAGTAGAAACAGGCTGTGAACAGACATGCAGGCTTTGTTTCTTCCTTCCTTTCTTCCCATAATCATATATTGAATGGCTGCAAAATACCATGGCAAACCCCAGGTGCTACAAAGATGGATACGGTGTAGACTCTGCCCTCAGAGAGCACCTGGCCCTGTGTGGGAGGTGGACACGTAAACGTGGGAAACGGTCAGGGTTGAGGTGAGAGAGCTGGACAGCGCCTGGTTGCTATTAAGGGCCCCGTATGGTATACCAACAAGTTTGGACTTTATCTTGAAAAGTCGCAGAGTCTGACAGAAGAGGATGGATCATGTCATCAGGGGAAGGATGGACTAGAGAGGGTAAAAAAGAGGGCTGTCATTTTCTGGGCTGGCCTGCCCTTTTATACCTCTTGTGCACATTAGAAATATCTGCATTTTACCAAGTTTCTGTTAAGTCACTGAATTCCGGCACGCAGCTAGCATCTGCCTAGGCCCTTGGATGGGTCGAGGGGAAAGGCATCTAAGATTTTTTTGAATACAGGAAAATGTTCCTTGTGACCCTTAGGGTTGGGTGTTTCTGTTTGGATTGGTTTTTAACTCCTTCCTTTAAAGATTTTTAAAGTTTGTTTTCCTGCAGAATCCATGATGAAACCCTCCATTCTAAATCTGCTAAAATTGGAGAGGTGATCAATCTGTCGTAAACCCAAACCTGATCAAAACAGTATGGAATGTGAGCAAACTTTTGTATCCAATATATTCATATTTAAATAAGCAAATGCCCTACTAAACAACATTCAGTGTCATCCAGGCATGGAGTGACAACCCACAGTGACAGCATGGTAGTTCAGGGCCCTGGGCTGGTGGAGGGGAGTAAGGACAGGTTGTCTTCAAGGGCATCAGAAATGGCACCATTGACGTTAAAGTTCTTGGTGGCATTAGGGGAGTAGAATTTGGGTCTGTGAAGTAGGCAGAAGTTGCTCTTGGCACATGTCACTTCTGGGGGGTGGAGGGGGGGAACACACTGGGTTATCGAGCAGAGACTCCTGGTGTTTACACAAAGTTTTGTGGGGAGAGATGGGCAGACTCTCTAGTTTTCTTGCAGACAGATGTATGCCTGTGTTAATCCAAATGACACAAACCGCGACCCTTCCAGTGCACATGGTGTCATGGAAAGAATGTAGACTTTGGTTTGGGTCCCAGCCTAAACCCTTATAATCTTTGGGACCTTGGGCTAGTCACTTCTGATTCTGTTTCCTTATCTATAAAGTCAAGATAATACTTAAAGGATTTGCTATGCCTGACATAGAGTAAATATACAATAAATACTTCTCTTTCTTGTAACCATTGGATTAATGAGAATGTAGGCAGTTCCATTAGACGCTAGGAACTCGATGTTTGCTGAGGATAGCCATTGCAGAAAATGCAGGACTAATAGTGCAAAACTGCTTCAGCAGTTTCCTAATGTCCTCCACCCCTACCCTCAACAGTTGCTGCAACAAAGATGCCTTCAGCTGCCTGAGTAAGGCTTGAGAAGTCTGACATCTCAGCAGCAGTTCTTATTTACACCAAATGTAACATGCAGGGGCCCTACTTCCATATGACTGCAGACATGGAAACAGGAGTAAACTTCTGGCTGGTCTTAAAGAGATCCGCTCACTTAGACTGTGTTGGAAATGGCTGTTAGTGTGGGACACTATAAACAACGGAATACCTAGACATTTTGCTTGTTTAAAATGTAATGCACATCTGTGAAACCACCACTCAACCAAAGAACTAAAACATGACTAATAAATCACATCTACCTCTTGTTTTTCTCCTTCCCATCCTTCTCACTCCCTGCCGGGACAGCCACTCTCCTGGAATCTGTGCTGCTCGTTTTCTTGCTTTTTTGTGCGTGTTCTCTCTCATACACATGCTTCCATGAAATGACTGTGCATGATTTTCCATGTCTTTTGCCCATTTTTCTGTTGTTTCCTTACTGATTTGTAGGCGTTTTTATGTATCCTGCTGCTAATCCTGTCAGTTGTATGCCTCACAAGTATCTTTCCCCAGTTTATAGATTGTCTTTACTCTGTGTAAAGTGTCTTCTGATGGCCAACAGTTTTGATATTAATGTAGCCAAACTTACAGATTTTTTTTTTATGGTTAACCTTTTTTGTATCTTCATAAATTTTTCCCTCCTTCAAGCTCAGAAAGATAGTCACTTACATTTTCTTTTCAAGTTCTCAGAGTTTGCTTTTGACATTTAAGTTCTTCATCCATCTGGAGTGGATTTTTCGGCACAGTGTAAGAATCCAATTTCTTTTTTTTTTTTTCTTATGGATAAACAATTTTTCCAGCTTTTCCTTTTCCAGGCTGTTCTGTCAAAAATCCATGTTTCACAGATGCATAAGTCTTTTTCTAGGCTCTTACTTCTGTATCACTGGTCAGTTTGTTTATCCCTGCGCCATTCCTGCTCTGTCTTAGCTACTTTAGCTTTGCAGGACGCTTTCTGAGCTTGCAAGGCAATAACAGCCCTCTTGTGCTTCAGAAACCTCTCGGCTATTGTTGGCCCTTGTGTTCTTCCATTTAAATTTTAGACTCTATCTTTTATGTTCCACAGAATAATTGGAGAGTAATTTATATACAATAAAACAACCATCTTTGGTGGGCAGTTCTGTTTCAACAAATGCATACAATCATGTAACCACCACCACAATTCAGATACAGGACAGTTCTATCAGTCTCCACACTCCCTCATCCTCTTTGTAGTCGACTTCCTCCCCCAGTGCCAGCTCAGCTCCAGTCTCTTATAACCACAGTTGTTTTCTGAGACGTTTTTCTTAATTTTTATTTTTAGTTTTTTCAGTGTTTAATTAAAATGTTGGAATTTTTTCCTGGAGTTGCGTTAAATCTATAGATCAATTTAGGAGGGAATCTACGTCTTATGTTAAATCTTCCTGTTCATAAACATAATGTATCCATTAATTTAGTTCAAGAAATTTTGTTTGCTAATAATGGAAAGTTCTAAAAAAAAAAAAGTCTAAACATTTTAAGTGACTGTCTAAAATTCCTAATACAGGAAATATAATTGTCAACCTAAATAAACAAATTGCATTTAAATATGCAACAGACATGTGGCACTATTACATTGTAAAATACATGTGTGTGTGTATGTGTGTGTATATATATATATAATATATATGCCACCTTTTGGTTCCAAACCAGCTTTGTTGCTTACCTACAAGACTTCAGGCAAGCTATTTAGCTTCTGTGATTCTCAGTCTTTTTATCTGTATGGTGAGTAGACCATCCCTTCCTCGTGGGGTTGTGGTGAAGATTAAATGCTGTAATCTGTGCAAAGTGTCAAGGGACAGTGGACCAGGCACAATGAAGCAGTGAGTGGATGAAACTATCATGCGAGGGGAACTGGTCTCACTCACCTCCAGGGAAACAGGGAGGACTCTGAACGTGTTTGGTTCCCCAGTGGCTTTGAAAAAGTGGCAGGACCGATAGATTGCCTTGAATCATTTCCCTGACAAATTTGGAAAAGGTTAGTGTTACCCAGCAGCCTGATACATGCTGCTTCTGACAGGCGAGCTGGAATCACACAGTTGACAGCCAATTCATTTTGCTGATTCATCCATTAGAGGCGTGGCTTTGAGCCAGAGCTTGGCTTCTAGATTAAAGGCAGAGAGCTGCAAAGCTGCTGGGACTCGAAGGAATGCTGGTAAATTATTGCCACGTGAAGGCCAGCAGTGAAAAGCAGATTGTTATTTGTTTTCCTTTTTAAGTGAGCCTTATTCCAAATGTGCTCAGATAAATTCCCTCACCATGGTTAGAGAGTTGTTTGTAATATTTGTCCATCAGCTGGGAGCTAAATTAATGGAAACAATCAGACACTGTTAAACAGATCGTCTTAGCTTCTTTATGACCCTGTCATCACCTTTGCTTTCATGAGGGATATTCACCCAAGCCTCCTCTTGCACTTGGTAATCCAAATTAAACTTGAGAGCGAGATTATTTGCAGGAGTCATCTCTTTGGGCACGCTTGCAAAGTAAACCTTCCAGATTAAAGAATGAAATTTACAGAGGAAAATGCAGGAGGTGCTCAGCTGCCAACAGTTGGTATAGAGAGACGATGGTAGAACCTATGAGTTCTCGTTGTACATCACATTGGTAGAGTCACGTGTTTCAGTGCAGAATCTCACAGGGAAATCACCTCTGCATAAAACTGGTATGTGACAGGGTGGGCTTCAAGAGGGTGGGGATTGTGTCTTGTTTTACCGAATACCTAGCATAGGCTCTGGGACAAAGATAGTGAGCAATTGCTGGATAGGTGATGTTTGTTGGATATAAATTGCTGGGAGGCTGGATGAATTGAGTCAAAAAATCAGAAATATGACACATCAAAAGTAGGAAAAGTAACTGTTCCAAGGAATAAAATTTTCAAGAAAGGATCCTATTTCTGTGATTCTCTGATATGAGTAACTGTTCAATAGCACATCCCCAGAACTGGCTGCTGTCACGGTTTATCTCCTCGTGAGTGAGTCAGAGCATGCTGTTTTGAGCTCACGTTTCAGTAACTCACTCTGCTTCTTTGGGAGACTGTGTAATAGGAAAGTTCTCTAATACTTTGAGGGTCTTTTTCCACCCTTTTTCTCTTTAATTCAAGAGTGAATATTTGAAGCTACAGCAAACTTCTTGTTAACGATTTATGTTTTCTAAAGAAATAGAAGTTTTTTTTCCTGTTTTGTTTGTTAGATGACTAAATATTTAGGGCACAGCCTTCTGGAAGCCATTGTTGTGCTGAGAATTTTTAGTTACATCTGGTCTACATGAAGATTAAAAAGCGTCAGGGGTCAGGTGTGTGGAACACTCCTCTGATACAGTTGTCTTTCCCCCTGACTTGAGGTGCCTGATGTACCAGAGTCACTTGTCCAGTTCTGACGTGCTCAAAGCCTGCGTGCCAATCACTCGCTGTGCTCCGCCATGCATTCATTCATATGATGTTTATTGAGTACCCAGAATTTTTCTAGGTGCGGGTATGCAGTCTATGTTTCTGATGTCCTGGTGCTTTTGCAGCTATCCAGGTACCAGGACTGCCCCAACAGCATGGCCAGACTCTTACTGTCTCGCCGTCAGTGTGGGTACTAAGTGTTGGCAGTGATAGTGGGCTAGGAGAGCATATGCCCAAACCGCATAAGCCAGCACCAGCGGACGGGCAGCTGTCCAACAGGCCTTCCTGTGGTCCTCCCTCCCACGCTACCAGCATGTTCCATCCACCAGCCTCAGAGGAGGAGGCAGCATGAGATTAGAACAAAGTTGACCCTGCCTTAGTCTGAAGCATTAACACCAAGGGGAGCATAAGCTCTAGCTCTCAAGCACTCCTGCCAGCCAGAGGCACATGGCAGAGAATTAGCAGTCTTTCACAGCGGAAGGGGAAGAGGCGTGTCTCAAGTATGATGGAGCCGTCTTAAATCTGCAGCGTCCAGAGTGAGGGGCAGAGCAGCGAGGAGGGCCCTGCCACTAGGGTCGGAGCAACCCGGCTTTGCATCCCAGCCCTGCCGTTCGCCCCGGGGTGGCCCGCGGTAAATGCCTGGCCTCTGTGACCCTGCTTTCTCGTCAGTAAAGACATTCCCTCCCTTGCAAGTGTCCTGTGAAGATTACACATGAGGCATTAAGCACAGATGCACAGGAGACCGTCAGTACCTGACTCTGTGATCACCACCACTGTCCATATGGCTTTTGTTATTTTTAACAGAATAGTGAAGGCTTCCAGTTTTCCTTTACTCGCTTTGTTTATTTTCATTTCTTACACTGAAAATGAAGAATTTCCAAGCAGTAATGTTAGTTACAAATACTTTGAAAATTTGTATTTTACTTGTGTCATTACGGTTCTTTACAGTTTACAAAGCACTTTCACCCTGTAAGGGAGCTTGGGGAACAGTGGCTCTCTGTTTTCTCCACCTGAGGGAACTCAAACTTGGAGAGTTGATGGGATGTGCTCCACGTCACCTGTCTTCTAAGTCAGAGATCCCCAACCTTTTTTGCACCAGGGTCGGGTTTCATGGAAGACAATTTTTCCACAGACAGGCTGGGGGTGGGGTGGGGCGAGGTGGGGCTCAGCCAGTGGTGTGAGCCATGGGGAGCGGCTGTAAACACAGATGAAGCTGTATGGAAGCCCTAGAACGGTGGTGGGCCTCCTTGGCCTGGTCCCTCACAGGCCACAGACCGCAGTGCTAAGTGACAGAGCCAGGGTCAAGCTTAGACCTGACCCTAGGGCTCCTTTGACTGCTTAGGGCCACATTTCAAAAGTGACATCTTTGAGGCTAGGCCAGACCTTCATAAGGACTTCTTTCTTTTCCTTGTAGCTGTCAATACCAGCAAATATGCAGAAAGCTATCGGATCCAGACCTATGCCGAGTATGTGGGGAAAAAACAGGAAGAGAAGCAGATCAAGAGAAAGTGGACAGAAGATGGCTGGAAGGAGGCTGACAAGAAGCGGTTGAACACCCAGTGCGTATCCTACACTCTGCAGAATCACTATTACCGCACCAATAGGTAAGAGTTCTCGGCTGTTGATTTACAGGGGCAGAATTCTAGCAATCACTGTTCTTGTTGCTTCTTACAGGATTGTAAGTAATAAATCTGACTTTTAAAATTGTTTTCCTAACTTTTCACATTACATCAGAAGTGACTGCCTTAATTTTCTATGTTTTGAAGAATGCTTTATAAGAACACAGCTATTTCGATTAACCCTCACAAAACCTCCTTGAGGCAGACAGGGGGTGTCTTGGTCCCACTTCAGGGGTGAGGAAATGGAGGCTCTGTGACTCGTCCACCAGTTCAGTGGGGGAACCAGGATCAGAGCTGACCTTGTCTGCCTCTGATCCCCTCCTCTCAGCGTGCCGTGTCGCCTCTGCCTGCATTTCTGCACTCATTGCAGATCCCATGTGGATGCTGAGCCACGTGTCTGCTGTGGAATGAATACTTGGCACCTTTCTATAATCGCCCATAACCTGCCTACAGAAGATAAATGCTGGCAACGTTTGCTACCTTTGTGAAACTACAAAACACAGGTATAGAAAACAGGAAAAAAATTATATAAAGTTGAGAAAAGTATGAATTAGCAAACAAAAAATGAGCCAAAATCCCAACACCCGGAAGCAATTACTATTAGTGTTTTGGATTGCCCTCCATACTTTTAAAGTGGTTTTTTAGGGACTTTAAAAATTGAGGTGTAATTAACATACAATAAAATGCACAAATCTTAAATGTTCAGTTCAAAGAGTTTCAACAGTTGTATATACCCATGTAACCACCCACCCAAAGCAAGATACAGAACATTTCTATTTCCCTTGAATTTCCTTGTGCCCCTTTTCAAGCAATCCCAAATTCCTACTACCCTAAGCGACCGTCTTTAAATTTATACTACTATAGATTAATTTACCTATTCTGAATCAGATGATACTGTGTTCGACTTTTTTCACTTAACATGTTTTGAAATTCATCCTTGCTATTGTGTGTTTCAATAGTTCTTTATTTCTTTGTTGTTGAGTAGTAGTTCATTAAATGAATATACGGCATTTCTTTTACCCATTTTCCTGATGTTGGACATTTGGATTGCTTCTAGTTTGGGGCAACATAGTGAGACCCCATCTCTACAAGAAAATTTAAAAATTAGCTTGGTGTTGTGGCATATACCTGTAGTCCCAGCTACTCAGGAGGCTGAGGTGGGAGAATCATTTTAGCCCAGAGGTTCAGGGTTACAGTGAGCTGTCATCGCGTCACTGCACTCCAGCCTGGGTGACAGAGTAAGACTCTGTCTCTTAAAAAATGAATAAATAAATAAGTCTGCCATGAATGTTTCAGTAAAAAAAAAAAAAAAATTTGTCAGCATATGCTTTTATTTCTCTTGAATAAATACCCAAGAGTAGAATTATTGATTTTTAGGATAGGTGTATGTTAAACTTTATAAGAACAATGAAACAGTTCTCCATAGTGGATGTACCATTTTATAGTCCACCAGTACTGTGTTAGTTCCAGTTGCTCCA
This sequence comes from Eulemur rufifrons, assembly GCF_041146395.1. NCBI lineage: Eukaryota > Metazoa > Chordata > Mammalia > Primates > Lemuridae > Eulemur > Eulemur rufifrons. The sequence continues at coordinate 26,232,986 of NC_090996.1, forward strand.
CATTCTTATTAGCATTTAGTGCTGTCAGTCTTTTAATTTTAGCCATTCTAGAGGATATGAGATGGTATTGCATTGTGGTTTTAATTTGTATTTCTCTCATGACTAACGATAATCACTACATTCTGACGATGAGGTTTCTTTTCTGCAAAATGGGAATGTAAATATAATACTTGGTCAGCTTCCAGTAGTTGATGCAAGTCTCAGACAAGAGAATGTTGTGAACAGCAGCCCTTTAAAATGAAAATTGGTTATTATTTTATCCAGCACTGCGAATCTTCCAGCCAGCTAAAGGACTGACTCTATCTGTCTTTAAGACTTCCTGTAACGCTGCATTAATACAGGCAGTGTGGTGCTGGCGTGAGGAAAGACAAATGGACAGTGAAACAGAATAGAGTCCAGAAATACAGTCACACGTGTGTGATCAGTTGATTTCTAGTAATGTTTCCATGCAAGAATTCCTTTCTGGCATCTCTAGGGACATTTGTATGTTATTCCAAGTCATGAGAAAAATCAGTTGAGAGATCAGGAAAAAGGAAAAATGCTACGAGAATTAAAGTTTTAACAGTCAACATAGGCATTACTAGTTTGAAGGAATTCACTGGCATCAAGTCAAAAGCAAAAGCACAATCAGTGATACATGGAGTCAGGGGTTAAGGTCAACATTTTCAGGATGGGACCAGAACATGTAGGAGAGAAGGGGTCACAGTCGAATCACCCAGTCTTGCTTGTCACTGTTACTATGTTACAAGTATGTGTTCATGGCCCCACCGGCTGCTAACAGTGACTCATTCTTATCTATAAAAAGCTATTAAGTTTATACACAGTAGTCCACTTTATAAAACTCCTGCACATCTTGCTTCAAGAGATGATAAGTTTTGGAAGTAGTCCGAAAATTGGTAATTTTGAAACATGATTCTGTGTAATGCTGTTAACCTTGCTAGAATATCCAAATGTTACCTTATCTTCTTAGAATCCAATAATATTCGCTGGTGTTTTCCAGTGTTTGAATATTTGATGTAGGTTACAGTTCTTTGTAAATACTTTTACAGAAGAAATGTAAGGAGAAGATACGTGAACATCATTGTGGAACACTCCATCGTGAAGTCAGCTGATATAAAATCTAAATTAGGAAAAGCAATATCAATTTTAACAACAAAATGAAGTCAAGCAGATAAAGTATTTTCATCACTGAAAAAGGAAATGAGCTCATATGAAGCAGTACATAGTTTAATGCCCAGCTTCAATTTGCTTTGGACACACTCTCAATAATTTAACCAACATCAGCATAACACGAAAGAAACTCTTCTATATTGGCATATTTTTTACAAATGATTATTAACAATTAATGCCTGTGTGTTTTAAAATATCATTTAAGAATAACTTATTTTTCTAACATAAATATAGGAAACAGAATAACTTTTAAATGTTAAATATTTGTGATATTTTTCAACTTTTAAATGATATTTATTTGATACCTATTCAGTGCTAATGTATTCTTATAATGTTTTCTATTACCAAATGTCTGTATCAGGTAGTGGTTATATTTGCATGTCATTGAAATATATAATTTTTTACAATATATTGGTTCACAGTAGTAACCTATGCATGTATAATTATATCTTAGTTTACAGAACTGACCTTTGAAACTTTTAATATAATCCTATCACAGAAAAGTGATTCACTGTTTATGATATCCTGTTATTCAGAAACAGCAATAAAGTACTATGAAAAGTACAGAATAATTTATGATTTGGGAGTTTTGACTTCTTACTTCCAAATTTTGAAGTCAGTGATTGTTGAGAATTTGGAAAAACTAAAAATAAATACCTGACAAAGGTGCCATTAATACAGTAGGCAAGGGTAGTTGCATCAACAGACAGTTCTGAAATAATAGGAGTGGCATTTTTTTTAAATGAACTTCTGTTTTTACATTACACTATATACAAAATGAACTTGAGATGACTCATAGACCTAAATGTAAAAACTAAAACCATGACACTGCTCGAAGATGAAGGAAAATGAGGCAAAGATTTCTTAGTATGAGCCATATTGATATTGATAAATTTGACTTAATCAGAATTAAATATTCATTTCTCCAAAAGATACTATTAAGAAACTGTAAAGAGAAGCCACAGACTAAGGGGAAAAAATTATAAAACACATATCTAAGAGATTAGTCGTATCCATGCTATATGAAGAACTCTTACAACTCAATGATAAGAAAACAATCCAATTTTTTAAAAATGAGGATGAGGACAAAATATTTCAACAGGCTCTTTAAAGAAGATATACAAGTGGTTAATAGGTTGGCAGTTTCCTGTAAAGCTAAATGTACATCGTAAATGTTTATTTCTATATCACCCAGAAATCCTTCTTCTGGGTAGTTATCTTAGATAAAAACTTATGTTCGCAGAAAAGCTTTTACACAAATTTTCATAGCAGCATTATATATAATAACAAAAAATTGGAAGCAGCCCAAATGCCCATCAACTGGTAAATGAATAAACAAATTGCAATATAGCTATACTATGAAATACTGCTACTCAGGATTAAAAAGGATGGAGTACCAGTACTTCCAGCAGTGTGGATGGCTGTTACAGTGTTACGCTAAGTGAGAAGGGTCAAACACAAAAGACTAAATACTGTGTGATTCCATTTATATGAACTTCTAGAAAAGGCAAAACTTTAAGGACTACAAACAGATTGATGGTTGCTGGGGTGTGGATTGAGTGCAAAGTGGCACAAGGAATCTTCTTAGGGAAAGGGAATTGTTCTATATCTTAATTGTCATAATGGTGACATGGTTATATATTAATACAATTCCCAAAGTTAACCAAACTGTATGCTTAAAATGAGGAAATTTCATTGCATGTAAATATTACCCTAATTTAAAATAAAGAGGAGAAAAATTTCATGAGGCAGCCAGATTTTTTTGTTGTTATTTTATGGAAAAAGGTATTTCTAGGAGCTTGTAAATATGACCTTTCTGTGAGCAAACCTTTTTTTCCTACTAAAAGGAAGAAGTTAATGGAGATGTTCACTCTTGCAGAATTTGATTGGTGGCTGATAGTAACTTAACTTGTAGCAAAATAGTAATCAAAGTTCAATGCTGAATTTTGACATACCAAGTTGTGTCTGTAACATTTTATTTTTTAATTAATCACCCCACTTCCTACAGTGGATTTAAATGTGCACTTCATATGCATTATAAACTAGCTTGCTTTGCACATTATAAATCTGCATGCAAAATGAGCTCATACTAATGGGAAGTTGTTTGGCCTGACTCTGATTTTAACATTTCAAATCAGCATATAAAAGAATACCTTATCATGTATGTATTGAGAATGCCTATACACACATACACCTATACAACAGTACCTTCAAAATATATAAAGAATCATATGCATAAAGGCGATATTATATATATCTGGTTTTCAGTGTATAACAAAAACTGGTGGGTTTTTTTGTTTTGTTTTTGTTTTTTGACAGAGTAAAGCAAAAGCAAGTTTATTGAAATAACAAAGAAACAGAAGGAAGGTTTGCTCCATAGGCAGAGTAGCGGCTCTATTTTAGAGCAACAGAGAGTAGCCTAAAAACTGTTTTTTTATACAAAACAGCTTTAGTTATGTGGGATACAGTCACAGCTTTTATTTTTATTAGAGGATGGTAGTTGACAAAATTTTGTTATTGTGGGTATCACATACACATATTAATACGTATGCAAACACTTGAAATGTACTAATTACACACATATTCTGAGGGCTTTCTCAGGCAGGATGCCCAATAACCAACTAATAGCCCCTTGTAGGAAGCAAAGGCTACTTATTTGAGAGCAGAAACTACAGATTAGAAACTAAGAAATATGTTGTAAATTAATTGAGATATGTTTACAAAAATGCTTTGCAAACTTAAAAATTATATAAAAACAAGAACCTTCCAGAAGCACACCTGGCATAGTCTCTCCCTGTTGTGTAGTAGACAATCATATGTTTGTGGGGAGGGACATTACAGATGACAGATGCACGGGTCTTACTGGGCAAAAATACCATAATAAATAATAATAAATACAGATAAACACAATGTATTCTAGCAAGGGCCTACAGTGTCATTGTTTGCGATGATGTTAAAATTAAAGCAGTCAATCCCCATGTCTGTAGACTAGCCACCTAATGTTGAGGTATGAGTTTTGACAAAAGTATACTCCTGTAAAGATACAGAGTATTAACATCACCCCAGAAAGTTCCCTCATGTTCCACCAGTCAATCCCTGCCTACCCTCCCACCCCCCCTTTCTTCTAAATTTTTTTCTCTTTAGTTAGTTTAGCCCTTTTCTATATGGATTTATGAAATACTCTTCTGTGAAGGCTTCATTCACTTAGCAGAATGTTTTTGAGATTCGTCTGTGTTGTTGGATGTATCAGTAATTGCTTGCTTGTTTTGTTGCAGTGTGGTATGACTATCGCCCAGTTTGTTTATCCATTCTCCTGTTGATGGACACTTGCACTGTTTCCAGTTTTTGTTTATTGCGAATAACATGGATGAATAACTTAAAGGCCCCTTAAAACAGACAAGCAGAGTGTTATGGGAAGCATGGAAGGGAAAGAACTCTCAACAGGGATTGGGAATGTTCTGAGAGGATGGTGGTGTTTGAGCAGGAAGAGATGGGCAGCAGGGTCTTAGCCTGAACAGTAACGTTGAAATAGGAAGCGCAGGATGTACTTGGACTGATAAGCTCTCTGGTGAGGGTGATGGACATATGGTGAGTGCATGTGGTGGAATTCATTAAGGTAAACCTATATAGTCTGTGCAGCTTGACTACCTACTGAGAGATAAGGCTAGAAAAGCAGATTGGGACCCAGATGATAGAGGATCCTGGACGCTGTGCCAGGCAGTTTAAATTTAGGTTTGTAGGTGGAGAGCCATAGAAGTTTTCCCTTCCCTGCCCCTCCCCATCTCCCCCTCCATCCGCCACCCCTTCCCTTGCATTATGTATTGATGTAGACTCATGGATTCCAATTTTTTTCAATGGCTTAGAATTTATTACTGCCCCTTAATTATTCTGGTGTTCACGTTGTCCCAGGTTTGAGCGGTGGGAGCCCTTTCAAGCTAGTTCCTACGTCCCTATGGCATTTCTTGAGCAGGTTCTTACTTTCTGGTGTTGCAGGATATTTCAGGCTCATTTTGTAGCTTCTCTTGATCCTTGAATCTATCACTTCTTTGAGGAAACCTGGTTCCTTTTAGTGAGGTATGGTATTAGAAACTAAGATCTGGATGCTAGATGTGCTCATTGCTACTGGGATGTCTTTGCTTCTAGGTCCTTTCAGTGGACAAAGCTAGGAAATATGTGCATGGATAGACACACTTATTCATAAACATGTGTACATGCGCATGTATGCATAAATGTGAACACATACGCACATACTTATTTTAGAAATTACAAATGCAAACCCTTATCTCCAGTTCCAATCCATCTCCACAGGGTTCTACTTTCCCTTCCCTTATTCTAATATTTGTATGTCTGTCTTCCAACAGCATCAGCACATTTACTGATTTGCTCAGTACTATAATACATCTAAGTGTTTTCAGAATTGCTTCACTCGTTCTACTGCAGAAGCAAAACAACTAAAGAGTTCAGGATTTGTTTGCAGTTCTCTCCCACACCCCACTCAAGATTGGGAATAATGGGTTCACAAGTTGATATTTTGCACTTTGTTTTTTATACATTTTTTACTGGAAATCATTCCATAGTCATTCTCAGTGCATTGAGATCTTATTCTTTTTTTTGTAACTGCATTTGGTACTTTGTTGATTGTATGTGCAATAGTGTATTCAACCAGTTTTCTATGCTTAGACATTTAGGAACTTTGTGGTATTTTGCAGTCACAAATAATGCTGTAATGAATAACTTGTATGTATGCATTTTTGCATAGTTGGAAGTGTAGCTTCTAAATTCCTAGAAGTGGAATTGCTGGCTCAAAGAGTAAACGCCTATGTAGTTTTGTTAGCCATTGCCACACTCCCCTCCTAAGAGTAAGTTGTGCCATTTTGCATTCCCACCAGCAGTGTGTGGAAGGGCCCTTTCCCCATTCTTAGTAATGGAGTATGGTACTGAGCTTCTGCTATTTTTGCCAATCTAAAAATCTAGTGTGTGAAAAAAGATATTTCAGTGTTGTTTTATTTTGCATTATGAATTGAATTGAGCATCTTTTCATGTGTTTAAGATTTTTACATTTATAAAGTAAATTTTACATTTATAAATTCCTTATTGTGCCTGGGTTATGAGTCATAGTAAGAAAACCTTTTTCTATACCTAGGTTTTGTTGGAATTCACCAAAGTTTTCTTTTTAGTACTTGTAAAGTTACATTTTTTTACATCTGGATATGTGATCCACTGGACATTTATTCTTTTGAATGATATGAGGAATGGGCTTACTTTTATCCTTTTCTACTTCTCCCAGCACCATTTTTTAAAAGTTCATTTTTGTCCCAATAATTTGAGATTCCACCTTTATCATACATTAGATTTCTGTATGCAGCTGGGGCTATTTCTGGACTTTGTATTTCACAAAGTGTTTTTAACACCCATAGTTCCAGCTGTTTTCATTGAACAGTTGTGTCTCAGAGGCTACCAGATTCCAGAGGTTGCAGTACAGAGGAACTTCTGGGCTTCTTCCCCTTTTTTGATGGAAGAATGGATCCCTATTATTTTCTTGCTTTGAATTTTCTAAACTTTCTGAAATCAGCCAAACCTTGTCTAGTCTTTAAAAAACCTTCTTTAACACACTGATTGCCCCACTAGAAAAAAATTTTTTTCCTTGGGGCCATGGTGTTTTATTACGAAAATAGAATAAAAACTTTGAAAACAAAACTGTCCTTTCTAACTTAATGAAAAATTTGTTATTTTTTGTTTTCTGTGTGTGAGTTATATGCAACTTGAAAAATAGTTCTTTCCGCTCCCAAAGTGAAAAGATGTGTGAGTTACATGTGCTTCACGAGGCCCCAGGCTCAAAACTAGCATGAGTTAAATACAACTCACATGGCAGTTAATGCGTCAAAACCAGATGTGATGGCTCACGTCTGTAATCCTAGCACTTTGTGAGGCCAAGGCAGGAGGATGGCTTGAGGCCAGGAGTTTGAGGTTGCAGTGAGCTACGATCACACCACTGCTCTCTACCCGGGGCGATAAAGTGAGACTCTGTCTCCAAAAAAAAAAAAAAAAAAAAAAGGACCTCAGCTCTATACAAAAAAAAATAGAAAAATTAGCTGGGTGTGGTGGCACATGCCTGTCGTCTCAGCTGCTCGGGAGGCTGAGGCAGGAGGATCGCTTGAGCCCAGGAGTTTGAGGTTGCAGTGAGCTGTGATGATGATGATGCTACTGTGCTCTAGCCCAGGAATCAGAACAAGACCCTGTCTGGAAAAAAAAAAAACAACTTTGTAAAGGTATTATCAGTTTTGAAACAGTAAACTTTAGCATGAATTTTTGATAGTCCCACCAAAATATTACCCTTGGTATCCTTCCCTTGCTTCACAGCTCCTCAATAAGCAGAGATGTTTCAGAAAGCTCTATAGTAGGTGTAAAGACGAGGACAAATGGAAGGCCGCAGCCAGTCTTAAGAGGAAGAGTGCTCCAGTCTCTCTTCTGCTTCGTTTGCCTCAGAAAGTCCCCAAACCTTTTTGGCACCAGGGACCCGTTTCGTGGAAGACAATTTTTCCACCGTCTTGGGGTGGGTGGGGAGCTCAGGCGGTGATGAGCGGCCTGGGAGTTGGGGACCACAGCCTTAGAAAAACCACCAGGAAAGCAGTTTATTCTCCTTGTTCACATGAGTGTGCTGTCAAGTGCAGCTCTCAGGTTCGGAAAAGATGTGAGGGGAGGAGTAATGTACAGGAACTTGAATATTTGGGCAGCCAGAGTTTTATATGGAACATTTTTAAGTATTCACTTCCTAGGGTAGGCTGATAGGAGTCTGTTTGTTCTCTCTCTCTCTCTCTCTCTCTCTCTCTCCGCCCCCCTCTCTGTGCTTGAATGGCTCCCTTAAATGGAATGCCTTGAATTTTTTTATGCTTTTCATAACTTGGGGGCTATTATGAAAAATCTGTAAGACCCATTTAGAGGAAAAAGGACTCACTGGCTATGTGGACTCTTTTTTTATCCAGCTATATTTCAAGGAACCTATTTTCTCAAGGAGAAATCAGGACACACAATGTGATTTAATTCAGATACTAAAATCCTGTAAAGCTTTAAAAATGAAACCAGGTTTAATTATAAATTTTTAACAAGTCACATTTTTGGAAAAGAAGAGAATTACGTGAAGGTGGGTATACTCTATGGCTGCAGTCCCCAACCCCCAGGCCGTGGAGCTGTGGTGGTCAGTGGCCTGTTAGGAACCAGGCGAGCAAAGCTTCATCCGTATTCATAGCCGCTCCCCATCACTCGCATCACCGAATAAGCACCACCTGCTGTAAGATCAGCAGTGGCATTAGATTCTCATAGGAATGCGAACCCTTCTGTAAACTGTGCGTGCGAGGGATCTAGATTGTGGCTCCTTATGAGAATCTAATGCCTGATTAGCTGAGGTGGAGCTGAGGCGGTGATGCTAGCACTAGGGAGTGGCTGCAAATACAGATTATCATTAGCAGAGAGGTCTGACTGCACAATAAATGTAATGCGCTTGAATCATCCTAAAACCAACCCCTGCCCCCATCCATGGAAAAATTGTCTTCCCTGAAACCAGTCCCTGGTGCCAAAAAGGTTGGGGACCATTGCTCTATAACTACGTTCAAGGTTTGAGCAGTGTGATAGCCAGCTGATTCAAGAATTCTGCAGGCTGCTGTTATCCAGTAGGCAGTCATGAAGGCAGCAATGCTACCCTCTGATTTAATGTAATCAAAACTATTATTTGTTAGAGTAGCTCTCCTACTGTGTTCTACTATTCTGTTACAATAGCTTTATCAAAAATAGAGACCAGGAATTTTCTTTACAAATTTGTTGTTAAGCACTAAGAACAGTTTATATTTGTACGTATCTATATACACGCATAATTTAGAACTTTCTTCTGGATAAGCTTGTCATTGGTAAACTTGCAGACTTCAGTTCATAAAAAGGTCTTTAATTTTTACACACAGGCAGCAGCTGCCCGTGTTGATGATTGCTAGTCAAGTGTTAATAGAATTAAGAGTATTAAAATATTTTTATAGACTGGTCTTCCTGTTACTCTCAACACCTTTCATGTTGTTCCACTTTGCATTTCAGTTTTACAGCCACCAGCGCAGCAGGAAAGAGAAATCTGAGTCCGACTCAAGAAGAAACTGGCCTGGAGGACAGAATATCAGGGGAGATTTCTGACACGGAGCTTGAGCAGACAGATTCCTGTGCAGAGTCCCTCTCAGAAGGAAGGAAAAAGGCCAAGAAATTAAAAAGAATGAAGAAAGAGCTTTCTCCAGCAGGTTTGTATTGGATCGTGCTGAAGTTCTGGGGTTGTGTACTCTTTAAGTGCTCTAGAAACTTCTATTTTGGGGGAGAAATTACAGGAAGACGTCACTTGGTGGCAAAGCCCTTGTCGTCTTCCACCAGATCAGATATTTTTAGGATCAATTTAATTTAATTTGAGGAATCCTAAAAAGCCCTGGCTTGGGTAGCATAAGGCGTGGGGCGGTTGGGGGGAGTCTCCTTGTTAAAGATGGTTATGTTAGTCTATTTTGGTAATCTTCTCTCTCCTCCATGGTTTAGAGAGTTTCCTGATGTGTTAAAGTAGCCTCAGTATTTAAAATGTGCATTTAAATTTGCAGAGAGGCCTACTCCTACATAAAATTTTCAGTAGCGGAGTTTTCACTGTTCCCAGCAAAACCCCCAGGCAACCTGGATTTTTCTCATAAGCGGAATTATATAAGAAGCAAAGGAAACAGGAAGTTAACACGTGTTGGGAGCTTACTACATGCTAGACACTGTAGTAGGAACCTGTTCTCTCCTTATTTCATTTAGTTTTCAAATAGCCCTGAGGTAGGGACTCGTCCTTATTTTAGTAAAGCAGATGCCTGGCTCAGAGTTGAGAAAGTATGCAGGTCCGCGTGCCTGGTAAGAAGCAAGCTGAAAGGTAAACCCAGGCCTGGCTGAGCCCAATCCCATGTCCTCTCTGCCCCGCAGACATGCCATGGGGGGTCTGTGGCCTAATTCAGCCCTCGGTGCACAGATCCTACACGGTGCCAGAGCAGGAGGCCAGACAGGGCTTCCTGTCTGTCAGCATGTGTGAAAGGCCATTCCCTGCTGCTGAGGGACATCAGCCACGGCTTGGTCAGGCAGCAGTGACATGGTGATAATTGTAGCCACTGCTTGCTGAGTGCTTTCTAAAGGGCCCAGGACAGCACTTAGTGCTTGACAGAAGTTCGTTCATTTAAAGCTGTGAGGCAGTCATCATCATCCATTTACAATTAAGAAAACAGAGGCCCAAAGGGTTTTGTGACTTGCCCAAGGTCATGGAGCCCTTGAGTCTGTCCTACAAGAAAGCCAATGCTTTTACCCAGGGTTACATGTTGAGAGACGTGGACCTCAATGTGACTGTCATTCTCCTTTGTCGTGCATAGTGACAGGTGCCCCGGTTAGCAGAACTAACAATCAAATCAAAGGAAGGTAGTAGTCAAGCAACGGAACTCGATTCATGCCCAAGCTAAGGCTTCACTGTGTTTTCATTAATTCCTTGCATGTGGCCTGATCTGACTGTGGGGAGTTTTCGGAATCTCATTGATATTAATGAAATCATAGAAGCAGCAAAAATGTGGCATATGCTTCTTATACATTGTGCTGAAGCTTCATTTTAACAGAAACCTTAAACTTTGGTTTGAAGCCTTGATTACGTATGTTAGTGTCTGCTTGAATCAGGCAGCTCCCTTCACTTGCCTCTCCTCCTTTCCATAAGTATCGAGGAAGTTTTTAATCTGTAGCATCCTTACTCTTCAGATGTGATACCTGTTCCCACTGTCAAGTTGTACATGCTCAGCAAACGTTAAATATTAAATGTCAGCATGACTGAGAGATCGTGCTGAGCATGGTTTGGAGGGGTGGGGTGGGGCTTTTCCCTCTTGTATTCCTGTTCTTCATATCTTGGTCTCATTTATATTTTTTCAGTTTATCTGTTACTTCTCAGGGACAAGCTTTTCATTTCTTCCTTCTGTATTAGCATAATCTTAAAAATATTGAAATTAAAATACCCAATAATACACTGCATTAGTAGATTAGCTCCTTTTATAGCTTTCATCATTTTAAGTGAAAACTTTCTATAAGTTATTTAGGGTTTTGAATTTATAATAGTGTAATTAAAATAGAGGGTTTTTTTCTCCCATTGACAGTAAAGCTGTCACTGCCACAAGATTTGAGCTAAAAAAAAAAAAATTGTAGATTTTGTACTTCTTTGTCAGCACTGCTAAAAAAGAAACGGAGAGAGAGATGTCTTGACAACTTTTAATTGAATCAGAGAACTTGAGAGAATTGGGCTTTCTTCTGGAGCACCATTCACTGAGTGGGACCTGACAGTGCAAGGTGGAAATTTAATGGATCCTTTTCACTTGGTTTGTTTTAAGTGTTTAATCCTATTAGTATCAGCAGGATGTGGGTCAGGATATCAGGTGCTGAACCTGTTGAATCTACCAATTTCGCTTGCTCAGTTCCTTGAATAAGGTCCCATAACGAGTGAGAGTAAGAAGTTCATGCCCTGGTAAGCGTCTGTGTTAAACTCTCAGAGATATGCGGAGTGTACCAGGAGCGGTGGGGGCCTGGTTCCGGTGGTCGCAGGTACTCTGTTAGAGTGTTAGGTACGGTGTGGCAAAGTCTGTCCAGCCAAAAATAGTTCTGAGGCGTTGGGTCTGAGCTCCAGTACTTGGGAGGGTATCTGGGCAGGTGCTCAACGGATTCACGCTGGCGGTGGGTGCCCAGCACTGGCAGAGAGGGCATGAAAGATGTAAAAGGCAGCATACCTGTAGGAATGCTCTGTTTTCCAAGGAGGGAATAGCAAAAACTAGGACCACAGAATATCATGTGCTACAGCAATCCTGGGACAAGTGTTGCTCAACAAATGCCACACAAAACAGTGTCATTTCTCTTCATTGTACTTTTTAATATCTAAGATACACTACGAGTTACATACTAGACCCTATCCCAGATAATAAAATGACCTAAATATCAGAAGAAATGACCGTGTATTGATTTATATTATATGCTAGATGTCATGCTAGGCACATCCTTTAATGTCTTATCTAGTCCTTATAAACACCCAGAAGGCATAGATATCATTATTTTCCAATTTTGGGAGGGAACGGAGGCTAAGAGGTATAGACTTGTAAAGTCAGAGTACATGGGAGGCTGTCTGGCTCCAAAGCTCATGCACTGCACCCCTCTACAGTGGGTGACATTTGTCCAAACTGTGGAGGAAATGAAGGATTCTTTACAAAGGTGAGTATTTCTTACAGCTGTTCTAGATCAAAAACAATTTCCAACCGGGACTCTCATGTGATAAAGTCATTTGATAAAAATCCAAGCAACCGCTCCCCTTTGGGGCTTCTATTTTATGTACATATTATGTACTTGGCAAATATTTTTTTCTCTTAAGTGTAGTTATTTCTATGCTGTTTTCAGGAAGCAAATATATAGTGTAAGTTCTCTTTTTTTTTTTTATATGTGTTATGATGAGTGTTGACTGGTAATGCTAGGTACTTTCCATGTGAGGAATTCAAGGTACATTCTTGGTTTGGTACTTAAAAGAAAACAACGCTACGTACCATTTATGCTGGAATAAAATGTCTTTAAAACCCAGCCTCACCTCCACCCCCTCACTTGTTCAGAAGTCCAGGGCCAGCGTGGCCATTCTCAGAGCGCTGTCGGACAGTCCAGTAGCTGGAGGTGCCATCGGCACCCAGTTAGACAGTGTTTACAGAGGCGTGCCAAAAGAAGATGCATTGACTATTCATGGTTATTTTTTGTCCTGTAAATAGAGACGTTGTTCCAAGTCTTTTTTCCCCTACCATTTAAAACAACACATTAGTCCTTTAAATGTTTGCCAAGTGCAGTGAGTTTTATTGGAGTCTTGACTAATCTGCGGAACTTTTCGAGCTTAAACCCCTAGGGTTACAGTATAAAAATTTGGAATCCACTTAGAGCAGCAGTCGCCTCATGCTGTTACAGGTCCCCTTGAAGGTCTCAGTAAAGTCATAAACAAGACGGACAGTGGCGGCTGTCGTTCACCTGAGAGACCAGGCTAAAGAAGTCCAGCGACACCCCAAGGAGCCTTTTCATTACTATATTAAAATGTGGTTTTCGGCTCACACATGGCGAGGGAGGTGTGCTGGGCTGCCGAGGCGGTACACAGCTGCGCCTCCCTGTGCCTGCTGGCGTTTCCCAGGGCTTCCCAGCAGCCGCCTGGGGGACCCTGCTTTCTTAGTGTGGGACACCCACCCACTGCATGCCGCCTCAAGCACTTCCTAGTTAGAAACTTTATATAGTTCCCCAAAGGATCTTTCTGTATGCGGAATTCTACGCCGTGAAAAATGGTATGATAGCAGATTTCCAGTGTACTGTGCGCTGTTTTAGATTCTGTGTGGGATTCACCTGGGGAAAGAGATGTCTTAGCCCTTGAGAGTTTTCTCCCTTCCCACCCTAGTTAGGTGAAAGGGCAAATAAGCAAAAAGAGCCACCTTTTGTGTTCACCACTTTTTAATTTGATTTGTTGTTTTGGTTAATAAAAATAATGCACTCACCATGAGAATTGGTAAAATGCAGAAAGGTGGGAAGAAAATCAAACCCCACAGTCCTGGCACTTGATGCTCTGTGCTCAGGTGTTCTTACTCTGCCTCTCATTTCTCTACACAGTTGGCATCCGGCTCTTCGTGCAGTTTGTAGCTTGTTTTTTCCCATTTTAGAAACTCTTGATCAAATCTTAATTATCAGCATAATATTTCATATTAGAATTTTGTTGGATTTTTAAAACATCATTCCTAATATCTTTTGCAGGGTCAGCCTTATTAAGACAAAATTTGCACCCAATAAAAGTCAGGACTTTCAGGTATATAGTTTGATGGGTTTTGACCGATACGTACAGTCATGTCACCACTACTATAATCAAGATGCAGAACAGTTCTGTCCTTCCAGAAAATTCCCTCATGCCCATTTGTAGTCTGTCACCCCTGACCCCACCCTGACCCTCGGATCCTGGCAACCACTGATCTTCTATCACTGTAATTTTGCCTTTTCCAAAATGTCATATAAATGGAATCGTGCAATAGTTAGCCTTTTGAGTCTTTCATTTAGCACGATGCATTTGAAGTTCATGTGGTTGCAGGTATCATGAGTTCACTCCTTTTCATTGCTCAAGAGTATTACATTTTATGGGTGTATCACTGTTTATCCATTCCCCAGTTGCAGGACATTTAGGTGGTTGTCACTTTTTGGCAACTAAGAAGTGGCTATAAACATTTGTGTACAGGTTTTTGAACAAGCTAAGTTTTTATTTCTTTTGGGTAAATAACTAGGAGTGGAATTGTTGGGTCACATGGTAACTATATTTAACTTTGTAAGAAACTGACACACTATTTTCCAAAGTGCCTGTACCATTTTGTATTCTCTACCAACAGAGTATGAGGGTTCCTTCCAGTCATTCCTCACCTCCACCTTCACCCTTTGTTTGTTTGTTTGTTTGTTTGTTTGTTTTAAGCCATTCTAATGAGTGTATAGTGATACCTCATTGTGGCTTTGGTTTGAATTTCCCTAATGACTACTGATGTTGAGCATCTTTTCATGTAATCATTTGCTATCCACATCCCTTCTCGGATGAAATATCTGTTCAAATCTTTTGCCCATTTTTTTCATTGGGTTGTATGTTTTCTTCTTAGTGAGTTTTAAGAGTTCTTTATAGATTTTGGATACAGGTCCTTTTGAGTGTTTTGCAAATATTTCTTTCGAGATTGTGGCTTTTCTTTTCATTCTTTTAACAGTTTCTTTTGAAGAGTAGAAGTTTTAAACCTTGTTAAGGTCCAAGTTATCAGCTTTGTTTTCTTGGAGTATGCCTTTGGTATTATATCTAAGAAATCTTTGCCTAACTCTAGGTTGCAAAGATTTTCTCCTATATTATCTTCCAGAGGTTTTATAGTTTTAGGTTTCATATTTAAGTGTACAGTCCATTTGTCCCCCTAAATATTTTGAAATTAAAAAAAAAAGAAGACTGACTTGCCAAGAAAACCCATAAAAGTATACAGTCTGTACAAGTTAATCTTTGTATATAATGCAAGATATGGATTAAGGTTTACCACGGCAGGAGGCAGATGTTCCTAAGTATCTGTTTAAAAAGAAAAATTGTTCCTAAGTGATTCTTTGTGCTCTAATGTTAGGTCATTAAATCTGAAATGTCCGATTTCAAATTAAAAGTTTAGTTTATTGTATCTCAAAAAGCAGTACAATTAATCAAAGGATACACCTAAACCATGGACAGTTTTCTAACAGTAGCTTGTTTATGCCAGAAGCAAAGAAGCCTGGAGAACGAGTGGCAATGAAATAATGAAAGGTATTTTCCACAGCTTGTTGACAACTGAGTATTTTTCCTTGCAAGAAGTGGTCCAAAGCCTGGAAGAAGTGGTGGTCAGTTGGTGCAAGGTCCGGTGGATACGGTGGATGACAGAGAATTTCCAAGTCCACCTTCTATAGTTTGAGCAGTGTTGTTTGTGAGACACCGTTGTCTTGCAAGAAGATTGGCCTGTCTCTGTTGACCAGTCTTGCAAGTGTCCTCATCATTTCATCCGGTTGGTTGCAGTAGACATCCGCTGTAATCAGTTGACCAGGTTTCATGAAGCTGTAGTGGATGATACCAGCGCTGGACCACAAACAGACACTATTAGCTTTTTTTGATGAATATTTGGTTTTGGACTGTGTTTCGGCACTTCATCTTTATGCAACCATTGTGCCAAATGCTTGTGATTGCCAAAAAGAATCCATTTTTCATCGTATGGAACAATAGGGTGTAGAAATGGTTTGTCTTTATGTCGTGACAACAAAGAAAGGCAAGCTTTGTGACGATTTCTCTGCAGACACTTGTTTAATTCATGCAGAACCATCTATCCAGCTTCTTTACCTTGCCCATTTGTTTCAAATGGTCCAATATTGTTGGAACAGTAACATCGAGCTGCTAATTCATGTGTAGGTTGAGATGGATTCGCTTCCACTACAGCTTTCAGCTCATCATCATCCATCTTGGTGTCAGGTCACCCACACGCCTCATTTTCAAGAATAAAATCACCAGAATGGAACTTCTCAAACCATCAATGTACCGTGCATTCATTACCCTCATCCTTCCCAAACACTTCATTGATATTTTGAACTGTCGGCGCTGCATTGGTTCCATGATGGAACTCAAAATAAAAAAATAACACAAATTTTTGGCTTATCCATGGTTTCACAAAAATTGCTCTAAAAAAATTTTGAAAGATAATCACAAGCCAAAATATATGTTTGAAAGTATGAGGCTGCCCCTTCACAATAAGAAAGTGTCAGGGTGAAACGTCAGAGATACCAACTGTCAAACTTAGTACGTAAGGAAATCAGACATTTCATACGTAATAACCTAATAAAACAGGGCTATGAAAATGAGTTCTCTGTTAAGCTGACCATAGCTCCTTCCTTCCAGTAGCTTCTGCTCTAACAAAGACTGATCCTTTGTTAGTTTACAGCCCTCCCTTTCTGGAAAGTGCTGGAGAGAACACAGGTAGTGACCTTCGGTTCCCCTCTGGTCTGGGTCTCCTATCGATTGCTCCTAAAGTTCTGGTCCCTCCGTGCACATCATTCTTGCTCAGCGGCTGCACATTGAGGCGGTAAAAACTAGCATTTTTTTGACACCAGGTTGTTGCCTTCCTGGGGAACAACCATGTTCAGTGTTGGGCCACCTCATTGACAAGGGGAGGGGACCTAACATTCATTAAAAACTTACCCAGGAACTTTGCTGTGTCACAGAAGTCCTGTGAGCATAAAGAAGTATTAGGTCCATTTTATAAATGAAGCAGTGAGACTTATTCACAGTCATCCAGCTGGTACGATGGCCAGACCCGACTTCCCTCACCGCAGAGCTTTTGCTCATGCCGTTACTGCTCCCTGGCTCTGCACAGTCACCGTCATGCTCACACACACCCCGACTAACGGCAGTGCAGGTTACAAGTGTTGCAATGCAGTTGCTTTTAGCACTTTATCTTTTTTCTTCTCAGCTGGATTTAATTTACTTCAGCTCTCTGCATTTGGCATTGTAGCTCTTACCTTTAGGATGGCTAACAGGCTACTGAAATATTTCCTTGATACGTGAATTATCAAAATGCCTTATTGATATTTGTTTTCCTACAGTTAGGTATTGTGGGAATGTGTGACTGAGGAGGCCACGCTAGTTGTAGCTTCCCATGGGCCACTCACAGTGTCCAGTGGTTCCTGGGAGAGGGCGGCGGTTTTTTTTGTTTTTTTTTTTTTTTTTTTTTAATCATCTTTATTCCTTTTCTGACTGGACCGTGTGAACCCTTTTCGTGTGGATCATACCCTGTCCATCTTCACCTCTCAAGAGTCTCACAGTCTGTATGGGGAGTCCCAGGACATGCAAGTTCCACACAGCCATGGGACCCAGGGCAGAAAAGTTCCAGTTTTTCCTCTCCTGGTCTCCCCATCCTAACTCTCTGGATCTTAAATGATCAGATGGGGGGATGCTCATGTTAGCTGGAATTCTCTCTATGTAATTTCTTGTGTGTAGACCTACTTACCTTTAGGCATCCCTGTTACTGACAACAGCTACTCTCAGCCCAGTGAGTTCCTAGTTTATAGGCCCCTGCACCCCTTCCATTTTTAAAAGTCACTTCCCATTGGAGGCATCATCAAAGACTCCTCTCCCTTTTTGAAATCTTGGAGTGTCAGCAGCTGGGAGGGACTTTGCCCGTTTCTCTGCCAGCCCTGCTTTGTGACTTAAGGCATGGTGCCACTTGCATGGCTCAGGCCCGGTCTGCCGCACATTGCATCGTGAATACTCTCTTTCCTGACTCAGTGCACATTCTCTGAAGTCTGGATATCGGTGGTCCAGGGCCTAATTGTCGGCCGCTGCTGGTGCTGTTCTAGAAAGTGGCGTGACTGAAAAAGAAGGGCTTCTGACTTTGGGGTGGAACTGTTCGTAACGGAAGAGATTCTCTTCAGTCCAGCAAGAGGGACCTTAGGCGACTTGGCTGAAGTTGGAAAAAGCCACAGGCTTCTTTTGCCCCTTTTGGGATTTCTCAACCCCTGCTGGTCAGCTTCCCTCTGCCCCACCGCTGCCCCCTGAGACTTCTCCTTTAGGTGCCAACTACACCACAGTGCAGAGAAGCCCAGTCTCCTGGGACTTCAGCAGGGATCTCGGTGCTGTGGAATTGAATGGAATTGAATGGAATTCCAGTCCCTTCTCTGTCACTAGCTAGCTGCGTGCAACTGGTCGCGTGATCTCACCTCTCTGAATCTGTTCTTGCATCTGTGAAATGGAGAGCTACTATGAACATCCACATTTTAACTCCTGTAAAATAAATAAATAGAGGCACCTAAAGCTGGGGGTGGGAGGTGCTTCATTAATCCCCCCGTGATGTTTTCTGTGGCTTTGCCTCTGTTTGCTGAGCGCTACTCTCCCTAGACGGGCCGGGTCCGTGCACTGCCCGGTTGTGGCTGTGCAGCCAGCCCCACCTGGCCCCGTGCGAGGCTGTCTCTGCAGCCAGCTGGTGGCGTTGTGTTCTCCTGGAGTGCTGTCCTCCTGTCGTTCATATCACTTTGTTCTTTGCCACCAGGAAGCATCTCAGGCAGCCCTGCCACGCTCTTTGAAGTTCCTGACACGTGGTAACCAAGACTTGAGCGAAACAAACCGCTGGTGCTGTCGCTGAGGAGGAGCCAGCCGGCACGTTTGGAAGCCATACTGTGTTGAATTTAATCAAATGTGGTATGGGAGGGGTTTGAAACCAAGTATATCTCCTGAAAGAAAACAGTTTTTATTTTTGTGACCGTGGTTTTTCTCCTTTTTAATCTAAACTGCCTGTTGACACTCTTCATGGTTGTAGGCTGTCATGACTGTGTACGTTATTAACCAGCTAATTATTTGTGGCTTGTGTGGAAACCTTTGCTGTCAGGAATGTGCTTAAGAATCCACCTGATGGGGAATGTCGGCTGTGAAATATGCAAAAAGAGCTGACATTCTGGGTGCTGTGATCATGAATTTGGAGTTTGAACCCTGTCCTGCTTCGAGAGGTTCTCATCCGTCTTCTCTTCGTGCTCAGATTTGGTGGCATTTGCAGAGCAAGGTTGCTGTCTCCCTGCTTCTCGCCGTAGCTGCCTGAAAATACGAAGCTCTCACGCTTGTTTTTCCAGTAGGAAGACGTCCACCAGTGTCATCCCACGAAGGAGCTTACCATATGCCTTGGCCTTTGGGGCATATTTATTTGGAGTTATTTTTCCTAAGATGTGAGTTTCTCGTGGGGGTTGTATGAGTAGAAAAGGTCAGTTTCTGTTCGTACATGTGGTGGTGTGTCAGCTTTCCCGTGTCTTAGCCTGCTCGTCTCTTCTGTGTGGGTGGCAGCAGCACGTGTGCATACGTGTGCGTGTGTGTGTGCGTGTGTGTGTGGAATCATGGCAAATCTACAACATGCACCAGCCCTTTCTCTATCGAAACAGATCCCAACGACAGCAAGAGTTCACGGGTCTACTTCCGTAGATCTGCTTCAGATAGATCATTGTTAGATATTTAACATTTTTGTATCGTGGAAATAAAAATGAAAAATGTATTTCCAAAAGATGAAAATTAAAGGAATTTTCATAGGACTCTGGTTCTTTCTCTTTTTTATAAGTGAATGACGTATTCACTCTCTACATAGATATATTTCTCACCCCTAAAAAAGTCTGGTAAATCACTAAGCCTGGTGTGTTTGTGGGTTTGTTTTTTTTTTTTCTTTTTTTACTTCTTACCCTTTTACCTGCCCTAATGGGTCAGATCCTCAGGGCTGGAGCTGAGCTGGTGGTACGTGGCCTCGTGGGGGATGGGAGGAATTGAGCTCTTGCAACTCACATTGGAATGCCTGGTAGTTTGTGGCTGGAAAAACCCTTTGCCTACCAAGGGCCTCTTACCCTTCCCCTTCCCCAGGAGTTCTGTAGCCACAAAGGCACCAGCCCAGGCTTGGCCGGAAGGAGCGCCCACCCCTCCTCCGCCGTCTGCTCCGGCTCCAGGGAATGGAGGGCGGCTGAAGGCGAGGAGTGGAACAGGGCCGCCGGGCCAGCGGCACTTAAGGCAGACGCGAGTAGTGCCTGACCCCTCTTTTTAAGAGAAAAAGAGAGAAAACCGAAGACCATGGCTTAGCATACTAGGAGAAAGGTGCCCACGGCCTGACGCATGCGCCTTGTGTGCAAGTGCAGAGCACGTGGCAGGCGACAAACCCCTTGTGCGGCATAGGTCTCTCGAGGGAGCCGGATGGAAATCTCTGGCCCTTACGTGCTGAAAGTCTTCACTGTACCCTGAGGCCCACTCAGAACTCGCAGTGCTCCCTGCTCAGAAGGCTCTGCACGCACAGGTGCAGAGAGCACTGGGGAGCCGCGCTTCCTGGGAAGGGCGCGTGCCCGGAGCCTCGAGGACTGTCTTTGGTGTCCAGTCCCAGCTCTGCTTTCTGGGACACATTATTTATTCTCTCTGAGCTCAGTTTCCTCAATCATAATAACATCAGGGTAATAAACCTACCTCACTGGGTAGTTGTGAAGATTAAATGAAGTTACATAATACACCGAAGGTGCCCAAGTACACGATAAATTGTAGTTATATTTAAAGATTATGCTTTTGATCTGAAACCCTTACTGTATCTGCCTCTGTCTACCAGGGCAGACATAGTCACAGTCACTGGGATTTGGCTGACATGTAAATGCCCAGTGGAGCTCTCATACATGCCCAGATCCCTGTCTTCCCAGCTGTCACAAGTGACGTAACACAGGTGAGCTGGGTTGCTCCCCCTCCACACGTACACACCAGGCTTTCCTGCCATCTCTTTGGGGCATAAAACCCTAGGACGGTGCTTCTGGCTTTTAATACAGAGGCCGAGGGCTATATTATGACGATGGAGATGTGGTCTGGGGGCTTCTTGAATATTGTAGCCAGCCCTGGAGGCAGGCATGGGAGTGGGGGCCTCTGTGTTTCACGTGCCACGTGCAGATCCTGTCAACAACAGGCCACAACATACACAGTGGTGGGCCCGTGGGATTGTGGTGGAGCTGAGAAAGTCCCATCTCCTCCCATGTGGGTTTTAAGCTAAGTGTTGCTACAAAGGAGTCAAAACGTTGAAAAAAATTAAGTTTATAAAGTAAGAATTATAAGATTATTATTGAGAGAAAATTTTTTTTATAAATGTAGTGTAGCCTTAGTGTACAGTGTTGATAAAGGATACAGCAGTGTATAGTGATGTCCTAGGCCTTCACGTTCACTCGCCACTGACTCGCTCACCCAGAACAACTCGAGTCCTGCAAGCTCCATTCATGGTAAATGTCCTGTAGAGTGTACCTTTTTAAAAAAAAATCTTTCACACTTTTTTTGGTTTTTTTTTTTGTTTTTTTTTTTACTATTTTCTTGCCCATATGTTACTGGGTTGTCTGTCTTTTAGTAAGTTGTAGAAGTTCACTACATGCTGTGAACATCAGTCCTTTGTCAGATAGTTGTTTCACAAATGTTTCATCCAAATCTGTGTCTTGCTTATTTATTAACAGTATCTTTTACTGGGCAGAAGTTTTTAACTTTGATGAAGTCTATTTTATCAATTTTTTATATGCCCTGCCTACAAAACCGCCAAGCTTTCTTCTGGAAGCTTTCTAGTTTTAGCATTTATGTTTGAGTCTATGATCCATCTTGAACTAACTATTCTATGCATGGCATGAGACCGGAGTTGAGGTTCCCAAGTTCCACGTGGAAGTCTAGTTACTCTAGCACCACTTGTGGGGAAGACCTCTCCTATCACCAAGTCTCCCATTGGTGCTTTAGTTGAAAATTTGTTTACCCAGTAATAAGCTCAGGTCTTGAGTGTGTGGGTTGTTTTTTTTGTTTTGTTTTTTTTTTTGCTTTTTTAACTGACAAATAACAATTATAGAATTTATGGGGTATATAGTGATGTTTTGATACATACAATGTATTGTGATCAGATCAGGGTAATTAGTATATCCATCTCAAACATTTGTTATTTCTTTTTAAATTTATTTTTTTTATTTCAGAATATTACGGGGAACATTGTTATTTCTTTGTGCTGGGAACATTTGATATCCTCTTTCTAGCTATTTGAAGCTATCTGATATTGTTAATGATAGTTCATCCTACAGTGGTATAAGTTCTCTGATATAGCTGTAATTTTGTATCCTTTAACAAATTTCTCCCTATCCTTCCCTTCTCCCTGCCCTTCCCAGCCTCTAGTATCCTCTGTTCTACTTTTTACTTCAATGAGATCAACTTTTTTTAGCTTCCACATATGAGTGGTGTTTAACTTTCCATTCCTGATTTATTTCACTTAACATAATGTCCTCCAGTTCCAACCGTGTTGCCACGAATGACAGGATTTCATTCTTTTTCGTGCCTGAATAGTATTCCATGGTGTATATACCACATTTTCTTTATCCATCCATCTGTGCTTAGACATCTAGGTTGATTCCATATCTTGGCTATTGTCAATAGTGCTGCAATAAACACAAGGGTGCAGATGTCTCTCCCATACAATGAATTCCTTTCCTTTGGATAAATTCTCATTCGTGGGATCATGTTGTCGTTTTACTTGCAGCTTTTTGAGAAAGCTCCATACTGTTCTCCATAGTGGCTGTACTAGTTTACATTCCCGAGTGTGTGTTTTTTTAAAGGCTGTTCTTGTGGAACAGCAGCACAGAGAGTCTCATCATTCCTGTGTGTGCACCAGTTTCGCTTGGACTGTTTTGCAGCACGTCTCTTGATGTGGAGAGGAAAATGCTATGACACTGGGTTACTGCTGAGGCCAGGCCAGGCTACCCTCTTCTGACCTGGGAAACCAGTGAGTATTAAAAATAGTTCAATCTTTTGGATACTTTTTTTTTAACCTCATGACTTAAGTTTCATTGCTTCAACTGAAATCTTTTTTCCCCCCAAATGATTCATGGAGTAAATCGATGCATCTGATTTTGCCGAGGAGGGGAAATAGAATACCTGAAGGCCAGTTCGTGTTTCTCTTGGTTCTGAGCCACCCTCTCCTCCAAGTTGTCTGGTCCCTGCTGAAGTAGTTCAGTTTGTCTTCAGCTGCTCGCCCGTTTCTGTCTCAGCCTCTTGCCTTTTCTAGTCATGCTGTGAACTTGAACTCGAGAAAGCTCTTGATGCCGACTGGCCTTGGTGAAAATGCAGCAGAGAGGGTCTTTTTACATGGAAATGTTCTAGACAAGATGTTAGGTTATTAAGTAGGAAATGACTGATTTCCTTAAGCACTAAGTTTGACAGTTGATCTAACATTTTCCTTTGACTCTTCTTGTTTTATGTTTTTTGTAAGGGTACATCTGGTCTTTCAAACACACATTTTGGCTTGTGATTATTTTTCACATTTTTTTAGAGCAATTTTTGTGAAACCATGGATAAATCAAATATTTGTGTTATTTTCGAATATAAGTCCCATCATGGAACCAGTGCAGCACAGACAGCTTGAAATATCAACCCAGGATGTGGCTAATGAACACACGGTATATCTATGGTTTGAGAAGTTCCATTCTGGTGATTTTAATCTTGAAAACCACGTGGGCAACTGAGGCCAAGGTGGATAATGATGAGCTGAGAGCGGTAGGGAAGCGAACCCATCTCAACCTACATGTGAATTAGCAGCGAGGTTTGATGTTACTACTCCAACAATATCGGACCATTTGAAACAAATGGGCAAGGTAAAGAAGCTGGATAGCTGGGTTACACATGAATTAAATGAGCATCAGAAGAGAAATCGCCTCAAAACCTGCCTTTCTTTGCTATCACGTCATAAAGGCAAACCATTTCTACACTGTGTTGTTACATGTGATGAAAATGGATCCTTTTTGACTATCACAAGTGTTGGATAAAGACAAAGTGCTGAAACACAGTCCAAAACCAAATATTCATCAAAAAAAGGTCATGGTGTCTGTTTAGTGGTCCAGCGCTGGTATCATCCACTACAGCTTCCTGAAACCTGGTCAGTCGATTACAGTGGATGTCTTCTGCAACCAACTGGTTGAAATGATGAGGATGCTTGCGATTAAGTGGCTGAGATTGGTCAATAGAGACAGGCCAATCCTCTTGCAAGACAATGCAGTCGCACAATGTTGCTCAAACTACAGAGGCTGGACTTGGAAACTGTCATCCACCGTAGGCACCAGACCTTGCACCAACCGCCTACCGCTTCTTCCAGGCTTTGGACCACTTCTTGCAAGAAAAAATATTCAGTTCTCAATAAGCTGTGGAAAACACCTTTCACAATTTCATAACCACTAGCTCTTGAGGCTTCTTCGCTGCTGGCATGAACAAGCTACCGTTAAGATGCCACAACTGTGTAGTTTAGGCACATCCTTTGATTAATTGTACTGCTTGTTTGAGATATAATAAACTACACTTTTGATTCGAAATTGGACATTTCATACTTAATGACCTCATCTTGACAACCAAAAAAAGCCCTGTATTCTTTTTTTTTTTTTTTTTGGAGGGGGGAGGTGGGGAACATGAATCTGTATTTCATAACAAAAGAGTGATTCCTTATGCTGATCACTTTAAAAGTGAGAACATAGGGAAATACTAAACCAGAAAGCCTGAAGCCAAGGAACCTTGCCTGGGTGTGCAAGTGCAGACTTGTGTAGGGCCCAGTGTGGAGAAAAGCCGGAGGCTCCCATGCCAGGCCCATGCAGCTTTTCCATGGAAACTGCTTGCCATGTTTCCAATACCAGCCTGAGAACTAGTCACCAGCCTTTTGACACCTGCCTCTTCCAGCAGGAGAAAGGGTGGGAGAGCAGGACTCTTCCACCCAGCTGTCCTTGCAGGTGCTCTAAGCCTGGATGGTGGAATCTTCCTTACTGGCAGGCCTTCCGTGAGCAGCAGCCAGGGTGCCGAAAACACTCAGGCTGAATGTGGTTCCCGGCCTGTTTCTGTTGGTAATGAGGAAAGTAAAGTCTCTTTACACATCTCCCTTGTGTGCACTGCGGTCGAGTTTGCACAGCCTCTTATTTGTAATAACCCAGAATATGAGAATTTACAGTCATTCTTTTTACTCTGGAAGGACTAATCTTACCCAGCAGGTTGTCCTCCATTTGTTGAATGGGGTAAAAATTACCTAGCGTCTTGGAGTGCTGTGCTTACAAATTACCTTGATAAATGATCGTGACTTAGCAGAGCTTAGGCTTTTGCTCTGCTTTTGGAGGCTGAGCCTAAATGGGAAAAAATGGAGGGTCTGTTGGGTGTTCCTGCTGCTTTTACAAGCCTTCATAATTCTCCATTGTCTGGGTGCGTGTGGATCAGCGAGTCCTTCGCATCCTGATTGGGTGGCGTGGTAGCAGCACCCACTTGACACAGCCTCAGAGCCCTCATTGTCTTGCTTTTCCATTTGCTCATTCCCACTCAGACGTTTGGCCACGAGCATCCTGAGTTTCCATTAATAACAGGGTTTGGGGAAACCACACGTTAGAGGCAGCGTGCGCCGTTGAACAGCGTCCGGACCTTGTGGCTGCAGAGCTGAGCTCAGGGCATGCTCTGTGCCACCAGCTGCCTGAGCCTGAGGCCGCTGCGGGGGTCTCCTCACCTGCCAGGCTGGGCTATATAGAACAGACGCCCGCCGCCCTCCTCGCAGGGGGGACAGAAGGCACCCAGAGGGAGTCGGCGCTCACTAAGGCCTTTCTCGCATCCTTCATTTCCTTACACCAGGAAGCACCCAGAGTCTCCTTGAAAACACACAGCCCCTGCTCCCAAGAACTCTCCATTGGAAAACGAACTCTCCCTCTGGCACGTAACCCTTGCTCTCTGAAAGTAAATCTCACTGTCTCTCCACCCCACTGTTTTTCTAATAATAGGAAATGTGTGTTGGAGCTTCCTCTGTTCTAAGCACTTTACACTTTTTGAAGCATCGGTTCTATCATTCCAAGATAAACCAAGGCTCTCTGTGACCTGCACAGGGGCAGAGCTGGAATTCAAAGCCCCGGAGGTCTGACTGCAGTGCGCGCGCGTGCCTAACCGTGATTCCATACTGTCATCCGTGCGAAGGATGTCACCAGGAAGGGAGAAACAGACGTGGAAGAGGTCGACGTGCTGAGTGACGTGGGGTGGCCGGAATCTCGCCTCACCTGCGTGTGTCCCGTATCCATCGGGAGTCCGTTTGCCTGGTGGGGGCTGGAATCCCCACTCCAGGAGTATAGTTACAACCATGCACCCTCGTCCTCAGTGTCACAGGCAACCATAAAGCTTTGTCCGTACCTCAGACTGTTTCTTCCTGGAAGGGGGATTTCAGCATTAGGAAGCAGCAACATTTTAAAGGCTCTCGATATGCATTGCCAAGTTGCTTTCCAATTTACACACCTGCCAGAGCACTACAAATCCTGAGTTTAGCGGTGTCCAAAACGCCCACCTTGTAAACCAGGTAATCATTTCGGTTCCAGAGGGGGCGGCGAGCGACACACCCCGGGATCTCCACCCCCGGGAGGAAGCAAACCCAGGGTCTGCGCCCCTGTTTGTGAAGCTCCTTGTTCTCAGAGTGTGGCTCCGGTCCAGGGGCATCACCGGAGGACTTGTTAGAAATGCAAATTCTTGGGCCCTGCGCCAGTCCTTCTGAGTCAGAAACTCCAGGGCCGGGGCAGGCGGTCCGGAAACCAGCCCTGCAGGTGAATCTGCTGCCCGCGCAGGTCTAGGGGGAGCTCAGTCAGCCGAAAGGGGAAATGTACCGCGCTTGTTTATAACCAAGTCTGCGACGGCTGGGAGCACATCCAAGGGAAATGTCACTTCCATCGCTCGTTCACATTAACAGTTGGCAGCTCTTAGCCTGATGGTGTCTTGAGTGTGGGTAAGGTGGACCACGTGGGAAATGGCCGTCTTTCCCTCATGTTAAGGGTCCAGCTCTCACAGACTCGTGTTCACACCGAGAGGTTTATTGTGTGCCAGGCACGTTGTTATTATCCTCTTTGCTCCCTCGGGAGGGGAAATGAAAGCTTAGAGCAGTTTAGAAACATCCTAAGGTCGCAAAGCTAGTAAGTGGCAGAACTGCAATGTGAACCCAGTCTGTCTGCCCGAGACCGTGCTCTCAGCGGCCACACTGCCTGGGAGAGGGGGTTAAGACACTTACATAATGTGGGAGCCTTTCAAATTATTGGGCTGCTTGTTCTGGAATCTTCTGAAGCTCTGTCTTGAGTGCTGTGAGGAGTAGCTGTCCCCTGCATGTGCTAACCTTGGACCCTGACAAACCAAAGCTGATCTTGGGCACATGTAGCTCTTGCCTGGCTGCTAATCCTAGGGAGCTGGGGGAGGTGAGGGAGGTGAGCTTCCATTTCCCCCCACCTGTTTGAATTGACTCTTAGGAATTGTTTCTAGAGCATTGAGCCTCCGGGCAGCCCCTTGCAGGTGCCTCAATGGTATGTCACCTTGCCCGTGACACTTAGTGCAATGAAGTCCCAAGTCCTGTCTTGAATGACAGGTCGGGCAGAGGCACTGGGAAGGCTGGGAGTTGAGGGGACAGGGACGCTCATTGATGGGGGCACTGGTGGCTGGCTGTTTACCGTTTCTCCCGGGGGGCGAGCTCCGGTGTGGGATTCAGACTCGCACTCTGGCTACCCCCGGGGCTTCCGGCCCAGCTTCCCGGGCGTGGCAGAGGGGTGTGCCAGGGGCCAGGGCCCGAGAGCAAGGCGAGCCTCGCTGCTGCCCAGAGGATTCCCCGGGGAGCCTCAAAAGGTCCCTGCGACAATGACAACCACGCAGCAGAAGAGGCTCCAAGCATTTCCTTTTGGGGTTAGGGGATGGAAGGCAAAGGAAATGTGAAGAGGTGTCTGAAAGCCCAGAGGAAACCAGTAGGCCCTTCCAGAAGTTCTATTTGTGGTAAGAAACCTTGGCATGGGGCGGCCAGCTCTACTGCAAAAATAGACCAATGTGCCGAGAAACGGCTCAATTCTGGAAGCAAATGTCCCTCCGCGGGGAAGAGGGCTTGAGCCCAGACTCGGAAGGACCTGCCCCTCTCCTCTGCTTCCCTCTGGCGCCCAGCACCCTTTTGGGGAGGAAAAAAAAAAGAAGATAAACATTTTTTAAAAGAACTCTTGAGCACAGCCATGACTTTACTGTCAGAAGTGGGGCCAGTGGAAACACAAAAGGAAGGCGGCCCCACAGTCCCTCCCTGTGACCCAGGACCAGCTCCCTCCACCAGGTCACACTGTCCTGTGGCTCCACCTGGGTGAGATGGCCAAGGAAACGGGGCACAGCAGACGGGAGTGTGGTTAGAAAACGATGCCCTTGACCACGATAGTGTCCAAAGGCAGGAGGACCCTAAGAAAGGTGGTCTGGGGACCCTCCTTCACACACCGCTGTGAAAGAAGGAAATGAGAGAAGATGCACTCCTGGGGCCATCCTAACTATGGAACACAACACGACGGCCTCTGTCTGTCCAAGGTGCTCCTTCGGCCCCTCTCTCAGGCCGCACTTCTTCTCTCTTACGAGCTGCCCTGGTCCCTCGCCGCAGGGGACAACAGCGGCACCAGGTGCAGATACTGATCAGCTTCCTAACATCACCTAGGTGGTTACCGAGTAAGCCCAGCACATCCTGCCCTGGACTCCTGGCCACGCTGAGGTTGCTGTGAACAGGCACCACGTGCAGAGCCACCTGTGGAGTAGAGTTCCTTGAGCGGGGACACTTTATTTTGTGGCCCAAGTAGTTTGGGGGGAACAAAAACCCCACAAGGAGCTTATCCCACTGTGCCCTCACTAGAGCTGAAGACTGAGCTAATCAGATCTGCTTGCCCCTTCCCTCCCTCTCCCTCCGGGCAGCCAAGAACTGTCAACCTCCGGCTGTGACTTTGCACTCAGCTGCCACTCAGCCTGCCGGGGCTGGAAGATCAAATGTCATCTGGAACTGGCAGCCCAACTTCCCAGCAGCTCTTCTGTCTTCAGAGCGCAGCGAGGGCAGCCGTGAGACAAGGACCAGAGAGGGAACTCCCTCTCCTGTGACAGAGCACCCTCGGTTGGGTGTGTCCTGGAGGGAGAATGGCAAGGTCTGTCCCCCGGAACTTCATTAGCTGGTGGTGAGGATCCTCAGCCAAACAACAGGAGGCAGGAAAGTGACGGGGGGATTGCCAGGAGGACGGAAGGAGGGGTGGGAGCCGAGGAGGGCGGGCAGGGAGCCCCACGCCACACGCAGGAGGGGCAGGACCTGAGAGCTCCCTCTGCAACCCGGATTCCGCAGGGCACTTGGTTTTACAAACATGCACAGGAAAACCTTCATCCACATACATGCAAAGTTGGACTGAAGTGGCAACGGGTTGCTTTTTTCTGGAAGCAACTCATTTCTTTAAGCTGAACTTCTCCAGTTATGTAATTCTGGGAGAGCCAGCCATTCACAGCACGCCCCACCCACAGCAGCAGGCCCAGCCAATCACAGTGCCCCTTCATGATGGCCACGTGACCCAGATGGGCCAATCACAGGGAAGACTCTTGCGTGTCGGGACCACGGGGCTGGAAGAACTGGGTGGGGGGACTGAGCGCCGCCTTCCAGTCCACACTGAGACCCATCTGCAGTGGGCGAGGAGGACAACCCAGTTTGAGGGAGCGTATGGACGGCAGCTGCACGTGGATCCGCGTCCACGTGCAGTGCTAGATCCACCCGTCCTTTCCACTTCCATAAATCAGTACATCTCGAACCCCCCTGGGCGCGTCCTAGCTTGGGTTCCATCTCTCACACTTGACGCCGTAACAGCCCAAACCATTGCAGGAAATGTTTGGCTACAGCAAGGACCCTGCAGTGTATGCAAAGAGTTTGCTGATGCGTAGTAGTTGTAGACGGGTGCACAGAATAAAACAGAAATGTTGGTTTTCACTGAGAAAGTCTTTTCATCTCCTTGAAAAACAAGCATTGCCCTACAGCTATTAATGATTGATAAGCTGATAACAAACCCTTCTGCATCCATCCGAGTGGGTGCACTAACTGGGTGGACGCCCCTGTCGGAAGGGGCTGTGGGTCAGGGTGAGTGAACAGGAAAGGGCTGCCTGGAGTGGAGTTGGTGGCATCACTTTGCCACCAGTGGAAGGTTGGTTCGTCTGGTATGTTCCCTAGTCAGGGGATGCCCCCTGTCAGCCCGAGCTTCCCACCGCATTTCAGTGGGGATCTGATTAGGATCTTCTCCAGAAGGAGGCAGCTTGTGCCTTGGCACTTTTTAGTCTGTTTGTTCCTCCTCTAGGAGGGCATTACCAGTGGCCCCGCCGGAAGGCAGCCTGTCTTCAGTCCCCGACAGCACTGCTGGTCCCAGACACAACCCCGGTTGTTTCCCAGACCGTCTGTTACTCAGAGTTTTTGCTCTTTCACTCCAGCCTCCCCCATCACTTATTCTGAAATTGGGAACATTTCCCAAACCAACAATTTCCTGGTCCACAATGTTCCTTTCTGAGTGTCCCCACAGGAGAGACAGGGAGCATGGTGAATAAAACCAGCAATCTTTGCTCCCCACCGTGGTAAAGGACTGTTCTGCCAGGCGGCTGTCACATACCACTCCTGTCCTCCGTTTGACTTCACATAATGAAAATCATCTAAGAGATGGAGCAGGAGCTCCAGATGACCCCTCCCCCCATAGATGCTCTCTAGAAGCATTGGAAGAAAGCGCTGGAAGCATCAGAATGGTTTGCAGCAAAACAAATTGGAAGTCAGACTTAGCCTCAACCACTTACTTGCTTTTGACCCTGGATAAGTTCTATGTACCTATGAACCTCAGTTTTCTTGTATACAATGGGGACAATAATACTGCAATGTGTACAATTAGGTTCAGCTGTGAATAACAGAGGTCTGAACACAGTGTCCTCTGACACTCAGGTAAAAGACTCCGGAGGCAGGCAGTCCCGGCCTGGTAGGATGGGTCTGTAAGTCATCTCAGCCCCAAGCTTCTTCAGTCTTCCTGCACTAGCTTCTATTCCAGTGGTCACCTCATGGCCCAAAGTGGGTGCTTGGGTTCCAGCCATTGTGTTCCAGACCACAGGAAAGAGAAAGTACCTTCTGATTCATCTTTGATGGAGCCTTCTTAGAAGTCCTTCACAACACTTCTGCTTGTATTTCACTGGCTAAC
The DNA here is from genome assembly GCF_041146395.1 of Eulemur rufifrons. Classification (NCBI taxonomy): domain Eukaryota; kingdom Metazoa; phylum Chordata; class Mammalia; order Primates; family Lemuridae; genus Eulemur; species Eulemur rufifrons. Next base: position 26,264,267 of record NC_090996.1, read on the forward strand.
ATTTAGTGACATGGCCACACCTAGCTACAAGGAAGTCTGGGAAAGGTAGCCTCTAAAATGGCCCCAATAATCCCTCTATCCTGGTATTCACTTCTTTGTGTAATTGCCTTCCCTTGAGCATGGGCTGGACCTAGTAACTTTCTTCTAACCGATGGACTGTGCAAAAGTGATGGGATGTCACTTCTGAGATTAGGTTTCCAAGAGATGGTGTTTCAGCCATGGGTACCTCTCTTGCTCTCTGGCTCTGAGGAAAGCCAGCCACCACTTGTGAGCTGCTCTATGGAAAGGCCTCTGGGGAACAGCTAGCAAGGCCCTGAGATCTCAATCCAACAGCCTCATCGTGAGCGAGCCTGGGAAGAAGATCCTCTCCCGGTCGAGCCTTCAGATGACGGCAGCCCTGGTGGAAAACTCAGCTGCAACCTCATAAGAAACCTGAGCCAGGGAACCCACCGCAAATGTGAGGCAATAAGCGTTCTTTGTCTTCAACTGCTAAGGCTTGGGCTCATTTGTTACACAGCAGTGACTAGCTAACCAATACAGTCATTTTCCAGCTAGAGACTCATATGCAGGATTCTATTTCTAAGAAGGTAAGGAAGGATGAAGAGTGAGGGGGGCGGCCAGCAGTCGCTGCCACCTGTACCTGCCTCAAAGGACTGTTGTGAGGATGAAATAGGATAAATCCATAATGTATCTATGTACACCTTGTCAGCACCCAGGAAGTGCCTAAGGAGAGGTGGTGGTTAGCAAAGGACCAGTTGTTAGCAAAACTTCCCAGACTTCTCGCCAGGCCCTTCCAGGAGACAAGGTTGGGCTGTGTCTAATGTGACAATTTTTCTGGCTCCCTGTCCCCTTTTACAGTTCAGAACCCCCTTCCCCAGTCCAACTAGTAGAATGACAACTCCTACAAAACTAAAGACCCCAGGCCCAGCTGGTGGGTTCATAGAATGGTAAGATTTTAGAGGGAAAGGGGCTTAAACCCCCTCTAATCCATTCCCCCCACTTCTGATGTGAATCTGTACACTCAGTCAAGGTCACAAAACCTCGAGGAACCTGGACCCCCCTAGAGGGATGACCTAGCTCTCTGTCCCAACGTCTCCACACGGCTATCGCTCAGGCAGGGCCCAGAGTGTGAAGCATTTATAAAGCTTCCTATATATAAAAAAATTGCACTAGTTCAACCCAATTTTCTCTCCCCAAGAGAAGTTGAGGTCAGGTTTATGGGACAGGCGGAGCTCTGTGAGCGAGCGAGCGAGCATCATATTTCCTTCTGGGTTTCCTGTAGGCTTCGGAGGTCCCTGCTCTTGTCCCTCTGGCTTGGCAGTGAGCTGAAGTTCTTGCAACCAGCCCCCAAGACCCTGTCCCTGGTGAATGTAACTGGTGGGAAAGTCTAGAGAGTGCTCCCCGGGGTCCCATGGCAATGTGTGCGCCCACCTACGCCAAGAATGGAGTCTGCATTCTCACCCTTCCCCCAGAGCGCAGGACGCATGTCACCCGGACTCCCAAATCATCTCACATGCGGCGAAATCCCAGGTGTTCAGAATAGATGGAGACCCAGGCCTTTCAGTGAAAACACATGTTTTAGGGGAGGAAAAAAATTCATGATACGTCTTGTATTTTTTTCCCTTAATCTCCTTCAGTACTGACAGGAGGTAACGATGTGCCGGTATTCCTGCTCCTCATTTCGATGAGTGAACTAGGCTGTACAGGGACTTAATCAAATATTCACAGAAGGCTCAACTGCATTATTAAAAAATCTTTGCTGGTCATTTGAATTTCATAAAAGCAGCAATTTCATTAAAATCAGTGTGTATGGCAGAAAACGGGAGCATATGCAGGGTCCTAGTCTTTTATTTAATGGTGTATTAACATGTTTTTGTACGTCTTAAGTATTGGCATTAATAAGTTTTTTTTTAATATTTTTTTTTAGTGATGGGGTCTCACTGTGTTGCCCAGGCTGGAGTGCAGTGGCTCAATCATAGCTCACTGCAGCCTCGAATTCCTGGGCTCAAGTGATCCTCCTCCCTCAGCCTCCCAAAGTAGCTGGCACTACAGGCGTGTGCCACTGTACCTGGATAATTCTTTATTTTTGGTAGAGATGAGGTCTTGCTATGTTGCCCAGGCTAGTCTCAAACTGCTACGCTCAAGCGATCCTCCCACCTCAGGCTCCCAAGGTGCTGGGATTACAGGTGTGAGGCACCACACCAGCAGTTAGTACTTTTATTCTGATACTGAGCAGGAGCATTTGTCAAGCAGCCACCAACCAGGTGCGTGTCCAGCTGAGTCTTAATGGTGAGCATCAGATAACTGTTGCACTTGGTGACAAAGTGACGGAACCTGTACTTAAGTGGTTGTTTTTCTTGACACCATGCTCTGCCATTATATTCTGTATTAGGAATTCGATGTGCTCAAAAGATATAGTGAGCTGGCTGTTTGCTAACAACGGGGTTCTTTCGGGTAGTGTCCTGCGCAGGAGACATTACCATTGGGCTTTGGTGACCCTGTCATCCGTACTTAACTGGTGTCACCCCCCAGCACTCACCTTCTCAGGCCTTGTGGGGTGGCCTTGTAACCTCAGAGCTAGTGCTGCGTGCACAAAGGTAATTGGTCACAGTGTGTCCATTTAGGGTCCCACACACACCAGCGTTCATCTGGGACGGCTCCCCTCCCCCTGCTCAGGCCAGTTCCCGACCTCACGGCCCTATGTGTGCCTGTCTCTGTCTCATGGGCCACCATGTGTTTGCAGCGAGCCCTGAATATCCTCTCGCTTATGTTTTCGGAATAGGAGAGCCCAGCTCGCCTGGAAGGTAGCAGGGGTTCGGGTGGACAGCTGTCTCACACTGGAGGGGGGATCCAGGCAGGCGAGGACACGCTGGGCTCACTGTCATTCGTGGGGTGGTCACAGGGTTCACCGTGTGAAGCTGGAGGGAAAACCCAGACCCCCGAAGGGGTTTTCTACGGGAAGGCCCCGGCTGCAGGGCCGCAGGAGGAGAGGGGCAGCCACCGCACGTGGTTACCAACAGCTAAGGCAAGTAGGGAGGGAATCGTGACACGGGGAGCTCTTTGGAAATCAAGTGAGCGGCCCAAGGGGAGGGAGGTTAGAGAAGGTGTCCCGGCACTCACCAGGACACTGAGGCAGGGCGCTCTGTGCAGGGTGCCCGGGCTGGGGAAGGATTCTCTGAGACCTGAAGTCAGAGAAGGAGTTAACTAACAGGATGCTGGGAAGAGCATTCCAGGCCGAGGGAACAGCATGGCCAAGGCCCTGCGGTGGGAGGCCCCCTCTGTAAAACCAACAAGCTTCCAGGCCCCATGGGTCTCTCTGATGTGTTGTCTTGGCCACAGAGGGCTTTAAAAAGCCAAAAACTGGGCAGGTGTCACACTGCTCGTGGCAGTAGCGGCAGTTTGGCGCCTGTGGTTTCAACTCCACCCATTTCACATGTTTGTGTTACCAGACTGGCCCCTGAAGGGAAGCCACATGCCAGGCCCCGACCTGCCGGGCACTCACAGTGGCCTCGCAGTGTGCCCTGACCTGTGCCCCGCCTGGTGGAGCTGGGGCCTGGTCGCCCACGCTGGCTGTGCCGGGGCGTTTGCTCTTCCCGACAAACGAAGGAGAGAATAAGCTCCACGAGGCCTGGCTCGAGATGTGGCTGGTGTGAAGGGCCCCAGACCTGCTGTACTGTGGGGGACTGTCTTGCAGGAGCTGGGGATGCAGCCAGTTCTGTGGCACTTGGTCCTGGAGCAGGGGGCAGGGCCTTGGGGCTGCAGAAGAGGGGGAGTCCATTGGGGTGGGGTCCTCAGGCTGCTGAGGAGAACCGAGTGGTTTTGCTTCCTCTAGGAGGCCAGCTGCACAGGCTGGGACACGCCATCCCTGTGCCCATTTTTCCATTAATAAATCCAGAGAATTTATTCTCATCCGCTCCTGCTTTATAAAACAGGGTTCAGGCCAGGGGCTATGGCTCATGCCTGTAATCCCAGCACTCTGGGAGGCCCAGGAGGGATGATGGCTTGAGGCCAAGAGTCCCAGACCAGCCTGGACAACATAGCAAGACCCCATATCTATAAAAAATAGAAAAATTAGTTGGGCATTGTGGCATGTGCCTATCGTCCCAGCTGCTACTCAGAAGGCTGAGGCAGGAGAATTTGCTTGAGCCCAGAAGTTTGAGGTTGCAGTGAGCTGTGATCCTGCCACTGCACTCTAGTCCAGGCAACACAGCGAGACTCTGTCTCAAAAATAAAATAAAATAAAATAAACCCCAGGGTTCAGAACTATACCCCCTTTGGTAAAGCAGTTGTAAAAATTAAATGAGATGATTTGCTCTTTCATTCAACAAATATTTTGGGGGCAGGTGCTAGGCACTGTTCTAGATGCAACTGATACTACAGCAAACAAAATAAGACAGACAGACGTGCTCTCCTGGAACTGATATTCTAGAACAGGGGTCTACAAACTGTAGCTCACAGGCCAGATCTGGTTGGCCATCTTTCTGCGGGAATGGTGAACTAAGAATGGTTTTTGCATTTTTACACAGTTGCGAAGCAATCAAAAGGATAATGGCACTTCGTAGCATGTGCAAACCATGCAATTCAAAGCTCAGGTCATAAATAAAGTTTTATTGGAACACAGACACGGTTATGTGTTTGCACATTGTCTGCGTCTGCTTTTGCGATGTATCAGCAGAGTCGAATCGTCACAACGGAGACCGTAGGCACTCACAGCTGAAAACGTTGACTATTAGGCCCTCTGCAGAAAGAGTTTGTCGGCCCCTCTTCTAGATTGTTCCTGTTCAAAACGTGATCTCTGGACTGTGGCATCAATATCACCCAGACGCTTGTTAGAAATCTAGACCTCCTGAACCGGAATCTGTTTTTAGGTAAGATCTCCAGGTGATCTGTGTGCACGTGAAAGTGAGAGATATTTTTGCAGCAACATGGATGGAACTAGAGGTCGTTATCTTAAGTGAAACCAGCCAGCTACAGAAAGACAGATATCACATGTTCTCACTCATAAGTGGGTGCTGAAGGGCGGGCACACGTGGACACACAGAGCGGAGTGATGGCGGTGAGTACCCTAAAAGCCCTGACTGGGCCGTTACACGATCTGTGCATGTAACAAAGTCGTACTTGTCCCCCGTCAATTTCTATAAATAAAAAATAAAGTGCGAGACGTGCTGCTCTAAAATGATTCGTGCGAAGTGCTCAGCACGGCGTCGGGCACTTGGTAAGTGCTCCATGAATGTGAGCTACCGTGGGAGGCAGAATCGTGGTCCCGGAAAGAGGTTTGTGTCTTAATCCCCAGAACCTGTGACTATGCTAATTTCTGTGGGCAAAGGGGCTGGGCAGGTGCGACTAAGTGAAGGCTGTTGCGATCAGTGAATTCACCTGGGTTACGCCCGTGGGCCCTGACGATGTGCTCGCAGGGGCCCAGCAGAGGAGGCGGGAGGCGCACGGAAGACGCCAGAGATGTGCCGGGGGAGCAGGGGTCAGAGCGACGTCCTCTGAAGGTGGCAGCCAGGAGCAAAGCAGTGCAGAACCTGGAGAGGATTCTCTGTCGGAGCCCCCGGGAGGAGCTCCGCTCTGCCGAGCCCTGGATTCTACACGTGTGACCTGCAGAACTGTAAGTGAACAAATTTACCTTGTTTTAAGTCACTAAGTTGCGGTAACTCGTCACGGCAGCAGTAGGTAAGGGGTACACCTGCCGTTCCTGTTGTCACCATTGCCATTGTTGTGGGCTGCACGCTGGCTCCGCCCTCTACCCGTTGTGTCATTTTAGGCGTTATCGAATCGCTCTGAACCTTGGTTTCCTGCTGTGTAAAATGGAGAGGATGATTTTTCCTTCCTCAGGTCACCGTGAGGCTTACTTGAGATAATGTACGTAAAGTAGCTCCATACAGTGTCCGCTGCCGCAATTGTTGTCGATCTTGGCTTAGTCGAGGTAGTGGCCAAGGGCTGGCGCTGTGTGACCTTGGGTGAATTGTCTGACCTCTCTGAACTTGAGTTTCCTGATCTACAAAGTGGGGGGGCTCATGACAATGACCATGATTCTGGGCCCAGGCTGTGCGTAGGGAGAAGGCAGGTGTGTTTATGGCCACGTTGGAGAAGGCCGGGCGGATCTCTGAACTGGGTGGGCCCCTGTAGGGTCCGGGCCCTCTGTGGGCTGGTAGGTGGAATAATTCTCCTTCCTGCTGCTGCCCTCGCTCTTGCCCTGGGTGAACCCCTGTCCCCATTGCCTTTGCTGTGACTGCCGCAGACCCACGAGGGGTCCCTGCCCTCAGAGGGCGGGGGGCTCACACCAGCTCACTGAGCGGGGGCCCGGGGTCCTGACTCAAGGGTCTGTGCTGAGCCAAGGCTCCAGCCTCCTCTGGGCCAAGGGAGAGTGAGCGTTCCGAGGCCTGGCGGTGGGACTCAGACTTCTGTCCAGGCCGGGGCTTGCGGGCTTTGCCGCTGTGGGTGGTGGGTGGTGGGTGCTGGGCGTGGCTCCCTCGGGCCGCTTGTTCCCCTGGGTGGGAACTGTCTGTCTTTGCGGGGTGGCCCTTCCAAGCAAGGACCTGGTAGACGTAACACTGCAGGCCTCACTTCCTGGCGGACAAGGAATGGACGGCCAGAGGGACCGAAAGTGCCCAGCGCCAACAAGAGGGTGTCCGTGTCAGGGGAGCCTGTCCCAGGCCCCCGTAAACAAAGGCTGCGTGATCAGGGCCGCCCCAAGATCGGGGTGTCCCGAAGGGGCCTTCCCGCTTTGCGGACAAGAGGCGGCATTTCCCTGTCCGGCCAGGCCCGGGCCGGGAGAGGTTAGTTGATGCGCCGGGGGCCGCAGCACCAGGAAAGACTTTCCTGTTTTCACTTTTTTCCTTCTTGGTTTTGTCACTTTCCCCCAATGTTTTATCATGAGCATTTTCACACACAGCAACGTGGACCCGTTGACACGTTAGCAAACTCGATTGAGCCCGTATCCATCCCGCTACTCTTCCATCAGTCCGTTCTAGTTTTGGTTTTTAGCATGAGAATTTTCAACACACGCGAAATAAGGAGAATAGTGTATGTAGTTAAAGACCCACGTGCCTGGCTTCAACATAGCGACGTTCTGCTGTCTGTTTCCTCCATATTCCCCGTGCCTATTTTTTTCTGGAAGCTTTTAAGCAAGTCCGAGGCACCGCATCCCTCCCCTTGAGAATCTTCCGTGGGAAGGTTTTACAGGGAGGCCCCTTCGCGTCTGTCCAGGTGGCTCGGCTCCCAGGGCCCGTGGGACGCTGGCGAGTTTGTCCCAACAGCCTGGTGGCCTGGGGTGAGCTGTGTGGCCTGGGCCGAGCGTGGGAGATTAGGAGACTAAGAAGGCCAGGCCCGGGGGTTCAGGCTGTCACCAGCTCACCCTCTCCCCACCTGAGGGGGCTCCTCCTCCTGTCCTGCGAGCCACGGTGCAGGTAAACTGAGTCTTCCTGCTTAACCTCCTCCCTCTGCTCAGCCGCTGTCCCCAGGGCCTGGGACACCTCCCAAGAGACGGGCAGGCGCTTTCCAAGTGTCAGTCACGAGGCCACAGCCAGCATGTGTGTGTGTGTGTGTGGTCGGGGGTCGGGGCGGGGGCGGGGGGGGGGGGATGAAATTCACATAGTACCACATCAACCATTTTAAAGCGAACCGTTCGGTGGCATCTAGTACATTCGCCACCTCTAGCTAGTCCAAAACATCTTTATCACTCAAAAGAAAACCCCGGACCCCTGAAGCAGTCACTCCCCGGGTCCCCCCTCCTCCCAGTGCCTGGCCATCACTAATCTGCTGTCTGTCTCTGTTGATTGACTTGTCCTGGGTATTTCATACAGATCGAACCATACACTGGGTGACCCTTTGTGTCCCACATCTCTCGTTCAGCCTCATGTTTGCGAGGCTCCTCCACGTCGTCGCGTGTGTGAGTCCCTCATTCCCAGGGGTCGTCCTCCTACGTGCCCCTGTGGCCACGGTTCTTCAGGGAAGCCCCAGGAGCGTGTGTGCTTTCCCTGCGCTCCCGGTGTCTGTGTCACTCGACAGTCCCACCCACAGTGTATGCGGAGGGCCGCTTGCCAGCACCGAGGCTGGCACTTGTGATTAGCAAATGTTTTCCTTTGTGCCAGTCTTCGGGCTGAAGAAATAGGAGCTCACTGTTTCAATTTGCCTTCTCCGGCCGCAGCCCGCCGGGCGTCTGCAGGGCATTCGCTCTAGAATGGCGGCGTCTGTGGTGCCGGTGGCGGCTCATCAGGGAGGTGAGATAATGTGGGACTCGAATCTCCCGGACACCCTCGAGTCTCGCTGGGTGACCAACTGCTAGGGTGACAAAAAATCCTGGTTTGCCTGGGACTGTTCTCGTTCTGACACTGAAATTCTCACGTCCCAGGCCGATGGGGGTGGCTGGTACCCTGGTGACATCCTGCTGCCTGCGGATGTAGACCACGGGGTTGAGGGAGGGCAGGTGACACCGAGTGGGAACCGGGGAACCCCCTTCTTGCTAAAGGAGGAGGAGGAGACAGCTGGTGGGGATGTCTTCCTACCAGGACCCACTTGTCCCGTCCTGTGCTGACCCCGTAGCGGGGCCTGGCAGCTGGGAGGAGGGGCTCCCCCCCGCCCCACGTGCCGAAGCCCGTTGGTGCCCGGCTCATGGAGGTGCCCGGAGCCAGGCAGCCTGGCCCTCGTGCTACTGCCTGGAATCTATTGGCACTTCCCTCACCTCCCCTGTGTAGCTTAAATGTCCCTCCCTCTGGGACCTCTTCCGTGAGCAGAGCTGACATCACCCAGGGGTACATGAACTAGGGACCACGTATGTCTAGAGAGCCTATTGAAGTGGACTTCCTGCCTCCTGGGCGACACCCCCGGTGGAGAAGCAGGTGGGGTAGGGTGGATGCTGGAGGCTGCCGCCTTTGATCTGTCCCTCCCTCTCTCCCTCCCTCTGTCCCTCTGTCCCAGTGGCATCATGTTCCCACCTGAGCTTCCTCTGAGACAGGCTCCTGGGGACAGGCAGGAGAACTAGGCAGTGTCTGTGCATGGGGGCGGAATTGTCGCCACTGCCCTAAACACAGGACTCCCCGGTCAGACCCAGGGGCGGGGCAGCGAGTGACACCGGAGCTGAGCTGGCAGCGCGGGCCTTGGCCGAAGGTGTTAGTCTGTCCATCCCTGTCGGTGGAGCGAGGGAACTTGAGGAGCACGACTGGGCCTTGTTCCTCACCGCCCTGCCATTCCTGCTCACCGCAGTGCGTGGCGTGTTGTAGGTGCTGGGCGGATGCTTTTTGGACGGAGGGACATAAGAATGGCACTAACCCCAGGCCACCTTGGGAAAGTCACCTCTCCCCTCTGCGCCTCAGTGCTCCCATCTGTAAGTCACACAGACGTGCTTCCCCGGGGAGTCCCTTGGGCGGCTCGAGTCCACCAACCTGAGCAGACCCCTCCCGCCCGTTCTTCCTGTCACTGTCCCCATCCGTACTTCAGACCCCTGCTCAGACACACACCTTCTGGGTCCTTCCCTAACCTGCGTCTCCCACGTAGATGCCCACCCGTCACTCGCTATCCAAGCACCTGTTCTGTCCTTCCGTAGGATGATGAAGATGACAGATACACTTTCGTTCGTTTTCTTTGGGGGCAGGGCTGGGTCTGTCTCGTTGCCTCCTGCGCCCCCGTCTGGCGCAGCGCAGGTGCTCTGCAAGCACCTACTGAGTGCACACACCCACGAGGAGGACGCGACTGGCCTTTGGTCCCTGCCGCTGCCCACCCCCGTCAAGTCTCCACATTGCTGATTGGCCGAGGGCTCCCTGTGTGTCAGCCACCGTCCTGAGCCTGCTCTGTAGGAGTCCCGTGAGCAAGGCACCCAGTTCCTGCATTGCACAGATGTGGCAGCTGAGGCTCAGAGAGGTGTGGCGACAGGCCCCGGTCACACAGCATCCGGGGGAAACCAGGGCCCGACTGAAATTGCTCCAACCCTAGGCCCAGGCTCTGCATCTCCGTGTGGCCATCCTGGGATCCTGAGTGGGTCCCCATCCCAGCCCCAGCTGTCTCTCCTGCTCTCTCCAGGAGCAAGACCTAGAAAATTCCACGGGAGTCCAGACGCCCCACCTGGACAGGGGCCTGGCTCGGGCAGACCTGCCTCCCCAGCTCCATGGCATGTCCCTCTCTCTCTTGCTGCCTCCCAAATTAGTTCCACGTTCGGCCCAGGGCCTGTGGTTTCCACTTGTTTTCTGTAACCGGAGCTCCCCCAGTGCTTGGCACTGAGATCCACGACTCGGAGTCAGCCCGGGTTCCTGACTTCCCTGGGTGACTTAAAATGATTTTATTGGCAGAGAAAAACCCAGCCAGGGGTCAGCGGGTAGATTGATTCTGCTTCCCCGTAATCAGGTAGGGGCAGAGCACAGATATCAGCAGCGGCTCCCAGGACACGAGGGACGGGCCTGCTGAGCACTGGTTGCTTCAGCCTCATTTGCTAACTTCATCCTGGCAACCACTTTGCAGGCCTTACGATCCCCACCTCCCAGATGAGGAAGCCAGGGCTCAGAGAGGTTAATTGATTTGTCCAGAGTCACACAACAAATAAGTAGTGGGGCAGAATCTGCTCCTGGGTCTGCTGGCCCCAACACCCAAGCTCTTCCTCCCAGATTCCTGTCCCGTTCCAGGCTGCGGGCAGGACCTGGCCCTGGGGACCCAGAGTGGCGAAAACCCAGACCTTGCCCGCAAAGAGCTCAAAGTCGAAAGAAAAGGACCAGATTGAGTGCAAACAGTGATCAAAGCAGCGCCTGCCAGGATGAGACAATATATATTTTTAGACAGTGAGTCAATCCTGATGATTCACGGGCCTGGCGGGGCTTGCAGGGCAGCCCCAGGCCACAAAGGGCAGGGCAAGAGAACAGCCACACAGGGGACGGAAGACCAGGAAGGGGGCAAGAGCTGCCCCTGCCGGGGCCACCTCCTCCCTCTGCGCTGTCAAGGGCTGGAGCTGGGGCTGGACACCGTCCCGCTTGCTTGGAAGATGCGGTTTTGAATAAGTACTTCAATAGCTCATGTGAACAGAATTAGACAGTGATATAACACATCAATTTATAAACATCTGCTCCGGGCTGGGCACCGTGCTAGGTGCTGAGGAGACAGCAGAACATGAAACTGACCAAGTGCTAACCTCACGCAACTGATCTTCTAGAACAGGTGTCAGCATACTTCCTCCGTCAAGGGCCACGTAGCACACGTTTTAAGCTTTGCAGGCCCTACCATCTCCATTGCAACTGCTCAGCGCTGCCCTTGCAGCAGGAAAGCAGCCGTGGGTGATATGCAAATGAAATGCCTGGCTGTGTGCTAATAAAACTTTATTTACAAAGGCAGGGAGCGGGCCGGATGCCTTCCCCCACACCCTGGCCTCCCTCATTTGCCCTCTGCTAGGTGACTTCAGGACTCCCTGGTGATCCTACTGACTGTCTCCTCCGAGGCAGTGTGCTAGTTGTGCAGGTGACAAAGTGTTGGTGTTTAGCCTCACAAGCCCTCATGTGTAGGTACCTCCGGGCCACGTCAGCCTGGGGCCTCCTGGGGCAGCAGCATCCACGAGTCACTCGGTGTCCAGCCTGGTGCTTGGGTCGGAGGAGGTTATGGATGAACATTTGCAGAATGAATCCCCCAAGGCTGTTTCCAGCCCTGGCCCTCTTCTTTACTTTAGTTCACTTTAATGTCACTTTAGTTAGAAACTGGCAAAAAGGGGGTTGTATGACTGATGAAGTCCCACTCTGGTCTTTCTCCTTGTCCCCCAGGATCTGGGTACCTCAGTGTCCTTCCGCCACCCCGTGTTCACACAAGGGTCCTGGAGGGAGTTGAGGGGCAGCGGGAAGGGCTCTGGTGGGAGCCCGAGCCTGGCTCAAGGTGGGCACCCAGCGTCAAGCCTCAGCTTCTTCATTTGTGAAGTGAACGGGGATAAGGCCCAGGTCTCTCACGGAGGTTGCTTGGAGGCTCAAGAGAATCACCGTGCCAGCTCCGCCTCTAAAATTCGAGGCAAACTGTCTCCTGTGTGCGCCTCTCAGCCCTTCCGACAAGAGGGGTTAGAGCCACCTTTATAGATAAGTTAACATAGACTGGGACATCCAGGGAATTGCTTGAAGTCACAGCCAGTGGGTTCAGACCTGGCCTCTCTCTGCCTCCCTTGACCCCGGGCCACCCTCTGCAATTGGGGACAAGCAGACAGGCCCCCACCATCTGCCCACCCCTGTTGAGTGGCCAGCCAGGGGACAAGCCTCCTCACTGCTGTGTGGATGTTTGGGGAGGGAGCAGGCAGCCTGGCAGAGCCACCAAGCAGCAGCCCCACCACCAAAGCTTCCAGAGGCCTGAACTCGGGGGGAGGGGCCGCAGAGCTGGCATCCTCAGACCTGGGTTCGAATCTGGAGGACAGCTAGCTTTGTGACCTGGAAAGGGGTGTAACTCCTCCAAACCCGTCTTCTCATTTGCATAATAGGAATGGTAAATGACACACATACACATAGTTGATTCTTGTTATTTGTGGTAGTCATGGTCTACAAACTGGATTAGCAAGTCTTGAACCTTTGCTCCCGCGAGTAGCTCGGACTACAGGCACACATCACCATGCCTGGCTAATTTTTTTCTTTTTTTTTTTTTTTTTTAGTTATCCAGCTACTTTCTTTCTATTTTTAGTAGAGATGAGGTCTCGCTCTTGCTCCGTCTGGCCTTGAACCCCTGAGCTCAAACAATCCTCCCGTCTCAGCCTCCCAGAGCACTAGGATTACAGGCGTGAGCCACTGTGCCCAGCCCTGAATTCTTGTGTGTCACGGGCCAGGTGCAGGGCCCAGCGGCCGCCAGGGGCGTTCTCCCTTTCTCCTCCCCTCGGCCAGCAGCGCCCGGGGCCAGAGCCTCCTGAGGAGCAGTTCTGCCTCCCACTAGTCATGGAAGGAACCAGTCTTCACCCCTGGCTGCGCAGGAGAGTCACCTGGGAGCTTAAAAACATGTACATGTCTGGATCCCACATCAGCCCAATTAAATCGGACTCTGGGAGCCAAGCACAGACATTCGTATTTTTAAAAAGCTTCCCCTGTGATCCTAGAAACCAGTCAGGACTAAGAACCCCAATATTAAAATAAAGTTAAATACAATTTAAAAATTAGCAAAAAGACAATTTTAGATTTTTTTTTTAGGCCATTCTCCAACTTTTTCTTGTGAACTTTTTTTTTTTTTTTTTTTTGAGACAGAGTCTTACTCTGTCATCTATGCTAGAGTGCAGTGGTATCATCATAGCTCACTGCAACTTCAAATTCCTGGGCTCAAGTGATCCTCCTGCCTCCACCTCCCAAGTAGCTGGGGCTACAGACACGCACCACCACCGTACCCAGCTAATTTTTTTTTCTAGTTTTGGTAGAGATGGGATCTCCCTTTTGCTCAGGCTGGTCTCGAACTTCTGACTTCAAGCAATCCTCCCATCTCAGCCTTCCAGAGTGCTAGGATTACAGGTGTGAGCCGCCACCCCTGGCCCTTTCTTTCTTTTTGATACAGATATCCTAAGTTCAAGTGGAATCAGCCATTTTTCCAAAGAGCTTTAGTTAAGAGGAAATGGTATTTAGAAGCCAAGACCTGGGCATTAGATGTGCTCCTTGCTGTTGGAGTGTCATAGCTCCTAGGCCATTTCAGTGGTCGGAGATAAGACCTGTATTTTTTAAAATCATGTATGAATATTGATAAATTTATGCATGTACATATATCGACATTTCCAATTCAAACTTCACATGTCAAGAGTGTTTTCTAAACTACTTTTTTTTTTTTTTTTTGAGACAGTCTCGCTCTGTCACCCGAGCTAGCATGCAGTGGTGTCATCATAGCTCACTGCAACCTCAAACTCCTGGGCTCAGGTGATCCTTCTGCCTCAGCCTCCTGAGTAGCTGGGACTACAGGCATGCACCAGGATATCTGGCTAATTTTTTCTATTTTTGGTAGAGACAGGGTCTCACACTTGTTCAGGCTGATCTCGAACTCCTGACCTCAAGTGATCCTTCCACCTTGGCCTCCCAGAGTGCTAGGGTTATAGGCATGAGCCACAGCGGCCAGCCTACTTTTTTTTTTATTGTGGCTAAAATATACATAAAATCAAATTAAACGTCTTAACCATTTTTAAGTGTACAGCTCAGTGACATTAAGTGACATTAAGTACATTCTCAGTATTGTGTAGCCATCCTCACCACCCAGCTCCAGAACTTTTTCATCTTCCCAAACTGAAACTCTGTCCCAATTGAACACTAACTCCCCTCTCTCCGTCCCCAGGCCCTGGCAGCCACCATTCTACTTTTTGTCTCTATGGATCTGACCACTTAGGTATCTCATATGAGTGGAATCATACAGTATTTGTTCTGTTGTGCCTGGTTTCTTTTACTGAGCATAATGTTTTCAAGGGTCATCTGTATTGTAGCATATATCAGAATTTCCTTCTTTTAAAGTCTGAATAGTATTCCATTGTATTTACGTGCCACATTTTGTTTGTTCATTCATTTGTTGATAGCCATTTGCATTGTTTCTACCTCTTGGCTATTGCGAGTGATGCTGTTATAAATGTTGTTAAAGAAGTATCTGTTCATCTTAACTACTTTTATATTTGTCTCTTTTCTCATGAACTGAAAATCTGGGTCCTTAATAACGTTAGTATTTACTGCTTGCTTCATTCTACATATTGCATAGAATTGTTCCAAAATTATAACAGCAGTAATTCTAAATATAAACCTACAAGAGATAGAAAGCAGACGGGCGGTTTCCAGGGGCTGAGGGTAGGGTGGAACAGGAGTGACTGCTTCATGGGTACAAGGTGTTCTTTTGAAATGATAAAAATGTTTCAGAACTAGATAGTTGTGATGGTTGCACAACATCGTGAATGCACTAAATGCCACTGAGTTGTAAACTTTAAAATAGTTAGGCTGGGTGTGGTGGCTCACGCCTGTAATCCCAGCACTTTGGAAGGCAGAGGTGGGAGAATCGCTCGAGGCCAAGAGTTCAAGACCGGCCTGGGCAATATAGCAAGACTGCATCTCTACCAAAAAAATAAATAAATAAAAATGAGCTGGGTTTGGTGATGTGCACCTGTGGTCCCGGCTACTTGGGAGGCTGAGGCAAGAGGATTGCTTGAGCCCAGGAGTTCCAGGCTGCAGGGAGCTATGATCATGCCACTACACTCTAGCCTGGGTGACAGAGCAAGATCCTGTCTCAAAAAAGAAAAAAGTAGTTAATTTTATGTTTTGTGAATTTCACCTCAATTAAAAAAAAAAAAAGCACCAAATCTCTAGTTCTTTTTGTGCTTAAAATATATCACTCTGAGGAGGTACAGTCAGATCACTGTGTTCAAAAGGTATGAAAAGTACTTTTCTCATTTTGATTATGTTATCAATTTGTACACTTAGGTCCACTTGTTTCTGTTCTATATTTAGCTTTGAGATTTGCTTTCTTTTCCTTTTATTTTCATTTATGTATGTATGTATGTATGTATTTATTTATTGAGACAGAGTCTCACTCCCTTGGCCTGAGTAGATGTATTTATTTATTTTAAGAGACAGGGTCTTGCATTGTTGCCCAGGCTGGAGTACAGTGGGACGATCATAGCTTACCATCAGCTCAAACTCCTGGGCTTAAGTGATCCTCCTACCTCAGCTTCCCAAAGTGCTAGGATTACAGGTGTGAGCCACTGAGTTTGGCCTCATTTTATTTTATTTTATTTTATTTTTTGGAGACAGAGTCTCTCTCTGTCACTCCAGGTAAAGTGCAGTGGCATCATGATAGCTCAGTGCAGCCTCCAACTCCTGGGCTCAGGCGATCCTCCTGCCTCAGCCTCCCAAGTAGCTGGGACTACAGGTGCGTCCACCACAGCTGGCTAATTTTTTCTATTTTTAGTAGAGATGCTGGTCTCGAGCTCCCGACCTCAAGCAATCCTCCTGCCTCGGTCTCCCAGAGTGCTAGGATTATAGGCATGAGCCATGGAGCTCGGCCTCATTTTATTTTTTGAGTACACAAAATAATAATTTTTTTTAAAGTATCATTCCCATCGCTATCCCCCCTTCTACCCCATTCCCAACTAGCCCCCTTTGAACAAATGTCTTTATTAGTTTCTGTTCGTTTTCGTGCGTTTCTGTTACGGAAAGTTCAGCTCTTGTCCCTGAGGCCGAGTGAGAAGAACAAGGACAAGTGGTTTGAGGAGAAGGAAAGAGGAGTTTATTCATTTGCTGGCAAATGAGGAGGTTGGCAGACTCCGGTATCAAAGTACCAGTGTCCTCCTCTGGGCAGAAGTACAAGCTTTCAAAGGTTCCGATAAATCCCATAATCCCATCTTTGGTTAAGACGATCTCATGACCTCCCCCAGGGCAATTCCTGCAGCCATCTCCGGTGGCACAGAGAACAAAAGACACTCTCTGGCCCCTCCGACCCCTGGCCTGAGGCTGGGATGTAGGGTTCAGTTCTCAAAAAGGGTTGAGGGGGTTTTGAAGAGACAGAAAACAGTTTTACCTTTTTCGAGGCCATTTTCTCTGTTACATTTCTTTTTGCAAAAGTAAACAGTAAAACGTCTCTTTTCACCCAAACATAGTATACTCCATACACTTCTCTATGCTTTATCTTTTCCACTTCAACTTTTTTTTTTTTTTTTCTTTTTTGAGACAAAGTCTTGCTTTGTTGCCCAGGCTAGAGTGAGTGCCGTGGCGTCAGCCTAGCTCACAGCAACCTCAGACTCCTGGGCTTAAGCGATCCTCCTACCTCAGCCTCCCGAGTAGCTGGGACTACAGGCATGCGCCACCATGCCCGGCTAATTTTTTTTTCTATATATATTTTAGTTGGCCAGATAATTTCTTTCTATTTTTAGTAGAGACGGGGTCTCGCTCTTGCTCAGGCTGGTCTCGAACTCCTGCCCTTGAGCGATCCACCCTCCTTGGCCTCCCAGAGTGCTAGGATTACAGGCGTGAGCCACCTTGCCCGGCCCACTTCAACTTTTAAGAAATAACCACATTATCAAATGTTGTAATTTTTTTTTTTCAGAGTTTGTTGTTTGCCTTTCATTTTTATACATACCCTTAAATAGAACAGCATTGCAAAGTTTGTGTGTGGCCGATTTTACCCATCTCCTTCCTTAATGGTCTCTTGCTTCTGGGGTCCTGGACATTTTCTTTTAGCTTTTCTTTTTTATTTTTCTTCTTCTTCTTCTTCTGCTGCTGCTGCTGCTGCTGCTGCTGCTTCTTCTTCTTCTTCTTCTTCTTCTTTTTTTGCTAACTATTAATATCAGTTCATAAGAATCCAATTCTTTTACCTTTTATGGTGCATCTTTACATTTAAATATTTAACCAGGTGACATAGGAATCTAACTTTGTTCGTTTTCCAAATTGACGGCTGTTCTGACTGATGGATCTTTTGCTGCTTTGAGACACCACCCTTCACGCAGATGAAGGTCCTATGGGGGCTCGGTTCTCCCTCTGGACTCTGTGCCCGTCCATCGACCTGACTGTTCACGTTGTTATAGTTACTGCCCAGTCTCTGCTGTAGAACCTTTAGAGTCCCCCCTGGACTCTAGCATCAGGATTTCAGACCCACTTTGTGAAGGTCTCTGTAGTTCAAGGCAAATCACATGGCCAAGCCATTCAGATGGCGTGATCAGGTGACACCTTCTCTCCAGGTACTATTTTCAATGCCAGAGAAGAAACAGAGCTGATGAAAGCAAGGTCCCCAGGACACAAGAGTTGGAGTTGAGTTTTGAAGGTTGAATAGAATTTTCTGGACAGAGGAGAAAGGGCTGTGGGGAACAGCATGTGGTAAACCAAAGGTGTATCAGAGGACAGGGCTCAGGCCAAGTTCCTGCGGCTGGAGCGAGGATGGCAGTGAAGGAGTGTCCCCAGCCTTGGCCTGCCCTCTCTCCCCAAATGTCAGGCACTAGGGAGCCACTGAAGGCTTTATAGAAGCAGAGTAGTCTGGTTGGTTCTGGTAAGATGGGCCCAGGGTGGGATGGGCGGCAGCTGTTCAGAGGGACTGTGAAGGCCAGTCACAGAAGTCCCCTCAGGTCCCTCTGGGTTCTGAGATCCAGAGCTGAGGGCACTCCCTCCCTCCTGACCCTTCCCTGCCCCTGAGATGGCTTAGGGGATGTGTCCTCCCTGTGGCCTGAGGTCCTCCTCCTCCTCCTCCTCCTTCCTGGTGTTGCCAGAAAGGTCCAGACTCGACTCAAATGAGGAGCCCACTTGCTGTGAGCTCACACCTTCTGCCACTCCTTGGCAGCAGCCTTGACATCTCTCCTGGGACGGGATGTCGGGGCAGGGGGTGGGTAACTCCAGGCACTGGGGGAGCATGAGGGAGGAGCCGTCCAGCCCCAGTGCCTCCTTGGCGGCTCCTCCCAAAGCCCCAGGAGGCTCACTGGGCAGGTGCCAGACGGAGCCTGGGGACCCCCAGGACGGGGGCAGGGAGTGCAGGGAGACGGCCTCTGAGTGGCCCTCAAGAGGGGGGGACAGGAGAGGTGGGGTGTCACAGGGGCTGGGCCCAGTAGAGGGAAAGGCCCCCAATCCCATGTTGTTGAGAGAGATTCCAGAGGACCCAGGGCAGGTGGAGGGCGGGGACTGTGGGGCTCCCCGGGCCCTGTGACTCACGGTCCCACCTCTTGGCCTCTCCACACGCAGCTCAGTGTGGGAACCCCCAGCCCCCACCCCAGCGGCCCGTGGGCGAAGAGCCCTTTCTGAGTCAGCGTCTTCCTCGAAGGGCCACTCACCGTCTGGAACCCCACGCCCAGTTCCACCCGGCCGAGCCCTGCCACCCACGGCGAGAGCACCCCTCGCCCTCCCACACCCTCCCTTCAGGCCGTCAGGTGACAGGAAGTCCAGTGTGGGTGACTCTGGGTAAATTTCTTCTCCTTCCGGCCTCAGTTCCCCCATCCACAAGGACAGAGTTGGACCCAGTAGCCTTGAAGTTCCTTCCAGTTGTCCAAATTCCAAGATTTTTTTTTTTTTCTCCATATCAGTGGAATCCTATGGTATTTGGCCTTTTGTGTCTGGCATCTTTCACTTAGTGTAGTATTTTCAAGGTCTGTCCCTGTGGTCGCAGGTGTCAGCACTGCCTTGTGTTACGGCCGGATAACACTCCATCGCGTGGACAGACCATGTTGTGTGGCCACTCACCTGGTGATGGACATTCGGCGTGTTTCCACTTTTTGACTGTTATGAATAGCACTGCTATGAGCTTTCGTGTGCAGATTTTTGTACGGATGGCTGTTTTCAGTTCTCTTGGGCACGTGCCTAGCGGTGGAACGGCTGGGTCACAGGGTGACGCTACATCTATCTGTTGTAGGGATGGGCCTTCCTCGCAGCTACGCCGTTCCATGTAAGGTCCAGTCTGAGTTCCCCGTGCTCACTTCCCTGTTAGGGTTCCCAGGCTTTAAAAATTAACAAAAATAATTTGCAGCAGCAGAAGCGGCTGCCCGTGCAGCCAGAAAGCCTAGTGGATCGTTCGGGCGCCTTTGTCCCTGCTTGGCCCACAGCTCCGCCTCCAAGCTCCGCGGAAAGCCGGCTTCTCCATCAGGGAGAGACCGGAGAGGATGAGGATCCCAGAAAGTCCCACGCCCACTGCCTCAGTCCTGGCCGTGGCCTGCCAGGAGGGCACTGGCATTTCTGTGGCCAGCTTTTGCATAAGGAAGTTGGGGCTCAGGGGGGTTACAAGACTCGCTGAATGTCAGACAGCCCTGGATGTGAACCCAGGCAGCCTGACTCCAGGGTCTGTGCCTGTCACCACGAGTCTGCACAGCCAATGCTGCTCCCTCGTCCCTGAGCTGGTGGGGGCTGAGGTGCGGGTGGCACTGTCTGCCCGCTGGCGTGTCATGGGTAGGGGGGTCTGGTTCCACTTGGATAACCCGGAGGTGGAGGTTCCATGCCCGTGGCAAGAGGTCGCCTGCCTTTGACCCTAGGGGAGGAAAGGGGTGAGGAGGGGGCACACTGCCAGCTGCCCAGCCCCCTGCCTGTGCCCCTCGCCTCAGCTGGCACCGACTTCGGTTCATGTTGCCCAAACCACCTGGCTGATTAGCCCCCACCCGCTGTCCCTAGGAGCATGGAGATGAGCTGATTACTCAAACAGCAGGGCCCCTTTCTCCCTCGGCTCCCTGCCTGCCTCCCCTGGGATCTGTCCTCAGCTAGAGGGCCCCGTGGGGAGGGAGGGACAGCTGGGCACAGCCCTACTGGTGGCCGCCCTTGCTTGAGGGCGAGGGAGTGTGGGAAGGCTCCTGGCTGGCCCCTGCTCAGGCTGCGTCTGCCTGGGGCGTCTCTGGACCCCTCCCTGGGCCCTGGGAGGCCAACGCCTTTCAGACAGCGTCTGTGAGATGCACTTTCCATATCATACAAACACGCCTGTAAAGTATCCAATTCTGTGACTTTCAGTACATTTACAGAATTGTGCGACCATCACCACGATCTCATTTTACACATTTCCGTCACTCCAAAGAGAAACCGGGTGCCCACGTCCACTTGTTCCCCTTCCAGCCCCGGCCCCAGCAACCGCTGATCCGCTTTCTGTGTCCATAGGACACACTCTGAGCATTTTATGATCACAGAGTCACACACTGTGCGGTTTTTCGTGCCTGCCATCTTTCACCTAGCGTGTTCCTGAGGTTCCTCCGTGTCACAGCAGGTGTCGGTGTTTCATTCCTTGTCAAGGCTGAATCGCCTTCCATTGTGTGGACAGACCACAGGCTGCTCCCCATCCATCTGTGGATGGACATTTGGGTTGTTTCCACCTTTTGGGCTATTACGAATAATGCTGCTGCGAACACTCGTGTACACGTCCTTGTGTCTTTATGTGGACGTGTGTGTACATTGCTCTCGGGCGTGTGCCGAGGAGCAGATCTCTGGGCCACAGGGGCATCTAACTGTTCCAGGGACTGCCAGACGCCTGCACCGCGGCTGCACCATTTTACATGAGGCTCCAGTCTGAGTTCTCCATGGTCATTTTCCAGTTAAGGTTCCCCTGGTTTAAAAAAAAAAAGAAAGAAAGAAAAAGACATAGCGAAAGAAACGTCCTCTGTCCGGCCAGGAAGCCTAACTCTGGGTTTGACTCTTTGGGCAGCTGCCAAGCCGTTTTCCCGAGTGGCTGCTCTGTTTCACGTGCGGGTTCAGTCCCTCCCACATCCTCACCGACGTTTTTGTTTGCCTTTTGGTTTACAGCCGTCCTGGCGGGTGCGAAGTGGCATCACACTGTGGCTTTGAGTTTCATGTCCCCGGTGGCCAATGATGCTGAACATCTTTTCTTGTGCTTGGTTTGGCCATTTCTATATCTTTTGGGGAGAAATGGCTACTCACATATTGTGTTCATTTTTAATCGGGTTGTCATCTTACTATTGAATTGTGAAAGTTCTTTGTATATTCTGGATACGAGTCCCAGGTGGGCATCGAATGTCTCTATTCCCAGCGCAGGCCAGATCTTGAGGTGCTGAGACCCCACAGTGGGCCTCTGCCCAGACCACCAAGCCAGCGGCTGCTGGAGCCACATGCCCGTGCCTGCTCCGCTGGGGAGGGCTCAGAGGAAGTCCCTGGGGCCCCAGGTGCCTTTGGGTCCCTGATGGCTTAGGATTACAGTCGGGGACAGAGGACAAAGGCCAGGGGCCGGGTCTGCTCTTCTGACACCTGCCTGGGAGGGTTGGGGGGGACCTTGCCTCTGGCCCCTGACCCTTCTTCTTTCCAGCACGGGGGTCCCCAGAACCCAAGTCCTGTATCCCTTAGAGCCTCCAAGCCTGACCCCAACCCTGGCTCTCTGCAGAAGTCCTCAAAGCAGGCTTTGGGGTCCATGCCCAGCTGCAGAGCCCCAGGCGGGAGCCATCAGTCCCCAGGGCACACCCTCCTGCACGTCCCACCACCAGCCATCAAGCTCCAGAGATACCAGTGTGAGCCCGGAAGCAGCCAGCCGCCGTTTTAGACTCAGGGAGAAGGGGACGTGTCTGTCCCGCTGGGCGGCCGTCTACCCTTCCCGCTTTGGGCCTGGGTCCTGTGACCCTGTGGCCTTTGCTGGAGAAAATTCCCCAGCAAAAGGGGTTTTCTGGGGCCACAGCAGGAGGCCTGACCTTGGCTCTGGTGTCTGCCATGGGTTGACCGACAGCAGCCAGGAGAGGCTCCCTGAACAAAGAGACAGTCATTTTCCAAAGTGCTTCCTGGGCATGATGGAGTCGGAAGCCCTGGGTTCCAATCCATCCCTCCCTGTCCCTCGGAGGGTGACGCTGTTGATCTCTCTGCACCTCAGTTTGCTCTTCTGCAAAGTGGGACGTGATCCATCTTGGAGCGCCGGCTGTGGTTAGAATCAGGGAGCCCGGCGGTGAAGCCGGCTGAGAAGGCAGCCTGGGGCTCCCCCTTCATGACAGTGCGATGACTCCTGTCCTGCGAGGCCCGCCCGGGCGTCACCCCCTCCGGGTGGGGCGAGGGCATACTCCCCTGAGTTTCTCAGCCCTGTGCGTGGCCCGGGTCCAAGCTCTGGTTCCGTGGGGCTGACCTTGTCTCTGTCTGTCTCCCCTGGCTGATCTGGTAGCTCCTTGGGGACAAGGGAGTGCCGTGATCACCTCTGTTCCCCAGGTCCTCTGAGCCAGGTGGTGGGGACTGAATGGCTGATTTAATGATCCCTCCTCCCTCGGGGCTTCCCAGTTTGAGGACCCAGGGGCTGGGCACAGGCTCTCAGGACAGGTGGGCTTCATCCCGATCTTAGGTAGCCGAGGACGGCGCTGGTCTGGGCACAGGGCCAGTGGAGGCAGGCGCGGGGCCACCCGACGTGAGCGGGGCAGGAGAGCCCCTGTGCCAGCTCCATGCTCTGCCCTCCCTGTTGGGTGTGGGCTTGGCAGGTGCTTGTTGGATTTTGCTAGAATGAGGCCAACCAGTGCTTGTCCCTCATTCTCAGTGTCTCCCATCCTGGCTTGTCCCTGACTCCCCCAGGGGAGGGTCTCTTACCCGCCCCAGCCCTGGCTGGCCCGTGCCCCATCTTTGCCAGACGAGAGTCCCGGTGGGGCTGCACCACCCCAGGGACTTGATGTCACAGCTCTCCTCCTCTTAAAAGGAACAGTACCTGGTGGGAAGGGGCCCAGCTAAGTGTGTGTGCCTCCTCGGCCTGGGTGTCCCCCTTAGGAGCCTCCGGTGACCCCAGGCATGTGGCCCGGGCTCCCTGTTCCCAAACTCAATGGATGTCCTGGCGCCAGCACACTCTGTGTGTTTCCTGAGCCGTAAGGGTTGGGCCAGACGCACGTTGCTTGCTAGCAGTGAACTCCCCAACCCCGGACCAGTCTGGAGTGAGAACCATGGTGGAAACCTTCCCATGGGGCGGTGTCCCTCCTGCAGCTAAGCTCTGGCTTCCGATCCGGCCTTGGAGGGGAGGGTTGCCAAGTGACTTTGAGTCTCAGCTCCCACCTGTCCTGCTGTCTTGTGAAGACACAGAGACGTAACATACTTAGAGCACACTTGGGGCGGTGCCTGGTGCAGTAGACAAGTGAACCTGCCACCGGGCAGTGGCCGGGGGTGGCTGGTGAAGCCCTTGCACTCTGACCCCTCCCTGGAGTCCCTGGTGTGCCAGCTGCGGCTTTCAGCTGTCCACTCTGTGGGCTGAGGTGGCAGCTGGCAGGAGTAGGGCCCACCCGCTTCTCGCCTGAGGCCCTGGGGCGCAGGTGGATGTAGGTTTCCTCCCAAAGTGGGCCAAGGAGAATGCTAGTAGGATCGCCAGGTAAAATACGAGACACTCGGTTATTCCGATAAACAATGAGTAACATACACTAAAAAAAAATTATTGGGGTTGATCTGCAATTCACACTGAACTGGGCATCCTGTGTTTTGTGAACTCTGAGAGTCCTGGCTCTCAGCTTTGTCCGGATTGGTCACCCTGGGCCTGGGGCCAGCCCTGGGCTGACGGACGTAGGCCGGGGGTTAGCACTGGTTTAAGCCAGTCAGGGTTCACCCTGGGGTTGGGGATAGGGTGTGGGGTCAACCCTTCCTCCCAACCACCAGGCCGAAGGGCTTGGGGATGCCACAGTGACCACCCTGGTCCCCCATGACTGGGAAGGCACCAGTTACTGTGCGTTCCTCTGCCCTCTCCCCCCCAAGGAGACTTTGCCTGGAATGGAAAGTCCATAGATCAGTGGACTATGCCCTGTTGTAAGGAGGCTATTAGGTAAGTGCCCGTGGGGATGAAGCGTGTGGATACGGCAAACCTCCGGGATCGGGGAGCCAGTGGTGAAGTTTGGCAAACGTGGCCTCGGTGGAAGCAGCTGGAAGCCACAGCCCAGAGTTTCCTCCGCCCTGGGCTTCCCGGCGGCGGCTGCAGCCAAGCTCTGCTGGTGGGGCTGGGCAGAGTGACTGCCAGCTGGCCTGCCCCGGAGGTCAGAGTGACCGTGAGCTGGGCCCCAAGCCTGCTGCCCTGCCTGGCTGGCAGCTCCCGTGGCCCCTGAGTGCCCATCCCTGCGGCCCGCACACGAATTAGGGGCCTGGAGCTCCCAGGCTCTGGGCCGGGGCCCCCCAGAGCAGACTCGCTCTGTCTAATGAATGGCCTGTCTGATGGCATCAACGTCACGGCAGGGTAGGACATAGACCAAGCCCCTGGCTTTGTGGAGCTCACATCTCATGGGGGCGGAGGCTGAGAGTAAGGAGTACATTAACAAGATAATTTCAGGGAGCCATGCATTCTAGAAGGAAATAAAATGAGGTAAAGGGAAAGAGAATGACTGGGGAGGGGTCTTGGGGGAACCTCCCTGGAGAGTTTTTGCCAGGAGGCCTCTCTGCAGAGGTGAGTTTTGGGCTGAGACTGGAGGAGGAGAATTTCGATAGGGTCCAGAGAGGCTAATGCCATCGTGGTGGGACGGTGCGAGGGGGAGGGAAGACACGTCTGAGAAGTTGCTCTTGGGCCAAAGTAGAAACAGGCATTCCCGGCTAACGAAACCGCCTAGACAAAGCCCCTGATGTTGGAAATAGCTCATGATCCAGCCTGACTGGGTTGGCTTGCAGCTGATGAAGCTGTTATTTTATCAGTGTCAGGGTCTGCTGAGAGATGCACTCCCCACACCCCTGCTCACCGCACATGCAGCTCCAGCCATGGGCAGCCCTGCAGGGAGAGAGCATTCTAGGTAGCCAGGGATGGCACGTGCAAATGTCCTGGGGCAGGCAGGAGCTTGGCCACACAGGCATCAAAGGAAGGGCGGTGTGACTTGCAGAGCGACATGAGGGAGGGGTAGGAATTCTGAGAGGTTGGCAGAGCCCACATCAAACTGGACCGTAGGCCTTGGGGATGGGTTTGGATTTGAACCAATATATTTCCGTCTCCTCAAATGCTGTTATGATATCAGCAGCTTAGAATATGGAGAAGGAGGTAACCTCAGTCCCATGGGCTACGTGCTTCCAGTAAAGGTCCCATGAGGGCCCAGGGAACTCCGTCCCTAGCCCCAGAGAGCTCAGGGATGCCTTTCTATGAGGCCAGGCTCCAAGGGAACTGGACACGCTGGCGACAGAGGAAGGAGGTTTTGGGATTTGGGGAAGCAGCCATCGCGGGCCACCAGGGCTCTGCTTCCCATGACGCCAAGGGGCACAGTTGACCAGATGAACTTCTTCTGGCTTACACGGCACCTGGATCTCTCTCTTTTTTTAATTGTAATGTTTACAAATCAAGATTAAAAAAAAAAAAATCCAGATTTCCGACTTGCTTGAACAACAGAAAACTCTGGCAGCCCTAGACCCGCATTCCCACCTGCCCGGCCCTGGTTGGAGCCCTGCTCTGCCATTGCCCACAGACCCCGCTGCTCCCTGTCGCCTCCCACCAGCTCCCTTCACTCCTGTCCCCCAGCCTGGTCCCTGTGCGCATGCGCGGTCACGGTTCCTGCTGGGGGTGGTGGGGAGCCACCTTAGGGTGGACCCAGGGTAACAGTATTAGGATGGACCATAGAGGCTGGGGCAGGGGTGTAGAGGGGACGGGTGTGCCAGGACTCAGGGAATCGCGGTCACCCCACCCCTGGGTGCTGACAAGTCTTGACCCCAGGTGGTGGGTGTAGGATGCACAGAGGGAGCTGGCCCACCCCTAGCCGGGACTGGTCCTGCTGGGTTTCTTACGGTGACACTGAGGGCTTGTCTACGTCCCCCACCTCCTGTCCATGCTCCATCAGGCCCTTCCGGCTGACCTTTCATCCGCAAGGAGCCTCTTCGTGTCTGGATTGGACTCTCCATAAATTGTACCAGAAATCCGGCTGGAAGGTTGTCATCGGCAGTAATTAAAGGCTTCCCACCCCACCCCAGGGCACCCTCTGTCTCGGGAGACTTCGTTCCTGGATGTGTGGGTGGCAGGGAGGCCTTGGTCCCCCAGGCGTCGCTCTCCCTTTGCTCATGTGCACCCCGAGTCCCTGAGTCATGACCGGCTCGACCAAGGTCCTCGGTGACTCAGCAGCCCGGTCGGCAGTGTCTGTGGAAACCAGAGCTGCTCAGAGCTTTGCAGGACGAGCCTGCGGGGCTGCGGTGTCGTTTCCAGCCCACTGTGGGGGGCAGGAAGGAGCCGGGCAGGTGCAGAGTCGTGCACGGGTGGGTCGTCCCCCAGCACATACGGTCTGTCCCTGCACCCCGGGGTTGGACGCGCTGCTTCCAGCTGCTCACCTCTCCCTGGAACGCCACCCTTTTGTTCTCGTGGGGTGTGGCCTTCTTTTCTTCTTTGTGAGGAAAAAGTGCTTCAGAAAGGAAGGGAGGTCACAGGTGGCTGGGACGTTGCAGGCAAACTGGCCAAGTCTCATCCCGCTGGGGTGCTGGGCCCGGCTAGCCCCACTGTCCAGGGGGAAACTGAGGCTCGGTCACGTGGCAATGAGCAAGGTGACATTGCTTCTGAGATTGATGCTAAGGGTCCTCCCTTCCACCCTGAAGCCCCTGCTGCTGTCCCCTTGCTCTTGGGCTCCTGTGACGTGTGGCATTGAGAAGGCCAGGCATGGTGGCTGGCCGGGCTGGAGGCTCCAGGTGTGGCCTGTGTGTGACTCCCACCCCCAGTCGCCGGGTCTGACTGGCCCTTTCTGGTGGGAGAAGTTGTCCTTAGGGTCTGGGAGGGCTGGGCCCTTCCAGTGCCCGACTTTCAGCCAGGGCTAAACTGGTGGCGGATCTTCAAGTGGGCATGGACAGACATTTTTTACCCTGTATGTCCTTCCCAGTCAGTGCTCAAGCTACAGATATGCTTTAAAACGTAAAATAATACCTTCTGAGGGCTTCGGACTGGGTGCTTTACCTGCGGGTCTTCAACCTAATGACTGTGTGACCTTCGGCAAGTTTCTCAACCTCTCTGTGCCTTAGTTTCTCATCTGGCAAATACAGGTAGTAACAGCACCATGAATTTAAGGACTTAACATACGTAGAGCTCTTAGTGCAGGGCCTGGCTCCGAGTCAGCACTGGGTTTGGCTGCGGCTACCTCACTTCCCCTTCACAGCCACCTTGTGAGGTTCATGTTGTCATTGGACCCATTTTCTAGTGGAGAAAACTGAGGCCCTGAGCGAGTAAGTGGCTTCCCCCAAGGACAAGCTATTATTTAAAAATCCTGAAATAATAATGTCATGAAGGTGATCAGGGAGAGCAAAGTAGCACAGCCTGCCCCCTCCCCCACCAGGAACACTGAGCCCTGCCCCTCCCCCCAGCAGTGACAGCCCCACCCCCAGCCTTCCCTGGCCTAGGAGCCAGCTCCCCGCAGCCCCCCAACTCTGGGGCACCCCAGGGAAGCCGTGCTGGGGATCCCAGATCTTCTTGGGAGGTTTCTGCTCCTGAAGCCCCTAACCCATGAGGAGACATCTCAGTCCCCTGACACCCAGTTTCCAGGGAGTTCAAAGCAGCCCTGGACCCCTTTTGGCCCTGCCCTGCAAGTGGCCTGACACACGTGTGGCCTGGTGTGGCTGGATTCCACGAGGGTGTCTGAGCGTTCTTTATTTCCTGACCGCACATGTGTGCACACACAGCCGCCTGGAAGGGTTCCGGGGCGAGCAACGTGTGAGTCAGCGCCCTGGGTGCACTGCTGTGCTTTGTCTGGGTGTACGTGAACCCACCCATGCACATCAGCTTGGTAAATTTAACTTCTTCATTATGGAGAATTTCCAAAATGCACAGTAGAGAGGACCGAGCAGGGATTCCGGCATCCTCATCTTGGTTCCCGAGGCGGCAGCGTTTTGCCGATCTCGTTTCATCACCTCCTTGCGGCGCCCTCTCCTGCCTTTCCCTTTCGGCTGGAGCATTTCAAAGCAAATTGCCGACATCATACCGTGCATATCATTTTTAAAAACTTTAATTCTGAAATAATTATAGAGTCACAGAAATTGCAAAGCGAGTGCAGAGGGGTCCCCTGTACCCTTCACCCCGTTCCCCCCAATGGTTACGTCTCACGTTATCTATAATATTGAACTCAAATATCATGATCTATAGTATCAAAACTCAGAAGTTGACACTGGTAGAATATGTGTGTACAGTTCCATGCCGTTTTGCCACACGTGTAGAGTCACATAACCACCACCCCGAAGAACAGAGCTTCTCTGTCACCACCAAGATCCCCATATAGTCACGCTCACCCCCTACCCCACAATCCCTGATCCCCAACAGCCACGAATCCGGTCTCCATCTCATAGAAATGGGATCGTGGCCGGGTGCGGTGGCTTACAACCGCAATCCCAGCACTTTGGGCGGCTGACGTGGGAGGATCGCTGGAGCCCGGGAGTTCAAGGCTGCACTCCAGCCTGAGTGACAGAGCAAGACCTGGTCTCTCTCTCTCTCTTTTTTCTTTTTTTTTAAAGAGAAATGGAATTACCCAGTATGTGACCTTTGAGACTGGCTTTTTCCCCACATAGCGTCATGCCATCGAGATCCATCCGAGTCATAGCACGTTAGCAACGGTGCATTCTGTTTTATCAGTACCATTCAGTGGTATTCCGTGGTGTGGACGGACCACAGTTTGCTGAACCATTTGCCTACTAAGGGGCATCTGGATTATTTCCAGTTTTGGGATATTATGAATAAGCTGCTATAGGAGTCGGCGTGGATATCAGTTTTCTTTTCTCTGGGATAAATGCCCAGGAGCAGTGGTCCCCAACCCTTCTGGCACCAGGGACCGGTTTCATGGAAGACAATTTTTCCACGGGCTGGGGGTGGGGAGCGGCTGTAAATACAGACGAAGCTTCGCTCGCTCAGCCGCTGCTCACCTCCTAGTGTGTGGCCCGGTTCCTAACAGGCCACAGATTGGTGCTGGTCCAACAGCCCAGGGGTTGGGGACTGCAGCCCGGGGGTATGATTGTAAAAATGTCTAAGTTTATGTTCAGTTTTTAGGAAACAGGCTCTTCCCCAGAGGGACTGCACTGGGACATCATGGCGAAGGGAAGCAGCTATTTCCGGGACCCAAGGAGCTGCCCCAGGGACCCTGAGTAGCCTGTGCTCAGTTCACACTGTCGGGCACTCACTGTGTCCCGGGGGAAGACCCTGGTCGGGGGAGCACAGACCCCGCTGACAGGAGGGGAGGGGGCCAGGCCAGGGGCCTGGCTGACTCAAGCCCCGCCTCCTGACCTTTGCCCCAGACCCCTCCTGTCTCCAGCACAGGTGGAGCTGTTCTGTTGCTGGCTGAGTCCCCTTGGCCCCAGTGGGGTGGCCCTGCCTTCCCTGGCACCTCAATCCCGTGGGGGGGTACCCCAACCCTGCCTCATCTGCACCCTAGAACCCCCAGACCCCTGTCACCTTGAGTAACAGTCGGGGACACAGAAAACTCAATCTTTGTTTGTCCTCCTCCCTGCAGCGAGCTCTGCGCCTCTGCCGCCCTGCCGTGCTTTGGGGAGGGGAGGGTGCTGTCGGTGGTGAGCATGGTGATGCCCATCTGCGGGGCGCTGTGGCTTGAGCAGGTGATCTCGTGGTGGTCATGACCGCTCCGCAGCTATTTCTAATGTCACGGCCTTAGAGAGACACCACTGGAGGCTCAGCTGGGTGAGGCCCAGGTCACAAGTGGCAAAACCAGGATTCGAAATCGTGTCCATCTGACCGTAAAACCCGAGTGTTTCCCAGCCGGGCTGGTTAGGAGGGTCTTTTGCCAACTTCTGGAGAGGACTTGTCTTTCTTGCCCAGGGTGGGGTAGCCTGGGCCCCTGAGCTGTCTGGACTCGGGCACTAGCTGCCTGGCTGGGGGTCCTCAGTGGTCAGGGTGCCCTGCCACAGGGACCCCTGCTCAGGGGCCCCTGGAGGGGCCCAGTGTAAACCCAGGTCTACTCTACCTGCTGCTCTTGAGTGAAGTCTTTGTTTAGGCCTGAAGTCCTGGGCCTGTCCTTATCTCACACCTTAACTTCCTTGCTGTGTGAGCCCAGACAGGTGACTCAGGCTCTCTGGTCCGCCTTGTCTCCTCCAGGTGGGGAAATCAGTCTTTTCCCTCCCAGGCAGGACTAGCCATCGACAGATTGCTAACCTGAAAGACGCCCAGTGGTCAGAAGGCGATGTTTGGATTGGCAGTGAGGCCCCTGCACCCCTGACCCCAAGCTTGGCCCTGGTCCCTACATGCAGTATGACCTGGAGCAAGATGTTTCGGCTCTGGGCATTCTGTTCCACCTAGCGAAGATGGCTCTTGTGACAGACTTGCAGAGTTAGTTCAGGACACAGCTCTTTGTGCATTGTGAAGCACTGCACAAATGTGAGGCTTTTCTCTGCCGTCAAACCACAAGCTCGGGGCTCTGTACTTTTTCATTTCTGAGCCTGTTTCTCTTCTGTGGCTCCAATTTCAGTTTTGAAAGTCGAGTTGGGCATGTGTGTTTCTGATTGAATCACGGTGTCTGTGCAGCTGGGGGAGTGGGGAACAGGATTCCCTGCTCTGTGCATGTTGAGTTTGACGGTGTTTCCGGTGCGTCCATCGGGTGCCAGGCCCAGTGCTGGGGACAGAGAGGGGAGCCAGGTGGGGCGTCTGCCCTTGAGGGGCCCCCAGTGCACTGGGGAGTCAGGAGGAGACAGCCATTCACGCTGCGGGGTGGCATGGGCACCGTGGAGGGGTGTTGCAGGAGGAAGCCTGAGCCAGCCAGGTTAGGGGGACAGAGGCCACTCAGGGGACTTGCTTGAGGTGCAGGAGCTCAAGGTGAGTTGTACGAAATTGAGGGGGGGTGGTCAGGTGGGCAGAGAAGTGGAGAGGGATGTTCCAGGCAGAAGGGACAGTGCAAGCAAAGTACTGGAGTTGCGAGGGTGCAGTGACACCCCATCTCCATGTGCCCCAGGTGTGCGAGTTGCTGGGATCACCCTCCACACTGGTCTTCCTGCTGAGTGCGGTGGGTAGCCGTTAGCATCTGCTTCTGCCTCGCTGGCTCAGCTGGCTGAGTAGGTGATGGCTGGGAGGATGTACAGACAGACAGATGGACAAATGTTTGCAACTGGGGCCTGTAAGGTGTCCTTCCCTGGCCTTAAGGTTCTGCAGCACCACCCACCCGTTCGTCATCTGTATTTGTCCATCTATTTATTCATTTATCCATCTGTTCATATGTTCATTTGTCCATTCATCACCCATCCATCCATCCTCCCATTTATCCATTTAATCACCCAGTTATTCATCCACACAGGCATCCATTTATCCATCCGTCCATTTGTCCATCCATTCATCTGGCCATCTGCCTGTCTATCGTCTGTTCATCCAACTACTTATTTATCCATTTATCCATCTATCCATTTATTCATGCAGCCATCTACCCATTCATCTCTGTTCACTCATTGTCCACCCACGCGTACATCCATCCATTCACCCCTTCGTTCATTTATTCATACATGAATCCATTCGTTCATCCACTTGTTTATCCATCTAATCATCCATTTATTCATCCATACATTTGTCCATCTGTCTGTCTATACATCCTCCCAGCCATCACCTACTCAGCCAGCCAGCCACACACCCAACAAATATTTCTCAAGTGCCGAAGATACACCAAGCTCTGCTGGGCAGAGCCCTCCCTGGGGAGGCGCAGGGCAAGAGCTGAGCAGATGTGGGCTGAGATTTGCCTCACTTCCTGCTGGGGCCCTGCCCAGGACGGGCACGGACTTGCCCCTGGAGTTCCTCCCCGTCCTGGGTTGCCTGTTCTTGTTAAGAGGGAGGCGGCCCTCACCTCTCGGCTTGGGAAACTGTCCCTGACATTCTGCTCTTGAAGGCGTCGTCTCTCCAGACAGAGTGAGGAAATTAACCCGGACTGCATGTGGCCGCACTCTCCCTCCTGCCCTTGCCTGAAACGCCACCCCTTGCTGCCTTTCTGGGGATGGATGTGAGCCCTGGCGTGCTCAGCCACTGCCGACGCTCTGCCCTGCTCTCCCTCAGCCCCAGGCCTTTGGGTTTCCAGACAAAACGCTGAATGTTCATGCTGCCTATTGAGCACCTTGATAGCCCGTTCCCCGCTGGTCCCAGAGCCTCTCAGTGGCCTTTTTAGCTTGTGGGAAAGCCAAGGCCATCACTAGCCTAGCTGTGGATCCCTTCTGGTGTCCCTAAACCAGGAGATTCATGACCTGGGCTCCTCTCTGTCCACTTAAAGATACGAAAACAGCTGGGTGCAGTGGCTCATGCCTGTAATCCCAGCACTTCGGGAGGCCAAAGCAGGAGGATCGTTTGAGACCAGGCTGGGTAACACAGCAAGCCCCCTTCTCTGCAAAAACATTTTTTAAAAAATTAGCTGGGCATGATGGTGCACGTCTGTAGTCCCAGCTACTCAGGAGGCTGAAGCAGGAGGATCGCTTGAGCCCAGGAGTTCGTGGCTACAGTGAGCTCTAACTGTGTCACTGCACTCAGCCTAGGCAACAGCGTGAGACCCTGTCTCTAAAGAAGAAAAAGTGGAAAAAAACACCAACCCCCTGCTTCTTGGGTTTATGGGGGCGGGGGGGAAGGGGTTCCAGGGTGTAGATGGGGCTGGGTAATCGTCCCCCTTCCTGTAGGGACGGAGGTGCCAGGGAAGGCAGGGCCAAGGGGACTCAGCCAGCAATAGAGCGACAGCTGCACCTGTGCTGGAGAGAGGAGAGGCCTGGGACAAAGGCCAGGAGGTGGGACCTGGGCCAGCCTGGCAGGGAGAGAGGAGTAGCCACCAGGCCCCTGCTCTTCCTCCCTGATGCCCCTGGTGTGCTCACTGTCCCCAAAGACCACAGGGCATGGCATGGTGGTGACATCATCCGATGTGTTGGCAGTGACCACCAGGCCGTGGGAGGTGACATTCTTACATCAGCCAGGAGCCGGTACATGTGTCCAGGTGAGAGGTGGACTTGTGTGACTTTCGCAAGAAAAGATATTAAGCCGCGTGCGCCGTAGGGCCGCCGTAATGACTGCAAACGGGGTGGCTCAAAACAACACAAATTGATTCTCTGAGAGTTCTGGAGTCCAGAAGACCAAAATCCAGGTGTTGACAGGGCCATGGGGACATTCATAGGTACCTGGGGTGAGGGTTTCATGTATCTTTCGGGGGAACACAATTCAACCCAGAGCACCACAGGACAGGACCCTGATTTGGTTTAAAAAACACATTCGTGGCCGTGTTCCGTTTCCTGAGCCGGGTGCTCGTTATACGGGGGGTTTTGCTCTGAAAATTCATCGAGCTCTACGTTTATGATCCATGCACTTTGAAGCATCTATGTTCTATTTCAATTAACACATCATAAAACATGTGCCCACGCGCTGAAAACAAAGGCAGCCGATGCGCCCCAGCTTCACAGCGGCCTCCCCTGGGTGGTGGGTTTATGGGTTAATTTCGTTTTCTCGCCATGTGTTCCCAGTTTTCCACAATAAGCCTGGATTACCTTTATCGAATAATAAACACACGCACATCATAAAAGAAGTGCTGGGCATGGAACCTTCGCTCACTGACCCTTCCCTATCCCCAAAGCTATTGTCATAAGAAAGAGGCGGGGACCTGAGTGGGAATTTGGCTGCCCTTAGAATTCTTTCCAAATAAATATTTTTAGTGCCATTACGCACTCCCTTCAGACGTCCTACAGATGATTTGTGGCCCTGATTATCCGCACAGTCTTTCTGCGGAGTGATTTGTGTGGCTCCGGCAGTAACCTCACCTGTGTCCTCTTGCGGAGGACGAGGGTAAGAATAGGGCTGACCTCACGGGTGCTGGGAGGTGTCGCCGGGATGCTGCGCGTGACACCCCGTGCACAGGGCTCCGGCACAGGGGATGGGCTGCCGCGACTACCTTCCGGATTAGAATCCGCGCAGGGTGCGAGGCCGGCACCGCCAGCGTCCTGGTTCAAAGGCTCAGCGTGTCAGGAAGAGTCCTGCACACGATAGCGCCCCTGGTCCTCAGGGTCATCCCTGGGGGACAGACAGAGGTGGGGGGGCTTCCCTCCCTCACGTGTTTTCCCAAGTTGCCTCCTTTTAACCAGTCTTAGCACACTTTCTCTGTCTTCCTCACTTGTTATGACTATGCACTATCTGGTCGTGTGTGTCTAAGGCAGCTGCTGTCACAACTGTTTAGCTATCACGGGGAGACTTGGAGGAAGCTGCTGGCGGTGAGGTGGTGGCAGAGAGGGGAGGTGCTTTCTGTCCCCTGGGTCCGCTCACCCAGACCCCTCCTGGGACCACACCTTTGGCCTGGTCTCTGCTCCCACCTGACCATCCCAGGGCTTTGGAATTTGGACTGAGCCGTGTTTGGAACCTGGTCACCTTTGTATGACAGTATCTGTCCACATTACAGATGCAGAAACTCTGTCCCAGCTGGTCTGCTGCCCGGCAGTAATCCTACAGATAAACTGGTGCCCGGGTAGACCTTATTTATACACAAGGTCATTTTTTGCAACATTGTAAAAGTGAAAGATTGAAAACCTCAACCCCCCTCTGTAGGGTGCTGATTAAATTAATGGCACGATCCTATAACTGAATATACTACTCAGCTGTGAAAAACTAGCAAGGAACCATCTGTAAACTTTACTAGGTAAGAAAATCAAGGTTCAAATAAATCTTTGTGTTAAAAAAAAGGGAGGATGTGGGAATATGTATTTGTATTAGCTTATATTTGCATGAAGACCCCGCTGTTCACTGAATGACTAAATGTTGCTTGTGGAGCTGGAGGTGAAACAGTGATTAGGGGCCGTGGAGAGGGGAGGGGAACACAGATTTGCTCATTGCCTTTGAGGGGTGTGTGTGAGCATGCAACTTTTCAAAATATCAGCCTTAAAACTGCAATGTCGTTAAAACAAAGCCTCCTTTAAATGCAGCAGTTTGGGCTTGACTGTCACACTGGATCTTGCTTCAGCCTCTCGGCTGCGTGACCTTGGGTGAGTTACTCAACTTCTCTGCTTCGGTTTCTCCATCCATGGAATAGAAGTAATAACAGTTCCAACCTTGGGCAACTTGGATGATTAAATGAGATAAACTGCCCACAGGCAAGCAACCAGGGTGAACTGGTGGTGGCAGTGGGCTTCGTAAAGGCACTTCCCAGCCCTCGCGCTGCACTGATGACACCCCCAGGGAGGGGCACCCGCTGCCCCAGGTCAAGCATCCAGTGAACGTCGTGCCAGACCATAGCACCCAGCTCAGAGGCCGTCTCACTTCCTGCCCAGCAAAGGCTTCTTCTAGAAGCTTCTACCTACCATGGCTTTGGGGGTTGGTTTCACTGAGTAAACAGCCTCTGTGCCTCATTGTGTTCACCTGTGAAACGGGGCAATAACCCTCCTGGCTCTTTCTCATGAGGACAAGGTGAGGCTTACAGTTACTTAGGAGGGAACAGAGACCAAGAGACCTGTGATCTCGTTTGTGCGTCTGCCCTTACCCAGTGGAGACGTTTCTGAGATACAAGTCCCCGTCGATTCTGTCATGTGATTATTCTTTGAGAGAGGGCGGACTTGAGTAGGAGCATAAAACACCGGCCCCGGCTTGGGTGTCCTGGGATTCAGTTTTGTATGAACTCACTGAATTTCTGTTGAAGCCACCATTCCGCCAGCCTGGCAGACAACCTTAGTCTTGGTTCTTTAGGGCTGACCCCGCTCATGGAGTTGACACTGTGTCAACAAGAGCAGGTGATGTTGGGGCAGTGGGGTTGGGGCCCCTGAGACCTGGGGGTTTGGGGTGCTTGGGACAGGGTCTTGTAGTCAGGATCACCCAGTTTCCCTCTTGAGGTCTCTCTGACACCACCTTGCATGTCCTCTTCCTCCTCCTCCTCCTCAGTGTCATCTCTCTCTACGCTGTTGCTTCCAGCATGCTCCTGACCCGAGTATGGTGTCCCAGCTTCAATTCCCTGTTGCCCCTAAGGGCAATTACAGGGGTTGGGAAACTTTCTATAACGCGCCAGACAGAAAATGTCTCAAGCTTTGCAGGCTGTGTGATCTCTGTCTCAGTGACCCACCTGGGGTAGGTCAAAACAGCCACAGACAATTCATAAGTAAGTGGATGTGTCCCAATAAAACTTGGTTTCCCTAGTTGTGCTATTTTTGTGAATAATCAACAGAGTGAAATTGCAACCTCTGGAATGGGAGAAAATATTTGCAAAGCATATATCTAAGAAGGGATTAATATCCAAAACATATAAAGAACTCCTACCACCCAACAGCAAAAACACAGAGAACCCCCTAAATGGGTGAAGGACCTGAATAGGCATTTCTCCAATAGGTACATACAGCAAACGGCCAACAGGTACACGGGAAGGTGTTCAACACCACTAATCGTCAGGGATATGAAAATCAAAACCACAGTAAGATAATCACCTCACGCCTATTAGAATGGTTATTATCAAAAGCAAAGACAGCAAATGTTGGTAAAGATGTGGAGAGAAAGGAACCCTCATACCCTGTTGGTGGGAGTGTAAAATGGTGCAACCACATGGAAAACAGTATGAATGGTTCTCAAAAAATTAAACATG
Organism: Eulemur rufifrons; assembly: GCF_041146395.1. Taxonomy (NCBI): domain Eukaryota; kingdom Metazoa; phylum Chordata; class Mammalia; order Primates; family Lemuridae; genus Eulemur; species Eulemur rufifrons. The sequence goes on from NC_090996.1 coordinate 26,301,027, forward strand.
GAACTGCCACAAGATCCCGCAGTCTGTCTTCTGCGTGTGTCTCCGAAAGAATCAAAATCAGGATCTCAGAGAGGTATTTGCACTCCCATATTCGTTGCAATATGATTCACCATAGCCAAGGTATGGAAACAACTCAAATGTCCAACAGATGAATGGATAAAAAGGTAGCCCAGCCATCCAATGAACCGCCTGAAAAAGGAAAGAAGTTCTGACACGTGCTATAACGGGGATGAGCCTGGGGGACGTGATGCTTATATGAGGTACCTAAAATAGTCAAACTCATGAAAACAGACTGGAATGGTAGTGGCCAGGGGCTGGGGAGAGAAGGAAGTGGGGAGTTTTCATTCAACAGGTATAAGGTTTCACTTACGCAAGATGAGCACTTTCTAAAGATCTGCTGTACAACATGGCGCCTATAGTTAACCCGGTGTCTACACTTAAAAATGTGTTAGGAGGGGAATGGTGGCTCACACCTGTCATCCCAGCTACTCAGGAGGCCGAGCGGGGAGGATCCCTTGAGCCCAGGAGTTCGAGGCTGTGCCACTGCACTCCAGCCTGGGCAATAGAGCAAGACCCCTGTCTCTTAAAAAAAAATCTATTAAGAGGGTAGATCTCAAGTTAATTGTTACCAGGAGACTGAAAAGAAAATCAGATTTTCATCCTGGAACACTGGCTCATTTGTGAATCCTTTTGTAAGTCAAATAGCACTCCCTGATTTACCTTTGGAGGGAAGATGCATTTTCCTACACTGATTTGCCTAAAGCTACCTGTGCTCGATGCTCTGGCGTCATCAGATTCTTGACGGCTCTTCCATGACCATCCTGAATTTCTCTGTGTCCCCAGTGCTCCAGGTGTGTGGCTGAGGCCTCCTGCTCGGGACGTCCAGCTGGTCTGGCTGGAGGTCACGGTCTCACCACTTTCTGCCCGTGTGACCTTGGACAAGGTAGCCTCCCCTTTCGGTGCCTCAGTTGCCTAATTTGTGAACTGGGGAGAATGCCACCACCTGTGCTGGGGGGTGGTCACAAGGCTCAAATGAGGCAATGTGACATGCTCGCCACCGGGCCCGATAGAGGTGGGTGTTCAACAAATGGGAACCGACCTCCTGGTGTCATGCTCCAGTTATTTTGGGGAGAGGCTCGAGGCAACCGATTGGAGAGATGGTTGGCAGGTAGAAGGGACAGGATTCGGCAGGTTGAATTGTTCAGATCCCACTGACGTCTCTGAGCTTCAGTTTCCCCATCTGTGAAACAGAGATGACAAAGAGTAGCAACTTCCCAGACCTGCTCTGAGATGCTGCCTCAGGACCTGGCAATGCAGTAGGTGCTTAATAAATGCAGTAGGTTTACTGTTTACCTCTGCTGGTGACTTGTCTAGGTTCCCCCACCTGCCAGGACCCCCAAGGACAGGAAGCCATTCTTGGTGGCAGCAGCGAGGGGCTTCCATCCATCAGATCACTCAGGGAGAAAGTGTCACAAAGAGACGTCTTCTGCCAGAACCTCTCCACACGTGCCCAGAGCTTTGACACCAGTATCTGCTGGCGTTTATAACTTGGTCTCTTTTTCGCTGTCTCTGTTTGTACAGTTACCTTCTACCTCTGGCTGATGGTATAGGCTTTCCACTGTGATAACGTGTGACAAGTCCTTTAAGAATGTTTTTTGGGTTAAAAAATATATATATATGAGTTTGTTTAAAGAAAAATACTAAGCCAAGAAACAGTACAGGAGGAAAAACAGTACTCGAGTTTGGGGAGCTCTGGGGGTGCATGGTGAGTGCGGTCCTGGGATACAGAGCCAGTATCGTGGTAGGGAATTTGGAGCCGTGGGACAGGAAGCGGATATTGTACAGGGGTGCTCGGAGACCCTGTAGTTACTTAACATCTCTGGGCCTCAGTTTTCTCACCTGCAAAATGGAGCAGGGAGGGCAGGAGACTGGCTCAGGCAGAGCTTGGACAGTCACCTTTCTGGGCCAGAGCTCTACCTGTGGGTGGTGGACAGAGGTCACGGAGAAACTGGCCTTAAGTAACAGAAGCCCAGAGAAGGTGGCCAGCACCTGGCCTTGGCGTTCCTTTTCAAGTCCGCCCAGCTGGTGTTGCATGCCCTTGGCTGCCTGGGACAAGGGCGTGGGCGCTTTCCTCCCCATGCTGTCACCTCCTTTGCCCAGGGTCACCTCCTCTGCCTGTAGGGGATGGGAGTGGGAGCAGCGAGGCAACCTGTGCATCGCAACGCCCCACTCTGAGATGTGCGCTAAGGGCGTTGTGTCATTGCCATGGCGACCCAGTGACCTGGGGGTCATGCCCTAAGCCCCTGGTCCTCTCCTCAAACCAGCTGTGGGATGGTTTTTGTTTTGGTCATAATTAATGCTGAGCACCAACTGCATACTAGGCACTGTGCCAAGTCTGGGGATGGGGCAGTGACAGGCTGAGAAGGTCCCCACACTCCTGGAGCTCAATCCAGCCGGGGACACAGAGCTCCAGGCAGGAGGCCAGCAAAGGCAGAGGCCTGGGGGCAGGAACGAGCAGGGGAAGCTGAGGTGCAAGAGGCCGATGCCCTGCAGACCTGGAGGGGGTGGGGGAACGCCATTTTTAAGTTAATTTTTTATTTGTATATATTCATGGGGTCCAAGTACAACTTTGCTACATTGATATACTGCTTTTTTTCCCCCCTAAGAGAGGGATCTCACTATGTTGCCCAGGCTGGAGCGTGGTGGCCATTCATAGGTGCAACCATAGCTCACTGCAGCCTTGAACTTCCGGGCTTAAGCGATCCTCCTGCCTCAGCCTCCTGAGAGGCTGAGACTACAGGTGTGCATCCCTGTGCCCCCCGGGGGTGTGATTTTTTTTTAAAGGATGGCTCTGGTGGCCAGGTGGAGGTGGCTTTAGGAAGCTGAGTGGGACAGAGAGAGCTGCCGGGAGGCTGGGTGGGGGAGGGAGGCCACCCCCATCAGGTCCTGCAGCCAGGGCTCAATCCCAGCTCCAGGCCTGTGGGATGGGCCAGGGGAGCCTCCCTCCCTCTGCATACTCAGGGGACGCTGGCACCGGGGAGATGTCAGTCGTTCATTCTGGGGTGGGGCCACTACCCCCCGCCAGGCTGAAGGATCACGTGCTCTCCTCCCTGCCACCCTCTCCCCAGACCATCTGTCCCCTTAGATGTCAGGCGACGTCAGGACATCAGTAGCCGTGGGCTCGGGGGAAGCCTCCTTCCCGCTGCAGCCTGGGGGGACAGAGGACTGGGGGCATCTTCAGAGCGTGGGTCTCGCTCCAGGGGCCCCCTCTAAGCCCCTGGTAGGCACCTGGGGACTCCCAGGGCAAGGTCCCTTCTGGAGGGCCTCAGTCGATCCTTCTTGCCACCCCACAGCCTCCAGGGAGGGCGGCTGACCCCACCAGGGCGGTGCCAGGGAGCCAGCCCGGGGCTCAGTACCCAGCTCTGACCAGGGAGGAGACCCTGGTCTAGGAGCCAGACCAGGAGGCCTGGGTGTCCCACGGGACTTGGCTGACCCTTTTGCCCAAGGCATTCCCTCCCCTGGCTGTCTCTTGTCACCTTGTGCTCTCGGGTGACTCTTGTGACTGTTGGCAAATAGCTCCCCGAGGCAGACAGCCCCCTGCACATGATGTCCGAGTCTTGTCTGTGTAGCTGCTGGAGCCGCTGCCTATACCCCTGGGGATTGGCTTAGGATGTGGGTGACATTTGTCTTCATTAAGGTGCCTGGCTCTGGAGCCCGCCACAGGACCAGCCTTGTGTTGGGAAGTGAGCATCCCGTGGAACTCCAGAACCGGGTCGCCTCTGTTGTCCGCCTGCCCTCCTGGGCCCTTCCTGCTTCTCCGGGTCTCTCTAGAGCTCCAGAAGTGGGGTTCTGGGCTCTGTTCTTCCTCCCAGTGGGTGACACCGTGTTCCTTTTGTTGGCAGGAGTGGTCGTCCCACCTGCTGCTGATGCCATCAGTATCCTAGCGGAGACAGCAGAATAAATTCTGGGCCACCCAGGATCATTCAGTCACTCAACACACATTCCTTCGGCAGAACATTTTTATTAAAAACACAAACCGAAAATGTGCCCTTTGACCCAATGACCACACCTTGGGGACTCTCTCCTGTAGACAGGTCAGGGCAGCATCGCTGGTCGAGTGAAGGGCCAGAAACAGCCTAAATACCCATCCCTGGGGACGGGGTCATTACCTTAAAACACATCGCAGTTCGGCATCGACAGGGAGTATGAGGAGGCTGCTAAAAGGAATGAGATTGATGTCTCCGCATGGAATTATCCTATTTCTGTAAAAACGAAACAAACCGCATACTTGCAGATGGATGACTGTGCAGAAAGAAAGGTCCAGAAGGAAAACTGCCCGCTGGTTACCTCCCCTCGGGGAAATGCGGAGGTGTGGAGGGGACCCCGGGGGTTGCGAGGTTAGAGGGAGAGGAAGGAGATCTGGCTCTGTCTTTGTTCGCTCTTTGCTGTTCGGCTTATTTCAAGGAACATACATTGCTTCTGTAGCTCAAAAGGAAAATCCAACACAGTATATTTTTAGACACGTACAGAGGCTCTGCGCTCCCAGCGGCGGTGGCTGCCTTTGTCGAGCGTGGGGCTGGAGCCGTGCTCGGCTCTCAGGGACCCGCTGCAAGCATCGTGGGGTGGGTGCTTTTATCACCCTTGGTTTTTGCATGAGCACCCAGGCTCAGAGAGGTTGAGGGACTTGCCCAAGGGGGCACAGCACAGCTGGCAGGCGTCACAACTGGCGCCTGGGGACAGAGAGAGGGAAGGCAGGGTCTTTTGTCACATTATCAGTTACCAGTTGGGGAGGGCAGAGGGAGGGGTGGGCGATGAAGGAAGAACCGCAGCTGTCGAGGAGTTGGGTGGGGGCACCTACCTATGTTTGCAATGTCTGCGCGGTGCCGAGGCTCCTCCACCCACACAGGGAAGGGGACAGCCGGCTGTCCACATTCCCCAGCCTTCCCACTCAACTCGGTGTCTCTTAGCTCGAATCAATGTTCATGGGGCCGGGAGGAGACGAGCCACAAAGTGCAGTCGGCTTCCTTCCTCACCCCTCCTCCAGGCAGGAGCTTCCAGACGTGGACTGGGTCACATGCCTTGTCGGTCTGGCTTCCCTCTGTCACCGCCTCAACCGAGCCACGGGGTCCCAGGGCCCAGGGCAGGCCAGGGAGGACCACGCCTGCAGGTGGGCTCAGCTCTGGTGATGGCTGCTGGGTTCTCTCTCCAGAGCCTCGACAGATGGCATTGGACATTTTCCACACTAAGTGGCCTGGGGTGACACATGGGAACCGTGCCAACGTGCTCACCTCCACGCCCTGGCTAATGTTGAAGATGGCTGGAAGTATCTGGCTATGTTTAGTAACCCTATGGGGAAATAAGATTTTGTCGCTACTACGATAATTCATTCAACAAATACTTTGTGAGTGCCTGCTGGGCCTCAGGCGTGTCGTAGACGCTGCCTGTGGCATATGGTGTGAACGAAAGTCTCTGCCGTGCAGGGCTCATGTGCCAGCAGGGGGGAGGCAAAAACCACCCCGAGAACAGATGAATGGGCAAGCTGGCATTTGAGTGGACACGTAAATGATGAGAAGGAATCAGCCCTGCGAGGGTCTGGGAGAAATGGCAGCCAGAAGGAACAGCATGTGCAAAGGCCCAGGGGCAGGGAAGAGCTTGATGCCTTTGTGGGATGGGTGGGATACCAATGTGGGAGCAGCGTGGGAATTTCTGGCCATATTTAATCTACCACAGCAGGCTGTGACACCTGGGGCCAGCAACTTAACCTCTCTGTGCCTGACCTTCTTCCTCTGTGAACTAGGTCTTTTGGCATCTATTTCATAGAACCATTTGTGAGGATCAAACAGATGATGCCTCCAAAGTGCTTAGCATACTGCTCATTCCTTGGGAAGTGCCCAGCGAATAGGAACCACTGTTATTGCTGCTGTTACTAATATTATTTGGTAATTATCATGGGAACTTAGCAAATGTTGGATGGATGGATAGGTGGGCAGAGGGATGGATGGGCGGAGGGGATGGATGGGTGGATGGAGTGATGGATGGGTGGGTGGAGTGATGGAGGGACAAATGGCTTTTTTTTTTTTTTAATTTCATCTTGTTATGGGGGATACAGAATTGCAGGTTACATACGTTGCTCCTGTACTGCCTTTCCCCCCAAGTCAGAGCTCCAGGCGTGTCTGTTCCCCAGGTCGTGCGCGTTGCACCCATCATGAGGTATATATCCCTCCCTTCCCCAGCCCCCCTTCCCGAGTGAGCACCTTCAAGTGTTACCATTCCCCAAACGGTGCGCAATGCACTCATTGTGTAGGCATACCCCCATCCCCTCCCCCACCCCCACCTCAGTCTGATATCCAATTGGTGTCGTTCCCAGATTTGTATTTAGGTGATGATCAGGGGACAAATGGCTTTTGATGTTCAAACAACATGTAGTCCCGCTGACTTATCTGCTAATGATAAGTCATCTTATTTCATGGGGTGTACAATGAACAGCAGCTCTTTGCTGTTGAATTCAGACACCTTGATTTCTAAAGAGACCTGACCTCTTACTCAGTTTACTTTTTCATCCTCTATGTATGTTTGTGTGGGAAGATGGGAAGGGAGCGTGAGGGTCAGGTGATTGTGCTGCAGGCTTTGTGTGTAAGAAGTTACATTCAAGCTTGTGTGTGTACATGCACTAGCGTACACACACACACACACACACACACACACACATCCCTACCTCTCCAGACATAGCCAAACTCTGGCAGTTGTGACGAACAGCCAAGCTTGCCACTAGACAGTTAAGTGGCAAAAGGAGTTTGCCGACCCATGTTCCTCTGGGGCGGGCAGCTGTGAGGGGTGTCCCCGCCGCCCCCAGAGCAGGACCCACCTCTGCTCCTGAAGCCAGAGCCTGCGCCTGTCGGGCTGGGCTGCCCATCCACGGGCACAGGGCTGCTCGAGTGCTATGGTCGAGGGTGGAGGTGATCTTGGAAGAGATGGCCTTGGAAAGCATTTTGGCCCTGGGTTGGCCGGGTGAGCTGTGGGGGTGGGGGTGGGGACCGTTGCCACCTGCTAGTGTCATGTTTTCCTGCACCAGCCTGACACTGGGTGTGGGGGAGGCAGGGGCAGGAAGGAGGTGGGGAGGGTGCGGGGAGGGGTCTTGGTTCTCCAGGGCTGTGGCTTCAAACTACTGCAAACCTCATGGTGTCAAACAACAGGGTTTTAGCCTCTCCAGAGCTCTGCAGTCAAAGTGGCAGCAGGGCCCTGTCCCCTCTGAAGGCTCTGGGGAAAAGTCCCTCCTCGCCTCTTCCTGGCTCCTGAGGTTGTCTTGCTGGCAGTGCTGGGCGTTCCTTGGCTTGCAGCTGTGTCACTTCAATCTCCACCTCCCTCCTCCCATGGCTTCACTGTGTCTCTGTGTGTCCTCTTCTCTTCTTAAAAGGACGCCAGTCGTTGGAATCCCATGTGATCTCATCTTAATTTGATGCCATCTGCAAAGACCCTATTTCCAATAAGGGCACATTCAGAGGTTCTGGGTGGACCTGAAATTTTTGTGGACTGCATTTAACCCAGTGCAGGAGGGGAGGCAGAGGCAGGAGGTGGGACGGGAGAGAACCCAGGCTGCAGGACCCTGCAACACAGACCAGAAGCCATGGGCAGTGCTGCCCTAGGCTAGCGCAAGGACGGCCCCGTGATTCACTGGGGGCTCCGCACTGGCTCTTCCGCATGGGGCAAGGAGCCATCGAGCCAAAGGGATGTGCCCACCCGGTGCCCACACAATCCTCACTTCTGGAGCACATCCTGGGGACCCTGGAATTCCCTGCCCAGAAACACAACCCTCACACCAAAACCTCCCCAGGTGGCTTCCTGGATCTGCCCTGCTCAAGGTGGGCTGGCTCACCTGCATGAGCACCCCTTGGCCTAAGGGGCAGCTGTTTGGGGGGCATAGGGTGGTACCTGGACTTTCGGGCTGGGGTGCCTGTCCCTGTGCACAAGGTGGCTCGAGTGCAGAATGGAGAAGGTTGGGAAGAGAAGTCTGTAGAACATGAAAGGGGGCTGGGAGACTCCTAAATCCAGACCTGGCCTTCGAGGTTGTAGAGAAAGGTGTGTTTGTCAAAGAGGGAGCCTAAACGTGTTTATTTACACAGTACGTTACAACAGCTTGACTTACAGCTTTTCAACACATAGACACACATCCACGAGCCTCCATTTCTACCCTTGCCCTGGGCCTTGCACATGTTATGAGATGTGAGTCGAGTTGGAGGCATCTAGAAGCATCCAGACTCAGCCTTGGTCCTGTAACTGTCTGAATTATGTTGTGTGTGGGTGTGTAACTTTTCTTAGTCTACCTCATTAAAATATAAGCTTCATGAGAACAGGGACCTTTCCCGTCTCATCTTTAAAATGGGATTAATAATAGTCACTGCTTTCTAGGACTGCGGGGGAAGTGAAGGAGTTCATGGTTGTGAGGCAGAGCCCAGGGTCTGGCATGCAGCAAGCACACTGAGTGTTCGCTCTTGTCACTGTCATCTCTCTAGCCCCAGAACAGGCAACAGTGCCTGGCAGGCATGAGTGAATATTTCTGGAAGAAACGATGGTGTGTGGCTGAGGATGCAGAAAGCAGTGTCCAACCCTACTCTCGGGCTCAAAGACTTTGTGCCTGAAAGCAGGTGAGACCAGGGGGTTCCATGGTTCTACAGACAGCCCCAGAGGCAAGTGTGTGTTATCACATCCTAGTGCCCAACCTCCCCCAGCAAGGCAGTGAGGCCAGACTTGCATCTTGAGACGATTCCTCTGGATGCTGCGTGGAGCCTGGACTGAGAGAGGGGCAAGAGTGGATGCAGGGGAACCAGGAGGGAGGCCATTTTAGAAGGCCAAGGACAGAGAAGTAAGCTGCTTCCAGGGCTGCTGAGGAAGCAGATGGGCAAGACTTAGGCTGGGATCTGGGAGGAAGGAAGGGACTGGGAGGGCTCAGGGATGGTGCCTGGTTTCTAGTCAGCACCTCTAGACTGACGGATGGCAGACCCCAGACAGAAATCAGGTTTGAGGGATGGGCTCTTGAATTCAGTTTTGGACGAGTTGAATTTGAGGAGTCCCTAAGACATCCACATATTAGACAACCCAGGTTTGAACCCCTGATCACCTAGGGACAGTATTACCTGGGCAAGCCCCTGTCACCCCTCTGAGCCTCAGTTTCCCCATCTGCGAAATGGAGTATTTCATCAGGTGATTGTGAAGACCCTATGCAGGAATATAAGCAAATTGCCCACCACAAGGCACCATGTGGGAAAAGTATGTGTCCTTATTACAAAGCACTCCGTCAAAAGCAACAGACACACAAGGCAAACTAGCTTAAGCAGAAAAAGAATTTACTATTCTTGTAACTGTGTAAAATCCAGGAAATAGATCTGGTTCCCCCTCCAGCTGCATCTGGGGCTCAAGCATTGTCACAGGGCCACCATGTTTTTGAGGGCTCCGTTCTCTTTCTCAGGCACCTTCCAAGTGTGTTCCCAGTGGCCACCAGCTCAGCAAATGCAGTGGTGGGGGTGGGAGGCTCTTTTCCTATAGTTCTTGGAGAAAGTCTCAAGGAAGATTCTGATTGGCCCAGCTTGGTCATGTGCCCATGTCAGAGCCAATCACTGTGGCCAGACTTGGGTCACATGACATCTGGTTCCTGAAAGAAGCAGGCACGCAAAACCAGCCCAGCAGTGCCTGTCCATCATGTTCCCAACCTGTCCCATGGAAATTTCCGGAGGGGAAGAAACGGGAATGTAGTCTCTGGTGCACAGTAGGAACTCAGTTCACGGTGGTGGTTTTCATTAGGATTCTGGAGGTGGAACACGGAATGTCCCTCCATCTGTGTGTTTTAGAGTCCTTTATAGATGTGAGTTTTACCTCAATAATCCCAAGTTCAGTGGCATCCAGTTTTCCTTGGCCTTCTCCAGACAGTCGTTCACCACACTTGGGAGGTGGACATGAGAGATCTGTACTGGGGGCCTTGAGCCACCCTTCCTGCCCCGGGATGGAGAGGGGGTCACACTGTCCGTCCGTGGTCAGCTGTGAACGGGTCCCAAGCATCCCTGTCACTGACCAGGGACTCCCTGTGGCTCCGGGGGGAATTCCAGGGTCTCTGGTGTCCCCCACCAGCCAGATCAAGGGAGCAGGTTCTGCAGTTAGACAAAGACCTTTGCGGTTCATAACGTCAGGGAGAAAATTCCGAAACCTCCAGGCGAGCTGCGATGTGGACGCTCCTTTTTCGACAACCGGTTCTGATTGGAGCCGCCCGAGAACTCCCTGCCAATTAGCAGCCGCGCTGTGAAACCTGGAACTTTCCAGCTTAGCAACGAGAAATCTGGGAGAACTCTGGAACTAATTTAAGGAAAGGGGAAGAAAAATACCAAGAAGGGAATTAGCAGCCAAGTAATCAGGCTGCGTGTTTTATTATTACCTTTGCTGCCAAGACAAGTAATGAACGTTTTCAGCATTAATTACCAGCAGAGAGGGAACCAGCGAGATAGCTTGTCTCAAACTCCGGGGCTAATGTTTGTTTTTGTTTTGTTTTTCCTAAGCTACTGCTAGGGTAGGGATGTGAACAGAGCTAAAAAAGTGTGGTCAGAACAGGTACAATAATTAAAAAGCACACCGATCCTGGCAGCCACACCTTCCTCCCGGAGTCCCTTTGCCACTCTTTCTCTGGGTCACCTTCCATCCTGTGACATGGACACCAGCCTGCCTGACATGGGAATCAGAGTTCTGTGAGGCTTTGGAGGGTTTCTGGGATTCCAGATGGAGAACAGGTCGGAGGAGTCAGCGCTGTCGGTGGGGCCATTCGATGACTATTGAGTCTCATTTACATGTCACCACTGAGTCAGAGGCTGTGAAACAGAAGTGAATATCACAGACCTGCCCCTCCCCCCTCGGGCTGGCAGTCTAGCTAGGGGTGGGGGTGACTAGATATTAATAATCAGCTAATTATACAAATAGCCATGTGATTACAATTGTGCTGATGTCATGGAAGAAAAAGTGGGATGCTAGGGACAGGGTTATGGGGTGAGGGGAGGGTTAGCTAGAAGGTCTTGGGTTATCCTGGCCCTGCTTGGAATTGCATGGGGGTGGAGTGGGGTGGGTTCCAAAGGGAGGCTGGACCAGGTGGACAGGGGCAAGCCCACCAAAGGCCTCCCGGGCCTGCAAAGTTTAGTATTTATCCTAAAGAGATGGGCAAAATGAGAAACCATTTAGGTTTGCAAACTGGGCATGGAGGAATTAGATTTACAGTTTAGAAAGAGAGCTCTGGCTGTCGGGAACAGAGCAGACGGGAGGGGTGTGAAGAAGAATGTTGGGCCACAGACTCCTTGGAAGGCCACTGAGATGACATGTGGGTGGTACCTCCCAGGGGACCATAGGCACGAAGCCGCAGTACTTCTATGGGGCCCTGTTGATGGTACTCCCTAGCCAGCTCTGCCTCAAAGCCTGATTTCCTGGAAAACATCCATTTAGGTGCCTCCCTGGCTGCGAGATGGAGTGACCAGCGCATCCCAGCTGGCCCAGGACTTTCCTGGTTTTAGCACCTGAAGTCCCCAGTCCCAAGAAACCACTCAGTCCCTGGCAAACTGGGAAGACTGGTCACCCTACTCAGGAACAGGCTTAGATGGGGCATCAAGAGTCGGCTTCCCTCACCACAGGGGGCTTCCTGGTACCTTCTCCTCAAGCAGCCCAAACAGGCTCAGCCGCTAATTTGCTGTGTGGCCTCAGTGAAGTTACTTGACCTCTCTGGGCCGCTGTTTTTTCATTTGCAAAATAAAGTGTGACCCGGAGAGCTTTTCAGTCTCCTGGCAGCACTGATCTCCTGGCCCTGCTATGGCATTTCAAAGATTATGAAAGACAGGGGCCACGTACCAACAGTGTGGCCTTGGGCCACGAACGTAGCGCACCTCTCTGTGCCTAGCTTCGTCCTCCATAGGATGGAATGACAGGACTCACCTCGTGGAAACATGAGCACTGAGTTAAGTGAAATTCTTCTGTGTGTTTGCAATAGCTAGATACTCAGCAGTTAGAAAGTAGGGATGTTCTGGTTAATGAAAGTACGGGGAATTATGATGTCTAAATAGTGACCGCCAGTTTTTTCTAAAACTGGGATGTGATTAAGCACCCTCAAGTCTCAAATTTTGCAGTGGGTTCCTTATCACAGTATTGACAGTCCACTGAGATGCCCCTCACCCCTGAGAGTCTAGTTCTGTGAGGTGGAGACTAGGTCCTTTCGGCCACTGTCCTTCCGTAATAAACATTGGTTGAGTTACTAGAGGTCACATTATGTCCACTTTATAGATGAGAAAACTGAGGCTCAGGGAGTTCAAGGTCCTGCCATTAAGTGGTGAAGTCAGAATTTGAACCTGGGTCTGATGCAGGGTCCTGTTCTCTCTACTAATCGGCCTCTACTTCCTCAGGGGGTGCCCTAGGAGGCAGCCTTGGTGGGGGAGCCCCCGTGAAGATCTGGCTAGGGAGTTCTCCCAAGGGAGCAGCCTTTTGGACCGGACTTTCCCTTGCCACTAGTTGCCGTGGAGACGGTGAGATGTCGCAGATACATCTTAAGCCTGCTCTCGGGGATTGTCCCAGAGATGCCAGCAGTGGGTGGGCACACGAACCCAACACCCTCGAGAGAAGGGAAGGAAAAGGCTGGTCTTCACAATGAAAAGAAAAAAGTATAGAGCCTTGTGCACACAGCCCATCTGTCCCTAGCAGAGTGTGGCGCGACGAGCCCCGGGTCCAGCAATCACCAACTCTCAAGCCAGTCTTGTTCCTTCAGTGCCCCCTTCCCTCCTCCCATCCCAGATTATTTCAAAGCAAATTCCAGATAGGAACCATTTCTCTTGCAAACATTTCAGTACATAACTCCAAAAAATTATTTTTCTGCCGCCATCACACCTACTAAAACTAACAGTAATGCTTTTAATATCAGCAAGTATCCAGTCAGGGCTCAAAAAAAAAAAAAAAAAAAAATCAGTATCCAAATAAGGTTTGTATGTGGCCGTTGGGATGTCTCTTACAACTCTCTTAATTTGTAGGTTCTCTTCCCTTCTCTTTTTCTTCCCTTGCAATTTATTTGTTGAAGAAACTGGGTTGTTTATTCTGTAGTTTCCTACAGTCTGGATTTTGCTTATCGTCTCCCCATAGAGATGTTATGTTTCTCTCTCCCTATGTTTCTTATAAATTGGTAGTTAGATCTAGAAGCTCACTTACATTCATGTTCTTTTTTTTTTTTTTGGTATGACTTACTTCCTAGTGGTGGTTTCGTATTTCCATTCAGAGGCCCATAATATCTGGTTGTCCCTCTCTGTGATGTTAGCAACAGTGATCATCATTGTCTAGATACATTATTTCATTAGATTTTGAAATGGCGGGATACTAATTCTATTAATTCTGTTTTTGTTAGTGGAAATACGTCTAGAAAGAGTATCAACTTATCAACTACTTGGCTGTCATAAAGTACAGTCCATACCTAAAAGAATAAATGCTTCTTTCCCTTTATCCATCAGTTTTCAAAATGAGTTGGTTTCCTAACATCTTCCAAAGGTGACAGATGAGTTTATATTTTTCTTTATTTTTTTAAGTGTCATGGTGAGCTCGTTGATTTGGACATACATGCAATGTTTCCATCCACCGCAGTCGTTATGCTCACTGATGCTCAAAAACTGACTGATTTTTGGCCAGTGGGAGTCTCTTCACATTGTCCCCTGCTTCCTTTTGGATGTGACCCCAGAAGTCATTGACAGCTTTAGAAACCATAATCCGGGTATTGGAGGTGCTTCTGAAAGAGTCATTATTTCTAACCTTTCGGTGGACAGAGCTAGCAAACGTGCTTTATTTTGTAGGACAAAATACAGCAAGATTTCATACTGATGCTTCCGATTCAAATTTGGGGTTATGGGGTTTTCACCTGTCTCTGTGATCTAACACGTGCATCTCCTTTCTTCTGTGACCGTATGACAAAGCCCGTTTCTAAAAGCAAAGCTCCTCCCTGTATCTCCCATCGAGCTGGAAGCACACAAGAAGGCACTGAAGTCTCTCCCTCAGAAATGAACCTCTGGTGAGGCTGTTTGGAAGTGGCCCTGGGAGAAGCCCACTTCCGGGTCACAGGAGATGGCGTTCTCGTGGCAGATGAGCCACCTCCTTCCATTGTCCTGTGTGTGGATCCTGACATCTAGCTGTTCTCCATCCTGGCTGCGCATCAGAACAACGTGGGGACTTACAAAAACCTCTGATGCTTGTCCCTGTCCCCCTTGTCACAATGAAGTCAGAATCTCTGGGGCTGGGACCCTACCATCATTTTTTATTTATTTATTTATTTATTTATTTATTTATTTAAAGTCTAGGTAATTCTAAGGTGCAGCCAGGGGTTAGGATCACTGCCCTGGTCCTTGCTTTTCAGCAGAGGGAGGAGAAGGAAGTGAGGGGATGACAGAACTCTTGCCTTCAAAGCCCATTAGTGTGGGTTTGAATTCCGCCACTGCCAGGTTCTAGCTGGGAGGTCCCTGCACCAGCACTGACCAACATCTGCGACGTTCAAATGGTCTGTGTCAGCTCTGTCCAATGTGGCTGCCACTAGCCACATAGGGCTCTTGGGCACTTGAACTCATTGCTAGTAAAACCGAGGGAGTAAATTTTAAAATTTATTCCATTTTAACTAATTTACACATAGATAGGCACAAGTGGCTAATACCTACCGCCTTGGACAGCACCACTCTCGAAAATGACCTAATGTTTCATGGCTTCACTGTCTATGAAATAAGGAATAATAAGGGTTATTTCAAGGGGATGTTGTCAGGATTAGAGATAATGTATCTAAAGCACCTGGTGCACACAAGGCACACAAGGCACACAATGTTGCTTGTTTTCTTTATTAACATCAGCCTGACACTTTAAGGAAAAAAAAAAAAAAAGGCTTGTCTGGAAAACAAGTGCTCAGAAGCACCCCACCACACAGGCTAAAAATTCCGAGCCATTCCGGAGAAACTCTCAGAAACGATTCCTTAATTGTAGAAGTTCAAATGCAGCAGGAGGTTATCAGTTACAAGGGCTGTATTTCATTACAGATCTAGCCGCAGCTCAATAAATTAAGCAATCACTCAAAATAACATGTTGCTTTAATCCCCTGTCTTGGAACAATTCCAAGCTGTTTGGTTTTATATTAGCACAGCCCAGAAAGGCGACTCACATTGGACTCTTTTCTTTCCCCTCAATTCATCAGCCCCTCTCTGGAAACATTTTGCATCTCCAAGCCAAGCGCAAGCTTCCTTTTATCAAAACTGGAGCCTTTTCCATCCTCTAGCCTTGACACGTTCCACGTTTCATACGCTGAAATTACTGGCGGGTTTATCTGCAACCGAGACAGAAAGGGACACCTCTTAGCAGCCCAGTTCTGGGCAAGTAAAGCTAACTCTCAGTGGCTTTTCCATTCTCATCTCTCTGGTGGTGTATAATCTCACAGTAGAATTTTGTTTCCCCTAGAAACTTGGCACGGGAGGTGTCAGCCTGGGAACATATTTGTTTGTGTAAATTAAAAGAAGAATATGTTGTGACCATATTTAAGTTCTAACTGCTCTAAAGAAGTAAATACTGACTCACACAATGCTTCTCGCTGCACCATGCTGGCTCACCTCCTCAGACTCTGCCTTTGTTTATAAAACCCAAACTAATGAGAGAGCTCTGAATGGCTTATCTTCTCAGAAAGCTACAGGGACAATCTGGGAGGCCCTGTCCACCCCCAAGCAGGCCCACAAAGAACATCGACTTACCTCTTCTGGAATTGGCTTCCCCTGACACTGCAGCCTTGCTGGGGTGGGAAACAGTGTTGGAAACGGGCACCCACACACATGCATTGGGCGTGCGAATGATAGCAACCTTTCTGAAGGGCCCTGGATAATAGCTGTAGAAATGTAAAATGTACATATCCTCCGACTGAGAAATTCCACTTCTAGGAATTTATCCTACAAGTATACTTGGCCACTTGCCAAAGACTATATACCTTATAAATGCGAAGTCCTGGAGTTAACCGAAATGTTGGCCAGTAGGGGACAGGTTAAGTACGATGTGATGCTAAAAGTCACTAGAAAGAATGAGGTGGGTCTTGAGAGCTGTCAGGATACATTGTAACACCCAGACTTTCTTTATGAGAAAAAAAAGTGCACATCCTTGAACATGCTTACAAAATTTACAAAGATTGTGCAAAGTACCCACAGTGGTTACTTCTTAGAAAGTGAGGAGTTAGAGAAAAACTGCAAAGGGCAGACCCTTTATTTCCCAACTTACTCTCTTTTGTGCTATTTTTCTTACCATAAACATGGTTTTATTTTTTTTTTTAATTTGGGATAATTACACAACATACAATGGTGTTTTAAAAATCATTTCCACACTCTGAGCTAGAGCAGTATTAATACCACAATACTACTCTTTTCATTGCATGCTTGTTAGGACAATGGAGTGGGGGGTGGGATTCTCTGCTTTTCTGATTTCTTTATGCAAATACACTGTAGTGGGCTAGATGGTGGCCCCCAGACAGATGGAAAGTATGTCCACTTGCCAATACCTGGAATATTACCTTATATGGCAAGAGATGTGATTAAGGATCTGGAGAGGAGGTGCTAATTCAGATGGGCACTAAATACAATCGGTGTATCCTTATAAGAGAGAAATAGAGGCTGACACAGAAAGAAGAGGAGGCAGAAAACGGAGTGATGTGGCCACAAGCCAAGGAATGCCATAGCCACCAGAAGCTGTAAGAGACAAGGAATGAATTTTCCCCTAGAGCACCTGGGGGAGTGTAGCCCTGCTAGATTTCCAACTTTTGGCTGCCAGAACTATGAGATAATAAATTTCTGTTGTCTTAAGCCACCTGGTTTACGGCAATTTGTCACGGCAGCCCAAGGGAATGAATTTATAACCTGACTTTCCTAATACCTACTAAAAGCAAGAAAAGCACTGGTGCTTTAGGAAACAAGTTTGGTAGGCCCGTGTGTTTTGGCAAACACAGTTCATTGCACAGATATTTACTGAGCATCTATTAGGTGCCAGGCACCGTTCTAGGTGCTGAGGACAGAGCCAGCAGAGAACACAACGAAAATGCCTGTGTGCTGGGAGCTGACATTTCAGTGAAGGAGGCAGACGGTAAACAAAATAAACAGAACATGGAAGAGGGGCCAATGGCAGTCGAAGGTGCTAGAGAGTACCAGAAAGCAGGGAAGGGAGACAGGGAGTCAAGGAAGGGGATATTGCCGTAGAAGCCTGAAGGAGGTAAGGGCACCTCAGGGAAGACCGGTAGCCTGGCATAGGGGACAAATATAGACCTTGACCCTATGAGTGACGTGTTGATTGGACCAGAATAAATAGGAAGGAGCTCCCTTTTCTCCCCGCCTCCTCCCTTCCCTGCCTCCGCCAGCTCTTGCTGCCTGCCTGCTGCGTGCGTTCCCACACTCGGTGTCCCCCCTCAGCGGGGAGCAGTCACGAATCATTACAGATATAACGTGGTGGGCATCAGCGCAGAGGCCAGGGTGGGGAGGTGGGCGTGGGTTGGGGATAAGGTCGGGGAGATGGAAGCAAACCCAGGAGGGGAGGACGTGGGATCCGAGCACACATGCTGAGCTCTGATTCAGCAGGAAATTACCTGGAGGGACCGTGGAGACATGTCTGGGATGCTTTTATTCTTAAGGACAGCAGGCGCACCGGAACAAGAATATGAGTTCTGAAGGTGACCTGCCCTACCCCTTTTAGTTCCACACAATCCATGAAAAGGAGAACAGTTCCCAAGCCCTGAACTGGTACACTTTGGGCTGCAACGGAAGTTGATCTGACTGAGGTAAAATGGGAGATTTATTCACTCGATAGCTGCGATGAGGAAGGGCAAGAAGCTGAGCTGCTCCAGGATCCAGGGCCTGGACTCGTAAGGTCAAGTTCTATATTTGTCCCTCTGGGGTCTTCTCCTGCCCCGTGCCCCACCCCATTTCTCATTTCACCTTCTTTCCGCTTCCTGGCCTTAGTCTCTGGGGCCACGGGTAGCACCAAGTCCACCTCCTTAAAGCCTGGATGCCAGAGAGGGGGGAAAAAAAGCTTCCCTGCCCCCAGCTGCTTAGATAACCTTGGATTTACCTTGCGTGGGTCACATGACCACACCTGGACCAATCACTGTGGCCTGGCTCAGGAGTGCCCTGCTGTGATTGGTCAGATTGGGTCACATGGCCATGTTTGGCGCCATTATGGCAGCTGAGGGACCAGACTGTGGGTGCCATGTTTGACCATATTTCTGTGGCCTGGCAGGTCTGTTACTGGAAGTGGGGAGAGTGTGCCGGCAGGAAAAAAAATAGAGCCACCTACATCTTCCAGGGCCTTCTATGCTGCTTCTCCATTCACGGTGCTGAGAATTCTTATTCATGATCCAGATTCTGCTTTAAGATCCTACTCTGGCTGTCTACAAACCCGAAAGCTGCCAGCAGGACTTCCTCGGACCTGTTGCTGTTATTCTTTTTTGTCCTTGTCATTACACTATTTTAATCAAATTTAAAATTGTTTTTCATCTTTGGTTTGTGATTGCCTCTCCCGGCCCTAAGGGTAGGAACCCTGTCTTGTTGATTGCTGTATAGCTCATGCCTCGTCTGCAGCACTCCATAAAGCAGGTACACAAGTAGTGAACAAATGAATGAACATCCCACGGAGAAGGGAGGCGCTACAAGGTCCTTATCTGTTTTCTCCTCAGTGAGGCCCTCTCTTCCTCCTCCTCTGAACCTTTCTCAGTCGTACTGTGTACCCTTTGATGACAAAGCTCTGGCAGTATGAGTGCACCTTGGTCCTGTTAGTATGAGTTGGGTGTCATACCAATGCACACTGAAGGCTCCGAATCTCTGGGTGTCTTGAGTACATAAGATGATCAATTCTTGGGTTAAGAGTCTGGATAAGCACAGGAAATAGGGTTCACTGGGTTAGTGGAGGCTGTCCTTTGACAAGGATAATGGAGCTCTATCTGAGCTGGGAGGGATTTTGCACCACAATTGGTTGCCAGTGTCTACCATGGCCACCTGTTTCTGTTGGGCATCCCTCAATCTGCGGCTGCTCTGGACTGTTTGCTCACCAGCAGGCCTGTGTTCTTAAGACTGCAGACCTGTCATCTGCTGGGATATCAAAGTACACTCAGAATCCAGGACAAAATGGTGCAGCCAAATAAAACAACTGTGGGCTCCTAGGGAAGAAGGCTTAAGACAAATGGTTTTTTTTTTTTTTTTAAGTGCTTATGACCTACATGTCAGCTAGGGTCATCTTACTTTTGGAGATTCAAATGAAAGGGACTGGAATCTTGTCCCACATGCCATGGAAGACCCAACTTTCCTTGGAACCTTTCCAGGGATTGGGGGTGAGGGGTGCTTACGTCTCTCCCAGGCACCCAAGGCTCTAAATTCCTGAGTCCACTATAACAGCTCGGCTTAGGCACCGTTTTGCCAGCCTCAGGGCAAGGCTGGCCCTCATGGGCACAGAGCCCATGCAGTCACACCGGGCCACACTTGGTTTAATGCTCTGCTGTCGCTGTTTTGAACTTCATCATGATTTTGAACAAAGGCCTTCACAATTTCATTTTGCCTTGGGTCCCCCCAATTAGGTAGCCAGTCCTGCCTCACCTAGGGGCTATTCCTTTCCCACCCCATGTTGATTCTGCACCAATTCCTCCATTCTCCCCACATCCCATGACACAAGGACGTGGGTGTAGGAGACTTTGAAGATTTGGGACAAAAGAAAATGTTGACCTCTCAAGCCAAAGAAACAAAGTGTGATGCTTGAATTGGCTTTAAAACACTCAGCGGGAAATGAGAGAAGAGGGAAGGAGGAAGAAAGAAGACAGACAAAAGGCTGAGAAGTGTGGAAGCTGGTTGATGGGCGCCAGATGCTTGTTACAGCATTTTCTCTACTTTCAGGGGTGCTGGGAAATTTCCATAATACAAAGTTTAAAAAGGCAACGTAAGACCTGTCTCTGGCAGTTCCCCAAAATGTTAAATATGGAGTTGCCTTATGACCTTGCAATTCCATTCCTAGCTATATACCCGAGAGAAATGAAAACATGTCCACACGAAGACTTATAACGTGAATGTTCATAGCTGCATTATTTGTAAGTCAAAAAGTATAATAACACGTATGTCCATCAACTGACGATAGATCAACAAAATGTGGTCTGTCCATGTAACATTAATAGAACATGGTTCAGCCATAAAAAGGGATGAGGCACTGACACATGCTACAACATGGCTAAACTTTGAGACCATTATGCTAAGACTTTTGAAAGGAGCCAGTCACAAAGGACCATATCTTGTGCGATTTCATTTATATGAAATGTGCAGAATAGGCAAATCCATAGACACAGAAAGTAGCTTAGTGGCTGCTCAGAGTTGGGGATGTTGGAGGCTTGAAGTGGGGGAATGAATGCTAAAGGGTCCGGGGTTTCTTTCAGGAGTGATGAAACTGTTCTAATGTTGATTGTGACAATGGTTATGCCTTAAGATAGTTTTCATTTTCGCTTTAGAGAAGTGCCTTCCACAGCCAAAGTGCCCCGTTGAGGTATTTTCCTAAACTACAATACTTTCTTGCCTCTGTTACTCAGTGGACAGCTATTAAAATTAGAATTTAAAAATCCCCAGGGTGTTCTATCATGGCAGTCACTGATAAGTCCCAATAGTTGTAAGTTCCAAGAGCTTCAGAACTCCCTCAGGGGAGGGGGAGGAGCCAACTCAGCCCCTCCAGAGACAGTGGTCATCTGTTCTGAAACCTAACTCTTCGTCACCTCACAGGTGGGGAGAGAAGAACCTTGCCAGGGCCAAGTTCACAATGTTCTGACTGAAGAACAGGCATTTGGTCTGGAAAGGGGTCAGCAAACTAGCCCGTTGGCTGAATTTGGCCCTCTCCCTGTTTTTGTAAATAAAGTTTTATTGGAATACATAGCCACGTCCATTCATTTATGTGTTGTTGGTGACTACATTCAAGTTACAAATGGCAGAGCTGAGTGGCTGCAGCAGAGACCGGATGGCCTGCAAAGCCTAAAATATCTACCATCTGGCCCTTTAGAGAAAAGAGTTGCTGACCCTTGGGATGAAAGATGAACCCAAGCTCATCACGTGCTGGGTGCGTGACCTTGGACAAGTCAGTTCAAGCCTGTTCTGGGCCTGTTCTCATCAGTAAGGTGGGAATAGTTAACAGGTCCTCCCTTACGTGTTGCTTGTGCAACTAAAAGGACTTAACACGTGTACAGTGCCTAGTACATACAAAGCACTCAACGATACATCAGTGGTTACAGTATTTAGAAAATCAGGGTGACAACCCCTTCATAGGGTGGTTTTCTGAAATGATGAACCATGCTTGTGAAGATGGCTGTCAAGAACAGTATGTTTATTGTTATTATAAATATCTTAAATGCTTCTGAAATGATTCTTTGGTTCTTAGTAATATTTAGACGTTGGAGTTTTGAGAGTGTAGATGAACTTTCAGAGGAAAAAGGATAATCTTTACTCCAAACCCTTTCATCTAACCGTCCAGGAAACTGTGAACCTTGACCCCTGGCTAGGTCTTAAACCTGCCTAGAGCTAAAACCCGAGTATTCTTTGGGCTGTACTCAGCCTGTTCCCTGATCCAGGCACTCGCGGAGCCAGGCCCGTATGTCTTTAAATACTTGTGTTGCCTTTGAACTCCCCACCAGATCCTGTTAGGCAGTAATCTACTGCAAGGTGTGGGCACACAGGTTTGGGGCAGGGGGAGGGTCTTGGGAGACCCTCAGGGGCTGTCCAGAAGCCTGCTGGGCCAGGGGGACTGACAATTGACCCTGCATTACTGCCATGCTTCTCTGGACGGTGTCGTTTAAGTAGGTTTGGTTCAGAAGCTAGAGCGGTGTCCCATTCATTGGCTTTACAACTATTAACTGAGCATCTGCTACAGACTAGGCCTGAGAATACAGCAGTGAAGGACTCACGGCTAAATGAAGGACTCACGGCCAAACTTCTTGCCAGCCCGAGCCTCAGATGCTGACCGGGCCCACCTGTGGGCTGGCGGCAGCTGATAAGTGAGATGAGGTGTGTGAAGCGCTCAGCACAGAGTACAGGCTTGGCACTATCACCGATGTTCTCAGCCTGCTGTGACTGTCGCATTTCATCTCACAATGATAGTTCACATTTATTATTCTTATATAATAGTCAAGACTTATAGAGCGCAGGGCGATGCCAGGCGCTTGTCCTCCATTCTTTGCAGACGTTTGTGTATTTCCTCCTCACCGCACCCCTATGTAGTGCCCTGTTATTCTAGTACCTGTAGATGGGGGAAACTGAGGCACCAAGAGGAGAAGTAACTTACCAGAGGTCACACAACCAGTGCACAGAAGAGCCTAGATTCAGACGTGGGACAGCTGGCTCCCGGATCTGTGTTCTTAACCTAACTATTATCAGGGGTCAGAAAACAGTATCCCAAAATACGGTGCATTGACACGCTGAACTGGCTCAGGGTCTCTCTGACATTGCTGCTCCTGTCTCTCATCCCCTATCCCTCCCAAAGCAGGGGAGAAGGCCGTTCTCTGAAGCCCTCTCAGCTACCCGGAAACCAAACCTGCCAGAGGGGAACACAATTGCCTTTGATTCCCTCCCTGAGATTTCATTAGCCAGACATTAATACTCGTATCACAGAGAAAGGGACTGGAATTAAAACCCCCTCTGCCCCCAGGAGCCCAGATGCACTGTCCCAAACTGTCCTCTGTTCTCCGGTCCCATCCAATTCCCAAAGAGAATAATTCGCTGACCACTTCGAAGCACTGGGCCCATTCATTCCCCCTCAAAATCAGTAACTACCCCTCAAAATGGCACGTTACCCCATTTGCCCTCACTATGGAGAAGGGCACAGGAACATCTGGACCTCGCTGGGTTACGCGTGTTGAATGAGTTTGTGTGCCTTTTTCTCCTATCAGTCTGCCTGTTGTCCGCCATCGTCAGTGAACCTTTAGAGGGCAGAGGGGAAGCTTTCCGCTGGCTCCTACCCTGTGTGTCGACACACTCCCGAGACGCGCACACACGGCCCTTCCTGAGATCCTAACGCCAAGCGTTCAGTGTGAAATTTTCACCATGACAGGGGATTATTTGTTTCTTTGCTAGTTCTTTTTCTGTCATCTCTGACTCAAGTGTGAGCCCCGCGAAGGCAGGGGCTGTCTTGCTCCTGGCTGTGCCGCCGGCTTAGCACCCAGTAGGTCCTCAGCAGACATCTGTCCAATGAAGGGAGGGCGTAAGCAGGTGTCCAGCCAAAGCAATAGCCACAGTTCTCTGAATTTCAAGCCTGTGTGGCTTAAAGGTTGTTTTGCGGGAGTCCCCAACAGCTCAGAAGAAGGCTTTTCTCACCTGGGGTTCCCCCAACCATTGTGCAGGTGGGGAGTATTTAAGGGGCGCCTGGGGCCCAGCCCCCATCCTGGCAGGCTGCAGGGCAGGGGTGTGGGGTGTGCTCTGGCAGCTGCCTGCCCTGCTGGCCTCTCAGTGCCTGCCACCCCCCACCCCATGACACAGCAGAAAGTGAAACCAGAGTCAGCCCCTGCTGGCTGGGACCCAGCACCCACTGTCTCCCTGCAAAAGCACCATCCTGGGGGTTCTGTGGGGAGCCTGTTGGGCAGGTGCCCCTGGAGGCCAAGGGTGCGATGGGCCCCTGCCCGTCCCAGGGCTGCTGGCGCCCTGTCTGTGAACCATCACAGCTGTCTGTACTGAGCCTCATGAACCCGGCGAGCCTCACACTGCTCTAGACAGAGGGTTTGTTATTCTCCCATTTTGCTGAGAAAACTGAGGCTCAGAGAGGTGGCCTGGTTAGAAAGGAGCGTGGTGGGTCATCGTGACCTTAAAACGAGACACATATCTGAGCTGTGGGTGGGTGCGGGGGTGGGGGTGTGAGGTGTCCCAGTGGTGGTGGTAAGCAGGGAAGGGTGGCTTCCTGCCCCCACCAAGGGAGATGCGAGACACCCAGATCTGTCACAGCTGAAGCCCCCCCATGGCTGTGAATTGGGAACCCACCCCCTCCCCCACACCTCCCCACCCCAGCTTACATGGGTGCCGAAAATGCCTAAGAGAAGTGAGAATTCTTACAAAGTGGACCTCTGAAACTTTACAAACTACCATCTTGATTTCTTGTCCCATCCTCAGGCTACTTTGTATTATATTTGTTTACTATTTTTCTTTCAAAAAAAAATCACTTTTTTTTCTTACATAAATGGATGTAAGAAAAAAAAAAAAAGGACCCCCATATCCCTACCCTAAATGGAAAACCAATTGCTTGCCCTAAATAGAAATTAGCTGTGCAAAGAAATATCTATTAGAATAATTTTCATCTTTAGTCAGGTACTACCTAAAATCATCGAGCAGGTGTGCACATCACACCTGGGAGACTTGTGTGCAAGCCATGTGTCTCACGCATGGGGATCAGGTGGCCCAGGGCGGTTGACTCGCCTAGGGTGACAAAGCAAGACAGTCGCAGAGCGTGGGCTGCTGTGCAGGCCTGGCTGAATCCAGAGACCCAGGCTCAGTGCTGGGCTGCCGTCTCCCCCGGTTGCATCTGCATATCAGGCACGTTCCTAAATATTACCATGAACACCTTCTTGTTTAATGCTTTGACTTCCCCGTTTTCAAAGCACCTTCAGAGCTTGTACGTCATCTGAGCTCATTATAACATTCGATACGTCCAAGAACCCTTTCAGAGCAGGGGAAGTGTTGCCCCTTCCTTGGTGGATGGGGAAACTGAGTCAGAGAGTGGGAAACTGTCCCCACTCAGGAGCTGGCAGGTGAGCTGAGCAGGGACTGCCCAAGGCCTCCTGCCAAGGCAAAGCTCCCAGAGGCCCTGCTGGAAGGGCCAGGCCTTGTCAAACAGGTCACACTTGTTCTTTTGCACTTTCCCCACCTCCCGACAACCCCCCAAGCACGGGCTGCAGCCATCCTCCTTCCCAGGCCTGATCTCCAACGTCTGCCCCCAACAGCAAAAGCTTATTTAGCAACCAGCGTCTTTGTATTTTTCGTGGTGGTGGAAACCGGTTCTGAGCGCAGGAAGGGAGATCTACCAGGGACCCGAAGGAACTACCCCGAGAGAGTTTGGGGAACATCTTTCTTCTTTTAGTTGCTGGAAGAACTCAGAGCTGCTGTCTTCCCGGCCCAGGGACCCCCGAGGAATACTGCAAGAGCAATAAGGATTTTTAGGGGCATTATGATAGTGGAATGGAAACACATCTGCCCCCAAAAGTCCCTCATTTTCCCTGCGGTAACGAAGCAGCTGGCAGGAAGTGGTGGCTCTCGGGGCACCAAGAGCCAAAACTAAAAAGGAAAAAATGTACAAAGTTAGAGCAAACTTTAAACAAGTGAGCGCTTTCATAGTGTACGGCGGCTCCATGCGGGCTCCCGAAAGGGACCTCGTCTTCTCAATAATTGGCTAAATGTGTTTCAGTGCAGCGGCCTCAGTATGTCCAGAAAATCACAGATCTATAACCTGAAACGGTTACACGGATGAGTCCCTAAAGCCAGGCGCCTTGCAGAAGCCTGTGATGGTTCCCCCTGAAACCCCAAGTGATTTTTCCAAGCCCTCATTAACGATCTAAGCAAATAACAAAGCCTTTGATACCTCCTCTCCTCTGGAATGTAAGAAAGTTCATCCACTTGGAAACCCAGATGAAAATACCTGGTTTCCACAGCCAGACCCCGACTGAAGGTCAAAGGCTTGGGTAGGGGAGTTGGGTGGTTAGCGCTGGTGGGCAAAAGAGGCAAATTCACAGCTAAGCTCCCGGGGGCCACCACTAAATCCTGAGGATTAAGAAGTCCAGGGCCATGGCTTCCCCAGGGCATATGATCTTCAAGGTCCCCACAGACGGGTGCCCCTGTGCCAGCCAGCACCCGAGGGCTTTGAAAGGGTTAACCCCTCCACCTCGATGACACCCGAGGAGGAGGCTGCTCACTCAGCAAGCTGGCGTATCACACTGGGCCATCTCCAAGAGGACAGGGCCTGAAAACAGCCTCTGTGAGTTCTGTGAATGGAAGTGGCCTTATCGCCATCAGAACGAAAATGGGAGGAAAAGCCTTTCCCAACACAGAACCAACTCCCCAAGTCACTCGCTGGCTCCTTGGCACCCGTCTTGTGGCCCCGAAGCTCTGGCAGGGACTCCGGGCATCTGTACCAGCGAGCACCCGGCCATCTCAGCCAGGCCAGGGAGGGAGTGATTCTACCCTTGCCATGTGACAGCCGGGCAACCCAGCCCAGATCTCTTCTTTCAAGTAGCACCTAAAATATTCTCCGGGTGAACCTGAGGCTAAATATGGCATGGCCTACAAGTGCCCGGTCTGGACCTTTTAACGCCATTCTAAGATACAATCGGGAACCCACGAGGCGTTTTGGTGGCCTGGAGTCCAGTTACTGGGGCCAAATGGGTGTCCCATGGGTTTGGCTGACTCAGGGCTGGGTGCAGCTTCCTGGAGCGGGCGCATTCTGATGCCAGGGCAGAGTAGGCTGCAGACTGCTTTCCTGCATGTTTTAGTGAGAATGCCTGCCCTGTTCTCTCTCTCGGCTGACCCCCAAGGTGGCTCAGTTGCTGGCTGCCTTATCTGCCCACCTGGCTCTCCCTGCAGGCCCGGGTTTTCCTCCCAGCCCGATGAAAGAGAAGGGCTCAGCTCCCCGGGTGGGTGGGAGGCCCCACGTGGCCACAGAAGAGCCCAGCAAACAAATGCTTAGATGCGCTGTGTGCTCAGTTGCTGGCCAGGTGCCACGCCCCCTTGGCCCACCCCAAATGGAAGGATCGCAGCCCTATGGCTAGAGAGTGAGGGCTGCAAAAGCCCCGCTCTGCATCTCAACCTCCTGGAGCCGCATTTGCACTCGCACAGGGCACATTTGCCCAGAGCCTGTGGGACAGTCTCATCTTTTCCCCTTTGAGCATTTGGAAGGCTGTGCTTAGCAAAGTGGGGTTCTGCCTCCCCCCAGATCCCCCGTGGTCACCGGGCTATGAAACCCTGCAGCGTCTCTGGGGAGGCTGCCCTTGGGCGCCAAACACCCCACCTTCTGGCTGAACTGTTGCAGGCTGTGGACCAGGAGGAGACCCCCAGGCACCTGTCTGGGCTTGTCTGGGCTCTAGTAGCGGCTGTAAGGCCATGTCTGGGCCTCGGCTGGCAGCAGTCCAGGCCATCTTGGGCACAGATGCCAGTGCCAACAGGCTGGGCACCAATCTCATGTGTGATTCCAGCAAGAGGGACTAGTTCTCTGCACATCTCTGAGAAAACTTTCACACCACACTGCACAGCTAAACGCAGGCTCAAGCCAGCCACTCATTCCTCGCCCTGCCTAGGCCAAATCCTCAAGGAAAGCCTAAATTTGTCCCTCACTCTATATTCCCAAAGGATTTTGCAAACTGCTTTCTCGTGACACATCAGGGGATTTCGTTTTCCAGGGGAGTCCCTCCCGTGCAGTGGTGCAGCCCTTCAGGGACCTTGAGAAAGAAGTTTGCTTTGTGGTTCCGTAAACTCAGATGTTTTATATAAGGCAGATGATGTAAAATCATTTTGTTTTAAGATGATGTAAAATCATTTTATTTTAAAGCTTTGCAAATATTTGCACGTGTCTCCTACAACTGGGGACGCTGAGAAGGCAGAATCTGAACACTGGCTGCTTTGAAAAGAGACCACGAGGAGAGCAGAAGGGTCAGCCTGGCATGGGGTGATAAAGGGACCCCAAAGTCCACTCCTTTTAAACTCCGTTACTTCAATATCCACCCCTTTCCTTGACACGTCTGCTTGGCTAACAGGCCTGAAAAATCTACGGTTGTTTACATCATGTTTGTGAGCGTCAGGGTTTTTTGTTCAGAGTTTATTTTCATCTCAATCCAAATATAAAAACCAAAAAGCAATTTACATTTTTCCTGCATTTGGGATGCCGAGCAAGAGAGAGAATTCTAGCTTAAAGTAACTCTGATCGCGACAGTGTTTTATTTTGTTTGTGTCCACACTTTTTTTCTGGCAAGTGATTCTAAGTACCGAGTTTGCCTTTTCCCCAGACTAATTTTTTAGCCTCATGCCGAAAATAGCTGTATTTACAATCCAAATTAAAGGAGGGTGAGCTGATCTACTATTAGGAAGCTATAGTTTATCTGGCAAGAATGTTCTTTCTGTTCTTAATGTTAGGTTAGGGTGGGGGAGGCGTACCGGGAGGCAAGAAATAGAGGGAGTGTTCCCTTGTAGGGACTTTTCCAACTTTCATTGCTTTGAGTCATAAACGCATGTTTTATTTTTAAGGAAGTATTATTTTCATTGCAGAACCACCTCTAAATATTTTATCCCTGGCCATATCTTATTCTTTTCTAGAGAAACGTTTTTTTTCCCTATGAGATTAGCTATGGCTTGTGTACTGCTAAGAATGTAATTCAAAGTTGCTATTCTTTTTCTTTCCCCGTAAATCCACACTTCTTGCCGAGGTGGGGGTGGGCATGAATAGCAACTGCTTAATAAAATTTTGCACAGAGAGACAAAAGAGAAAAGCCAAAATGTATTCAGTGTATTCAGTAGTTCCATGTTAATTTTTTTTTTTCTTATTGGTTTGGGGGGTTAGAAGGGTGGCGGTGGTAAAAATCTGAAAAGAAGCTGTGATCCTTTGCTGAATTAATGACGAGTTCTCACTGCAAAGTGCTGATTTATAATCTCTTTGCCATACTACGTTGCCTGTTTTCAAACTCAGAGGGGGGGAAAAGTTTGCTAAATGTATTCATAATGACATGCACCGTTTCAGAGGGCTGAGTATAAGTCATGCTTGTGCCGTTGCGAATGCTCACCATTAAGACAGAAATCGTTTCACATTTAGCACTAAATTCTGTCTGATTGTCTACACTTAACAATTCAGTAATTTTAACATTCGGCTTCATCGCTTCGATTATAGCTCAGTATCTTGGCGAAACAGTCAGTGTTCCGGCCTCGTTAATTCACGTAAAACACCCTATTTGTAGAAG
Organism: Eulemur rufifrons; assembly: GCF_041146395.1. Taxonomy (NCBI): domain Eukaryota; kingdom Metazoa; phylum Chordata; class Mammalia; order Primates; family Lemuridae; genus Eulemur; species Eulemur rufifrons. The sequence goes on from NC_090996.1 coordinate 26,329,999, forward strand.
TATCATTAAAGGCTAATTTGGTGAGATATCCTTATTTAGCAAAGCAAATAGGGTTTGACAGTCAGCTCCGGGTGGCGATTCAGCAAAGCACAAACACAATTCACAACGTGACAATTTCCCAGCGGCGAGCCTCGCTGGAATTGTGGACTCCTGAAAATTGTGCTGTTTCATCGTGTCCCGTAATACAGAGAAAGAACTCTGGAAGTAAAAAACTGTTTTTGCCAAGGCAGCACAGATGTCATCTGTGTGTACATGTGCCATGTCCATCAAGTCACTAAATCTTACATCAGGGACTCTGTTCAAAAGGTTTTTCAGGTACAGCTCACTTTTCTATTCCCTGCTGTGAACACTTAATTTAAATCTAGGTTTGCAAATAACTTGGGGTGTGTGAATGTCTATATAGGTTACAACTGGAGAGCTGGTGTGTGTCTCTTGTGTGAGTGTGTGTGAGAGAGAGAGAGAGAGAAAGATAGAACACAATTTAAGTTTAATATTCTGGGAGGGGCATTTGTCCCTCCACCACCCTTGCCATAGAGACCTCCCCTAAACATTATCCGGACTTTCTTATAAAATGTTTTCAACATAAAGGTAGCAAAGAGTTACAAAGAAATGTTACAGTTCCAGGTGGAAGCAAACAGCAGGTTGCTCCTTTGACACATGTACAGAGAAATCTAATGGTCATTACAATTCAAGAGTTCAGGGCTGTTTTATTTTGGGGGGGTTTCAAACACTTCGCCACAACCCATGGGCTACTCATTCCCTTCCCACCCTGTCCACTAAAACATCACATTAAACCACTGGGTGGTGGTGGGGGGGGGACTCTACTTCTGCCTTCTTGCATCTTTTTTGGCTTCCCGAGGGGAAAAGCCCTTGAAAACACAGCAGGTTCAGCAAACTCACAACACACACATACAAGTATATCTGTCCCCAAAGGGCCCTTCGCTTCAAAAGCAGCAAACGTCCCCTTTCCCCCAGCCGGCTTTGAGATGCGCAACCCGAGGGTGGTGGCTCGCTGCCCTCACCCTCCAGGGCCTTCCGAGGCCTGAATCCCTCGCTGTTAAGAATGACCCCAAAAGCGGGACTTTGTGGGCCAGTTGGATAAAACATAAACTCATCTCGCCCTCAAAACCCCGATTCTGGGACCACAGCCTCCAAAGCCGCCTTTCTCAAGAGTGAGTTCCCTTCGGGGCTCACAGGAACAGGGACAGGCTGCCTTTGAGGCAGGATTTTGGAGAATCTGGATCATTAAAGGAATCATTACTGGATTTCCCCTCAGGGAGGGCAGTTCAGCTCACCAAGAAGCCAGGATGTCGCTGTGGGAGGGAGGGAGATACTTGCCCAGCCCAGGGGGGTGTCTTCCGTCCCCAGCAGTCACCAACTGCCCCCAGCCCAACAGTCAGGCCTGAAACCTTCCCGGAGAACAGAAGGGGCGCCGCAAATGTCCCTTAGCGACATAACCCGGGTGTCCGAGCTGCCTCCTCCAGCCCTACCCCCATCTCCAGCTTAATGAAGTTTAGTCATTTGTGCCCTTAATTGTCTCTCATTAAAGTCAAATTTGTTGCTTGCCCAGATTGGGGGGCATGATTTCCATTTTAATGGCTCAATTAGCCTCTGGGCTCTGGAAAGGCCACTCCCCCACACACCTTTTCTCCCCATTTTAACCCCTCTCCCTTTTTCACAACTTCTCCTAAAAATAAATTATAAATATGGATGTGTCCTCAGAGGATCTGAGCAGCACATTCCAACGCTCCACTTGGTGGGGATTGGAAGCAAGAGAAACCAGAAACGCCACTCCCCCCACCCCCAAATCAAGATGCCTTTTCCTTTTTTCTTTCCTTTTTTTTTTTTTTAAACTTTTTTCCCTAACTTGGTGTCGTCTCGGGCCCAGACACCCCGATCCGCACCCCGGAACCTAGTTTTTTACTCCTGCCCAGCAAAAGCCAAAGCCAACGTGCTGAGGCTGCCCGCTCCTGGGAGGGAGGGGGCAGCCAACTTTATTTGGGGGCGGTGGTAACTCTCTGGGGACTGTCCTCCCTGGCTTTTCCAGAGTCCCCCGGGCCCGGCCCCCGGAGGCTCGCGCAGCCGGGGCACCAGTGCCAGCGGGGTCCCGGGCGCACGTGGAGTGGCGGGCGCGGCCGGCCTGCTCTCGGCGCGGCATTGATATCGGGGTCACGCAGCGAGTCAGTTTCCCGAGCGGGCTTTCCGGGGTGGGGGCGGGGAGGCTGGCTTTCCACCGCCTCGTTAATTTCCAAGCGGGAGCATTAGGGAGGTGGCGGGGGCGGAGGGGGGAGCAGCAGCCTCGCCCCTTCCCACCTCCTGGCCTAACACGCCCCTCTTGGGAGCGGGGGAGGGGGCCAGGGGAGCCCAGCGCGGCCCCGGGGGTGGCGGCAGCGGCGGCTGCAATTGCAGCCCAGACAAGCGTCTCGCGCCGGTCCCGGGAGAGCCGCGCGCGCGGCCCCCGCCGCCACCTCCCTGTTCCCATTCCCACCCACTCCCGGGGCAGCCGCCCTGCACCCCTTCGGCCCCGGGGGCCTGGGCACCCACCTGCCGCGATCCCTGCCCTGGCCCGGGGGAAGGGTGCCAGGCAGGAGAAAGGGGAAGACTCACCGCCGCTGCCGCCTCTGGGGGTGCAGGGGGCCCCCCAGGGTCTGCGCCTTCCCCAGGCTCCCAGCCGGCGTGTGCTGGGCTGGGGGCGCCCTGTGGGCCCTGCAGCCTCCGCCTCGATTGGAGCCCAGCCTCAAATCCTTCACCGTGGGGGGGTACTTCTAGAAAAAAAATCCGCCCCCCCCCCCCCCCCCCCAGATAAGATCCTCCAAGTGATGGGCGGGGAGCATAGAAAATCCTTTTCTGCAGAGAGCGCGGAGCCGACGGGGCTGCACCCGGCCTCCACGGTCCGCTGCCGCCACAAAGCCGCGCCCCCGTCCCCCCCGCCCCCCCCACAGCGCCCTATGGCCGGCCCGGGGCGGGGGCTGGGCCAGCCCGGGGTTGGCCACGCTGGGGAGGCGGTGGTGGCGGCCCAGGCGGCGGGGCGGCTCCTCCCCGGCCGGGAGAGAGGTCGGGAGCCTGGAAGCCGAGCTCGCCGGCCCGCCCGGGTGGGGGCTGGGGCGGGGGCCGGAGTCGGGGGGAGGGGGGGCCCTTCCTAGAAACCCTCGCCAAAGAGAGCCAGCGGATAGGGGCATTCCTAGAAATGCGGCGGCGACGTCAGCCTCGACCTGTGGGGACAGAGCCTGGGGTTCTCCAAACTGCGGGGACGGCGACGCACGAGGTTCCCCACTTCCATTACCCCCACTGCCCGGAGAGGGAGCCGACCCGGGCTTCCCTCCTGAGGAGCGGGCGGGACTCCAGTGCGCCCGGGGGATCCCCGAGCTGGGCGCAGGGGTGCCTGAAATGGGGACGCAGCCACTTAAGATTCAGACCCGCCCCCAGTCCTGCCCCCCTCTTTCGGGAACACCCAGCGACAGTACCAGCAGGAGCATTTAGCCCTTCCCCCAATTTTCACCCCCCCCCCCAGGCCCCCTTCAACACAGTGAAAGTAGCAACAACGTGCAGCCACCCCCAGGCCTCTCCCACCCGCCCCCGGGTGGCCCTAACCTCCTCCGGGATCCCCAGGTTTGAAACTGCAGGGACACGCTCTGTTCCCAAGAACTCCCCAAAACACCAGCCCACCTTCAGGCCAAAAAATAAAGTTGTGCTTCCTCCTCCCCAATCCAATGTTACTTTGTTGCTACTTCCAAAGCTCTGGGCTCTGGCGATGTGCTGGAAATTGGGGGTGGGGCATGAGGGTGTCCTCTCTCCACCTGGCAGATCTGGCCTCTGGCGCTGACACCGCCACCCCCCATAAGCTACTTTTCCAGCGTAAGGGGCATGGCCCCCCAGCTCGTCCCCCTCTTGAAAAGTGTTCCACCCACACATCCCTGCACAAGGACCCCCAGGTCCATCCCAGAAGCAGCCCCTCTTTCCCAATGAAAATCCGAATAACTGAGACATGACTTGTCCCTCTCCACCGCCCAGCCGCTCTGTGGGAAAACGTGACTGGACTGAGCCTCCCAGGATCATAAAAAATGTATTTGCTGTCCTCTGTTGGCCAACGCGGGTCACACTCGGAAAACACATCACCTAACCCAGCAGTCGGTCCTGATGCCACAGGGGGTGTCCCAGGGACCCCAGCCAGAGGGAGTGAGCCAGACAGCCCCTCCTCTTCTGCCCCGGTTGCCTCCCTGCTGTCCCCTACCTTACCCACCCCTCGGTGGGGGTGTGTGTGTCCTGTCTTGCAGCTGGTGCACAGGACTTTGATCCGTGGGTCTTGTGGCTCACATCCCCTTTCCCCATTGGGCCTTAATTCCAGAAATTTGCAGGGCAGTGCCAGGAAGGCTGGGTTTGGGGCACAGGGACCCCTGAGGGTAGTTTCTCCAAGAGCAACTTGGCAAGGGACTGTGGCAAAAGGGGGATAGGTCAGACCCCTCTGAAGGCAAAGGGCTGGTATTCACAGTCCCCATTTCCTCCGGAGGACCTACTATGTGCCAAGGACATGAAGTACACTGTCTTATTGAACTCACCCATTTTCCAGATGCAAAGACCAAGGCTTAGAGGTCAGTTGTTTGTGGAACTAACACCTGCTTGCCCTCTATGTTCCAGGCACAGAGATGATGCCGGGGCCATGGTGGCAAACAGGACAGGTCCATGCCCTCAAGGAACTCGTCATCTGGGGGAGAGACCTGAGTCACCAGGCGATCCATATATTGCCATCGTGGTCCAGGGCACTGGCTCTGGAGCCCAGTTGCTTTGGGTCAGGGTACCATGAGAGACTGAGGCTGGGCTGGGGATGTCTTACCCAGGTGTACCCTCAGGAGCTGTCTCCACTGAGGCTGCAGCGTCCTTGCCGTCCCCTCTTGCCAGGTAGATTGAAAGCTCTGTCCCCCTTTGCTGCTTGTCACCAGCTTGCGGGGCCCTGGGCACTGCTCAGCCCCCTGGGCCTCAGTCTCCTCTTCGGTAAAGTAGGAGTTGTGAGGTCTGTCCTATAGGACTTTTAGGGGGATCAAAGAGGCGAAGTCGCTGCGGGAGTATTTGGCAACAGTGGTTGCTTGTGCTTGATGCTACTACCTGGAGAAGGGGGTGTCTGAGCTGAAACTGTAAAGAAGGGAGACACTGGGTGGGTGAGAGGGGAGGGGTCCGGGCAGCCAGTACAGCAGGGGCAGCAAAGGCTGAGTACCCTGGGGAACGGAAATAGTTTCCTCCTGCTGCTCAGGGCCACAGATGCTGCCCTTGCCCACATCTGTGCACTGAGCCACGAGGTTCTGGAAGCTCCCCGTATCCCCACTGCCCAGACTCTGGGGTGGCCAGATGGATGCAGAAGGGAAAACCAGGCTCTGGTGGGACCAGCAGGGTCTTGGGTGAGGCCCCTGAAGGCAGCCAGGGCCTGACCCTTATCTTGTACTTTAAATCCCCTTAAAAGATGCCCCCAGGTCCCTCTGAGGCCTGCCCTTGCCAGGCCTGGCTCAGCTCCCCGTGACTCAAGCTAGTGGCGGGCCTGAAGTCCAGTTAAGCACCGGAAGCAGCACCAGACTCCAGAAAACAACCGGCTCTTCGGGCCGGAAGCCTCGGAGGCCCACGCTGGCCTTTTCCCAGGAAGGAGCCCCACCCTCACCCAGGTTCCTGGGCCGGGTGCGATGCCAAGGCCTGGGCATAACGATGGGGAGGCCACCTGGGCAGCAGGAGTCCTGGAGAGCTGCGGCCGGGAACGGCCTGGACTCTGGGCTCTCAGGCCCACAGATAGAGGGTGGGTGCAAGCTTCACCCTGCCTGTCTGTGGGTTTGCCTCGGGGTCTGGGGACAGCGGGCACCACCTCCCAGTCAGTGCCATCTCCTGAGCCTCCCAGAATATCAAAAATGGATAACTTCCAAAGCACATGTGCAAAATTCTTGTACAATAGGTTTTAAACGTTGACATTGAACAAATACAAGCTTGTAAAAAAACAGGCACCCACAAATACATTGCCACGCAGTTATGCTAGACATGGGACAATGGCGGGAAGGACAGAAAATACATTCCTATGCACTTCCGCAAGTGGCGTGATGGCTGTCTTCCTTCCTCAGTCACGTCAGAAGGAGGCTGTGCCCGCCCTTGTGAAACCTTCTGGAGATCATGTTAAGAATCGAGACTGAAGGCCGGGCGTGGTGGCTCCGCCTGTAATCCTGGCCCTCTGGGAGGCCGAGGCGGGAAGATCCCTTGAGCTCAGGAGTTCGAGACCAGCATGAGCAAGAGTGAGACCCGCCCCCCATCTCTATTACTTAAAAAAAAATAAAAATAAGAAAAGAAAAAGAATCTAAACTGAAAAATCTTTCTGAATACAAGCTCTGAGGCTACATGGCCCTCACGAGGTAGGTCTGAAGCGGCGCCACTGCAGCCCCCGCCCCTTGACGGGGTGCCTTGGCAGGGAGCAGCTGGAAGGCCTTTCGCTGTGCCCTTGCCCCCCTGCCTAGATGGCGTGTGCCCCCCCCGTAGGGAACAGCAGATATTTGGGTCAAGGGCAGTGAAGTGAAACCACAGTCCCTGTGGCCCAGGCCCTTGGAGCCTGTGACATCAGATAGAGCTGCCTGGCCTTCCTTCAGGCCACCCAGAGCGTTATGAAAACATTCCGGGTCCCTGTGGGCCTTCAGCCGTGCATTTCCTTGTGAAATGAAAAACGGGGGGAAATTCAGAGCCCTGCATGTTTCTGCTCTGTGTGGTTGACATGCAGGACAGATCTGACGATGACAAACTTTTATGGAGCGCTTCCTGTGTGCGCTGCGTTTTACACTGTGTCATCAAAGCAACCCCACGAACTGTCATTTATCTCCACTGGACAGATGAGGAAACTGAGGCCGAGGCGGTGCAGTCACTTGCCCAAAGTTCTCAGTTGGGAACTTTCTAGAAATGTGGCGGGAAGCAGGGTGCGTGCTGCTGGCGGCCCCATGTTCAGCCCCGTGGGTGGTGTGGGGAGCTCCGTGGTGCAGGGTAACAGCTTCCAGAAGTAGAGAAGACAGGTAAGGTCGTTACCCCTTGGCAGAGAGGGAAAGTGACTTGTGCAGGGTCCCCCTCTGGGCTCCCACACTTTGGATCAGACTCCTCCACGCCTTCTCCCGGGTCTGCCTGCCCGCGGCACCTTCTCCCAGCCCTCCCCCGGGTGGCTCTTCCACGCGTCCAAGCCCAGCCCTGAGCTTTGGGTGGGTGAGTCCTCTCTGGTACGCCTGTCACTTTCTCATTATATTGTGTTCATTTATTAGTCCCCCGCCACTGGTCTGTGAACCCCCAGGGGAGGCAACACTGTCTCTCATGACCTGTGGCCCTGGCACCGTGCCAGGTCTACCACATGGTGGGATTCCGTAAAGATTTGCTAGAAAAGAAGAGAGAAAAGGCACTGGAAGAGAGGGAATGGTGGCATCCCCTCTGGGACCACATTGGGGCTCCCAAGTGGCTAATGACTCTAGGCCCCGGGTGGACAGAAAGCCAAAGTGTCACAGACCCACCAAGGTCTGTGGTTCCTGGTGGGCTGGGACAAAGATCCTTGCCTGCTAAGCAGGGGATGACACAGGCACTCGAGGCTGGTTAAACCAGAGCCCGGCTTTGCAATGAACAGAGAAGCCAGAAATCCATCCAGGGCCTGGGAGCCATTCAGTTCCCTCGGGAGGAACAATGGGCTAAAAGGATTCAGCTGCATGATACCCAGGACGTGCTCGTGTGGCCTGGCATGTACTAAGCACTCAAAAAATCATAGCGATCATTTGTTATTAAATGTGGTGGTGGACGGGCTGTACCTGTGCCTGCTGTGACCCGATTCACAAGTGCCAGGGGCTCTCCCTTATGTCCTTTTAAGAGGTGGTTGGTTGTCCCTGGCATTGGCTTCATCGTTGCCCGTCAGCCCACCAAAACCAAAGTGAAGAATGCACCAGCGTCTGAGGGGGGTGGGCCAGGCTGGCCGGGCTGGACCTGGTCACCCAGGAAGGCAGAGGTGGTTTCTCCGAGTTTCAGCAGAGTGGCCAAAGTATGTCAAGAAACTAGAAGAATGCTAGGAAGTCCAGCCCAAGTGGAAATGAAAGAGTTGATCAACTTTCCTATCGGCATAGAACTCTTCTCTGGAACCCACATGACTAGGGCCACAGCCCCGACTCTCAGACCAATACCAAGTTAAAAATAAATGCTGTTGGATCTGAAGGTTTTTTTTTTTTGACCAGAGGTTGCAATTGGCAGCTCACAGGCCAAGTGGAGCCCACAGATGTGTTTCATTTGGCCTGCAGAGCATTTAAAATAATAATAATAAATTTGATTTAGTGGCCAACGTTTTTAAATCAGGAAATTTCATATTTTAAAAATCCAGATTTCTGGCTTCTCTTTAAAAACATCAGATGATCCAAAGATTTGGTGGCAGAAGGTGTGTGTTCCACAGGGCAGCAGTGGCTTGGAGCAGAACGGTGGTATATTTGTCAGGGTAGGCTAGCTGCTGTGACAAACAACCCTGAGGTGTCAGTGGCATGTTTCAAGACTCATTACAGAGCCAGGTGTGGTGGCGCATGCCTGTAGTCCCAGCTACACAGGAGGCTGAGGCAGGAGGATCACTTGAGGCCATGAGCTCGAGGCTGCAGTAAGCTGTGATCGTGCCACTGCACTCCAGCCTGGGTGACAAAGCAAGACCCTGTCTCTAAAAAGGAAAAAAAAAAAAAAAAAGCTGCAGATTTTACATCTAGCAAGGCCTAGGTTTGGGCCTTTTTTATCCACAGCGAGTAAAAATCAGAGCAGCTTGATTACCTGAATTAGAAGGGCAGGGCAGAGGTAAAAGCAAACAGAGTGGTGGGAAATGTTCGTCGTGCGCCAGCCTGGTGATTTGCTCAGCAAAACTCAAGTTGATGTGATATAAACAACGTCTGCTGCTTCCAGGGGCCTGCCACAATATTTTCTTTTAAGTGCTACTCACGCCTGAAATACACTTCTGGTTTTGAAATGTGGTTGTGAGCCCATGTACGTATACAAACCACTCGCTCCCTTAATAAGAGTTCTGTTTTTCCAATCTTTAATGTAGGTTTCCTAAGCGCATGATGTCAGCCCGGATGGGAGACCTGCCAGGCCAGTGTGGGCTGGAGGCCTCCCCTTGGAGAGGGTCAGCTTGATGACAAGGGTGGGCTTTTGCACCAGGGACTTGGCATTGTCTCTGTGCAAGTGGCCGCTCTGTTCATGTCCCTACTCTCCAGAGCCCTAGGACATCTGTTTACTGTTTACATTTTCTCTTTTTGCAGTTGTTAACTTTGCAAGTTTTGCTGCAAAAATAGTGAAACCATAAGTAACTTTTGCTTCTCTTTGCCAATGCCATGATATTAGGAAAAAATTATTAATAGTAATTTTCTCTGCAATTCTTCTCTCTCTCTCACCCCGACTGGGGGTATTCATTATCAATAGCCTGGTGGATGGTGGGGCCTTTGCATGGGGTACGGACTTTTTCCACATTCCAAGGAACCAAAACCAATACACACGTGTATATGTACTGATAAATATGTTTATTTTTACAAAATGGGACATCAAAAATTACAGTTATACAATATGAGTAAGTTCTAGAGATCTGCTGTAGAACATAGTACCTTTAGTTCACACTATGATATTGTGCACCTAAAAATTTTTGAGAGGGTGGTAGATACATGTTAAGTGTTCTTGCCACACACACACAAACACACACACACACATGCACACAATGCAAAGGGACACAAGGAAACTTTTGGAGGTGATGGGTATGTTTACTACTTTGATTCTTGATTGTGGTGATGGTATCGCAGGTGTATGCATACGTCCAAACTCATCAAACTGTATATATTAAATATATGCATTTTTTGTATGTCAAGTATACCTCAATACATCTTTAAAAAACAAAAAAACAGACCACCAACTTTTCTCACTTAATTGCATTCATGATCACTTCAGATCAATAAATCAATCATTCCGTTAATGGCTGCCCATGACGCCATGAAGTAGAGGGCTCCCCATTCACTGAACCATCCTGGCTGGTGGATGTTTAAAATATTGTCAGCAGAAGAACTCCACGACACAGGAAGTGAGTCAATGTCTGTCATTCCGATTTTACAATGGGAGAAACCAAGGCACACAGAGGTAAAAATGGCCAGTCCAAGGCTCTCAGCAGTTCCTGGTAAAGGTAGGGCAGAGTCCTCTGGCACCCTTCTTGCTTCATGCTGCCACAGGGTGTCACTGTTGAAGCTTGCTCCGGCATAGCCTCTGTTGACAAACCAAGGTAATGATCCTCCCAGGGACCTAGGCTCCCTCTTCTGCTTCAGAAGTCCTGTTAAGCCCTATTCTGCCAAAGATTAATTTTGAATGACAGGGAGGGGGGTTGGAAGAGTTTAATTTCTTCTTTCCCAGAAAGCCGTGGGCTCCTTATACAAATCTACCTTCTCCCCCGTGATCATTTTGTGCACTAAGGTCTCAGAGGGTCACCCTAGGCTCACCTGTCTCTCTTTCCTCCCCGACCCCAGCAGCAGAGGCCTCCTTATCTTCCCTAAAATGTCTAAGGAGACCAGGGAGTGATTCTTCATAGAATAAAGACAGTCGACTTCAAGGTGACTTTCAGACATGCAAGTCATACACAACTTACAGAAATCGAAACATGGCTTTATATATTCATGAATACAAGTGGTTTAAATGAATACAAAAATGTCTTACTTATTCAGACCCATGATCAGCTTTACCCACTTAAATGTAAACAGAGCCTGAATTCAGAATTTTGCTCGTGAGTTTCTGGGGCAGCATGTGCCAAACTGGTTTTACAGCTCTGTGGCATCCCCAGATTCCAACCAGAGGTGAGGGTTTTCAGATTCCTGTGTAATCTTTCAGGCCTCAAGAGAAAAAACAAAACAGCAAGCACTTCTCCATACATGAATATACACCCTTAGATATTGTGTGTAATTTTTTTTTTTTGCATAAATGGTATCTACAGTATGTTATGTAAATTGTCCTTTTCTAAAGTACATTATACACCTGATGCAGAGGCGGGTGGGGTGGGGAGTGGAGAGGTGGAGAGTGGGGGGGAGTGAGACATGGGGGTGGGGGTGGATGAGAATGGGCTCTTTCCTAGGGTGATGTCACAGAGAAAGAGTGCTGCTTGACTCTTCAGATGGAGAGGAAAAGACAGGAAAATTTGGGTGGAGAACTCCACACTCTTCACAGATATTGGCCTACCTGTCCAGGAGCAGTGGTTTTTGTTTTGTTTTGGTTTGGTTTTTTTTTGGAGGAATATTTGGGGACATTTTTAATGAACAGGAACATAAGTGCTCTTTTGTGGCACTTTTTCAAAAAGGATGAATAGACGCTCCAGTGGAGAGAAGAAAACACTCAACATTTATCTGTCTTAATTCTGGATTGTTCTAATTTGCTTGTGTTCTAATAGGTTATCTTTGTGCTTGGGTGTGGGGTTTGGAGGTGATTCTGGGTTTAGAACGTGGCTTTAGAATATGGCGCTAGTTGGGTGGGTGGGGTGGTGGCTCTCAGAGTGAGGTCCAATATCCAGGTCCCTGAGGAACCTGTTAGAAATGCAAATGACCAGGCCCCAGCTCACAGCTGCTGAACCGGGGCGGCAATCTGTGTTTGGACAAGCCCTCCAGGGGATGCCCAGGCACGCTACATGGGTGAGAACCACTGCTGTAGGGCCGCGGAACTTGTCCCCGGTCACCCAGAGAGCCCGCTCGGGTCTGTCTTGCTCACTGAGCAACGCTCCGAGTCCAGTTCCACCGGGCACACGCTGGAAGACACGTCAATACTTTCTCCATGCCGGGAGGGGTCGCTCACGCCTGTAATCCTAGCACTCCGGGAGGCCGAGGCGGGAGGATCGCTTGAGCTATGAGTTCGAGACCAGCCTGAGCAAGAGCGAGACTCTGTCTCTACTAAAAATAGAAAAAATTAGCCAAGCGTGGTGGCACGCGCTTGTAGTCTCAGCTACTAGGGAGGCTGAGGCAGGAGGAGGGTCACGTGAGGCCAGGAGTTGGAGGCTGCAGTGAGCTACGGTGACGCCACTGCATTCTACCTAGGGCGACAGAATGAGACCCTGTCTCAAAAAACAAACAGAAACCCCCCAAACTTCCTCCAGTTATGAACTCGGGCTGATGCAGGTTTTAGGTCAAGCTGGTTTCAGATTCTGCCACACTGCGGGCCTGGAGGTCGTGGTCATTGCATTACAGCTTCAAAGGCCTTCACGCAGCCGCGCGGTGCATCCTTTGGTGACCCGTTGACCGCGGCCGCCGCCTCAGCATCTCGCGCGCCTGCAGGACGCCCACGCCGGCCGGACACCCGTTTTACAGAGGGACACACGGAGGCTCGGGGCGAGGAGTGCAGATTTTCACGTCAGAGTTGCTCCGAGTCTGCGCAGGGCCGCTCCCGGGACGGCGATGCCCACGGCGGGTTTCCGTTCAGCGAAGCCGGCCCGACGCCGCTGGCTCCGGGTGTGGGCTGGGTGTCAGACGGCGGCTCTCACTGGAGTGGGCAAAATTGGGTTGTAATGTTCAGAAAACTGGGAAGTGGCCCTGAAGCCAAGTGCCACCAGCTGCAGATCTTCCTGCCCGAAGGGAGCTGGGCCTCGCTGGGGCCTTGTCTGTAGGTGTCCCCTTCGCGCCTTCCAATTTGCGACCCCCGCCCACCGAGAGCCCACTTTCTTTCAGAGGACGGCGCGCCCTGGGGGTGGCAGCCGGGCGCCGAGCCCCGGGCGGGCCAAGGTGCTGCCCAGTCGCGCTGAGGCTGTACAACCCGGACTGTCACCTTCTGCGGGGGAGGGAGGGGAGTCTGAGCCCAAACCGAAAGAAAACAGTTGGCGTGATCTGCAATCCAGAGCAAAGGATCTAAATGCGGAGTTGGGGTGGCGTAGTCTGGTGATGACCGCTCTGGAAACGTGGTCTCCGCTTCCCAAAAAGTCTCCACCCTGCGGGGCAAAGGACAGCGTTAGGCACGGACGGGGTTCGAACCCGTGATCTTCGGTTTACGAGACCGACGCCTTACCACTTGGCCACCGCGCCTGCGTTAGAATGGCGGCCCCGAGAACCTCTATCCTGGCTCCGCTCCCGGGAGCTCGCCCCGCGGGCACGAGCGCGCGCTCGCCCGGCCCTCGCGCGGCCCCGCCCCCTCGTGGCGGCCGGCGAGGCGGGGCTCCCGCGAGCGCGCGCCGGCCGCTCCCGGCGGACTCGGGGTCTCGGGGCGTGGCCCGCGGGGTCCCCCCCGCCCCCGGGCGCGGCTGGGGCGGTGTCCCGGAGTCCCCGTCACGTGGTCTAGAGGCGTGTCTAGGTCTGGGGAGCTGGCGGGGCGCTTGCTCGCGTCGCGGGGTTGGGGGTTCGAATCCCGGCTCCGCCAGAGACTGAGCGACCTGGGGTGGCTCGTCTCAGAGCCTCAGTTTCCCCTCTAGAGCTGGGCACCCAGGAAGCCGAGGAATGGGGGAGGTTTTCGTTATTCGCCCGACTCCGGGGCTGCCTTGCATGGAGTACACGCTCAGCAAGGGTTATGGAATGAATGTGTAAGTTTTATAAAATAAAAATCCAAAAGTCCCTTCTTGCCCCTGGGGTGTGCCCTGTCCCGGGACCAGCAGCATCCCCTGGAATTTTGTTAGAAATGCAACTTCTCCGGCCCACCCCGACCCGCTGAGCCAGCAACTCCGGGGTGGAGCCCAGTCCTGGGGGATTTTACCAAACGTCCAGGTGATGCCGATTTTCCGGTAAGTCTGAGCCCCGCGGGTCTAGACAATTTACATGCACATTCATGTTTATAGATCCAAATGTGCCCTTTTATTTTTCTACAAGTGAAACTTTACCATTCTTTGCATTTTCATTTTTCATGAATTAATGTATGATGTGTGAGTTCTGTAGCATGTGGTATGTGATACAGTATAACCACAATTAATAGCATATATTATTTGATAAATATAACAATTTCTATTATTCATTAATGTGATGTGTAATATTTACAAAACGCTTTATAGTAAATTATATGTACTAAAGTATGTACTATCGTACCACAGTTGACTTCATCTGTTTCTGGGAGCTAGGCGTGGGGTTGTCTGCAGCTTCTTTGCTCACAGAACGTTCTGCTACCATTGTCTCTATCAGGTGCTACTGGTGATGCTGTAGAGTGTATAGGGATATATTAACAGTGTCCACAGGCCGGGCGTGGTGGCTCACGCCTGTAATCCTAGCACTCTGGGAGGCCGAGGCGGGTGGATTGCTCAAGGTCAGGAGTTCGAGACCAGCCTGAGCGAGACCCCGTCTCTACTAAAAATAGAAAGACATTATATGGACACCTAAAAATCTATATAGAAAAAATTAGCCGGGCATAGTGGCGCATGCCTGTAGTCCCAGCTACTCGGGAGGCTGAGGCAGTAGGATCGCTTAAGCCCAGGAGTTTGAGGTTGCTGTGAGCTAGGCTGACGCCACGGCACTCACTCTAGCCCGGGCAACAAAGTGAGACTCTGTCTCAACAAAAAAAAAAAAAAAAAAAAAAAAAAAAACAGTGTCCACAGCCCACCAGGCAGGTGTATAGGCAGATAGGAAACTGAAAAACACCCGGAAGTTGTGTTCACCAATGGCTTTAAATGTCAAAGTTGGGGCATCTGAGTGGAAAAGGCAGAGGGGCAGATTATCCTAGTTGGCAGACGACATTATCTTATATCTAGAGAAACCCAAAGACTCCACAAAAAACTATTAGAACTGATAAATTCAGTAAAGTTGCAGGATACAAAATCAATATACAAAAAATCAGTAGCATTTCTATATGGCAACAGTAAACAATCTGGAAGAGAAACCCCCATGTACAATAGCTACAAATAAAATACCTAGGAATAAACCTAACCAAAGAAGTGAAAGCTCTCTATAATGAAAGCTAGAAAATATTGATGAGAGAACTTATCTTTGACAAAGGTGCCAAGAACATACAGTGGGGAAAGGACAGTCTCTTTAATAAATGGTGCTGGGAAAACTGGATATCCATATGCAGAAGAATGAAACCAGACCCTTATCTCTTGCCATATACAAAAATCAAAATGGATTAAAGACTTAAATCTAAGGCCTGAAACTATGAAACTACTAAAAGAAAACATTGGGGAAATGCTTCAGGACTTCAGGGCAAGGACTTCTTGAGCAATACCCTCAAAACAGGCAACCCAAGCAAAACTGGACAAATGGGATCACAGTAAGCTAAAAAGCTTCTGCACAGCAAAGGAAACAGTCAACAAAGGGAAGAGACAACCCCCAGAATGGGAGAAAATATTTGCAAACTCCTCATCTGACAAGGGTTTAATAACTAGAATATATAAGGAGCTCCAACAACTCAATAGTGAAAAATTAAATAATCCAATTAAAAATGGGCAAAGGATCTGAATAGACATTTCTCAGAAGAAGACATACAAATGGCCAACACGTATATGAAAAATGCTCAACATCATTAGTCATCATAGAAATGCAAAATTACAATGAGATGTCATCTTACCCCAGTTCAAATGGCTTTTATCAAAAAGGCAGTAACAACTGCTGGTGAGAATGTGGAGAAACGGGAATGCTAGTACACTGTTGGTGGGAATGTGAATTAGTGCAACCACTATGGAAAACAGTATGGAGGTTCCTCAAAAAACTAAAAATAAATCTGCCATATTACCCAGCAATCCCACTGCTGGGTATATACCCAACATAGGGGAAATCAGTATATTGAAAAGATATCTGCATGTTTATTGTAGCACTATTCATAGTAGCCAAGATTTGGAATCAACCTGTCAATGGAAAAGAACCCAAACTCTGTAAAATAATTTAAAGAGGTTTATTCGGAGGTGGATACGTGCAACCCTGGCCCGGAGAGCCACACCCAAGAAGGCTTGAGCAAGTGGTCTCACTGTGGTTGGGTTACGGTTTGGTTTTATGCCTTTCAGGGAGAACAGGAATTACATGTAAAGTCATCAATCAATACATGGAAGGCATACATTGGTTTGGCCTGAAAAGGCAGGACATCTCAAAGCGGGGCATCACAGGTTATAGGTGGGTTTAAAGATTCTTTTATTTGTAATTGGTTAAAGAAATGAAGCTCTGTGTAAAGGCTTGGAATGGCTTAAGATAAGGACTCAAGTGATCTGTTAAGTCAGTTGATGACCAGCCGCTGTGATTTGAGCTTTGTCTTGCACAGCCTTAGGCCTGTTAATAACTTGTAAAGGATGTCTCCAAGAAGGGATGGGGGCATGATGAGGCATGCCTGACCTCCCTTCTCATGGCCGGCAACTCAGCTTTCTGGGGTCCCCTTGGCTAAGGGGGGGGCGGTCTATTCAGTCAGCTGGGGGGTTTAAGATTTCATTTTAGTTCAGCAACTTAAGTGTCCATCAATGGATGAATGGATAAAGAAAGTGTACTTATACATAAAGGAATATTATATAGCCACAAAAAAGAATGGAACCCTGCCATTTGCAGCAACGTGGATGGAACTGGAGAACCTTATGAAGTGAAATAGGACAAGCACAGAAAGAAATCTCACATGTTCTCACTCACATGTGGGAGCTAAATATTAAAAACAATTGATTTCATGGAGACAGAGAGTAGAGTGATGGTTACCAGAGGCTGGGAAGGGTAGCAGGAAGTGGGAGGATAAAGTGGAGATGGGGTGCAAAAATACAGGTAGATAGTTGGATATAATGAACAATATTTGATAATAAGGTGACTATAATCAACAATAAGTTAGGGTAGGTCTTTCTCCACTCGTGGGCACTGACCCACTCCACTCTCTGGAACGTATTTCCACCTTGTGTAGCTTCCTTTTTACTTCATTCTTTTATGTGATAAACTGTTTGTGTAAAAAAAAATAAGTTAGGGCATACTTTAAAATAACTAAAAGAGTAGAATTGGGTTGTTCCTAACACAAAGAAATGTTCAATGCCTGAGATGGTAGATACCCCAATTACCTTGATTTGATTAATTCACATTGTTTGCCTGTATCAAACATCACACGTACCCTATAGAGATATACAACTACTATGTACCCATAATAATTAAAAAGAAAAAAGAAAAAAAAAAGGCACAGACATTTTCCCTCCAGGTGCTGGGCCTTGAACCCTGAGGCCTTGCACCTGGAGTGCTCGAGTTGGAAATGCAAACCTCATAGCAGCTCCCTTAAACAAACAAACAAAGAAATTAGAGAACGTTTTCAGAATTAAAACATGCATTCCTGAGCGTTGCTTCCGACTAGCGGATGATCATATTGGCTCCACTGTCCCCCTCCTTTTTTTGGGTGTTCATTGAGTTGTTGGAAATACTATGCAGAAGTGACAGGGGCTTATAAAGAGTGAAAAGAAATTAGCAAATGAGGGAAAATCACATGGAGGCTGAGCCCACAACTAACCAGCAGGTAGAATGGAAATTGGACTTTAACAGGTACTTTTTCCAGCTGCGTCTTCGTCTTCAGAGGGAAGGGAGGGAGTTGCACGATTCGGGGGTACCGGGCACGTGGAAAGGGGTATGTGCACTTTGATGGGCAGGAAGGAGCCCTGGGTAGCCCACGTGGTCTGGGGGAGGGCCCCCTCACCACCTGTAGCCCTAAATCAGAGAAGACAGGTGGCAGGTGCTGGGCAGGAGGAGCCTATTTATCTGACAGGTGTAGCGAAGCCCTGAGAGGCCACGGGTCACGGGCACTTGGGTGGTGGATCTGTCTGTCCTGGCTCGGCATCTTAGAGCGGTGCCAGCACAAGGTAGGTCCTCAGTATGGATTCAACATGTGGGGCTCCGTTCCATGTGGTCCGGAGGCTCTCCTTGGCCGGGGTGCTCCAACGCCGTCCTGGTACTGAACTTCTAGCAAACGTTTCGCTAATCAAGCCAAAACCTTTAATTTCTCGGTAATCAGGAATTATCCACTGTTTGCCCCAACTGAAAAACTTAAATCAGCAAACATTTCCTGTGCCTTATCCTTCCAGGGTCCCTGGGGTGGGAGTGGGGGATTGGGGGTCCTGATGGTGCACAAATGTGACCTGATCCCAGGCCTCCTAAATGCTAGTGTGAGAAACCAGAGTCGGCTGAAGCAGATGGTGCTTTGAAGGGTCTGGGAAGGCGACATTTTAAGTGAGAGTATGCCAGAATCCATCTGGTGACAAAGCCGGGTGACATGATGGATTGCTTTTGATCTTTTTGTTTCATCTGTGTAAATAAGTTGCCTACATCTGAATAATTTATAACCACCTGCATTTCCTTTGTGTTGAAACTTATGCACTCTTATCTATTTTAGAAAAAAAATAGCGTTTTTAATCATTTTTTCTGTACCTGTCTCCAAAGTAACAATTTTTTTTTGTTGTTGTTGTTTTTTGTGGAGACAGGGTTTTGGTATGCTGCCCAGGCTGGTCTCAAACTCCTGACCTCGAGTGATCCTCCCGCCTCAGCTTCCCAAACTGCTGGGATTACGGACATGAACCACTGCGCCCAGCCAAGGTAGGAATTCTTAACCTGGGCTCATTGCACTCAAGCCCAGGAAATCTGTAAATTCCCCCAAAGTGTACATATACAGTGTGTGAGTATTTTTCTGGAAAAGGAATGTCACGATTTTTTATGAGGTTTTCACAAAGGCCTCCTGAAGGTCTTAGAAGCTTGCAAACATTTTTACTTCCCCCCTCCTCTCCTGATGGTACGTGATTCACCCAATCCCTGCAGAGACGCAGTATCTGTCTAAAGTGCTTTAACCGTCACCGGGGTTGCTTGAAAAATTCCTTCCAACCAATTCAATGACAATGTCTCTAAGACACTCTCCCCTTCAGGGATGACCCAGGGATGACTCCCCTTCAGCCAGCTCCCCTCGCCTCTGCCTGCAGCCCTGCACAGAGCAAGGCTATGCAACAAAGGCTCTCCCCGGCTTGGGAGGGGCTTGCACCTGCAGGATCTCAGTTAAACCTTGGCAATTCTCACTAGACCACGAGCTGGCCCACCTGCAGATCTCATTAAAATGCAGACTGCGACTCAGCAGGTCTGGGCTGAGCCCAAGGGTCTGCATGTCTTACCTCCCAGGTATGCTGCTGCAGCTGCTTCGGGACCTCACTTTGAGTACCAGTGCTTTAAAGTATTCTTGGAGAAATTCATTTGCTTGCTGAACGGGAAGGAAAAAAAAAAAAAAAGAAAAAACCTCAGGCTTGGATATTTAGGTCATCTGAGGTAATGACTGCAGGCTTTCTATTTAATACTAATACCTTAAATAAAGACTTTACCTAAAGACTCCAAGCTTAGCTACTCTCAGCATCCCAGCTCATTAAGGTGGGGGCTTTGCCTTGTTAACTGGTGGTCAGTTTAGATCCCAGAACCAGCTGGGTGGAGAGCAGAGAACACCGCCCCTCGTTTCATTGCTGTTGTGATAAATTCCGTGATTTAGAGCAGTCTGGGCACCTCAAGTGCTTGGCAGGGCCAGGCAGGTTACGTAACAAACCTGTGAATCAGGCAGGTGTAGGACACAAGAGTGAGGCACCTGGGGCCAGGTGATGCTATGCTAATTATAGTCCCATCAGAAATACACAAGTTCCAGTTACTTTGCATCTGTCACATCCTGTATTTTTAATTTTAGCCAAGCTAGTGGGCGTGTGGGCGTATCTTATTGTTTTAACTTGTATTTCTCTGATAGCTAATGATGTTAAACACCTTTTCATGTGCTGGTTAGCCATTTGTTACATCTTTTGCTAAGTTTCTACTCAAATCTTTTACCCATTTTTATAGCTTGTTTGTCATCTTATTGTTGAATCCTCAGTGTTCTTTGTATATTCTAGATACACGGTTTTTGTCAGGTGTATGTGCTGTGAATATTTCCTCCCAATCTGTGCTTGCCTTTTCATTTTCTTAATGGTGTGTTTTGAAATACAAAAGTTTTTAATTTTGATGAAGACCAATTTATTAATTTTTTTTCTCTTCATGCTTTTTGTGTCCTGTGTCTAAGTCTATGATCCATTTTGAATTAATTTGTGTGCATGGTGTGAGGTAAAGCTTAATGTGCATTTTTTCCCCATAGGCATATCTAGTTGCTCCGGCACCATTCGTTGAAACAATACCCTTTTCCCATTGAGCTGTCTTGGTACCTCTGTTAAAATTCAATTGACTGTATCTGTGTGGTCCTATTGCTGGACTTTTGGGCACTATTTATCTGTATGTCCATCTTTGCGCCATTTACCACAATCTTGATTATTGTATATTTATGGTGGGTACTGAAATTAAGTATTGTAAATCCTCCCACTTTGTTCTTTTACACAATTGTTTTGCCTATCCTAGGTCTTTTGCATTTCCATGTAATTCTTAGACTCATCTTGTCAGTTTCTATAAAAAGCCTGCTGGGATTTTGATTAGCACTGCATCGAATCTATAGATGAACTTGTGGGAAATTGATGATTTAGCAATATCGAGTCTTCCCACCCATGGATATTATATGTCATTTCCTAATTGTTGATGACACCTACGAATCTCTTATTCTAAGTTCATTTCTTTGGAATTAAGTGAGTTTGCCATGATGTTCAGTGGAAGAAAGGCTGGGATGATTGTGGTAGCTGTATTCGCCCACCTCCTTTTCATACTCCGTCCGAGCAAAAATCCCCACCGCACGTGGGAATGGAGCCGGCGCCTGCAGAATGCAGCAGGGTGTGTTGCCTGTATAATTCAAAGATCTTCCAGCTCGGAAAGAGAGGTGATGATTACTTTTTAACACAGTTAACACATAATGGCAACCATACATGCGATGTTGTAAAGACAAAAAGTAAATTTTTCTGCAGAGAAATTACCGTCGTACAGGATGCCCTGGTATCACCTCAGCAAATCAATCTTTGAACCTCTCTAACCTTGGAAAATATCTGTTTAAATCGGTTCATTCCAGAGCCAGAACAAGATCAAGTTGGCAGCTATGAATAATAACAAGTTTTGTTCTTTTTTCCTTTTTCCTTTTTTTTTTCTTTCTTCTTCTTCTTCTTTTTTTTTTTTCTTTTAAGATAAGCTTTAAAAAGGTCAACCAGATTATCTGACGTACAACATTAGCATGCAGAGTTGACAGCGGGTTATATGTATAAGAAGCAGACAGTAACAGGGAAAAAATTGCTATTTCTCTTATTATTCGTCCTGCATGTAGCAGAGGCCTCCCTCCCTCCCTCCTCCTCCTCCTTTTCAAGGTTGGCCATTATCATGAGTTTATTTTGTATCATTACATATCTTTTTCTTTGCTTTTGTGTTGATATATATTTGCCCATAGGAAATATAGTTAGTGTTTTGGGTAGGTGGGATTTCTCCTCACAAATGGTATCATATTGTACATGTTTTTTCTTTTCCTTTTTTTTTTTTTTTTTTTTTTTTTACATGTCTTTTATTCTACAAAGCTTTGGAGGTCCAGCCACATTCCCTGTGGCTCTAGCTCATAGGGAATCTGCAGAGTTCTAACCCACTAGGTGACTGTAGCACAGTTTTAATAATTCCCCTATTGCTGGCCACCTAGGTAGTTTCCAGGTTTTCTTCATTATAAATAGTTTCTCTCGCATCTTTGCACATGCCTCCCTGTGCACACGTGTGGAGGGTTCTTGGACATAGATATCAGGGCCTGTTGCTTTCCTAAAATAATCCAACTTCTCTGTTGGATTTTTACCAGCCTTAAGCAACAGTTCTGCAAATATCTGCTTCCCGGTGGGTAAGCTGGCCATCGGTCCCACTGGGCTACAGGAGTGATATTAGCTGTGGCTTACATCTCTCTTTGTAGCTCTGTGTGGGGTTGATTGGGAAAAGATAGAAATAACCAGTCCCATCCTTGGTGTGACAATGTGGTCAAAGTATACGCAGCTGCTTGAGACATGTGTTATGGGTTTGAGTGTACTGGTATCAACCCAGACAGATTCCTTTGGTTCTTTTTAGTATTATGAACTTGTAAGAAACAATATGTAAATGTCCAAAATTGGTTCTTTCACGTATATTGCCACTTTTTACAAAGTAGTATGAGAATCTCACATGAATGATAGATGGCACATGTTTCTCAATACAGGAAAGAATTTATTTTTTAATGTTTATTAATATCATATGATATTAAAAAATGCAGACCTTTACCCATATTATCCAGGAAGTTATTCTGATAGATGGATGGTGACGTTTTCCTAGCCCTTGTATTTTAAGATCACTGGTACATAAATGACACTTGATCCTCCGAGTTGTGAATTTTTTTGACCAAAACAGAGTTTTGGTGAATTTATGCCTGCTCTTGGGCCATCTTCCACACACACACTCTAGCAGTAGCTGTGTGGTTAAGGATGGGGATATATGTTATGAAGTTTAAAGTGACTTTTTAAAAATGTCATCTCCTGTCATCAGACACCAATTATCATCTCCCCGGCTTTCGGTGTGGGAGGTGATTATTCCCAGGGCTGTTCTTGGCAACTTGAAAAGATAAATGGGTGGAGGGAAACGAGAGCAAATGTGATGAGGAATTTACTTACTGAGCTGCGCAAGCCTTCTGCGGCTTTGCTTTAGTGCTCTGAAACTGTTAACGTGTGTGTAAAACTCGGGTATAAAAATGTTGAACATGAAATGTGACCTTTTCCTTCTTCCTTGTTCCATTCTAATGGACTCATTAGAATTTCTCGATGGAAACATGAATAAGATTTTACTGGAAACATTTTTGTTGTTCTTTTTCACAGTAGTTAAAACGCTGTCATTGTGTCGTCTTGTGACACTGTCTCTCGCCATAGCTGCTTGTTGGATGCGAGCTTATTGCCTGGAAGTCTGAACGGTTTTTCTCTGGTGTTTACCTCTGTGTTTGCCAGTTGTTATGGTATATTAGTGAGCACCATTTAATCGTATGCTGTCTTCAAAAATAACACAAGGAAAAACATTTAGAGAAAGTACAAACACTACAGCCAGACCTCATTGTATTTCAAATAAAAGGCACTAATTCCATCCAAGTAAAAGCACCTGTAGACAGCCGGGTGGTTTCTTTTTTCTTTTGAATTGAGTTGATTATTTCTTCGTGCTCTTCTGTAATCCTTCTCTTGCATTCCCCAACAACCACCATTCTGCTTTCTATATGTTAGATTGCATATCCCAGAATTCTATATAAATAGAATCCAACAGTATATGCTTTTTTTTTTCCCCCGTTGGCTACTTTTGTTCGGCGTAATTATTCTGAGACTCATCCATATTGTACATTATTGTGTGCCAAGAATTCATTCCTTATTGTTCCTGAGTGGTGTGGACATTTGAGTTGTTTCTAGTTTGGAGCTATTGCAAATAAAACTACTGTGGACATTTGTGTACAAAACTGTGAAGGGACATGTGTTTTCATTGCTTTTAGGTAGATATATAGGAGTGGAATCCATGAATCATACGTTTATCTCTTTAAGAAATTGGGGCCGGGCGCGGTGGCTCACGCCTCTAATCCTAGCACCCTGGGAGGCCGAGACGGGTGGATCGCTGGAGGTCAGGAGTTCGAGACCAGCCTGAGCAAGAGCGAGACCCCATCTCTACTAAAAATAGAAAGAAATTATATGGACAACTAAAATATATATATACAAAAAATTAGCTGGGCATGGTGGCGCATGCCTGTAGTCCCAGCTACTCGGGAGGCTGAGGCAGTAGGATCGCTTAAGCCCAGGAGTTTGAGGTTGCTGTGAGCTAGGCTGACGCCACGGCACTCTCTCTAGCCCGGGCAACAGAGTGAGACTCTGTCTCAAAAAAAAAAAAAAAAAAATTGGCAAAAAACCAAAAAAAAAAAAAAAAAGGAAAGAAAACTGTTTTCCAAAGTGATTGTACTATTTTACATTCCCACCAGCAGTGTGGGAGAGTTCCAGTTCCTCTACATCCTTGCCAACACTTGGTATGGTCAATCTTTTAGTCATTCTAATAGGCATGTAGTAGTATCTCTTTGTGGTTTATAGTTTGCACTTCTCTAATGACTAAGATGTTGAACATTTTTCGTGTTTATTTGCTGTTCATTTATCTTCGTTGGTGTGAAGAATCTGTTCAAAGCCTTTATGCATTTTTATTGGGTTGGTTCTTTATTGAATTTTAAGAATTCCTGATATATTCTGGATATAAATCCTTTATCAGATATATGATTTCCAAATATTCGGTCCCAGTCTGTGGCCCTTTTCAATCTCTTAACAGTGTCCTTTCAAGAGCAGAAGTTTTAAATTTTGATAAAATCCAATTTATCAATTTGTTCTTTTATGGATCTCTAAAAAATTATACCTAGAAATCCTTGCCTACCTCAAAGTCATACAGGTGTTTTCCTCTGGCAGTTTTATAGTTTTAGATTTTATATTTAGGTCAATGATCCATTCGGAATTAATTTTGTATATGATGTGAGCTATGGATTGAAGTTCACTTTTCATTTGTTCCAGTGTCTTTTGTTGAAAAGACCATCTTGAATTGGTTCCCCACTGAATTGCCTTTGCACCTTTGTCAAAAATAAGTTGATTGTATATGTGTGGGTCTCTTTTTGGACTCTATTTTATCCATTGATCTATTTGTCTATCTTTACTGTCTTAATTAATGTAGCTTTATAGTAAGTCTTGAAATCAGGTAGCATTAGTCTTCCAAATTTGTTTCTCTTTTTGACTGTTCTAATTCCTTAGTATTGCCATATGATTTTAGACTCTGGTAACAATGTCTACAAAAAGCCTGCTGGCATTTCAGTCAAAATGGCATTAGATCGAGTTGGGGAGAATTGAAATATTGACAATATTGAGTCTTCCAATCCATGTACATGATATGTCTCTTGATTTATTTGTGTCTTCTTTAATTTCTCTCAACAGTATTTTGTAGTTCAGATCTTTCACATCTTTTGTCAATTTATCCCCATATATTTCATATTTTTGATGCTATAGTAAATGATAGTGTTTTTAAACTTCCAATTCCTGATTGTCCATTGAGAAATACAATCAACTCTTGTATGTTGATCTAATATTCTGCAGCCTTGCTAAAGTCACTTACTAGTTTTGCTGTACATTCCTTTGAATTTCTACATAGAAAATCATGTCTGTGAATGACAGTTTACTTCTTCCTTTCCAATGTGAATGCTAATTTGCTTTATTTACTGGAACTTCCAATATAATGTTGAGAAATGTTGAGAAAGGACATGCTTGTCTTGTTTCTGATCTTAAGGAGAAAACATTCAGTCTTTCAATATTAAGTGTGATGTTTGCTGTGGGTTTGTTATAGATGCCCTTCATTAGATTGAGGAGTTCCTTTCCATTCCTGCTTTGTGGAGGGATTTAAGAAAAAAAGTTACGATTGGATGTTAGGTTTTTTCAAATGCTTTTCCTATGTATTGAGATGCTTATGGTTTTTAGTGTTTTGAGTTGAATATGATGAATTACATTGATTTTTCAAATGTTAAACCAAGCCTACATTCTTGGGGTAAACCTCATTTAGTCAGGTTTTTATTAACTTTCAGATTTGCTAAAAACTTATTAAGGAATTTTACATGTTCATGGAGAATACTGGTCAGTAATTTACTTTTCTAGTACTTTAATGTCTTTGGTTCTAGGGTAATGTTGGCATCATCGAATAAGTGGGAAATAGCACCTTGTTTTCAATTTTCTGGAGGATTTTGTATAGCTGGTATTATTCATCAGGAAAGTCATGTGGGTCTGGGCTTTTCCTTGTGGACAGGTTTTATACTATTAGTTCAATTTCTTTCACGTATATAGGACTAATCAGGTTACCTGTTTCTTAAGTGAGCTTTCGTATTTTGTATCTTTCAAAGAAATTGTTTCATCTAAGGGTTGTTGAATTTTTTGACAAAGTTTTTCATAATATTGCTTTATTATCCATTTCGTATTTGTAGAATCTGTAATAATGTCACCTTTCTCATTCCTGATATTGGTAATTTGTGTCCTTTCTCCTTCTCTTACTGATTTATCTGGTAGAAGTTTATCAACTTCATTGATACTCTCCAGAAACCTGCTTTTAATTCCATTGATTTTTCCCAATTGTTTTTCTGTTTTCTATTTCATTGATTTATTCTCTCACCTTTATTATTTCCTGTCTCCTACTTACTTTAGGTTTCATTTGCTTTTTTTTTTTTTAAGGTGGAAACTGAGGCCATTTATGGGAGACTTTCTTATTTTCTAATATAGACATTTAGTGCTATAAGTTTCTCTTCATGTACTGCATTAGCATATCACACCTTTTGATATATTGTTTATATTTTTCATTCAGTTAAAAATACTTTATTTTCTCTTTTGACTCATTCTTTGACTCATAGGTTACTCAGAAGTGTGCTATTTAGTTTCCAAATATTTAGGGATTTTTCCATGGATCTTTCTTTTATTCATTCCTAAATAATTCCATGTTGGTCAGAGAAGATATTTTGTGTGACTTTAATACTTTAACATTTATTGAGACTTGTTTTATGTCCCAGGATTTGGTCTCCTTGGTAAATGTTTCATGTGCCTTTGAAAAAAATGCAGATTCTGCTGTTATGGAGGGAAAATAAATGTCATATAAATGTCAGTAAGTTCAAATGAGTTGCTAGTATTGTTTACACTTTCTTTTTATCCTTAATGATTGTTGACTTGTTCTATCAATTACTGAAAAAGGGTATTGAAATCTTTGACTATAATTGTGGCTTTTCTATTTCTCCTTGAAGCTCTATAATTTTTTACTTTATGTAGTTTGAATCTTTTTGTAGGTGTCTAAACATTTAGAATTCTTTCATCTTCTGGACCAATTTATCATTATGAAATGACATTCTATCTATGATAACATTGATTGCTAGGAAATCTCTGAAATTTTGTCTGATATAAATATAACCATTCCACCAAATGATTAGTAATTAGCATTGTATACTTTGTTAACCTGTACCTGTGTTCATATTTGAAGTGTGTTTCTTATAGGCAGCATAAAGTTGGGTTTTGCTTGTTTTTATGCATTCTGAAAATCTCTGCCTATTAATTGGGTTATTTAGACCATTTAAACTTAATGAAACTGTTGATGTGGTTAGGTTTAAATTTATCATCTTGCTATTTATTTTCTATTTTTATTATCTGTTTTTGTTCCCATTTCTTTCTTTGAATTCGTTGAGTTTTTATGGTTCCATTTATCCCTTTGCTTGCCTTATTAGCTATAACTTTTGTTAGTTCAGTGTTTGCTTCATAATTCATTTATATATGTATCTTATTATATACTTAATATCTTCTGTTAAGTAATATTGTACCAATTCACATATAAACACTTTATAATAGTATACTCCTATTCACTCCTCTGAACTTTATGGTATTGTTGTCATGCATTTTACTTTTACATAGGTTATAAATCTTTGTTAACAATAAAACATTGTTGTTATTTTTGTTTAAACTGTCAGTTACCTTTTAAGAAAATTTGAACAGTAAGAAAAACTGTTACATACTTTAAGAGCACCAGAAATGGTAACTACATAATTCCTTTATGTAGATACAGACTTCGATCTGGTGTCATTTTCCTTCTGTCTGAAGGAATTTCTTTAACATTTCTTTTTGTTAAGAGTCTACTATGATGAATTGTTTTATCTTTTGTATATCTGAGAGAGTCTTACTTTCATTTTTGAAAGGTAAAGGTAATACCACACTTTATCCATTCATGTGTTTATGGACATCTGGGTCATTTCCACTTTTTGGGTATTGTGAATAATGCTGCAGTGAACATTGATGTACAAGTTGTGCGTGGGCATGTGTTTTTAATCTTCTTGGATAGATATGTAGGAGTGGAATTGCTGGGTCATATGGCAAACCTATGTTTAACGCTTTAAGGAACTGCCATATTGTTTTCCAAAACAGCCACAGGAGTTTACATGTATGAACTACCAGCAGGTATGTGGGTTCCAGTTTCTCCACATCTTTGCTAACGCTTGTTATTATCTATTTTTTTAATTATAGCCATTCTATTGCTGTAACATGGTATCTCATGTGGTTTTGATTTGTATTGGTCTGATATTGATCATCATTTTATGAACTTATTGGCCATTTGTATCTCTTCTTTGGAGAAATGACTATTCATATTCTTGATCCTTTTAAAATCAGGTTGTCTTTTTATTATTCAGTTGTAATAGTCCTTTATATACATTTTCAGTACAAGTTCCTTATCAGATACTTGATTTGCAAAATTTTTCTCCTGTTTTGTGGGTTGTCTTGTAACTTTCTGGACAGTGTTCTTTGGAGCACAGAAATTTTAACCTTGAGTCCAATTAATTTTTTTCTTTTATTGTTTATACTTCTGGTGTCATATATAAGAAGGTTTCACCTAAGCCAAGGTAACAAAGACTCTCTATTATCTTCTACAAATTTTATAGTTTTAGCTCTTTCAGTTTGATCTATTTTGAGTTAATTTTTTTATATGGCATGAGGTAGGGGGTCCAAATTCATTCTTCCGCATGTGGATATCCAGTTGTCTCAGCACTGTTGAAAAGACTATTCTTTCCCTCCACTGAATTGTTTTGGCACTTTCATGAAAAATCAATTGACCATAAAGATGAGAGTTTATCTCTGGACTCTCACTCTTATTTTGTTGATCTATATGTCTCTTCTTAGGCCAGTACCACACTTTGATTACTGAAGCTTTGCAGTAAGGTTTGAAATTGAGAAACGTTAAGTCCTCCAACTTTGTTCTTTTTTTTCCAAGATCGTTTTGGCTACTCCAGGTCCCTTGAATTTGTAATACACATGCGTTTTAGGATCAGCTTGCCCATTTCGGCAAAGAAGCCAGCTGGGATTTTGATAGGGAGTGTGTTTAACCTGTAGGTCAGTTTGGGGGAATATTGCCATGTTAACAATATTAAGTCTTCTGATCCATGAACATGCGATGTCTCTCCATTTATTTGTTCTTTAATTTCTTTCAGAAACATTTTATAGTTTTCAGAGTATAAGTCTTGTACTTTTGTTAAATTTATTCCTAAGTATTTTATTCTTTGATGTTATTGCAAATCATTTTCTTAATTCCATTTGTTTTATTCATTGCTACCATATAGAAATGAGATTGAGTTTTGCATCCTGTGACATTAATGAACTAATTTATTAGTTCTAATAGATTTTTAGGGAATTCCTTAGGATTCTCTCTATATAAGATAATGTCACCTGCAAACAGAGATTGTTTTATTCCTTCCTTTCCAATCTGGATGCCTTTTCTTTCTTACATAATTGTTCTGAGTAGAAACTCTAGTACAACGTAGAATGGAAGTTGCAAGAGTGGACATCCTTATTTTTTCCTGATCATCAGAGACAAGCATTTTGGTCTTTAACCGGTAAGTACAATGTTAGCTCTGGGTTTTGTGTAGATGATCTTTATGAGGTGAGAAAGTTCCCTCCTATTTCATCTATTTGTTGGCGCTGTGTGATAGGAGTGGGGACAAGGGCTAAGTAGCATTTGGTCGTAGCACCTTTGGTATCCCTATTGCAGGTTCTGTATCTCTAGTGAATTTGATGGTGTTTTGATCAACTTTCCAAATTGCTTAACAAATATCATTTAAGTGAAGAAAATAGGTTATTCGTTTAAACAGTGTTGTAGACCTTTTCTAGTGCTTAAAGAAGTATTGCAACAGAACCGTCGTAGCCCTTTAGTCTGGTGAACTTTAAGTGCAGATGAGCTTTGTGATTCTGTTTAGTGTGACTGGGGAGGGGTTCTCTCCAGCTATGGGTGACAAAACACATCAAAGGTCAAAGGCCTTTATCTGAATCTCTGATGAGAAACACTATCAACCTGAATAAAATCGCCTCCTCGTTATCAAATTCCAGCTTTGGACGGGATGGTGCCAGCATTCGAATCGTCCGGGTTTCAGATGCTTTTGGCAAGTCTGCTGTACAGGCACCGGCAGCAGGAGTACACCGTGGGGCTGTCATCGCAGGACAGATTTGCCAGTGGATGGTCCAGACGCAATCGTACCCAACGAAAAGGGCATTCAGAAAGCTGATGAGCATCCTTGTTTCTTGTCTGATTAGACAATGCGGGTTTATTAACTTGTCATCATAAAAATTAACATTAAAGATAGGATATGAATATGAAGTTTCTTCCTGCAACTTAAATATCTGTCAGAATGAGAAGCGAGGGGGAATGGTCTTGGTGTGACCTGGGACACCTTCAGGTTTATGTGATGGCATAAAATTGTTGGTGACACATTATGTACATCTGTCCTGAAATTAGTCTTCTCTTGGTTTAATGCTGGTGTTTCACTGCAAGGTGGACTAGGTATCATTCATTCGCAGTCATCACTAAGTGTCTGGATGTGTCTGTGCTTACAGATGCTTTGGTACTCACCTTCACTTGCTGTAGAGGATTACAAAGATGCAAAGTGGTGACCTTGCCTAATATCCGAAAACCTTTCTAAGCCTCTGTGTTACCCAAAGAAAACAATTACCCACAGAAGATTCTAAAGCCCTTTAAAGATGGGATCCTTGTGTGACCAGCTTCCTTGTACCTTTCCAGACTGAATTCTTGGCATTACCTTCGATGATTCTGTCCTGTAGCCAAACTCCAGCATCTAGCCCGCTGACTAGCACATAGTACTAGGGGCTCAATCAAAATTTTTCCTGTTTTTCGTATGTGTCATGGCTTTGGGTGGCCACGGCAGCTCTGCTGGGCCTGAGCCCTGCTAGCACCTCCTCCAGGAGACCGTTGCAGCCCGCCAGCCCCTGCTCCATGGGAAACCATGTGTGACCGAAAGGCTGTGATCAAAAACGCGGACATGCTAGAAAGATGCAACAGGACTTGGTGGAGTGTGCTGCTCAGATGTTGGAGAAATAGAACATAGAAGAGGACGCTGTGGCCCATGTCAGGGAGTCTGACAAGAAGTCCAGTCCTATCTGGCATTGCATTGCATTGCATTGCATTGCATTGCATTGCATTGCATTGTGGGGAGGAACCTCAGTAGTTATGTGACCCATGAAGCCAAGCACTTCATCTTTTTCCTCCTGGGCTAAGTGGCCATTCTTCTGTTTAAATCTGATTAAAAACGTGGACTGTGCCACACACACAGGAATCTGTCTATATACAAGGACTGCAGCCTAAATTCCAAATACCAGAGACTGAAGGTTTCAGCCCTGCTAAGGGAACACATTGATCTCTGAACCTCTATTGTGTTTTGCACAGGGCAGTCTGTACTAGTTTGTTGTGGTTTTAAAACAATTAGCAAAACTTAGCTTTCATTTGTATTTCTTTTTTTTTTTTTTTTTTTTTGAGACAGAGTCTCATTCTGTCACCTTGGCTAGCATGCAGGAGCATCATCATAGCTCACGGCAACCTCAAACTCCTGGGCTCAAGTGATTCTCCTGCCTCAGCCTCTCGAGTAGCTGGGACTATTAGGTGCAAGACAACTCCCCGCTAATGTTTCTATTTTTAGTAGAGACAGGGTCTCACTCTTGCTCAGGCTGGTCCTGAACTCCTGACCTCAGGCGATCCTCCCGCCTCAGCCTCCCAGAATGGTGGGATTACAGGCATGAGCCACCATGCCTGGCCCATTTGTATTTATCTTTTATACTTCTCTGGCCCATCTTTTTTCCCTCTCAAAACTCATTAAAAAATAAAAATGTTACAGAAAAAAAAATTTTTCTCCAATTACATGTGACCTTGCCCAAGGGGTTTTCTCCCGTGACGCTGTCCCTAGAGCTCCCTGTGGCGACCTGGGCTCGCTCCTCTCAACTCCTGGGGCATATCTTTTGCTCCCTGTGGCTTCATTTTTCTCTCACACAAGTATTAAGGTCTGTTTTCTCCTTGAGGGCAGGATTTTTCTGGTGACATACGACACGTTACTAAGGTTTAGCCCTTTCGAAGCATCATCTCTGAACTGGCCTGTTGAGCCCGCTCTCCTGCCCTGTTGGTGTCGCAGGTGGTGGATGCTCTGCTGTATTTAGGAAATCGATTCTCTTTCTTCCTCCCCTTTCTGCGGTTCATGCTCTGCCCGTTTTCTTAATCAAATATTGATATAAAAGTTGTCAATCAGGTTTACTCATTATCATTTTATTTCTTCAAAGCAAGGAGGGAGACAAATACACTGTTCTCCTCAAAGCTATTTTAACCATCAGCTCTTGGGTTGAAGTTAGTATCATTTTACTAAAAGAGCACTGAATTCTAAAGACCATTTGGTCTATAAAAACACCTCATGTCCATGGTTTTTCAAACTTGGCTAAACTGAAGGATTATCTGAGTGTTTCAGGAATTTTGTTGGTGGTGCATTGATGACTATCAAGCTGAGTCAGTTCTCCCTGTGCACGTGCTTGGGTGTATCAGTCCACCCACTGCAGACTACTTACTATCTAATGTTCATTCAGTGTTTCCTTAGGATTGTGGAGGAAAGAACATGACTTCGGTGTACATTTTGACATGTTCAAGTTCAGCTGGTACATGTGAGTTTCTGTTTTGGATTTCATGGTCCTGGACCGGGGCAGGCTCGCCCACTTCCCGTATGCTCTATAAACCCACCTTGACGAGTTCATGTGCTTTGCCTGGTGGCTTTGTGCTGTGAGTTGTGTTCTAAAGGAGGTGTCTCCTCCCCAGTCCGCCCCCATTCCGTAGGTCAGCAATGGCTTGACCGACCCACAGGGTGTGGTCTCTCCTCTTCATAGCAAGAATCATAGTACATCAAAACGTTTTTATTTGAGACACAAAAATGCAAAATTGCTGAGATATCAAACATTTCCCGATCAGCTACGATACTGCCACTATGTACAAAAGATCTGATGATAAATGTGCACACATATAAAAATACAGTATGCATTACCTATGTACAGTACATGTGCAAAATGTATGGCATTCAAACATGATATGGAATTGATTTCAGGGGTGCAAACAGCAAATACAAAGGCATCATGGTTTTTCTTTTAAAAAACAACATAAAGGCAATACATGAATGGACCCCCGATTGCCATAATTTCTTGTTTATTAAACGAGTGCTTCAACAAGCAGGGCTCTGTAGATTGGTATTTTTCTCCTTTTTTCCATAAAGTGAGATGCTAAGACATAATGTGACAATGAAAATAAAGAAGAGAAACACCTATCACGTTGCATTTCTATTGCAAGCAAGAAAAGAAAAAAGGAAAAAACTTTGTATTACTACTGACTATGTATTATTCTTAAACCAACAAAACAACTCTATACTATTTTACATGAAAACAATAGAGAAATATCTACATCTCTGTGAAAATTATAACCTTAAATGGATAATACCTTTTTGGGACTGATTTTTGAGATCTCATTAGTCTCAAATTTTAAATAAAAAGTGCCTCCTTTTGGCAAATACTTGGCAATGCCTTTGGTTCCTTTAAAGCAAGTTTGCTTTACTATTGGTTACTTGAGGTCAAGTACTTTTGGTAGATACTAAACCCTTTCCTAAATGCTCCTCCTTCCTACCAAATGAGCAAGATTCCTTACAGCATGATGTAGAGAGGTAATTGTTACGAGTTTCGGTGATTCTATAAACTTTGTTAAAGCTTTGTCTTAGTAGTTGGCATGAAGCTCTGTTAAACACTACAGCTGTGTTAATATCTCCAAGAACATGTTTTGTTTGATTCCAGACAGCACCTTGAAGATCTGAGATTGCCATCTCGTCGTCACAGAATCGTGACGTTTTCCGATGATGATTCACAGAGCAGTGTGTTTGTGTGGAGGGTGAGAGCTCTTCTGTAAACATGTGCAGCTTTTTGAATTACAGGCTTTCCATGAAAGATTTCAGGTAGAAACTTTTGCAATGACGTGTTTCCTCAGATACCGTAAGAAAGGGTGAATGAGGAAAAAGGATGGACCTGCTTATTGCCATGCAGACGGAATTACTTTACAAATAAAAACGTAGCCCAGAAAGATTGTTGAATGAACAAAGTATTGAAGGTTCGAACCAGGAAACAAAATTACATCTTATTTTCCAGTTTTGATTGAAATTACTTAAAAAGATTAGCTGAAATGCAGTTAGGATGCTCTCCAAGTATACATTCATGCACTCGTAAGCTATATTCCTTGATGAACCTGACCTTCCAGTTACTGGCCTTTGTTAATTTTGGGCTAACTTTGTGGCTTTCGGGGCAGTGGGACAATGTGTATGGGTGTTCTCTGTCGCCAGTAGTCAAAACGTTCATTTTTTGCAGTACTGGCTGGTGAAAGATGAGGAGTTATTTGTGAATTTGGTTAAAGTGACCTGTGTTGCTCTGCTGGGAGACAATGAACAGCTATTCTCTTTAAATTTCTCGGAAAAGTCCCCAGCCAGGTGCTGGTCTGACGCTGGCCACCATGTGGGCCCACGGAAACAGCCCTACAGTGTGGGCTTCTCCCAAATATTTTCAACCCTGCCAAAGTGATTTTCCACTTCTCTGAAGCCAGGTCCACTGGAGGACAGTGAAGGGACTGTCCCATCATTTGTGGGGACAGATGTTTTGGCTGGTTTCAGCCTGGGAATTCTGAAAGGACTCTGAAGAAAGATATGCTGCCTGGAATGATCTGGGGTTGGGGTAGAGGAAGCCTGAGTCAGCTTTGGTGACAAAACGGGTCAGGTGCTCCTGAGACATCCCTCAGCGTCCGTGGACTGTGCAGTGCAGGGGCGCTATCTTATTACCAAGACTTTGCCTTCGCCGCTGTTCCTAAACAGCACTTACAAGCCCCAAAGTGTCGGTTACATGGATCACAGAACCATGCAGTTTTTAAAAAGGAAATTTAAATAAGATCTCTTTAGTATTACAAAAATATTCCTATGCAACAAACACAAATAGTATCTAACCAAGAAGTTCCATGAATTCAGAATACATCTATGTACGAGTATGTGGCAAGTATATACAGTAGATTGCACATGTCAGGAAAAACACTAGAACGTGAACCACTAACACTTCCTAAAAGGTTTCTTAGTAGATGCTTTGCTGAAATGTACAAGATGCCCACATACCTCTGGCCTTCCAAAGACTTTAAAGAAGCTTTGGCATAGCTCTTTTTATCCATCCCACCAGTAAGATGATCCGATATCTATATACAATAGAAAGGTAAGGTGGATATCACTGTGTTTCAAGAATACGCAGGGAAGAAAGACTGGGGGTTAGTTATTTTCTTGGCAATATGATACACAACAGTACCGCTGCTAAACTACACACATGCATACTGCAAATTCAATGGGCTGTTTCGACCTGTGCTTTAATGGCTGTGAAACTCACCTTAAACAGCAACGACCTTCCTCACTCCACACCCACCCTCCCCCACTGCACTTCCCACCACGGGCACCGAGTTAGGTCAGAGGGGCCCTGCTTACAGAGCGTTGTCTTTGGTCATGTCACGTGTGTGTCCGTTCTAACCTGGGCTACGCCGTGGAGACGCTGGAGGGCAGCGCTCGTGTCACAGGTGCCTGGCTGGCTCCGCGAGCCAGGACAGGAGGGCCAGGTGGAATGGTACAAGTGGGACGGCTTGTGGAGCTAAGAGCTAGAGACACTTCGCCTTTTTAAAAATGAAGTTCTGGTACAGGAGGATTTGAACACGTATGTGAAGTGGGCACGAGAGCAGGCTGCGGACCGCCCCTGCGCACTGCACGGTGTATGTTTGGAGAGCAGCCTTCCTGTGGCATGGTTCAAACCCTATTTTTTAAAAGCAATTAAGGGACCCCAGGGCTAGAAAACCATCTATGTACACAACTGAGGGCTATGGAAATACAAAGTTACTCAACAAGAGTTAACACCACTGGGTGTGTGGGTGCCCCCGACGTCCCCTGGCCGTCCGGTGCTGATGCTGATTTCATACGCCTTTCAAATCTGAACCATGAAGGTGCTCAGAGCCCAGGTACGGCCCGATAAGCCCCAGACCAGAACCCTCAGCAGGAAACCCAGGGCCAAGCCCTCCCATAAGAAAAGCACCTTCCCTAGGAAATAGCCCGGCCCCGGGGACAGGCCCCTCTCGAGGGAGCTGACATGAGGACCGCATCACTTCTAGTGTGGTGAACTCTCGCTGCGCTTGGTCGGGTGGCGGCGTTCTGGTTAAGAGTTGCTGTATCCACGCGTTGGTTTACCAGCTGCTGAACACAAACTACTGACCGCAGACTGCACCGAGCGCGGTGGCCGTCGGCGCTGCCAGTGCCTTGGAGCCGGGAGGTGCCAATCAGCAGGGGGCTCCGCGGTGCTAATGCCGGAAAAGCTGACTTTTCTTACATGTGGTAAAATTTATTTAAAAAAAAATCTAAAATAAGATCAGTTCTTAGGCAAAACACAAACCCAGAAATGTTTCACAAATTCTTTCCAAAAGACTGGGTCGGGCTGCCTCCTGCATGTCGCGATGGAACACGCACCCATCGGTGACCAGGGGAGGGACCTGGCCCCAGGGCTGACAAGGGTGAGCTGGAGCACACTGTTGGTGTCTAACAGAAACCTCCACACTCTTGGTAGATTTCAGTTTTTTGTTCAGTTATTTACATTTTGTCATATACCTAAATGACTAGCATGAAATAATCCTGTGATAGTTGGCATTTTAGAAAATTCTTAAGAAACTACTTAACAAATATGTAATAACTTGTTTTTCTATATTAAAAAAAAACCTAATAAAACCTCCAGTTTTTCAATCTTAGGCTTGACAATACAGTGAGAGCTCAGGTAGGACGTCCAGTTACGAGCCTGTAAAACGATAACCAGAGATTAGCGGCAGAAGACAGACACCGGAGCTGGGACCTGGCGGCCACCACACACACGGCACAGTCCGACCTGTACGTCTCGTGGGAATGTCCCAGGCAGATGACAGACCTTTCTTACCTTCCGTTCTTCTAACTCACCAGCTCAGAAAGACATTTCATGCTAAAGCCTTTTCTTGGTTCTTTGAGATGGGTCTGGTTACCTGAAAGTTAGTCAGCAATTCTTTAAATACAGAAATAAACGTGGCTCAAGTATTCTAGAAATATTCGCGTCATTAAAAAAAGTAGGACCATTGGATACCCATTTCCTTACCCCAACGTAGGCTGTACAAATCACTGTCAGCGTACATACAAGTGCTTAATATATACATTAAAATCAATCCAATCAACCCAGAGGGTTGCGAGTTTTCAGTGTTATCAATACACCTGGATTTTTACAGTGAATTGTTTATGACAGTATTTTGTAGACGTTATCTGGTTATGGTGAAAGATTTTCCATTTCAATTTCAATTTGGAGATATAAAGTTAAGATTCCAAAAATCACAAAATAAGCTGCAACACACAAAAATTACATAGGTTTCTGAATGGAAGCAAAAGTCCCCAGCTGGAAGCTGTCACCAAACCGGCCGGTGCTGTCCCATGCCTTTGACCCCTGCTGTGTCTTGGCCTGTCTGAGGCCATCTCTAGGAAGTACTAAGTGCAGTGACCTCTCACCTCCCTCTCATCAGCCTTATTTTTGAGTGGAGCTGTCTGCCTCCTATTTAGGGCCTTAAAGTGACCACAGAGGTTTCAATGTAGTTGATTACCAGATAATGCCAGTGTCATTTTCCTGCGCACATTACTTTTCTTTGTTTTTATCTAAAGGTACCTTTCATTCTTTACTGAAGTCTGGAGAAATAGGTGAGTCTTCTTTGTCGAGTGTGTTTTTCAGAAGGCCCTATGCTAGATTCAATTGTAGAAATTCACTGTAGAATTTCATTGCTGAATGCGACGAAATGTTTTCGAACTTGGGTTCCAGGCTATGACCTTCTATCCATTCTTTCTGTGACAACATTCTTTAATTGCAACAATGCAACTATGGATCTATCGCTAAAGACTGACCTTATAGAATCTTCTTCATGGTCTTACACCTCGTGAACTCTGAGACAAGAAATCTGTGACGTTAGTCCCATGGCAAAGGTAGGTCCTGTGGGTCTAGGAAGTCAGCGGAGAACATACTTGGTGCGCTGGCGCTGAGAGGAGTGAGTCCTGAAGATGTGTTGGGCATGGTGATGTCTAACCACTCCATGTTGTCCAGGTTTGAGTCTGAGAGGTCCAGAGACAGACAGGGGGTCCCCGCGGCAAACTGGGTCTCGGCAGTCTCCATGGGGGAGTGAGAGTGGTCCAGCACGCTCGAGTGGCTCAGCAGATCGTTCTGGAGGTCCTCAATCAGCGAGAAGGGCTCTCTGTCTTCACTGCTGCTCGGTAGTGGAGCGATCTCATTGGCCGAAGGTAAAGTGCCATCCAGGAAAGCTTCTAGTTGGTTCTCTAAGCTGGCAGATAAGCTGCTCATAGGTTCTAAGGATATAGGTGGTGCCATTTGGACTTGGGGTGGTGGCCGGGACACCACTGTGTTGACTGGCATTGTGGTGATGCTGGCTGTTACTGGTCTCATTTTGGAAATGGGAGAAGGCTCTTCTTTTATAGGGAGGGATATCTCTGTGCAAAATGATTGAAGTAATTAGTAACTTAAGATTTACTACTATTTTAAAATTTTTATTAATTATTAGGACAGTTACTTTGTTTGTGATTCCTTCTACACACGTCCATCTTAAAGGTAGGAAGAGAATGCTACTGGCCAGGTACAATCCTTGATAACCTTTAGGATGATGGATTATTTTAGTTAAGTAGATAAGCAAATAAGTTTATTACATTCTGATATCCTTTCAATTATTTTTCATTAAGACTAAGCACCAAAAGCAGTTATATCCTAGTAGATAAGAATCAATGACTTTAGTTTATTTTATCTTTGGGTCCTTATTCTCAGTCATTTAGAGCTTTAAGATAGGGCTCATATCTTATCCCACACCATGAATCTGCTACAATAGCAGTGTGAATGTCAAAATGTATATCCTGAGTTTGTGCAGAGACAGGAAGTATATTCTTAGTATTATGAAAAATCTAATTATATTCTTTATTATAAGTGGACTGTGTGCCCAATGTGGCCATATACCTTCTGTATAAAGTTGTGCAAAGATACAATGCCATCTTATTTCATTCTGTATTAAAGCTATCACACGGCTCCTTTGACCTTTTTCTTTTAGATGAGGTGGATGACCTGCTTATTTTCCTCTTTTTTGTCTTGTTTTCTGGATTTGGTAAAAGTGTTAATAAGCACTAATTAGGTGTTATTCCTTGCCAGATACAGAAACAGCAAATTAGTGGACCATCTGTTATAGATACCAGTGTTTACTTAACTACATATTTGAATAAAGTATCTTTTTTACTTTTATGAGGATATGATTGATCTCATTTATATGCAGATATGCTAGGGAAAATAGATTTAATTAACAATAGCACTTAAAGCTCAATGATTAAAATGCATAAGTAGGTGAGAGAGAGAACTTATGACTTGATTCTTATAAATAAATTGTCAACTGTATGCAAATGTGTTTTTGGATGGTTTATGTTACTTTTAGTTATCTGTAGTCTTCTCTAGAATTGTTTCCAAAGCTTTTTTTTTTTTTTTTTTTGAGACAGAGTCTCACTCTGTTGCCCAGGCTAGAGTGAGTGCCGTGGCGTCAGCCTAGCTCACAGCAACCTCAAACTCCTGTGCTCAAGCGATCCTCCTGTCTCAGCCTCCCGAGTAGCTGGGACTACAGGCATGCACCACCATGCCCGGGTAATTTTTTCTATATATATTTTTAGCTGTCCATATCATTTCTTTCTATTTTTAGTAGAGATGGGGTCTCGCTCTTGCTCAGGCTGGTCTCGAACTCCTGAGCTCAAACGATCCGCCCACGTCGGCCTCCCAGAGTGCTAGGATTACAGGCGTGAGCCACCGCACCCGGCCTCCAAAGCTTTTAAGTGCAATTTAAGTATGTAGTCTTATAACCAACTATTTCAATCTTGGTTCTCATTATTACTGGTATTGGTACACAGTAAGATGAAATGATACACTTACTAGATACTTTGTTATAGCACAAGTCATCCCTTTTAGAAAATAAAATTGTTTGATAACTTTGTCACTTTTAATTTTCAAGTTGAGGCTGTAAAAATTATCTTTACTGATTGTTTAAAAAGTCCAGCCTGGGCACTGTAGCAAGACCTCATCTCTACACAAAAAATAAAAAAAACATTAGCCGAGTGTGGTGGTGCGCGCCCATAGTTTCAGCACGGGAGGTTGAAGCAAGAGGATCGCTTGAGCCCAGGAGTTCGAGGTTGCAGTGACCTACGATCATGCCACTGCACTCCAGCCTGGGCAACAAAGCAAGACCTTGTCTCAAAAAAAGAAGTGTTTTTATCTTTACCAGGCTTGGCCAAAACATTTTTTTTTTTTTTTAAATCTTAAAATCCGCATAGAATGTCTGTTTTTAAAACGTCTGTAGTTCTGTAGATATAACATGAGCTTAAATTATTTAGAAGGCCAATATAGTTCTTAGCAAAAAATACTATTTGTACATGGAGAAGTATAGTCAAATATCTAGAATTCTCTATGTCAGACATTATGAACAAAATACCAACCTCAATATATCAAATAGTACCTGCTGTGAATGGAGAAATTTTGATCACTATTTAAAAATTCAAATAGAACTCCTTTCATTGGGGTAAATTAAGAATACTTGAAAATTTTCCTAAGTAGTATTTGAATTTTTTTAAAACACTGATTTTATATTTATTTCTAAAGGTATGTAAGCTGAGGCAGAGATATTCAAGATGATATATTATAAATTAAAGATTTCATATTATATGTAGACAGTGCTTTAGCATTGCCTTTACTTTGTATTTTTTTTGAGACAGAGTCTTGCTCTGTTGCCCAGGCTAGAGTGCAGTTGGCGTCAGCTTAGCTCACAGCAACCTCAAACTCCTGGGCTCAAGCAATCCTCCTGCCTCAGCCTCCCGAGTAACTGGGACTACAGGCATGTGCCACCATGCCTGGCTAATTTTTTTTTTATATATGTATTTTTAGTTGTCCAGATAATTTCTTTCTATTTTTAGTAGAGATGGGGTCTCACTCTTGCTCAGGCTGGTCTCGAACTCCTGACCTTGAGTGATCCTCCCACCTCGGCCTCCCAGAGTGCTAGGATTACAGGCTTGAGCCACCATGCCCAGCCAGCCAATGCCTTTAAATTTTAATAAAGGCCTGGCGCTGTGGCTCACACCTGTAATCCTAGCACTGTGGGTGGTGGATTGTTTGAGCTTGGGAGTTCAAGACCAGCCTGAGCAAGAGCAAGACCCTCGTCTCTACTAAAAATAGAAAGAAATTATCTGGACAACTAAAAATATATATAGAAAAAAAAAATTAGCGGGGCATGGTGGCACATGCCTGTAGTCCCAGCTACTCAGGAGGCTGAGGCAGGATTGCTTGAGCCTAGGAGTCTGAGGTTGCTGTGAGCTAGGCTGACGCCACGGCACTCTAGCCTGGGCAACAGAGTGAGACTCTGCCTCACAAAAAAAAAAAAAAAAAAAAAAAGTCACTGGAGTCCAAGCTAAGTAACTTGGTTGTCATAAAATTTATGCAGGATTGGAATGTTTTCATCCATTACAATGACTGATACGCATGGGACAAGTTTTAAAGTTTTTCAACATGGAATTGAAATCTAGTTATACTTTACTATTTGGAGATGGTCCTTTTCAGCAGGCATCTCTCTATGGCTAAATTGAACATTACTGTTTTAAGCTGAATTCAATGGCTTTTCCTCCAACTTTACTTTCATAGTAAGTTGTTTTAATGGCCCAAATTTAACAGATTTTAAAACAGTAAATTCAGTTAGAATTAAAAGAACATGTTTCTCAGTCTCTGAAGATAAGATATGAGCTCTAGAGAGGAACTTTCACATACTTGTGTTGGGATGACTTCCTGCGGGGGTCTGACGGGGCCCCGACTTACCTCCGCTCTTAATGAGGATATCGAAGAGGTCGTCCATCTGCTGACTGTGTGCGCTGGAGATCTACAATCAAGGAGAGTACAAATTAGCTTGCTTTTACACCAACCTGGAATATTATACAATTGGGAGCATGGAGGGACTTTCTGGAACATGCAGTTCTAATTTATCATTTGATAATTCTGAAAACAGAGGTCACCTGAGAAGTGAAGCCACTTACCCCAGGTGTGTTACCGCTGGTTAGGTGACAGAGCAAGAGTGGGGCTGTACCCAGCTCAGCTGACTTCCACAGTGCCCTTATATTCTATTAGTGAATTGCATTTTGAGAGGCCTCTAATACTTTTAAGTGTCTTTATTCATTTGCGTTTAGAAATTGTATGTATGAAGATGATCACGCTATACTTTTCAGCTTCACTGAGATTTATCTGACATAGAGTGAGCTGCACTTTGTAAAGTATACAGTTTGATATGTTTTGAGGTATGTACACACCCAGGAAACCACCAACAAAATCAAGATAATGAACATATGTGTCACCCTTGAAGTTTCCTCGTGCCCTTCTGTAATGCTTTCCTCATCCCCAGGCAACCTGCTGCTCTGCTTTCATTCACTATGGATTAGTTTTATATAAATGGATTCATACAGTGTATATTTTTTTGGGAGGAGGGTGGCTTCTTTCACTCAAGGTAATTATATTGAGATTTATCCATGTTGTAGTGTATACCTTAGGAACAGTTCATTCCTTTTTATCGCTGAGTACTATTCCATTGTAAGGAAATCTGAGTTTGTTTATTCATTCACTTTTTTTTTTTTTTTTTTTTTAAAGAGACAGGGTTTTGCTCTGTCACCCAGGCTGGAGTGCAGCAGCACAATCATAGCTCACTGTCACTTCAAACTGCTATGTTCAAGTGAGCCTCCTGCCTTAGCCAAGCATGGTGGCACACACCTGTGTAGTCCCAGCAACTCGGGAGGCTAATTTTTTTTTTTTTTTGAGGCAGGGTCTCATTTTGTCACTCAGGCTGGAGTGGAGTACAGTGGCATGATCATAGCTCACTGCAGTCTCAAACTCCTGGGGGGCTCAAGCAATCCTTCTGCCTTAGCCTCCAAGTAGCTGGGACTACCATGCCACCATGCCCAGCTAGTTTTTTTTTCCTCCTCCCCTCCCCCATAGAGATGGGGTCTTGTTATGTTGCCCAGGCTGGTCTCAAATTCTGGCCTCAAGCTATTCTCCTACCTTGGCCTCCCAAAGTGCTGGAATTACAGGTACGGGCCACCACGCTGGCCCTTCATTTACTTGTTGATGGACATTTGGGTTTCTAGTTTTTGGCTATTAGAAAAAAAGTTGCCATGAATATTTGTGTACAAGTATTTATATAGATATGTTTTCTTTTCTCTTGGGTAAGTACCTATGAGTGGAATGACTGGATCTCAGAGTAGTCATATGTTTAACTTTTGAAGTAACAGCAAATTGTTTTCCAAAGTGACTGCACCATTTTACATTCCCACCAGCAGTACACAGTATGAGATTTCTAGTTGTTTTTCATTCTCACCAACACTTCATATTGTCAGTCT
Source organism: Eulemur rufifrons (assembly GCF_041146395.1). Lineage (NCBI taxonomy): Eukaryota > Metazoa > Chordata > Mammalia > Primates > Lemuridae > Eulemur > Eulemur rufifrons. The sequence goes on from NC_090996.1 coordinate 26,373,214, forward strand.
TTTTAATTTTAGATATTCTATTGGGTATGCAGTAGTATTGCATTGTGGTTTTAATTTGCATTGCCTTAGTGACTAATGATGTTGAGCATCTTTTTGTGTACTTATTTGCCATCTCTTTATCTTCTCTGGGGGAAATGTCTGTTCAAATCTTTTCACTACTGCAGATTTTTTATGCTTACTATTTGCATGGTGTAACTTTCCCCAACCTTTTACTTTCAACCTGTGTCTTTGTATTTGAAATATGCCTCTTGTAGATGCATGCATTAGTTATCTTTTGTTGTATTGCAAGTTACTCTAAAATATAGTGGCTTAAAATTTGTGATGTCCCAGATTCTGTGGGTCAGGAGTTTAGGAATGGTTTTGATGGGTGGCTCTGGCTTAGGGTCTTTCATGAAGTTACAGTCAAGATGCTGGCTGGAGAATGCCCCTGTAAAGGTGGCTCATTCGCACGACTGGCAAGGTGGTGCTGGCAGTTGATGGCAGGCCTCAGTTCCCCTCACGTGAGCCTCTCCAGACGGCTGCTGGGGCGTCCACCTGGCATGACAGCTGGTTCTCCCGGGCGAGCAAACCAAGGGAGAGCAGGGCCGAAGGGGCGTACCTTCTATGCCCCAGTCTCTGAAGTCACACACCGTCCTGTCTGCCAATTCTGTTCATTAGAAGTGAGTCATTGAGCCCAACCCAGGGAGGATTGTCAAAGAATGTGCAGATGTATCTTAAAACTGCACACTGCATATAGTTGAGCCTGGCTTTTTTTTTTTTTTTTTAAATCATTTCTGACAATTTCTGCATTTTAATTGTTTATTTCACTAGTATGTATTGTAATTACCGACACGGTTAAATTTGGGTTTACCATTTTATTATTTTCTGCTCATCCCCCCCTTTTTTTGGTTAACCCGTTCTTTCTTGCCCTTAAAAAAATGGGCTATTTTTGTATTCTAACAATTTTTCTTGTTTTTTTAAAAAAACCTACTTTGCTGTATTTTTTTAGTTCTTACTGTAGATATGCAATACACATCCTTCACTTTTCATAGGCTAATTCAACTTAATGTACCACTGCATAAAATCCCCACAGAGATGTGGGCGGACAGAATTTGGGGATTCCTGCTCTGGCTCTTTTCCTTTGGTTGCTCTCAACTCAGTCTTTGGTTTCCTAAGCCATAAAGATGATGTTTTTTCCACCCGTATCCCTGCCACTTAGCTCGACCCCAGCGCCAGAGTAGCAGAAAGAGGGAACTCATCCATATAACCCCTCCTTTGAGTGTGGAGCCCCCAGCAGAATGTGACTGTTTCTGTTTGCTCTTCAGTGACCTCACGTAGTTGCCTTTGTATTATAACCAAGATTTACAGCTGTTATCTGTGGGAAGATGGAGCCGGTAGGGCCTACTTAGCCACTAGTGGAATCGGAAGTCTGAGTAAATATACTAAAAAACCTCAGAATTCCTGGGGTTGGTGCTCAATGGCATATGATGAGGTACTGCAAATAGCTACTTATTTGAATACCAAAAACCAATATAAAACCTGGCTCCCTCGGTCTATAAACATGAACCTGCAGACATTAAATACCAGGGATTCCAATCAGCTATCTTAGGTTAAAGTGGAAGATTTCTCTTTGTTGTTGTTGTCACCTAAATTGAGTAAGCGTATTAACCTTCACACGAGAACCAGGCTTGGAAGGATGAGTGCTACCTTTTGATTTTCTTAAGAACTGCAGTTAAGCTCTTGGCAATTCACGCCACCTCTCTTTCCCGGTGAAGAGAATAGATGTCACTTCTGAATGGACCCTGGGGGAGGACAGTTCAGTCCAGTACCCTTTGTTTCAGTTCCTACTGCAAATGTTTAAACCTATTTCTGAAATTTGGCTTTTCCCTCACAGATGAGGGCCCTTGCTGAGTCTGGAGCTAAAGGAACATGTTACAGCTGGAAAAGTTACCTTCCTTCGGCACTAAGTGTATACAAAGAAGCGTGTATTACTCGGAGAGGGCGTCCCCCGTGGGCCCTGAGGGTGCCAGGCTGCGCGCTGCCCCTGGCGCTGAGCAGCTCTGTAGATGCTCACGTGGGCACCGCGGCAGGACTGTGCGTGCTCCCCGTCGGGGGACCTGCTGCTTGCTGGGCAAAGTGCTGAGCCCTCGGCCTCGTGTTCCCTAAGTGTGGCGTGAGCCGCTGCTCGCGCAGCCCCAGTAAGTCCCGTGGGATGCAGAGCAGGGGACTGGCACAATGTGCCGACGCTCCTGCTGTCTGCTGTGCAGGACAAGCGGTCCTGCTCCGATGTGTTCCGTGCTGTTGTCTGCCTCCAGCACCTGTGGAGTGGCAGCGGGGCCACTCCTTGCATCCTCCATGAGGCTGGGGTTCATCCTTGAACATAAGTTCAGTTTTAAGCTTTGACAACTTCTAGAGAGGCAGGGATGTTACGAAGAGTGTTCAGGGTACTGACTGGGCACCCCCCATGGGCCATATGCTTTTACAAGTGGGAACCCTACCTTTTCTCATCCCTTGGTACACCTGTGGCTACTCCTCCTTTATCAGAGACACGGAGGACTCGGAGGAGAGCTAAGTGCCTTACTTGAGGTGACATGGTCACCAGGTGGGCATACGTGTGGTGAAGCCAGGAGAACCTCGGGTCTATTACTGACCAAGTGCCTTTGCTCAGCAGACTGGCCAGGTCGCTTGCAGGGGCTGCCTGCTGGGGGAGGAGGGTGCTAAGGCCCAGAGAGAGATGAAGCGGGACACGGGGATTTAGGTGCTGGGCAGCCTCGAGTGTCGGCCAGGCGGAACAGTGTCAGTCTGCTGGCCTGACAACTGGTGGCTTTAGAAAAGAGGGACCTGTATGAAATACGTCCCCTGGTCACAATCACATCTATCCCTAACATGACTGATCCCCTTGTCTCAAAGGAAAAGTTAAAAGACAAACCCTGAATTTCTGAATAAGTGGTAGCTGGAGGTTACACTGCTGCTGGAGGTTGTCTGGGATTCTTCATAATGAATGAAATTGTGATTGTAAATAACCAGGTAAAGCACCAGGCTCCTAGCCATAATTTTTATGTTCTCATTGAGGCAAGTGAGTCTTAGACAAGGGATTTGAGGACGGCACATCAGATCTAGCCCTTAGAAGCCACGACCACCGTGCTCTTACCTCTGGAAGGGCGGCCTGTGCACTGCGCGTCTGCTTGATGGCCTCCTCGTAGCGGGGAGGGTCTTTTGTCTTGGTGACTGGGCTGCCGAACAGAGAGTGCTGGACGACAAACTGTTGAGGCGGAGGGGGCGAACTCGGCTGTATCAAACGAAGGAGGGGCGCACGTTAGCTGTTGGCAAGAAGCTTCCTCCTGCCCTGGCCAGACCCGGCTCTGCCAAAGCACGGAGCTCATGAGCAGACGCTTCCAAGCACCCGTGAGGCCGACAGCACTGTGGGCCGCCCCCGACGGGGGGGATCATCCTCACTGTGACAACAGCCAAGCTCCTCCCCAACAAGCCCCCACCACTGTATTTTCCACCATTTCATTCGTTAGTATTGGTGCCCGAAGCTGTGGGCTTTGGAATGAGTTTATACCCCAGTAAGCACTTTCACTGCTACGCGGTTGTCACAGGTTTACCTTGCTGGGAGTGTTCGGGCCGTTCTGCAGGGACGGAAGTGGGGCATTTCTGGGTGGAAGGACGCTGTTGGGGGTCTTGTTAATAAAGGGCTGCTGGACCGCGGGAGCAGCTTGTCTCTGATACGGAAGGACCGTATTTGATGATGCCGAGTTTGTGAAAACCTGTAAGGAATAAATATTTCTCCATCAGTTTGTTCTTCCGCTCTTCCTGACAAAGTAAAGAAAACTACGTTTTGTTTTTTTTTTTTTTGAGACAGAGTCTCACTCTGTTGCCCAGGCTAGAGTGCGTGCCGTGGCGTCAGCCTAGCTCACAGCAACCTCAAACTCCTGAGCTCAAGGGATCCTCCTGTCTCAGCCTCCCGAGTAGCTGGGACTACAGGCATGCACCACCATGCCCGGCTAATTTTTTCTATATATATTTTTAGCTGTCCATATAATTTCTTTCTATTTTTTTTTTAGTAGAGATGGGGTCTCGCTCTTGCTAAGGCTGGGAAAACCACGTTTTAGAGCAGGGGTGGGCAAACTTTCTCTGTAAAGGGCCACAGGAGTTTTCGGTTTGGTGGTGACCACTCACCTGTGTCGCCACAGCACGACAGCAGCCCTGGGCAGTATGTAAATACGCAGGTGTGGCCGTGTGCCACTACCGTTGTATCTACAGATCAGGCCTAGGTTGCATCTGGCCCACACGCCATGGTCGGCCTCCCCCATTTTCGAGCACACGTGGTCCCTTTACTCAGTAACTTGCCTCTGAGGGCAGTGCAAACAGCGCTTTGTGGGAACACAGTGTTTGCCTGTATATTTGTCCTCTTAAATGACAGCTGAATGTCTCACACTCCTCACTAGGGTGACCTCATCTCTCTCGCACCTTTACTGGTCACGGTTAAGCCAGCAATCTCACCTCCACTTCCAGCCTGGCTCCCGAGTGCCAAAGCCATGTTTATGTCGTCTTCCTGGACATCTCAAATTGAATACGGTCCAAACTGAACTTTGCCCTTTCCTCCCCCTGCCCCTAGCCGCTGAGGGGAAGTAGTTCTTGGTTCTGCATTTGTGTTTATACTTCGGTAAATGGCACCATCAGTCACCTCCGTGTTCTCCTCTCAGTACACACTCGTCTCGGAAACGCCTCTGTTCTCTGCGGTCCCCATCCAGGTCCTCGCCACCCATCCCCGGGATTCTGCCGCAGCCTCGCAGCCCAGCGTCCCCACTGACCCGCCGCTGCAGTTACATTCCTACAGCACGGACCCCATCAAGCCCCAGCCACACTCACTGGCTCTCCTGCCTTGGGGGTAAAATCCTAATCTCTGGCTGGCACGTGAAGCTTCTTCCTACCCGATCTCTTTTCCACCCTGCCTAAAACCTTACCCATGCTGTGTGGCTGCGGTCAATTTTCTAGTTTCTCGAAAATTTCTTTACATACTTGCAAGACCCCATTTAAAACCTGCCCTTTTCTGAGAAGCTGCCTTCAGGCTATCAGGCAGAGGTGAGAATTTCTTCCTGGGACTCCAAAATGTTCTGTTTAGAATCCTCATCAAGAGTCCCACACGTTTTTAGGTCCTTTTACAAATATGGCCATACTGCTGACATTGTGCCTGCATGTCACAGAACTTGGTTTGCTCATAAAAATATTTAATATATTTTATATCACTAACATTCAAAAAACCTCTCCCCGATATTATTATAAACATAACTATTTCTTAAGTGTGAAAAGTACATGTCTATGTACTCCAAACCATACATCATCTCTGGGTGATGACGTCTATAAATATGCTCTTGTTTGAAGAAGATAAATTTCCTTGTATTTTGTGAAAAATTACTTCCTTGAAACTGGAAGTAATGATTTCTAGTATTTTGAGACTTCGTGAAAAACCCTTCATTTATCCCCTCATATATCATTTTTCTCTGTCCTCCCCCAAACAAAACTGTCTTTGCACTTGAACATTTACTGAGCTTACAACTACACTAAAGTTATATTTTGACCTTTCCCAAACTCAGTAACGTGTAAGTCCCTTGTCACTGCACTTCTCGGGGATTCTGAAACAGCGCGGGTGTCGGTGTGACTGCTGCTGTCTGTCCTTACGGCTGCTTCAGCCCAGACGGTCCGCACGGCCCTAGGGCCGACCCACGGGTACCTCAGTATCTAGGTTCCCTTATGCTGAAGATTAAAACTCTGGGATTAACGCTTTTCAGGGTTTAAAATAGGAAGACCTGTTTCTGAGGCCTAAGACTTTTTGGCACAGAGATGGGTACACAGCTCCACCTGCTGGATAAGAGGGAATTTTGGTAACTTCGGGGTGATTTAGCATTGGGATTTTTTCAGCGGGGAGGACCCTGTGTGAGGACGCTGAGTCCTGGATGAACACCGTCACTGTAAAGATGAGGTGACTGAACTGAGAGGAAACAAGTGAACGTCCTCTGAGGCCAAACACCTAGGAAGGTGGTGAGCTGGAATGATAAGACCTGGCTCTTAATCTGCAAGATGGCAAACGCTTACAAATATGTATCAAGACCTTACTCAAGACAAAGATTGTAGAAGTATCTTTTTTATCTTCAAATATCATTTCCCAAGGAAGAGTATATTTTTTTCCCCACAATATGTTTAATTTTAAAAAGAAATTTATTTTAAAACTCAGTAAATTCAATATATGAGGACAAAAAAATAACCCCCCAAAACTTTGACAAAGCGGTTAGCCGTTCAAGCGAGCTATCTTTCAGTAGTCGAGTGCCCCTCCCCCGCCCCAAATAGCTGGATGATCTGCAGCCAGATGGCATCTAAGCTGACGCTCGCTCTGAGGGAGACGTCCCAGAAAAGGCTAAACGCGCTCCCCGAGGACCAGGCGTACGGGAAGACGCTGGGTGAGTGGACGGCTGGATGTTACCCTCGGCCACGTCTGCCCCTCGGTAGCGTCCACGCACCTTTCTGACTTGCTGGGGCTGACTGAGGACGTGCTGCGTGAAGGTGTCCTGTTTCTGAGGTGCGGTCGCGGCCAGGCCTGAGGACAAGGCGGCGGCGGGCATTTGTGCAGCGGTTGCTATCTGAGGCTGGGTCTGGATTCCTGCTTGTGGTGGAGTCTAGGAGAAGAATTTAAAAAAAAACCGATTGAATTGTCAGCATCAAAGCGTTAAGAGTTTAGACATGAACCCACGGTTCACTTAGGGATCGTATCTAAGGTGAAATAAGACAAGGTAGGCAGGCACACATTTCAGTTCCTCTGTACCTGAATCTGAACCGTAACAATTCTAACCAGAGAAGCACCAGACCAGTTACTTTCGTGCTCTTATTGTTAAGTAGCTAAGAGTTTCATTTGAAAAGTTTGAGAAACTAGGAAACTGATAGTAAGAACCTACAGCAGCTCTACACATAAGAAGTCAGGTATTGTTATACTTTTAATGGCAACGAAGATATCTATGCGACCTAAGTGTCCAAATTCCTGCTTTTAAGCGGTATGTGCCCTCTGTGGGGACGGCCAGCAATGTGCCAGGGCAGACACAGGCCCAAGTTTAAAACAGTTCTTGTTCCTACAACAGCAATGGAAGATTTGGACCAAAAAAAAAAAAAAAAAAAAAAAAAAAAAAAAATTTATTTTTAAGATGTATTATGGAGTAGACTTTAAATTTCACAGAGACCCTAAAGAGAAAACAGGGGAATTAAAAGGTTTCGTATACGCTAAAGGGCCTCGGGGCCATGCCTCCTGACCCCCGGGGTACAAGATTATTCCTCTCTGCTGTTTCAGGTGTTTGGGTACTCAAGGTTGAGAAGCACTGGCCCAAATGGTTTCTTGTTTACTTGTGGTCTGCATTTGGTTAAAACCTACCAAAAGCACGTTACGTGAAAACAACTTAAGGGAAACACATAGGTTATGTAGGCACAAAAGGGAATGTCATCCTCATCAGCGTTTTATCCTCTCTTTCAATAACATCTTCACTCTTAAATTTGTGGTCACATTTTCCTTAGTTTCGGCATCTTCGTGTTAGCAGTGCCTTTCAAGAACTCAACTGGGGAGGCAAAATACAAGGCTGAGTCTGAGAGGGAAAGCTCTGGCGTCAGAAGACCTAGGTTTAAATGCCAGCTCTGTCATTCGGCAAGTTGCCAAGCACCCCTTCCAGGCCTCGGTGTCCCTACTAGAGCTGGGCTGTGGCACTGGCACCTTCTGGGGGAAGGGAGGATGAAGTGCAGCCAGCCACTTGAAGTGCTGATGCTGTGCCCTGCGTGTGGACAGTGTGCACAGCAGCAGCTGGGATCCTAAGGATAAGGTCACTGGTATGCAGCACATGTCTCTACATGTGATGCTATGTTCATTAAAGGGAAAGGCTAACAGGTAGAAAAAACACCTCCTGTTTGTGTTTACTATATAAAAACAGCGCTAGCTATTTACATTTTTGAATAACCCTCCCACACACGCGCGAGTGTCCTGCAAGCATGAAGCCTGCTGTGGAGGCATTTATGAAAAAGCTCAGGCACGTCCGTCCTCAGCAGTCTCCATGCTATGCATGCTGTAAGGTAAAGTGGTTAGAAGACACACTCCACACCTGGAGCTTGAGGCTGCCTACTGGGAGTTGTACTGAGGTGACACTCGAGCCCTGGATGGACACCGGGAGCAGCAGCTGAGCAGTCTGTGTGGTCAGTAAAGCCTGGGGCTGAGCGACAACGGCAGGCGGTGGCTGTCCCTGGGAACTCACGTAAAACTGCGAGACGACGCTTTGCTGCTCCGCCTGGGGCACGGGGACCTCTTGCTTGATAACTACAGCCTTTTTGGCGACAAGGGTCTGGCCACCTGTGGAGACGGGCTGGGCCACAGGGTGGCTGGCTCCCGGGACAGGCTGCCGGGAGCTGGAGCAGTCAGGGAGCGAGGTCTCGTCTTTGACGCAGGAGCCGCCGCCGCCGTGTTTCTGATCTGCCTGGCTGCCGGAATGAGCTGGGGCGCCGGGCTGGGGTTCCAGCGGCCGTTGCTGCTGCCCTCGTTTTTCAACCTCCAGCTGCATTTTCAGCACTTCCACAAGCTTCTGCTCTTGTTCCAGTTTCCTCTTTAGCTCCTCGATCTGCTTCTCTTTCTCCTGGAGCTTGCGGTCCTTCTCAGCGGCGTCCAGTTCCAGGTTGGACAGCGTGCTGCTGGTGGGGCTCAGGCTGTCCTCGTTGTTTGCCACTCTCAGAGGAGAGGAACACAGGAACTGTGAGGGAGACATCATGGTCATGATCTCGGTGAAAGTGTCTGCCATGCTCGTGTCATCGGTGCTGAGGCTGGACTGTTCGGAGGGAGACGGCGAGATGGGCAGAGGGGAATGAGCGTTTTCCACCCGGGCAACGTTGCTGCTGCCGGCAGATGGCAATTCTGCCTTGAAAGTGGAGACTGAGCTAGTCACGGCGTTATGTAGTGTTGTAACCGGCAACGCCACGGTCACTTCTGGGTTATTGGTGACGATGGCTGACGATGACACTGCCACGATGCTGCCAGCGGCCAGGCTGCTGCTGTTCACTTCCTGGTAGGGTTTCAGGCGTTCGATGAGGTCCGGTTTGGTGCCCGATACCGGCAGACCCCTTAACTTCAGTTCTGTTTTCAGTTCTGATACCTGGAGGTACAAACAGAGCAGATCTCTTGGCATTATGCCTGACAAGTCTGTGGCACACTTTAGTGATGGGAAAGGAACCCACGTCTGCCAGACAACTCCATGTTACTGCGTATCTGAAAGTGGGACCGATTTTCTTTTGACACAAACACATATACTACACACGTGAAGCACGGGGAAGGCCAGTGATAACGTGAGGGTTTTAGAGGGCAACTCCTCTTTTATAACAAAGAAAAGATACACTACCAGGAATGATGATGATGATAACAGCTACGTTTACTGATTGGCTCCCATGTGCAAGACACTGTTGGAAGCACTTTACTGTTTCAACCAGTCTTCCCATGACCCCATGAGGTGTCGGTATTAGTCGTCTTTCCCTTTTACAGATGAGGAGAGCAAGGCAGACAGGCTGAAGCACTCGTCCAAACTACCACAGACAATAGAAGGGTGGGCTGGGACAGAAACCTAGGAAGGGTGGCCCTGGAGCTCACGTTCTTAACTGTTACATTTTCCTGCTCTCCCAAACTTGGCCTTGGGCAGGGAAAAAAAAAAATCACAGCTTCTGGAATCCAACAGAACTGGGAAGGTGTCTGCACAAGGTACAAGCTCAGTAAATGAGAGTTATTATTGGTCATTTAAAAAGAAATTTAATGGAAGTAAAAAGAAAATACCTCTATAAAGATCATCCTATTGTTGGGAAAGTGGAACATCTATTGAAAACCACTGACATCTGCTAGACAAATCCGGCACAGCGTTTACGTTTCTGTGGTCTTTATGGGTGAATAAGCTGTACTGGGAGTTATCACCTTTAAGTCATCCAAGCTAGAAGGCAGAGGTCCTGGCTTTCTCACAGGAGCAGGTGTATTCTGTCTTGCTGTGGTAGGTGTGGTATTGTTCAATGCTGAATTCCCACTGTTGTTATTTTTGTCACTGAGTGGCCTTCAAAAGAAAAAGAAAATTAGAGTTTATAATAAAATAATTTCTAGATTTTACATCGCTTCTATTAACGATTTGACTAACTTATAAAGAGAAAAATACCATGGTTATGGATTGGAAGACTCAATATTGTAAAGATGCCAACTAAATCGGATTCCCAGTAAAATCCCTGCAGGTTTGGCTTGTTTGGTGGAAATTTAGAAGGCAATCCTAAGCTTCATGGACATGCAAGGACCAAGAATGGCCCTGGCATTCTTGAAGAAGAAAAGCAAGGCTGGGAGAGTCACGCCACCAGGTATCAATGTGTATCACAAAGCCAGCTGTTCACGCGGTGCGGAGCCGAGGCAAGGACGGAACAGACAAGTGGGCGAGAATGGAGAATCGCGCACGTGGGCCCTTATGTTATCAGAGAGATGATGCCGCAGTGCAGTGGTGGAAGAGTGGTCCTTCCAGTGAGCGGGGCTGGGCCCAAGTGGATATTCACACAGAAAAAATACAGCTCTTGATCAACTCCGACGTTGCATCATTCTCCAAAATCTAAATGTGAATTATGAAAGCAATGAAGCTTTTAGAGGAAAACTTAGGATAATATCTTCATGGCCTTTGCATAGGCAAAGATTCCTTAAACAGGACATAAACAGCACCAAGTAGTAGGGGGACTTAAGACGGTGAAAAGTCAAGCCACAGAACAGGACAGGGTATCTGTCATGCATATTTCGGACAAAGGCCTCATCTAGAATATTACAAGTTAGTAAGAAAAAGAAAACCCAATGGAAAAATGGGTTTTCCCATTTTTGAACAGATGTATCACCAGAAAGTATATCCAAATGGTCAATAATTATGTGAACAAGGGCTTAACCTCACTAGGTATGAGGAAAATAAAAATGCAAATCATGACAAAACAGCCGTGCACACCCAGCAGAACTGCTCTAACGAATAAGACTGATGATACCAAGTATGTAGGACAACCAGAACGCTCATACACTGCTGGCAGAAGCGTGAATTGGTGTATGCACTTTGGAAAACTGTTTAATATATTAAAGAAAAACATCTGTCTATCCTATGATCCAGCATTTCCATTCCTAGATAGACATGTGACAGAGAGACACATGTATGTGTACCAAAATATGCAGACTAGAACATTCATTATGGCATTATTCATAATGGTCCCAACTGGAAGCAACCCACCTGTCCATTAAGAGTATGACGGACGGATACATTATGGTATAGTCACACATGGAACATTAAACAGAAATGAAAATTACTGCTATGTGCACCAATAAAGATGCACATGACAAACAATGTTCAGGAAAAAAGGCCAGCTACTAACGTGTACTGTTAGATTACATTTATATGAAGTTCACAAATAGGCAAAACTCATCTAGGGGGATAGAAGTCAGGATAGTCACTAAGAGGGGACCTAAAGGGGGCTTTTGGGATGCTGATAATGTTCCATTTCTTGGTTTGGATGGGGGGTAGAGGGGTGTATTTACTTTGGCATCAATTTTCACTTACAATTTATAGACTTCTCTGTATGTAAGTTATTCTTCAATTTAAAAAGTTTACATAAAAGAAACTGGTGCATCAGTTGTCAGATTCTAAAATTAGGTGCTTTGCACTAATTTCCCCAAGCCCCTTTCCACATCAAAGCCAGATCCCTCCTTAACATCTTCCAACTGTGACACTCTTGGCTTCCTTTTCTGATGGTTGATACCTATTAAAGGTACACGCGACGGTTGACACTATAGCCAATCCCACTGCAGCCTCAGGCTTCACTGTCACATACAAAGCCTTGGTGCTGAAGCCAAAGAGACTTGGAATTCCACCACCTAAAATAGGGATCTGAGGTGACAATGCTTGTGGGTGACAGCCAGTTGGAGGAGATTTCTCCAAGGAGGTTCAGGAAGCCTGGGGTGGAAGCCAATGCTGGCTCTGTCAACAGCTCACTCCTTTTTTTTTTTTTTTGAGACAGAGTCTCACTCTGTTGCCCAGGCTGGAGTGCCGTGGCATCATCATAGCTCACTGCAGCCTCAAACTCCTGGGCTCAAATGATCCTCCTGCCTCAGCCTCCTGAGTAGCTGAGACTACAGGCACACACCACCACACACGGCTAATTTTTTCTATTTTTGGAGAGACGGGGTTTCGCTCTTGCTCAGGCTGGTCTTGAACTGAGCTCAAGCAATTCTCTTGCCTCAGCCTCCCAGAGTGTTAGGATTACAGGCGTGAGCCACAACACCTGGCCAACAGTTAACTCTTGACATTCATCTTGAGGTCTTTTTAACCTGCCTGAATTCTGTTGAAATTAAACATAGTTTTTGAGATGAAGTTTCTTGAAATTTGGATGAAATGACAAATATTGTATGTATCATTATTCTCCTTTCTAAAAATTCAACTTTTAAATCTCACGTTAGAGTTGTAAAAATATTTTCTTTAAATCAGTGTTTCTCAACCTAATTTTCATTCATTATTATCCCCCCAAGGAGGCTTTCAGACATTTTTCTCCAGATCGCCCTCCCCCTGAAGTATCAACACCACAGATGCGTTGTATGTGTCTATGTGTCATATACACGTCTGTGCTTTATTACATAAAAGAGTAGTATCTCTCCCGAACCACCTTTTGTTCCTTTGTAATATCATCCCGTTGAGAATGCACAATTTAAAGTAATTGTTCTATTCATGCTATCTTTTTGGTTGAGATTCTGCAATACTCTATTTATGATTAACAGTTTGGTGTTTAATTCAATCTTTAACAAATAGGTTAATCTATTTTTGTCTTAAATCAACGGAGAGTAAGTGAGGGGTAGCTGCCAAATGTGATCACTGTGCAGATGAGAGACCTGAAGTTCAGAGGGATGACGTGGCCTTCCACGACTTTCTGTGCCCTTTCAGTGAGTGTGCGGACAAACTGGGTTTGCCTAGAAACTCGTCTCTTCTGGCTTTGGCTCCCTTCCGTGGTATCAAAGGGCTGGTACCATACAGGTAAAATCACACTGCTCTGGACACTATAGGACTTTCAGTTTCCTGGAATTTTGGGAAAGCTAAGCAATGTGTTAGAAAACAAGGTCTCCATTTTTAGGATCTGGAAATCAAACAGGACTTATGTTTAGTCTTTGTGTGGTGAAGCAATACTCAAAGGTGAGTGTTTAGTTCCTGGATCTTTTTGTATGGTATTTCCCTTGGGCGGGCTTGGTTGTCATAGCGGTGGGAATGGGCGAGGAGCAGAGCGGCATTGAGGCCTTAGTGGAAAGACAAATTGGGAAGAGTGCAGCTGCCGCACACCTCAGGTGTGTTCTTCCCATCTACGAGGCCAGCCCACACAGCCACGTTGTTCCACTGCAGAAAAAGACTGTTTCATAGATGGATAGCGCGGAAAATCCTTTTTCAGGGTTTTCAGTTGCAGTTTCCTCATCTGGGAATGGGGTCAACAACAGCAATTCTTCCTAGACTTACGGTGAGGATGGCGTGAGGCGTTAGGCACAGTGCCTGGTGCCTTGAAAGGATAACAGTAAATAGCCCTGAGCCACCGTTATTGTCATTATTGTTGGTGGCCGATGCCAGAGGAGGGCGGCAGTGGAGGATGCCTCCCAGCGCCTGGACGAAGTGCCGAGTAGCAGCAGTTTGTCTCTGATTCTCTTCCAATTCTCCGTGGCCTTCCCTGGGTGCCTTCCAACGTCAACAGCTCACTCGGGCCTGCTTGCTCTTAAAATAATATCATGCTACAGAATTCCTTCTCCTTTATCTCCATGCCTTGATTTTTTAGATTTAGTGAGGTCTGAATTACTAATAGGTTTAATCTTCCTCAAGATATCTGAATCTTAAGAGAAAAAAAGCATTGATAATCATTCACATATGAGAAGATGTTTCTTAAGAGATAAGCTTTTTAGGGGGTTTTTAATCCCTTTCTACTCCTAGAAAATAGGGGCGCCTATGGTGGATGCTGAGTTTACACGTGGAAAACAGAAGTAAAGATTCTACAGGTCATGTGAGCATGAACCGAACGGCTTGATCACAGAGAACAATTTTTCCTTGTAATGAACGAGCTTTTGCATCTTCTTCTAGAGTTGAATGCCAATTGTACTTTCCCCTGGAACGTTAGGGAAATTATGTTTCTTAAAAAAAGAAATATTCGGGGTGTATATCTAGAAATTTCCTGTATTACCTAATTAAAGTTAGCTATGGCTATCTTGCTATGCCTGTGGTCTCAGGAACTGTCAGAACTCACTGCCTTGGGTCCCTCACAGTTGGGTTCAGACTTTGGAAACATCTCCCTTCCCCGTAGCTGCTGGTCCCCGAGACCTTTAACTGTCTTTGGAAACCCCCTTGGCACCGTCAGTGCCCTGCCCTTGTCGCGTCCATCCATACCAGGATGGAACTTTCTCCCCTGCGTTTCGGTCTCACTGCGTCAGCACTGCCCCCTGCCACGCTCTGCTGTCTGTCACAGCGAGGAACGTCTTCTGCTCCACCTCGGGTACCTCCAGACACTGGCTCTACTCAGTATCGTCTTCTACTTCTCCTAAAAAGTAATCGCATCTTCTGTTCAGATGTTTCTCACCGACCGATACACAGCGCTGTGCTTACTCCTTCCTCTGCGCTGGGAAGGGCCCTTCTGAGCCCCTCCACAGACCAATATCCTGCCTCTCCCCCGAGGGTCTCCTTGACCATTCCAGGTTTTATGCCCACCTGTGTCTTCTCATGCCGGGGCTTACACGTCACCTGCTTATCTCATAGCATCTAGGACTGTTGTGAGTACACACCAGGCAAACCTTTCCTGGGTGAATAACTGTGAAAAGGCATTTCTAACTTGTAAAAGTTCAGAACCTATTCTGGAGGACAGAGACAAAATGAAAATAATCATTGAGCTCAACTAAATCAGCACATCCAACCTTCACTCATTTATGGCTCCTCATAAAGAAACCATAGTGAAATCCACGCCCTGCAGCCAGCAGTGCCCCCGCCCGCCCCCCCGGCCCGTACTTGAATGGCGCAGGCAGGATGGTCTGGTAGTTGTAGTGCTGCTTCTGCTGGCTCAGGATCTGCAGCTGCAGGAACAGTTGCTGCTGCTGGAGCAGGCGGGCGTAGTTGGAGTCCATCTGCGGCTCGTTCTTCTCCCCCTTCTGATCTGGTGGAATGTATTGGTGGTACTTTAACTTCTTGACCCGTGGTTTGGGGTCTTTGCACTTTTTGCTACGGTGTTTGTCGTTTGGATTCTTGGGATGGCTTTGCTATGTTTGAGAAAAAGAAAATAAGAGCATTTAAAGAGATGTCACCACATGAAATCTATTATGTGAGCCTAAATGATTTGAAATTAGAAAGCAATGCACCTTAGAAACAGGTACAGCCACTTTGGAAAGCAACATGCTAAACACATTTCAAGAGCCGTGACAAGCCTGAGCCAGAGCAAGGCTTTGTCTCTACAAAAAATAGAAAAATTAGCCAGGCATGGTGGTGCGCGCCTGTAGTCTCAGCGTCTTGGGAGGCTGAGGCAGGAGGATGGCTTGCGCCCAGGAGTTCAAGGTTGCAGTGAGCTATGATGAGGCCACTGTATTCTAGTCCGGGCAACAGAGCAAGACACCGTCTCAAAAAAAAAAAAAAAAAAGCACCATGACATCTGCATATTTACTTTGACCAGGACATTTTCTCCTGCAGGCTTGCTCCCTCTGGGTACGGGCAGGATGCTCAGCCCAGCACTATCTAGTCAAATTCAGCAGTCACCTTGGGTCCCCTGTGTAGACAGGCTGTAAGTGCTTACATAGATTATCTTGTAGTGATAATATACAACGGGGAAGAGATTAGCTATACATCACTATCACCATGTAATATTACCATGGATCTCTCATCTTTTTTGTAAATTTTTTTCCTTCTTGACATTTAACTTGACCTCATCTTATGATTAAGAATGGGATGACTTTTTCCTGAATTTCTCAGTGGACTTTCTACTTTTCAGTGTTCAGATTATAAGATAACTTTGAAAAAAAAAAAGCCAGAAATTCAAAGAATGGGAGATACAGAGAACCAAGGCATCAGCAGGGAAAGACAGGTTGGCATTCAGACCCTCTTTGTGGGACATGCTTGGGGATGTTGGAAGAGGAGGTAAGAGCTGATTTTATCGGCACAGTTGCTACTTGCCACCCCCTGGAATTTCTGGCTCCAATGCTAAGCAGTGGTAGACAGTGAACTATATTGAATAATGCTTGGCCACACTGCTCCAGGAAGGTCAAAGACGGGGACAGTTCCAGGGCACAGATGGAAATGGGGACATGCACTGTGCCAATCTGAAAGTCACTCCCCTACCTCACACGGGCGCCGCAAGAGGCTGAGAAGGCAGGGAGACTAGATTGGAATGCGGGAGATGGGGCCCTTCCTGGGTTTGTCACTTCTTTGGGCATCAGTCCCCTCCCCTGGAAGGTGGTAAGAGATAGCTAACTCATCTGTAGTTTTAAAAGTTTGTCATCTGTGTTCTGCTAGTTTTGGCAAAAGCCATCTCTGAAACGATTTAACTATTCCTTAGTTTATTACCCCCCCTTACTTTATTTAGACGGTCTAAATGTAATTTTAAGAACTTTAAAAATGTACTGTATATTAAAAATTTTAATCTTCCTTGGGATTTATTCCAACTGAGTTATTTCAACCAAGCGAAATGTAGGGAACAGTGCCACAAATCTGAAGCTCCTCTGAAGAACAAACCGAGCTTCATCTAGCCAAATCTGCTAAATCAAAAAACGTATCTGCTTCTCCAAAGCCTTTAACCTGTAGCATAATATATCTGGAATACCACCGAGTTGACCTTGCACATCAAAGTCCAAAGCCGTGTTACTACTGAAGACATCTGTTTGTGAGACTCGCGGATCTCACGTGCTGCACTGAAGCAACTCGACCTTCCTCTGTTTCTCTCTGTTGCGTCTTAGTGGCCTGGCGGGCAGCAGAACTGGGAACCGCTGATGAAATGACTCCTAAAGCCTTTCTGCATAGCCCCAGTATCTTCATACAGACCAAATTTTGTGCTATTTTTCTGTGACTATAGGACAGTTTCATACACAAAGGCCCTGGTCTAGCAAGTCCTTCCACAGTTTGGTTTTCAAAGCTTCGGGCTAAAAGGCAGGCCGGGTAACTTAGATCAAAGCCTCTGTCCTCCATTCACAGGGCTGCAGACAGAGGCACAGGTAAAGCCGCTCCACCCAGCGTGGCCAGAGTACCCACCTTTACCAGTGCTGGGCCGGGCTTTGCTGAGGACACAGTGTTTGCAGGGAGGACGGGAGCTGTGGACCTTGGGGGAGGCTGATCCGCAGTCGGAGGAGTTTTCAAGAATTCAGGAACTGCTGGGGACACTGAAGTAAACTGGTGGAAAAGGCAGAAAAGGAACCAGTCTGTGAAATTAATGACCGTGAAAACAGAAAAACTGGAATTACAAGAGAATGACCTCATTTAAAAAAAAAAAAAAGTCCAGTAGAAAAGAAACAAAGGAAGAATATACTATTGTGTCTGAGACTGAGATGGTGGAGGAACGTGCTTTACTTCAGTGGAGTGAATTATTTAGTCTTTGTCCCAGCAGCAATGATCAGCTAAAGCTAAATAAGGTTACAGTGACTAAACTCTAGTGTTTTCTCAGAAAAATGGTCAGAACCGCCCTTTTTTGGCAGGAAGAAAAGTCCAAGCCTCCTGTAAAAAATGGTCAAAACAATATAAGGTATTCTTAAGGTTTACTTGCCATATAGGTGACATTGTCCCTGGCTAATTTAAAATGTGACAGTCTTTGTTACGGAGCCTGATGCATCCCTCTGCCACACCCCAGACCTGTGGTCAGGCAGCATCTCCTCCTGGACACCTGGCCGACCCATGTGGCTTAAATGTCCCTTACAAGGTATGTTCCTGTTGCTAACCTGGCGAGCACTCTCAGGAACTCTATCCCCCCACTTCTTGCAAAAGGAGGAGAACTACAGAATACATTCTGGTAAGATTGATTTGTTCCACTGTTAGTGCCCACTTAAGAAGCTACCTTGTTACCCGGCCCAAGTCAATGATTACTGAATCTCAATTTCTATATTAACAAAGGAAACTACGGGAGGCTTTGCTAGGTTTTATCAATTCTTACCAGCAATCACTTTAAGTAGATTTTAAGTATTCACTTACTGGAAAGAGACGTCACTACTGTAATAAACCAATCAAATGTGTATTGACCACTCTTTGGACTGACTTATTACCCGCCTTATGTTTAAGAAAAATGTCTTCCTTGATCATTTTCACTTCCCCGAACAACTCTCAAACTCATCACACCAACAATCAAAATCAATTCCCTTGTTAAAGTATGTGGGTTTAAAAATAGCAAACTGTGTTTTTCCTCCTTAAAATACCGGAAAACTCAGAGGGCTATTAGCAGCAAGAAATATGAAGCCTTGTGCGTACTAGTTACTCAATAAATATTTGTTTACTTGATGAATGGACATTCCTTCTGGCTTTACTCATGCGAGGTCACATCCTCAGTCCAGCTGAGGCCGCGTGTGGCGACTGCGCGATTAACTGTACGTGCCCATGTCAGCTCTGAGGTTTTTGCCATTGATTTCAGCTTTTAAGTAATTATTAGTAACCATAAGTGTTGACAATATAAAAGACTGACTTTGTAGCGATGGCTGTACTCAGTTTCATTTTTAAACAGACATGAAGGAAAAGGGCTCATCCTAGAGCTGCAACACCTACGTTGCAGGCAGACTTCTGTCCCCAAATAGCCCTGCGATGGTGGGCTCCTCAGTGAACCTCTGACCAACCGGGCCTCATGCTTAGCGTGAAAGATGATGCTAGCTGATCACTCCCTTACTGGATGTGATGTTAATTGTTTTCCTTTTGCCTTGCATATTTTTCAGAAATGAGGGTACTTATTTCTGGGTTGATTTTCACACAAGGAAAAAACATTCGTTGGCTGTTATATAACTGGTATATGAAGCAGAATCAAATGTTGGAATTTGGAACTACATATATTCCTTTTCAGATAAATTCTGCTAACCTGGTCAAGCTGTTTCACCAGTCCAGCCCCCTCTGACTGATGAATTTGAGAGCAGTAAGTGTTAATAATGTGAAAAATAATGCAGGAGCATGGATGTGGCATCAGTTGTAATATTTATGAAAACATTTTGCCTGTATTTCTAGACTGCACCTAGCAGACTTCAGCCTTGATTGTTGACACTCACCAGCTCTTTCAGTATTTCAGTGTGACTTTGCTACCCAGAAAACCACAGAACCTGGCATAACACGAGAATAACCCAATGGAAATACAGTGATTGTTAACTCTACCTCATCTGAAGATAAATTCTAGTTGAAACGGGAGAAATGTCTAAACTCCTCTACATTTTTCCAGCCTTTTTATTGTTCCTGGGAAAGGACCAAAACTCCACTTAGATCATTTCTAGATGTTAGGTTTCTAGTAGCTAAAGTTACCAAAGAATTTGAATATTAGGAGTTCTGAGATGACAGTATTCCAAAAAGGATTAAAAGAGTATCCAGGCCCTATGGGATACTTAATCTTATTTTGTTTCACAGAAAATTGAGCAGTATGTTAAAATCTTAAAAGAATACTATGTAAATAGGGTTAAGTTGCCACACAGACCTAAGTTCACCTTATGTTCTATGAAAATTTAATTTCAAAATGATTCAGATTCATTTTCCCAAAGAAACAAAAAAGCTGCAAACTTTGTTTTGTCTTATTGGATCCCGGTCACTGTTTCTATTACAGGTCTCATGATCTCCAGTTCTTTAATTTTACATCATAAAAGAAAAAAACTCAAAAGAAGGCACTTTCAATCTTAAAGATTGACTTTTCTCTTACTAGAAATTGCTACGGGAAAGTTCTGCTACAAGAGAGAAAATAGCACCTAACACTTCAGTTGTCTGCACTGGTTCCTTCTGCAGAAGGCGCACTTGCCAAAGACCAATCATTGCTCCTGGGTAACTAACTTCCTCTTTCTCATTTGGAACTTCTTTAAGCTGGCTTGAGGGATAGAGACAGGATATGTAAAAACAAAGCTTTTTTGTATTGTAGATTTTAAATCTATAATGTGTTTTCAATTTAGGATGCAGCAGAGTTCTTAATTAAGATGGCAGTATGCAAACAAGAAATTAAAAATGCAATATTCTTTAAATATTGTTTCCACATTCTAATCCACAGACAAATAAAATGAACAATGAATGAGTTGAATATAAACCAACACATTTTATGTGTTTAATAGATGAATATTTTATGTAAAATTCTAGCTTTGTTAAAATGTATCACCTAGTACTGACCATTTGTTTCTGTAACATATAGCTTTAAGCATTTTGAGAACAAGTAAACATTAAAAGTGAAAAAAGTGAATTTCGTAGCACAAAATCTAGTGGACATTCAGTTGGTGTACTTGGTTTGCATGTATCCCATTTTAAGTGTGCCTTTTAACATAGTAAAATATATATCACATAAAATTTACCATTTTTAAGTGTATGGCATTAAGTACATGTTTACATTGTTCTGTAACCATCTGTCATCTCCAGACTTTCTCGTATTTCCCCATTCCCTTCTCCCCCCAGCCCCTGGCGACCATCCTTCTATTCTCTGCTATGATTTTAACTGAGTATCTCATGTAAATGGAACCACATAGTTATCTGTCCTTTGTGATTGGTTTATTTCACTTAGCATAATGTTTAAGGTTCATCCATGATGTACATACTGCAGAACTTCCTTAAAGGCTGATTAATATTCCTACGTACATATATATATATATATAGAGAGAGAGAGAGAGAGAGAGAGACACCACGTGCGTGTGTACAGTTTGTTTATCCGCTCATCTGTGGACACTTGGGTTGCTTTCACATTTTGGCTATTGTGAATAATGGTGCCATGAACAGGGCTATACAAATGTCTGTTCTAATTCCTGCTTTTAATTCTTTTGGGCATATATTGAGAAGTGGAACTGCTGGATCAAATGCTAATTCTATTTTAAATTTCTTGAGGAACTGACATTTCTATAGTGGCCACACCATTTTAAATTTCTACTAACTGCATAAGAGTTTCAGTTTATCCACATCCATCCAAAACTTATTTTCTGTTGTGTTCTTTTGACAGCTGCCATCATAATGGGCATGAAGTGGTATCTGGTGGTTTTGATTTGCATTTCTTTAATGGTTAGTGATAGGGTGTCTTGTCATGTGCTTATTAGATGTTTGCATATCTTCTTTATTGAAATATCTACTCAAATCCTTTGCCTATTTTTGAATTGGGGGTTTTAGTCATGGGAGTTCTTTACATATACTGGATACTAATCCTGTCTTAATCTGTTTTGTGTTGCTATAACAAGATTCCTGGGGCTGGGTCATTTATAAAGAAAAGAGGTTTATTCAGGGCATGGTTCTGCAGGCTGTACAGGAAGCACGGCACTGAGTCTGCATCTGATGAGGGCCTCAGGATACTTTCATTCATGACAGAAGGAGAAAGAGAGCAGGGATTTGCAGAGGAAGCAAGAGATGGGGGAGATGCCAAACTCTCTTTAACTGCCAGCTCTTGGGGGAACTAACAGAGGGAGAACTCACCCACAAGAGAGGGCACTGATCTATTCGTAAGGGATCTGCCCCCATGACCAAAATGCGTCCCGTTAAACCCCACCTCCAACATAAGGTTTGGAGGGGACAAACATCCAAACCATAGCAAATCCTTATCAGATGTGATTTGCAAATATTTTCTCTCAGTCTTTGGGTTGGTTTTCACTTGATAATGTCCTTTTGTGCACAAAAGGTAATTTTGATGAAATGTAATGATCTGTGTTTTCCCTTGTTGTCTTGGTGTCATCCAGGAAATCATCGCCAAATCCAATGTCATGAAGCTTTCCCCTATTATATTTAGGTCTTTGTCCACTTGAGTTAATTTTTGTGTGTGATGCTAGGGAAAGAACCAAATTCATTCTTTTGCATGTGGATATCCAGTCTTCCCAGTACCACTTGTTGAAGAGACTATTTTTTCCCCATTGGATGGTCTTGGCACCTTTGTTGAAGATCGTTTGACCATATATTTGAGGGCTTATTTCTGGGTTCTCTGTTTTATTCTGTTGGTCTGTATGTCTGCCTGTATGCCAGTACCACACAGTTTGATTACTGTAGCTTTGTAGTAAGTTTTGAGTTCAGGAAGTGTGAGACTTCCAACTTGGGTTGTCCCTTGAGATTTTTTTATCTCTGTAAAAATCATTATTGGGATTTTGACAGGGATTGTATTATTGAATCTGTAGATTGCTTTGGGTAGTACTGACATATTAACAATATTAAGTCTTCCATGAGTACAGGATGTCTTTCCAACCAGTCACCTGGGTGAACCACACATAGGCTAGAATGTTGCACACAATTTCTGTCCCTGCTGTCTGGAGGGGGAGGGGATTAGGAATTTCCCAACTGGACCATGCTGGGGAGGGGTGGGCATGGGCGAGTGAAAACACCATGAAATTTCCTTTTTGAATGTGGCTTTTTTCTTAATTGGGCATTTGCTTGGAGGGCACAGATCTTTGACTGGTTTCCAGAGTACCTATAAAGTTATTTTAGTCAGTCTGTAGTTCATTTAATGTTTCCATGTGAGAATAAGAGCCTGGACCTTCCTATTCCACTGTCTTGTTGATGGGCATTATCTTTTAGAATGACATTTTCCATCACTTGTGAGACAGTGTTAAGCATATGAATACATGCATAAAATCTCAAAATGTGTGAGTTTAATACTTCTAATAGTTCTATTATAACCAATACTACTACAATTAAAATATTGCCACAAAGGAAAGGGGTGATCAGGCAGATTACCATCAACCTACTCTTATCATTAAGGAATCTGTTATTTGTAGTAGTAACTCCATAGATGGATCAACATAGAAATTTCATTAATACTGTGGATTGACTTTAGGAAAACTTAGATAATATGTGACAACTTTGTAAAATAGATTATATTCTCCAAAATAATGTGGAATGTCTGTTACAAGGTTGGTGTGACCATGTTGGTGATTCACAAGTTAGTCTAAGTGACCACTATAGGTCAGAATGTAGGAGAATAGTAAGTTAGTATTAGAATTACTATTAATTCATTTTTGGTAACTGAGTTATGATACTTGAGTACACTATATGAATGAAAGAAATAATGTTATAGATCTTTTAAGTAACTTCACAGTTAAGGCTAGAAATCAAGTCAAAATCCAAATCCTAAAAGTGACAGAGCACTCTTGACACGTAAGTTATGTAAAACATAACTGAAGGAGTAGAAATTAGAGTCAATGTCTTTGATTCAGGCTTTCATTGATAAATAATCCCAATTTGACTTATTATAAATACTTAATATATATGTACATAGCTTACCTATTATATTAGACCTCATTCTCTTTGTTAGCTTAAATCTACGGTTTCTGCATTATTTGGCAAAGATCATATATCTGAAAGTTACTTAATGCAATGAAAAAAAAATAGTTTATCAAAGTCTCCTAAGCTTATCTTCCTGAAAATACTCAGAGTAGCTGACCAACCAGGTTCCTTTTAGCACTACTAGGCTTTGAAAATGAACACAAATTGTCAGATCATGCTTACAGTTAAACATCTGGGTTACAGTTAAATATCTGGGTGTTTACAATAAATGATTCATTAAAGGGCTTAAGAAATGGCTGAGAGAAAAGAGTCTCCAGATTAAAAGGACCACTGTAACAGCTCCTAGTGTGCACATCTGGCTATTCTTAATTTTCTACAGCTTTCCATTGTTCGAGAGTTGCTTAAGCATAAAATAAATCGAGCTCTAGTATGTGATGTGTGTTCCATTAATATTTTGGTAAATTCCTTTCTAGCGATACTTTGATCAGAATTAAAAAGAGAAAAAGCCAAGGATAAGCAGTTTTAGTCTTTTGCAGACCACACAGAAATACATATTTCAAAGAAGAATTTTTTTAATACTGTGAGGTCATTAGCATTTTAGCTGTGGGTTTGCAAGAGAAGTGCCTGAATGATCTGTTCTTTACCTAGATGCTAACATGTTAATTCTTTTTTTGTAGAGAATATTTCTCATATTTAAGTACTTTCTGTAGGACTTAATCCTCTGGTATCTGTGTGTTCTGAAAAAGAATTAAGAAGACTGTATGTCATAAGACATTTTGGAGTAAAGCAAGGCATAAAGAAATCTCAAGCCTAATTTTCTCTTATCTATAAATGCAACTTTTAAAGAACCTAAAAGAAATTCCCTGCACGGGCTTGAGCTTTATATCAGGTCAAGTACAAAAAAACAAACAGGGAAACTGGAAAAATGTGTTTAAGCCGTAGGATTAGATGTATAGCACAAAATGATGATTAATTGACATATGAAAAAACCTGGCTGAGTGCAGTGGCTCACCCCTGTAATCGCAGCACTTTGGGAGGCTGAGGCAGCCAGCAGTTCGACACTAGCCTGGGCAACACAGTCAGAACCTCTCCCTACTAAAAATTAAAAAAAAAAAAAAAAAAATTAGCTGGGTGTGGTGTCACGTGCCTGTAGTCCCACCTATTTGGGAGGCTGGGCGGGAGGATCGCTTGAGCCCAGGAATTTCAGGTTACAGTGATCTATATTTGGACCACTGTACTCCAGCCTAGGTGATAGAGTGAGACCCTGTTTCTAAAAAACAAAGAAAAGAAAAGAAAAGAAAGAACTTGGCTCAGGTAAACAAGAAACAAAGTAAAATCTATGGCAAAGCTCTTTAAGGCATGGGCTGTGGACCTTTCCCTGTGAAGACACAAGTATAGGAAGTTACATAGAAATTTGATGTTACCCCACCACTTCCTGTACTTTAAACAAACTAAGAAACAAATCACACTAGTCGTTCACTACAGCCAATCTGAGGAGTGGTCTATAGTAACTCTTCTCCAAGAGCACCGAAAAGGTAAGAAATCGATGTGAATCTTTTAATATCTAATGTGAAACAATGTGTTAAGCCCCTTTCCCCTTGAGCTACCAATGTGAAAGTAATTATTAATATATTTAGGAAGACAATATATTTTATATACATGGGGATGCCTAGACTAACTGGATAACAGTGAAAATACAGTACAAAATTGGCCAAAACAAAACCTAATTGTCACTTCTAGACACAAAAATCCCAAAGATTTTACCAACATCTTAATGTTTCCCTCTGTAGTTGATTTAAAAAATGAAAATAGAACACCTACAATGTATTTACAATGCTACCTAAGGCTTACCTGTCTGTGATACCAATATAGCACCGTTACCAGGGACATGCTCCTTTAATGGCATGAATTAAAAGTATAGTAAGAATCCTTGTCAGATTCCCCACTTATAAATATTAGAACACTTAATACAGGGAATTTTGTGAAGGACACACAATTTAGAGGTCTTAAGGCATACAGGACAGAAATTATTTAATGGGTAAAGCTACAGCGGCGCCATCCCTGACTCTAAGTCCTAATTGTTAACAGTCTGTAAAGTGGGTCTTTTTCCCTTTGGCCCAGTTGACGGGCCGCATGTAGCAGGCAGAACTTGAACTGCGGCACCACTCAGTTCCAAGTTCAGCAGTGACCCAAGGCTTAGTCTGTACTGCACTGGCAGTAAACAGACCACATTTATTCTTCACGAAACACTGCTATTCCTCTTTCCCTTCAAGGGATTCCGGAATGCTAGCCCACTGGGCGGGACTGCATCTGGTCAAAGGTTCTCACTTATAAACTTAGCTGGAGACCAATGTAAAAAATATAATAGTACAAGCAATATAGGGAAAAGGAGGATGATAATCTTTCGTGCAGGTGGGATTGTCATGAAGCCATCAATAGGAAGGTGGCCGTGGTAACAAAAATTCTGTTACTAAGAGCTAAGGCCATGCTAACAGCTGCCTGACATCCTAACCTACTCAGACAGCAGTAGAGAACCACCACCCAAATGGATAAGTGGAGCTGCTTTTTAATGGTATTTACTTGCATACTTGACATTCTTTTTACCCTATTTTTAAAGCTCAAAACCAGGGTACAGCAAATGTGTGAGAACACAGTAGGGGATGGTTTCCCTTGCTCTCCCTTTCTGCCTGCTCAGACCGTGGGCTGGTCACTGACCCTCACCCTTCTTCCAGGCCAGTGTCCAGCAAAGCTGACGGGCCACAGTCACTCTTGGCCTGTGAACGTGGACAGAGAATCTGAACTGTAGCCACCCCTACTACCTCTGTCAAGTCTGAGCTATTAAGCTCTACTTTCAAATGGAAGAACAGAAACTTCCACAAGCACTGTGTCAGTCTGCACTCAGGGTGCCTAATTCAATTCAGTGTTTATTAAGTACCTTTTCTGGACCAGGCCGTGTGCTGTATGTTACACACACCTGCACATTCTCTCCAAAATAGCTCTTGTCCTCCTAAGAGTCAAAGTCCTCTTCCTCGCATTTTAGTTGTAGGCGTCAAGACAATAAACAATGTATTTCAGATCATGGTGATAAATGCAATGAAGAAAGTGATGCTGAAAGACATTGTTCTTAACAAACAAATGTTCACGAATGAGAAGAAATGCTGTAAGAAAATATGCAGACATTTTTAATTCCCAAACTCCTGTACCCCTATGAACCCAGACCACCTCTTGTGTAAGGGTTAAAGTAGATAATTGCTAAATTCCTTTCCAACTCAACAACTCTGCTGAACTTGACCACTCCCATTATTAAGTTGTTCAATAGTTTTGACTTTAAACGCTACTGAAATTTCAGTAAGGCAAAAATGTTATGAGAGATGAAAAACAACAAATTATGTGTAGCATAGGAATTCTTTTAAAACCAGCAGAAACATGAACACTTGTTAAAAAATAAGAAACACAAACTTCTAATGCAATTATCAAAAGCTCCATGAGACTGAATTTGGTAATGATTTCTTGGTTATGACACCAAAAGCATAGGCAACAAAAACAGACAAATAGACTATATCAAACCCAAAAACCGTGCATTCCAGGACACAATCAACAGAGTGAAAATGCAACCCATGGAATAGGAGAGAATACTTCATATCACATATCTGATAAGGGATTAATATCTAAAAAATGTAGAGAACTTTTATAACAGCAAAAATAACTGGATTAAAAAATGGACAAAAGACATCTCTCCAAAGACGATAACCAAATGGCCCTAGCACAGGAAAAGATGGTAATGAGTAGAGAAATGCAAGCCAAAGCCACTCGGAGGTATCACCTCATATCCATTAGAGTGGCTAGTAGCGAAAGAATAGAAAATAACAGTTGTTGGCAAGGATGCGGAGAAATTGGAACCCACGTGCACTACTGGGGAGGTACAACTGCTATGGAGAATGGTATGGAGGTTCCTCAAAAAAATTAAAAATATCACTACCATATGACCCAGTAATCCCACTTCTGGATACACAGCCAAAGGAAGTGAAAGCAGGGTCTTGGGGAGATATTTGCACACCCATGTTTGTAGCAGCATTATTCACAACAGCCAGGAGACGGATGCACCACACCGTCCATCAACTAATGAATACACACAACGTGAGTATATACACACAGTGGAATACCATTCAGCCTTAAAGAGGAAGGAGATCCTGTCACATGATACGACACGGATGCATCTTGAGAACATTATGCTAAGTGAACTAAGTCACAAAAAGAAACACCGTATCACTACTTTCCTGAGGTACCTAGAGTAGTAAAATTCAGAGACGAAGTAGAATGCTGGTTACTGGGGGCTAGACACACAGAGCAATGGAGGAAGAGTTGTTTAATGGTTACAGAGTTTTAGTTTTGCTAGATGAAAAAGTTCTGGAGATCTGTACTTAACACTACTAAACTGTACATTTAAAAATGGTTAAGATGGCAAAAAAAGGTGAATTTTACGGTATGTGAAGATGTTTAAAAAGCAAGTTACAAAACCATTTGTAAAACATAAAAACATGCATGTAGGGTAGGAATAATATCTAAGAATCTACTGAAAAAATTTAACCGTATTTTGGATTACAGGTGAAAAACCTATTAAATTTATCAGCATTTTCAGATTTTTCTGCTAGTGAAATTTTATTCCTTTCACACATAAAAAACAAGGCTATTTCTCTGTTTAGGGATCAAAACCAGAAAGGTAATACCTGGGCTGGAGTGCCGGTGGTCACAGGAGATGGCGATTCACTAACTTTTGGCTCACTTGGGGACGTGGCTGACCCCTGCGACTCCTGGCTCGCGGGCTGGTCTGGAGACAAAGCGTCACTGCTGTCTTCGTCAAATGAGAAGTCACCCTGAGTGTGGGCATAGTCCTCCTTCCCCACGCCTAAAAAAAGAAATGATTCTTCGTTTACGTTGGCCTTGAAATATCAAGCTTAATATGAAAAAGGAGAAACATCGTTTCCCATGAAAATGTAGGAGCCGGTTTGACAAAAATTGAACATAATGTACTTCCCGATGGAAGAATACACCATTGCCTATGATTTATTCTTTGGAAAAACAAATCAGATCTGAACTGCATCAAGCCTTTGGGTCCAACTACCAGTTATAGGACGTACAGGGGACAGGAATGTTTTCAGTGATACTGGGGGCTGCAAATGTAATCAGAATTCAGAATGTGGGACATCCTAGAGGACAAAACAAGCCTGTTTTGTCAACAACTAAGCAGTAAGGAAAAAAAGGGAAGGGAGAAGACCTACTCAATAGATTAAGATTTAGGAGACCTATCAGCCAGAGGCAACGTGTGGACTCTGACCCAGAATCCAATTGTTTAAAAAAAAAAGGAGACAATGGGAAAAATGGGACTATGCTTGGGTGTCTGTTGATAAGTTCCCACTTCAAAGAGCAGCCCAGTTATACTGATGTCTTACCTTTTGGGGTCCATCTCTTTAGGACTGAATGGAATTATAGTTGACTATACTACTTAGAATTCCTGACAACGAACTGCCTAAGCTTTAAACTCATATTAATGCAAAATATGAAGTTCCCAGGAATAATGAAAACTACAATAGTTTTTAAGATTAGATATTAACTTTTTAAAATTGCTTGCTGAATAAGTAGCATTATTCTTGAAATGCCTTTTTTTTTTGTGCTAAATCTTGCCAGAAATAAAAAGAGAAACATCAGTAACTAAGCACAAGACTAGGATAAAAATGGACAGATATTGCCATTCTTAATGGATACATCTATACTCATTTGCTATTCACCTTTGGGAACTAACATTGAACAAGCTATTGTTCTTTATATTTCCTATAAGTAGACAGAAAAATAGTTTGTAAAACTATTAAACAGAAACAGTGTGATACAAGTTTAACTGAGAAAACGTGATAACGAAATCAGAACATATAAACCTCAGAGGTAACAAGAATCTGTTAATTGTTAGCAGATGCAAATCTTATAATATATAGTAGTAACAAGAATCACTGTAACTGTTAATTTCTAGTTAACCCAGAAAACAATACTCATGATGGCTGCTGGCCTTTTAATTAAATTTGTTTTATCTAAAACTAACGGGTTTCTCTTTCTCCCAGAAAATAGTAAATTTTTAGAGTCTTGCCTATAATTGCTTCCTTAACACTGGAGTCTACAGGAAGGATGTTCTTCTCTACCAGCTCCATAGGACCAGGTCTTTGAGCAATCTTTTCATTCAGATCATCTGCTAGTCGAGCTCTTTTCAACTTCATCTGAGTAGCCTGCAGGGACGGCTCTGCAAATGTTTCTAAAAGAGGAAACAAAATTTTAACCATTACTTGAATTACTATTATCTATTCCATAATGTTGTTTCAGACCAACTAACTGAATTTAAAATGGTTTAAACATATTTATGTGTTCTCAACATATGTATGGAAGGAGAAAATGACTGTTTAAGAATGCTCCAGTATGCATTTTGTACTTTTTAGTCCTGGATAGTTTTACCTTGCCTATACAATATGGATGCCCACAGGTTCAAATTAACATGACCACACGGCAAAAAGGGTATATTGCTATTTTTGACGTATGGTAGGAGGGTCAAGTTCACATTTATTAGGTATTGGGGATATACAGGATGAACAAGACAGATGTGGCCCATGGCTCAAGAAGTTTACAGCTTTGGATTTGGCTTCAATGGAAAGTCAAGTTCTGGTAGGGGAGACATTGCCTCTTAGGATATGAGTTCTTTTGCGGGGTCAATGGGAAAACCTATAATTCATATTTTTGGGTTGATCCCTGTGTGTTTCAGAGTCAGTCATTAGAATTTGGGTTTCTGAATACATATCCTTGTGTCTGTTAGGAACATTCAATTACATAGTAATTAACAGTTGTAAAGAAGAATCAACTTATCTACGTAGAAAAGCATAAAGTTGGTACAACCGACATAAAACTACAGTAAACATCGTAACTCCTTCATTTGCTTCATTCTGTCAATTATTTGTGTTTCCGGTAACTCTCATTAATACTTTTTTCCATTGTACTAAAAAATGTTTATAATTGATTAAAAATAATGATGTGGTATTAACCGAAAATTCTGAGTTGAATGTTGCTTGCCTCTTAAGTAGGCTCAGGATTAACTGATGTTATTCATGTTCTAGGCAGAATTCCCTGGCTGAAGCCCAAGGCTCAAGGCTGGTGAGCTACTCTATAGTATAGCTGTGCAACTTCTCTATCCGCCATTTGAACTCTATGTTTGCCAAAAGTCAACCTTGATTGCCCACGAAATAGTTTATATCTCTTATGACTGCTACTGTCAATGCATAACTTAATGAAATGTTATAGAAAAATAATGAACTTCAAAATAAAATTATTTATTTCTTGGAAACCTATGTTAAATGCTTTGGAAACGTGATAAAGGTGAGTCATTGAAAAAAGATAATTGTCAAATTAGTTTGGGTAGTTAATAACAATAAAAGATTTGGGAAATAGATCATAAAATCTACGATTTTAAAGCTCAGATTGCTTTTCAAGTGTCTATTGTTTTTGTTGCACCGTAAGTGGAAACTGTAGGTGGTGTACACTGTGCTTTGTGCAGTAAAGATGTGAATTCCAGGCCGGGCGCGGTGGCTCACGCCTGTAATCCCAGCACTCTGGGAGGCCGAGGCGGGTGGATCGCTTGAGCTCAGGAGTTTGAGACCAGCCTGAGCAAGAGCGAGACCTTGTCTCGACTAAAAATAGAAAGAAATTATATGGACAGCTAAAAATATATATAGAAAAAATTAGCCGGGCATGGTGGTGCATGCCTGTAGTCCCAGCTACTCGGGAGGCTGAGGCAGTAGGATCACTTGAGCCCAGGAGTTTGAGGTTGCTGTGAGCTAGGCTGACGCCACGGCACTCACTCTAGCCAGGGCAACAAAGCAATACTCTGTCTCAAAAAAAAAAAAAGATGTGAATTCCATTCATTAAAGCCTTCCCCAAAGAGAGGATTCTAGCCCTGGGTTGAAATATTGGCCAATGAATGTATACTTCTAAAAGTTAAAATAAAATGTGTGCCCAGCTGATTTTTATAGTTTTTCTATATAACCAACTGTGGTGCCAATCTTGAGATAAAACACTTCTAACCATACAGGAAGATGATAGCTGTGGAAAATTAGACCATGAGAATCACTTGTACGTTGATTTTTCAATGCTTTTCATTAAGATCTAGGTAGGATAGCCTTCTGTTTTTTTCCCCCTCTCATCACCATCCAAGTGATAATAAGCACCATGTATGTATGGAAAGAAAATATTCCCACAGCATGTACGTAGAGCCTGGCACTTTGTTACGTTTCTCTTTCTAGTCTTACTACCTCCCCATCTCCACAAGGCTGAGGCTGAACTTCAGAAAATAATTTAGGCTCTTGTCTGCCAAATTTTCAATCCAATAAAAATTGTTTGATGTTAAAATACAGCTGGGGGGCAGTTTTGAGATATTTTAAAAGTTAAAGATGACATCCTTTCTTATTTCAAAACTCCCAACTTGAGAATTGATGTCCTTAAACATCACTTATGGTTCATTCATATATACTGTTAGGTTTTATAAATGTTGGGTAGTCTTTTTTTAAAAAAGCAAATACGATTCCTTTTGATAGGTAAATGTATTTGCCTTGATTTTAATTATACTAATACAGTCTATTACAGTGAGAGGGCAAACTGCAACAGACAGCATTGTTACAAGAGAAATGTCCCTTATAGGTCAAGATATTTTCAGGCACAGAAGGAACCATTTACTCGGTTACTTACCAGTAAACTTGCTTCTTTGAAGATTCAGTTATCCCTGACAGCTGGTAGCTGCTCTACTCTACTACTGGAGTTCTGGAAAAGATTTTTCAGTCCAGTGGACTTCTGAGAGCACAATTCAAAGTACAGAAAGGCACATACCCCTCACCTCCTGCCCCTGGAGTGAGGACAGCCACATAATCATAGATTCTTTAAGATTAGAAAAGACCTGTACAGACCAACTTGATACTTGGAACTTCTTTACCACCTTCTTAATATGGTGTTTTTTCTCTATCACAGCAGCCTGTTTATTCCCCACAGAGTGTTTCCGACAATCTAATTCCCCCTTGTTTTCCTTGTTTATTATCTGTCTCTGCCACTGGACCCTAAGTTCTACAAAGGCAGGCATCCATCTGTCTTGCTCACTCGTTGGGTCTCTGGTGTGTAGCACGCTGGCCAATGAATGAATCTCTCTAATAACAGTTACCCTATCACCTCCTGAAGATTTCACGTCTGGCCTTCAGAATATTAGCCCCTATGTTGAGCTATAATCTAATACTTTGTAATATCAACCTAATTCTAGTAGTAACTTTAATCCTAATTAGATCATTAGGCCCAGAGAGAACAAATCTTCTTTCCTACCTGACAGTTGTCTATAAATGTCTGAGAAGTTTTCAGATTCTTCTTGTATCTTCTCAAGGCTTAACATACCCAAAACTATCACAGGATCAAGCTCCTAGTCTGGCTCCATAAATTAGAGAAGCAAAACAATAAAAGAAAATGTAATTTGGGAGTTTATGGTAGAGGTGTTAGTTTTCAGGAATGCTCTGTCTTCAGACAGAGTAACATGCTGGCCTGAGCCATGTGTTTAGCCATAGATGGAATGGAACAGTCCCTACCAGCCTCGTGAGTGGTGAGGCTGGGTGACAGATCATTTGGTGGTGGGGCATTATGATAATGGTCATATCAAGCTGGATTGTTGCAAATGGCAACAAAGAGAAACGCTGGGTGTGGGCATTGCACCAGGTAGACATAAACAAGATCCAAGTAGCTGGAAATCTAGGGTGTGGTACCCTTCCCTTTATGACTTAACGAGCAGGGTACATGCCCCTCACTGATACAGAAATCCTCTGGACCAAAAGTATTCTTCCAGAACAGTATGGTAGAGACACCTATGGTACCAGCTGGTGGGGAAGAGTCAGTCCATTAATTGGTTATCTGGAGACTCAAACCTTCCCCATGTATCTAAAATAATGTTTTAGCTTTGGGTCTTCATGTTGCTATCCAATTTGGAGGATGTCAGCCTGTGGGGTAAAAAGTTATTAAAATGGGAATAAACAGAAATGGTGGAATTCTCACTGCTTTTCTTGAGAAAATGCAGCAAAATAATAAATAAAACCTTTACCTTCTAAAATGTGCATCCTGACAAGTTCAGAACGATCTGGTCGGCTCCGAATCTTGTGTTTCAAGAAGTTTTCGGTCTTTAAAGAAAGACAAGACAGTCTTTTCATACATTATTTATGATTTATCATGGTTTTAAATTTCTTTCAAGGTACTCCATTTAAATAAATTGTATACTCTTTATGTCGTATCTTTTGAGAGGAAGAAAAGAGTAGAAATTAGTACTTACAGAAACTACTATCCAATGCATGACTTAAACTACAGCCTTCAAAATCTTACAGGGACTTGAATAGTATATTGATATAAAAGCAAGCACTTTTTTTATGGAGTTTTATTTTAAAACGTGGCAATGTCAAAAACTCATGATTTTGAATATGAGTTTTCAATAAACATAAGATTTAGATCACTTAAATATCTAAAATCAATGAAACCTATACTGTAGGTCAAGTAAGAATCCACTTTGATAACAAATTTCCTAAAAATTCTTATGTCTTTTCTTTCATGACTTCATATCCTTGATCTTATTTTCTTAATTACAACTGTACTCACTATTTAAGCAGTAGGATTTTTAAAATGGGTTTTATATTTTATAAGACTCTAAGAGATCATTATTACATTCCGGGAAATTTTTCTTATTCCTGGGCTTGAGCAATCCTTCTGCCTCAGCTTCCCAAGTAGCTAGGACTATAGGCATGCACCACCATACCAGGCTAATTTTTCTTTCTTTCTTTGTGTCACCCTGGGTAGAGTGCAGGGGTGTCATCATAGCTCACTGGAACCTCAAACTCCTGGGCTCAAACGATCCTTCTGCCTCAGCCTCCCAAGTAGCTGGGACTACTGGCATATGCCACTATGCCTGGCTAATTTTTCTATTTTTTGTAGAGACAGGGGTCTCACTCTTGCTTAGGATGGTCTTGAACTCCTGAGCTCAAGGGTTCCTCCCACCTCGGCCTCCCAGACTGTTAGGATTACAGGTGTGAGCCATAACATCCAGCTCATAATGGCATTTTTAAAGAAAATAATAAACGCCAATGTAATGTGCAACTATGATAGCGCCATCTCAAGGAATAAAGCAAAGTTGAATGTAGCAATGTTCTTTGATTTGGCCGAGTTCTCCTACTCATGGTCACAGGTACAGGTAATGCAGATCCAGATCTAGTAGGGAAACCACCTATATACCTGCTGTCAGCACATCACTTGGTGTCTCTCTGCAGGGGTCACAAATGACATAATTACTTCCCTACTATATCACCAAAAACTATTGTTATGCTCTGAAAGCAAGAAAGTGAAGAAGTGACTTGTCCTTTATACACAAAGCTAGTTGAGGTTTTAAAAGGACAAAATTTGAATGTCATGTATTTTCTACAAACCTCTAAGATCAAACTACCCCCAGTAAATACTCTCTCTGCCATGTATCCTGAAAATACACTACGTTTTCACTACTGACATATTTAGGAATAAGATTGCTACTTGTCCACAGGTACTTTAGAATAAAGGAGAGAAATAGAGTATTTTAAAGTAAAATTTCTTACTCTGGCTCGTTCCAAGCTTTTTATCTGTTCATGGAATGCCGCTGGGCTCTTCAAAGCTGTGAGGGGAAAAGAAATTGTTTTCACGGCATAAATAGAGGAGTTCAGACTTCAGCCCACAGTTACAGTGTATCATGTTGATAATCCTATTAGTTCACATTTACAGTTCCATTTATTTACTAGTTCCTTCTTTGAAACCTCAAATTTTACAGAATAAAAATTATGTACTTCCCAAATAAAACAAGTAGACATTTTAAATAGAGTTATATACATAATGACAATGCATGTATCTGGTCAGACTAGTTCCGACCACTAGTTGGGGCAAATTTCTGTTGCCGAGGGAAATATTTGATGGTTCCTTAACAGGTCTTTGCTCTCAATGGCCATATAAGCTACTGGAAAAAGATCACACATTCTTGGGAGTGATCTAACCTTGAACACACGACACTCTGTATCCAACAGATCTGAAGTCCCATTTATTGAGAACCCACAATGGGCCTTAGCTCTATGCTCTGTGGTCAATCATAATTATATTCCTGTTGGTCTTCACGGTAAGGTAGGTATAAGCCCCAGCACAGAGGAAGGCTCAAGGAGGTTAAGTGAATCCTTGAGGTTATACAGCTAGATGGTGGTCAAAGTGGGATTTAAATCTAAGCTTTTGAATTTGAAAGGTTCATGCTCTTTCTACCATACCACAAGGCGACTCACTCTGAATACAGAGTGACTCTTTAATATGCTAACTGCCAGGATATCAAATATTCTAGAATCCCATTGTGAGGGTCAGCAGTGTTTACCAAAACATCGCCTATGACAGTATTTCTATCACTTATCTTTGCACTATCCTTTTCATGTATGTCCACTATTGCCTGATAACACCCTGCACTTACAGACACAGGCAGTCAGATGAGTGGATGGGACATAGGACTAGGATTCCTTGAGCTGTCATCTCCAAGACTTGACCAATCATCTCCTACAACATTATTTTGAGCTCTAGTACTTGAAGCACCCAGGGACTCCCAGGAGCCCAGCCCAATCAGGTTTGGCTAGGGACCAGCTCCCCAAAGCAGATTAGAGCTGGCCTAGCAGTGGTGTCTGAAACATCATAATTTGATCCAGTTTGACTGATTGGTTCACAGTCAGGAATGTGGTAGTGGGGAAATCTGGCAGATTATCAAAGGAACTTTTGACTATCACAATGCCAGATTTAAAACATTTAGATAATTAATAGTAGTCCAGGAATAAAAAAAAGTTTAACTGGGAAAATTATCTGCTGTAGAGAAAAATCCTTATCATAAGAAACAAATGGTTTTACGGGCGAGAAAACAATTCAGTTATAAAACACTAGAAATTACAAAATGACATTATCCTTTCCAGTCTTCTGAAATATTTAGATATTTTAAATCAATCAATCAAGTCTATCTTAATTTTAAACTGCATCTGGTTTTTTAAATGATTCTCTTAGGTTGGCAATGCTGATGCCTGATTTTTCCTTATAAATTTCTCTGGCAATTGTTGATTCAATGGATGTAACTCAAAGTAGAGTGGGATACAGGTTCTTTTTGGACATGCCCATCTTGTTACATCACGTGGGACACAACAGTGATGCTGTAAATCTTACGTGGCATGATGCCCTGGTCCACTAGTTGTTCTCTCGTCCTCCTCTGCTGCAGCCGCAGCTGGAGCACTGTGAAAAGGAAATAATCACCATTGGCATTTATCAGTAACTGGAGGATCCAATTTATACAATTCCAGAGGAGATACAATTAGGTTTCATTAAACATCTTCTATTTCATAATAAACAAGGAGGATATTACCTGGCACCACCCAACTTGCAAAAAGAAAATCATTTTGTGATTTCTGCCCATTTGGTGAACATTAAAGTTTACTCAGCATATTTTTTGTTTATTAATAATCATAATTTGATGACTAAAGCTAAGTATTTATTTAAATACATTCACACAGTACCCAGAAAATATATATGTTGGCTTATATATTAAGACTTGTTAATAAATCACATTCACAGAAATAGAAACATGAAATTCCTTGACATTCCTTAGTTTTTTTTTTTTTTTTTTAAAAAAAATAAGTTAATGGCAAAATTTATTTCAAGGACAGACCGACTTCTTTGGAGGGACTTACACCATCAGGAACAAATTTTAAATAGCTTTAATGAAGCCTACCTACATAATAAAAACTAGACCTATATTACTAACGACCCAATAGGAAATTTCTAAATTAGGAATTTAAAGTATATTAACCTGTGCTCAAACATAATACCACATCTCATTCTTTAAGTTCTAAGAAAGTCACAAATCAAATGATACCTTGTTATTTTAATAAAAGTCAATTATGACAACTGGTAGAGAACAAGATATATATGATGAAATGTAGATATCCAGTTTGCCAAATTTAATCAAAAATTAATTTTTTTCCTAGATTTTTAAAGCAGATTCCTTTTATAACCATCTATATATTTTTTATCTGGAAAGTGAGCCAATTTAAAAAAGGAGGACTATATGAAATGACTTTGAAAAATATTTTTGTTGGTTTACCTTACAGTCAAATCGGGTTTCCATTTTAAGTTTCCCTTTTGTTTTTGTTTTAAACCATAGATAAAACCAAGGTTAGGATGATGAAGAGCCTGCTTGAAGGCTGTCAGTACGCTACAAAAATTCATCTGTGTTTCTTAAACAGTGGGAAGAGAAGCCAATTTTCTAGTGAGGGATGATGATGGCTGAAGTGAGAGGCTGGCTGGGACTCGTCTCCTACCGAGGCTCACATTTAGTGCACATGGTGTCGCCTCCTTGCAGTAAAACCCTGAGGCCTGCAGACGTGGGCACCGTGGCCCTTACAGCCCTTGTTTTTCTCTTAGCCTTGTGCTGCTGACTGCAGAGCAGAGCAGTCAGATACACTTCAAGAGTCTAAACTGCAAAATGGCTTTTAAAAGTATTTTCTTATCATTGTTAGGTACAAATGTCATCCTCCACTGGATACAGCAATATGTTTTTTGTCTGTTTGGGGCCATAGGGTCACAAAGCTTCACTGACATCCCATTGAGAACTGAAGCAACTGACATGAGATTCTGTTACACAAAGCAAAAGAAAAATTAAATGAGTCTGAAAAAAATGTATGCACATTTCTGACATTAAGATGTTCTGTGATACTTTGAATCAATTATGCTCTAACACAAAGATCTTTCCCCTGATAACTTATAGTTCACTGAGAATAGTATGTTCCCACTGTGCTTTACAAGGAACAAAAATCACCAAGGAGCTGACCTGCGCATCTGCTAGCACCCAAATGCCTGCATACTCTACCATTCTTCCAGGAAGGCTACAGTCAGTGCTTGTCTGCACTTGAGGTGGTCCATATTCAAGAAGTAGAATCCCAAGAAAAGGACAACTGAGAGGAGAAAAGGGTTAGAACAGTTGTCCAGTTCAAAGGTTGACACTTCTGGAACATGACATATGTCTGTTGGGAAATCTCTGGCAGTAGTAGCTTTCCTTTCTCCCAAGGGAAAATTCAAAAGACTAAAAAAGAGTAATGAAAACATCAACAGCCCCCCTTTTTGGCTTAAAACAAACACAAAAAATGTATCATACATATGAGACAAATGTGTCAAACACAATAGATTTTTGGGGTGAATGGCATCTTTGAATGATGTACACATTTGCAACAACTTGGTCTGCAAACCAACACTGATGACATCTCCGAAGCGTCTCCTGATGTTCACTGGTCATTTCAGGTGGCCTCATGTACGGGGATGGCAGCCCTGTCAGCTGTACCATCTATGACTAGAAATCACACTTTGGTGTTGATGTGCGAGGGTACCCGCTACCACAAGGGCCACACACAAAATGGATGTATGTCACTCTGACCTGTTTCTCCTACCAACACTTCTCACACCAAACATGTGGGCTTTTCCCTCACACCTGCCAGTTCTCCAACTTTCTGGACACCGACTAGGTGTTCCACAATTCAATTCTGACACTACATACCTGGAGTTACTGTCAGATCCTACGAGTTAAAAGGCTCCGTCCCATAAGACTGCCCTCACTTCAGATGCGAACTGCTAGTCTAGGCCACCCATATTTCTGACTCATGGGTTACACAGTCGTGGACTTTCTACAGTCCCTCCTCAGGTTTGACAAATTTGCTAGAATGGCTCACAGAACTCAGGAAGGCACTTTATTTACTACTGCTGGTTTACTATAAAGGACGCAACTCGGGAACAGCCAAATGGAAGAGATACATAGGGCAAGCTATGGAGAAAGGGGCACAGAGCTTCCATGCCCTTTTCTAGGCACACACAACACCCTCGCTATGATCATGCCTTGTCTCTCTGGTGACCAGCCCCTATGCTGGGACCATCTAGGGTCTCCCAGCTACCTGTCACCTCATTAGCATACAAAACCCACTCTTACCACTCTGGAGAGTCTAAGGATCTCAGAAAGAAGCTCTTGCATCAAGAACTGTGGACTATGACTAAATATATAATAGAAGATGCTCCTATCATCCCTGTTACTGAGGAAATTCCAAGGATTTTAGGAGCTCTGTGCCAGGAACCAGGGACAAAGACATTTCTTATTATATCACAATATCATAGACACCAATCGCCAACTGTTAAAACAAACACAAACACAAACTATTTGTGTTTTCGATCCCATTTTCTAGATGGCCAAACAAGCAAACAGCTCTATTTATGTCACATTGCTTGAAGGTAGGAAAATAATCTCCCCAATTAATGCGCTCTTCCTTGCCTATTAACTTTCCCAAGAAGCAAGAACATCACATACAAGCATTACTCAAAGCAGCTGTGACCATCAGCCTCCCCCAGGCATGTCCACTGATTTAGAGCGTATCTATGAGGTGTCTTGGTGCCGTATGGGATACAAACCCATGGGAAAGAGCAGCAGCAGTCGCTGTGAATGGAAGATCTGTTTTTAAGCAAAGACATTAGGAAGAATATGAATGGAAGGGGAAGCACATTTGCAAGTAACTAGTCATTTTGTCAAGTGTGTTGATCACCCAGCTTCTTTGGGTTTTCACCCACACCAACGGGTGGATAGTACTGCACAAGTTACGTTGAATATGAGGCACAATGTCCTGACAAGAGACCTGGGTATGCTGCCACCTTTGGTCAGTATTAAAACACAATGAGGCCGGGCGTGGTAGCTCATGCCTGTAATCCCAGCACTTTGGGAGGCCGAGGCAGCAGGGTTGCTTGAGGCTAGGAGTTCAAGACCAGACTGGGCAACACAGTGAGACCCCCGTCTCTACAAAAAATACAAAAATTAGCCAGGCACAGTAACACATGCCTATAGTCCTAATTACTTGGGAGGCTGAGGCAGCAGGATTGTTTGAGCCCTGGAGTTTGAGGCTGCAGTGAGCTACGATGACACCACTGCACTGCAACCTGGGCCACGGCAAGAGTCTGTCTCCAAAAAAAAAAAAAAAAAAAAAAAAAAAGCAAAGAACAACCTAAAACAACAACAACAAACCACAATTACAGTATTTGATTATATCAAACACAACCAGTCATTCACAAGTTGACAAAGGTTATTCTGAGAACAACCACTGGGTATACGACGTACTGATCATACAGGTACAGGCTCATAATTTTAGAAAACATGACACTTCCTTTCAGTGCTCATTAGTAAGAAAAAAAAAATTAATGTATTACAAATCACAACAGAGGTCTGCACCTTAGAGGCAGATCATCCAAGGCCAGGAAGAACATGGCTTGAATGACGTAGACAGCTTAATTATCACGCCACAGTGGCAGGCAGGAGTTGGGCAGAATTTGTCAGTGCTTACCCAGGACTGCGAAAGGGCTAAGGGACCCTGCAAATAGAGGACCCAACTCTTTTAATGATCAGAGAGGCATCCACAGTTGTGGGAGCAGGATGCTTTATCAAGTGTCTCTGGGACCTTCGTGGATTAGGTCTGGAGGAGACCCTCTTCCTCCTTTTTCAGCCCCCACGCTCCCCCTCGGGTGCTTGTGTCTGCGTGGGGGGAGAGAAGGCCTCGATCACAGAATGTTACTCAGTGCACTGCGCAGCTGAAGTTCTTAAGACCAGTGACTAAGCTGGCACACTGGCTGATCTCTGGAAAACCTGACACAGTCTGCACGTGCTGACAAGATTTCATTTCCGTAGTTGCAAACCAAAGTTGAGACACTGGCCAAGCACTGCTTTCCTGTGGCGGCAGCCGCCGCAGCATTCACAGTGGTGATGGCACAGCTGCCTGCGAAGCCAGTGTCCCCGGCAATGGCCTTCCGTCTGAAAACTGAACCCAAGAGCATGCTCCCCCTGGTGCCTCGTGGAGGGGATGGACTATGCTGTCGGGCGACATCATAGCCTCCGTCCTATTTGGAAGTTGACTGACATTCAGTATCTTCCACAGCCATGGCACGAATAACTGCTTGTAAGAAAAGGATACACGTAAGGCTATGGAATTCTCAGGGGAAAACACAGCTCAAAACACTCAGTGACTGAGTATCTACAGCCTTTCAGGAAACACAGGACACAGGTAACAGAGTGAAA
The DNA here is from genome assembly GCF_041146395.1 of Eulemur rufifrons. NCBI lineage: Eukaryota > Metazoa > Chordata > Mammalia > Primates > Lemuridae > Eulemur > Eulemur rufifrons. The sequence continues at coordinate 26,414,863 of NC_090996.1, forward strand.
TAGAAGCAAGTTGCAATTGTTCACATTTGAACATTTTCAAATGTCTTTATCTTTGAAAAATCTAGAACCTAAATCAATCCAATACCTGGTCCTGAGAAGTCCTTAAGTTTAAAATTAAAGTTAAAAACATAATTTAAACCTGTTTGATTTTCTCAAAAAAAAAAAAAAGGGAGGGGGCAGGGGCAGATATTAAAAAAAGCACATCTCATACAGGTAGCCGTGTATTCTCTGTGTAAAACATTTACCCTAAATTGAGAGTTCCACCACAGCTATGTATTTCCAGATGGTAAAACTCACAAGAGGCACACAGGGGTCCCCATCAACAGAGGGAGATGAGGTTATAAGTCTATTTGCTCACTGTATATGTATCACATCTTTCTTAACTACCCTGAGTTCAGGTGTTTTTACTAAAAAAAAAAATCTTTTCACACATTATTACATTATAAGAATGATATATGTTCATTATACAAAATATGAAACTGGCAAGTCATTCATTGGCTCTGAATTTGATTATTTTTATCAGAGAAAAAGACCACAAGATACAAAATTAGAATATTCAGCAGTTTTTTCTAAAGAAATTCTCTCAAAAATTACATAAAAATTTAGTTGACAACAATTACAACCCATCATTCTACTCTAGGTAAAATAAAAAGATGTGAAAACAGCTACTCAAATAAATATGTGTACACATACATTCACGGCAACTCTAGTCACAATAGCCAAAAGGCGGAAACAGCCCAAATGTCATCACAGATAACTGGATAAAGAAGCTGTGGTATATCTAAACAATGGAATGTTGCTCAGCCACAACCAGGAATTAAGTATTGATACAGACTACAACATGGATGAACCTGAAAAACACTGTAAGTGAAAGAAGCCAGGCACAAAAGGGCACATATTGTATGATTCCATTTACCTAAAATACCCAGAATTGGTAAATTAAGAGACAGAGTGGAGAACAGTAGTTGCCAGGGACTGACGGGAAAGGGGTCTGGGAGTAATTGCTTAATGGCTAATTTTGTTGTGTGAATTTCGTGTCCATTAAAAATAACAACAACAGGGGAACACACTTTAAGGACTAATTTCTCACTAATCAAATTTCTTAGTTCCCAACCACCCCAGGCTCACCCCTTCTCACCACCATAATTCCATTAACTATTCATGGTGACTTGATCTTTTAATAATTTAGTAACTACAGTAACAGCTATATTATATATTCCCCATCACACCAAATTCTTGTATTTTTTGCCTCTGTTTTCTCTCATAGGCCTCATCCTTATATTTCTAGCACCTTCCACAGTACTTGCCATATATAGAAGTTTCAATAAACATGTTTTTCTTAACTTCACATGATATAATTAGAGTATATAACTAAGTTACTATTTTCTAAGAAAAGAGAATACTATGCCACACTTAAGGATAAATTGTCAAAAAGATTTTCTATGGTTGATTATGATGGGGCAAAAATCAACACTGTTTCACTTCCCTGCGTGAATTTGGGGTTTGGGATTATTTCTGAATTGCTATTGGTGGTCGGAACAGAAGACAAAATGTAATTATGTTGTTTCGAAGGGTAAAAAAAAAAAAGACTAAAAAAGGGAGACTATGGGCAAAGAAGACTATCATGAAAAAGTGGTAGATACTAATTTCTTTTCATCTCTATTTATAATTAATGTGAAATCCATGCTGCATTAAAGAGAAGGCACTTAGGTACTCTCATGGATAAAAAGTAGCGACCAAAAGTAACAGATTTTTACTTGTATTTTCAGGGGTCAAATTTGCTAATTATAAAATAAGGTTCTTCTTTAAGTGATTTTAAAACATGGAATGCAGAGGCCAAAAATAAAATGGTGGTTTGTTCTGTAAGAACTGTGCTATCTGCACTGATTAAGCAAACTTCCATCACCACTTCCTGTCTGAAACAAATGCAGAGTTACACAGTGTGTGCATAAATCTAAACCTCACACATTACAGAGAGAAAACAGCGTTTTGATCAGGAATTTTTAACTATTTTCTAATTAAAAGGAGAACATCATCAAGTTAACTAAAAAACTGTGCAACCTGGTGTTTGAAAAGAAGGCCTTAGACTAAGTGGAAATACGGCTATTCATTTCAATGTAAGGAAGTCTAGAAGCTCAGGCATAGAACCAGCAAGATCCTATGGGTTAAAAATGAATTGTTTGGAGAACAAACCAAATATTGTTTTAACTTCTATGCATTGCTGGTGATCAGGCAGTTAAGTGGATGATTTTGCTTTTGAAATGCCTGTTACTTGTGTTATACTTCCATTTATCCCACTGTGTGCCTTATTTCCAGCACTTTTTAACCAAATGAGATTGGTACACCAAGGTTGGGGAAGCAGAGGAAGAGGCAGGCGGCACAGACTGCTGAATTCCAAACCACTGTCCCTTGCCTGCAAAGAGGCCTCACAATCTAGAATGCATTTCCCCTCTATTAGAAATTAAAGAGCAAAAATGAAGTAAAAACTAAAATGCTAACAGAAGTGCTATTATTCCCAGCTAACACACTGTAGGTTTCCTGCATTAATCTGCAGCATGAGGTCAGGAAGACAATGTTTTCAACACTCAGCCTTGGAAATTTACAGGAGCTTTGATAACTCTCTGGTTGGCTGCTGTTTCTGTTGCCATGGAAACAGACTGCTAAAAATGGGGCATGTTTCTTTAAACTGATCATACCTTCACACAAATTCCCTTCTCCTTTTTGTCAAAAGTTGGAATGAATTTAAAGTATGCTTCTTGTGGTATGACAGTCTGGTGTCAAGCCAGGGGCCTGATACAGAATGGCAGAGATAACATTAGCCTGTGGCAGACATACATAAAGATATCATAAATACATGCATTTTAAAAATCTCATTTGGTTAAAAACTGGTGGAAATAAAGCACACAGTATAAATGAGATAAATGGAAGCATAACACAAATAACAGGCATTTCAAAAGCAAAATCATCCACTTAACTGCCTGATCACCAGCAATGCAAAAGAGGTTAAAACAATATTTGATTTGTTTTTCAAACAATTAACTCTTAACCGATGGGGTCATGGTTGTTCTACGCCTGAACGTCTAGATTTCTTGCCTACATGGTTCCAAAAGAAGACAATGCTTATTTTTCTTATTTTGGGGGCAATAAAAAATTCTATATTCCGCCACTGTATTAGAATTTCAGTGTGCAGCTATGGGTAGAGGTGCTACGAGTTAAAGATCTGCTTCCTAATCCCTCTATTATACTATGAAAATGGGAGTTGTATAAAAGACTCTCAGATTTCCTAATATGAATTCCTAGGTGGGGTCTCTGAATACAAGAACAATCAACAATGAAACAGGAAAACAGTGGAATACTGTTTACCTCCAGTTTTTCTCAGAACAGTGAGCACACGCTCTTCTATAGAGAGGGGACTTGATCCAGGCTCAATATCTTGGATTTTCTTTCCATTTTGTGGATTCGGGAATGGAGCTAATACACACACACATGTATCTACATATATATTCCCATATATGCCGACACACACACGTGTGCAGTTAGCCCACCAAAACATAGAGACAACTGAGAACTGTCTTAACTTGTGTGTTATCCTAAAATCCTAGCCGGATGATGATGTACCAAGTAGCCATGCCCAGCATGGAGGGTCACCCTGTTACCCCTTGCCACACACACCGGCCAGTCATTGTTCAGGTATTACAATGGCGTGTTTTATAAAGACAGTACATGTAGAAAGATTCTGATGTTTGGATGCTTTTGGTGTTTAGACTCCAAGACAGACAATCTGCTGGCTCTACTGTTTCAATTCAAATAAACAAGAAAAGGACAACTCTAGCAGATGAACATGCACGCCAGAATTTAAGTTTCTATAATTCTCTAGATGAGAAATGTATTCACACTGACCAACAGGCAGAGACTGGACACTTATATCTCTTCAGAAATCTTATTCAGTTGGGAAATCACCAGCCTCTGCGTTCACCTGCTCTAGTAGCCTAGAACTTGGTTTTACTGTGCCCCAAACTGGAAAGGATGGCCGAGCAGAGCTTTCGCGCTGGCAGGGCGTGCTGTGTGTCGGGCACCACCCCAAGAGCTCTCCACACACCGTCTCATCTAACCTGCATAGCAGCCCTGCAAAGATGCGCACCGATGTTTATTTTCACAGAGGAATTAAGCACTTACCCAAGATCACACAGCTAGGGAGAGGCAGAGCCAGAATTAATGAGGAACATTTAGTGTCTCCACAGGATTCTTTTTCTAAGAAAACCCAAAAAACTCCAAAAACAAAACAAAAACTTAGCACACAAAAAGAAATACGTCCTAATATGCTATTATGCTATTAGTTTTTGCCACCATGTCATGTGACCACAGCAATGCTTTTGATCACACTGCCTCTATTTTGTAAGAAATTCTACACATCATAATTCTAATAGTCATATACATCAATAAGAATTCACTGGTGTTATGGACTGAACTGTGTCCCTCTCAAAGTCATGTGTTGAAGCTCTAACCTCCAGTGTGACTGTATTTGGAGACAGGGCCTTTAGGAGGTAATTAAAATTAAATGAGGTCATACGGTTGGGACCCTGGTGCGATAGGATTAGTGTCCACAAAGGAAGAGCCACCCGAGAGTGCACCCCTTCTCTGCCCAGGTGCGCACAGTGAGACGGCTACGAGCCAGGAAGGGAGCCCTCACCAGAAACCAAACCCTCCGGACATTCCAGCCTCCAGGACTGTGAGGAAAGTCATTCCTGCTGTTTAAACCATGCAGTCTGTGGTATTTTGTTAATGCAGTCTGAGCTGACTAATAAAACCGGGAAGACACAAAGAAATTGGAAGATTATTCTCTTTGCCATGCTGAAGCCTGTTAAAAAACCCCAATAAAGCTATCATTAGGAAACAACTGAAAACCCAACGTTTCAAACTTATCTGTATTGTTTTCCTGAAAGCTTTTAATAAATTAGAATGAAGTCATGATAGTACAGATGCTCCTTGACTTAGGATGGGTTTAAGTTGAAAACTGTAAGTCAAACAAATGCATTTAATACTCTGATACACCCATTGTAAAGTCCAAAAATCCTAAGTTGAACTACTTACTGTAAGTCGGGGACTGTCTTACCACATCACTGAGGTGAGAATGATATGATGAAATAGTAGCCAGTGCCTACCCTGGTACTCATATAGACTTCAAAGTGGTTTAAATGGTAAATTTGATGTACTTTTCTTCCTTCAGGTGACGGGATCAGGATAACCACTGGAGCCCCAAGAACCCTTTCCTGATTGTCTAACCCAGGAGATACCGCCCTTCTCTGAAACAACGTTTACTGAGTGACAAGCAGAAGTCATGGGCTCTGAGCCACAAACACAGTGGTGAACAAAACAGACCCAGCCCCTTCCCTCAAAGATCCTACGGCTCCCCTAGAAGGGGAGACAGACATTTAATAAAACAATCATGGTGGACACATAGGAAGACTAAATGGATCTGAGTTAGTCTGAGGAAGGGGCAGTGGTGCAGAAAACGGCCTGGCCTCCGTGAGAAGGCGACCCCTGCAGTGAAACTGGCAGGATGAGCTGCAGTTGCTCTGGCTGGGAGGTGGGATGGGCGGGGGGCAGGGGGGCGGGGTGGATTCCCAAGACAACAGTGATGATGCTTCTGGACACACAGGCAGGGCCTTTTACCCCATGGACTTCGGATTTTATTCCAGTACCATGGAGACCCACTACACGGCGTGAAGCAGCAGCACAACTGAGTAAGATCATATTTTAAGATGACAACTCTTGGTATCAGTGCAGGGTGACGGGGCGGGAGTAGAAGAGGAGGGGAAACCAGCGAGGCAACTCTGTCTCTGCTGGAGTACAGTCCTGTGAAGAAAGATTCTGTTTGAGAAAAGGGGACCTGGATAAGGGTGCTGGCCATGGTGATACAGCGCTGTGGACACATGAAATATTACTATCTTTGAGGCGGAACTGGCAGCTTTGGTGATAGGCTCTGCTGACAGGTTATGAAGAAGAGGTCAAGGAAGGTGTCAAGGATTGCCCCCACTTAGGTTCCTGGCATGAACCACTGGGTGGACAGAGGTGCCATTTACTGACATGGGAAGCCCTGGAAGAGTATGTTTGGTGGGAATAAAAAGCCCATCGGCCACGTCTGGGAGGTAGATGGCTGTCCAGGTCGGGAGCACAAGAGGAGCCTGGCCCTCAGTCTGTCGTGCTTGCTCGTTTGGAACAAAGCGTGTATATGGTTTTCTTCTGTTATCTTGTGTGTGTGTGTGTGTGTGTGTTAATTTCTACATTATCATTTACTTACTTTCTCACTAAAATAACAATTCGAGTCATCCAATAGTGACCTAGGAATCATCCTGTGCATGGGCAGCTGGTCTCACACACCTCAACAGTGCCTTAAAGGCAGCAATGTGTTACATTTTGGATGAGCCATTAATTTATAGTTGAATTATATCTGAAGGTGATAGTTCAAATTACTATATTCTGTTTAAGAAGGCAGGGAGGGGCATAATATTCTTTAAATACTTGTTCCTAATAATGTGTCATGTAAGTTCAGGTAGAGTATGCATGAGATAATTTCCATTATGCCAAAAAACTGATCCTTTGGTAAAGTTATTTATTTAATCTATAGTCCCAGGTTGGATTACTCAGAATATCTTAGACAAATGTTCATTTTCTTCTTAAATTCTACTCTAGACAAGTCCCAGGTACAATATGTTAATCCACTCCACTGTTTGCTAGGCAACCTACCACACACTTCCACCCACTTCATATCAGCTGTTATTAACCAGTCTGTGGCAGAATTGGGAATGTGGCCCCCAAATCTGTAACTTCTCCCTATTCCTGACACACATGGTCGAGTCATGTAATGACAGGAGCCCAGATACCCAAGTCACCTCCTCAAGGACAGCTGCCTAGGACTGCCGTCCAACCCACACTGGACTGTGTAATGAGCAAGAAATATACTTTGACTGGTTAAAGCACTGCATTTTAGGGTTGTTAGAGCAGCTTTAGTCCAAGTAATTAATACACAACCCAGTCTTCTTTCTGTGGTATCTTATTTTCACCATCAGAGAGCCAAACATCAGTTATTCCTCTTTCACTTCGCTTGCTACCATTTTACCTTTGTTCAATATGGAATATAGCTAGCAGCATTGGTATTATGATTCATTTGTCTCAATAATGACTCATTAAAACACTTATCTGAATTAAATCATCTCAATTTATTTGATTTTCCTGAAAATTCATAATCATCAATTCTTCAGTTGTCAAGTCAGAGTGGCTTATGATATCCTTCTTAGTTGTAGATCCAGAAATTAATTTAAATCTCATGCATGTTGAGCATAATTAGAAAATGTTCAAAGCCTTTGGTAGACAAGTTAAAATTTCAGATTCCCTATTGCTGCTTTGACAAAAGAAACTAGTCTAAAGAGAATTCTCTATTTTGAATTTGTTCAGGGGAATTCATGACATTTATTGCTATTCTCACCTAGAGCAGAAAATAATTAAATTCTCCTACTGTATGCATTGGTTGGTATTTATCAAAAAGTTTATATAAACATTAACTGAACTGTGAGGTGATATGCCTTACTATCCAAACAATTCTCTGGTACGTGATGACAATTCATAGGTGGTCAAGCACTTAAAACTCTTTCCTTTTCTAAATTTTCAAAAGGTATTAAATTTTCTTATTAAGGTTATCATATAAATTCTTGAATCTTACGGTATTTGCTTATAAAGTCTGTTCTTCCAATAATGAGTTCAGCCAACTAGCACTGTCAACAATTACAGGGGGAATTCTAAATATCCCAATATAAGCAAGAAAGAAAGCAATGACTTGAGAAGCACAGTCTTCCAATCTCTGACAGTAGACATATGTCGGAAACACCAGAGAGACCAAGCTTGTGTCTATGTGGTTAAATGAACCAAAATTTATCTTTTCTTCATTACCCAAAAACACTGATTCAGACATTAAAAAAAAAAAATTCTAGGCTGAGTGTGGTCGCTCATGCCTGTAATCCTAGCACTTTGGGAAGCTGAGGCAGGAGGATAACTTGAGGTCAGGAGTTTGAGACCAGCCTGAGCAACACAGTGAGATCCTGTTTCTAAAAAAAAAAAAAAAAAAAAAAAAGGAAAAATTAGCCAAGCGAGGTGGTGCACACCTGTAGTCCCAGCTATTCAGGAGGCTGAGGCAGGAGGATCACTTGAGCCCAGGAGTATGAGCTTGCAGTGAGCTATGACCATGCCACTGCACCCTAGACTGGGCAACACAGTGAGACCCTGCCTCAAAAAAAAAGAAAAAGAAAAAGAAAAAAACAATTTTTAGAGATTGCTCTTTCAAACAAACAAAAATCAAGTTTGTAAAAAAATGAGCAGAAAACCAAACACTGTGGATATAAACATATAATAGACATTTTTAATATGTGTCCCTTAACACATTAACTACTAGGCATTATTAATAGTCATTTATACATTTGTCTCTTCTGACAAAACAGCATAGGTTCTAATCGGACTCTGGGACAGTAAGTCAATCAAAGGCACCTGAACAACTGCTGCCACCTCAATCAACTTCCATGGGTTAATCCAGCTGATGTATGCCCAATGCCTCAGAGCAGACGAAGCTTGCCAGGGGCTTGTCCCAGTGTTATATTCTATAAATCTGATAAGCTGAACACTGGTGTTCACCTGCAGGCAGGAGCTGTGACACACTGAATTTCAGGAGTTCAATTTTGCACAGGGAACCAAGTTATTTTCTTACAACTCCTTTCTACAAAACTTATTTTTTCCATTCTAATTAAATCCAGATTGGACTCTTTCAGTGTCACTAACTTTGAGGTAGCGGATCACCCTCACACCTATATATATTGTTTCACCCTCTGCCCTATCTATTGAAGAAAATGAGTAGAAATATATAGTTTATTAAGATATAAAGCAACACCTAGCTCAATGCAATTGTGAGACAGATTGATCATCCAATTGTTTCTGTGGATCATTCTGAAATACGAAATTTCTCTCCCCTACCTCTTTATATCTATGAATTTACATGACAAGATAGACAATATTTCTATTTTTTAAATACATACAGGATTATTAAATAGAAAAAGTAACAAAGAATTAAAAAACCAAATAAGAAGAGGGATGAGAAACTGGCTATTTAAACCGGGCAACTCATAAAAACACTATGAAGTAAATACGGTTTCTCCTCCTTGTATAAATGAGGAAATTAAAGCTCAGAACAGTGAACCCATCCAGGGTCACAAAAATAGTAAATGGTACACCTGGGATTTGAACCCAAGTCTGTCTCACTCCAGAGTCCATGCTCTTTTGACATGAGGCTACTGCACCTGTGTAAACTCAACACGTAGTCAGAATTGTTAGGCAAAGAATCTATACATTATGTAATCACCTTAGCTCTGTTTAGCTGTTCCTCTTGATGATTCTCCTATCCTGTTTTTATATTTTAACCCTTGCTTTCTATGCTCCTTAACCACACTCTGCTGTTGTGACATCTTTTTACTTTCCTACTCCATTTTCTTCTACTTTCCCAGCTTTTCAAGTAGCACAAAAATTGTTTTAAATTTGTATTAATAATAGGAGCTTAAAACTTGAATTTGATTTAAATGATGCATGGATAATTCTCAAACTTTTTAAAAACTGATGACTTTAAAAATTGAAGTTCCCCTCAACGAGTTTCCGGAAATGTGTCCTAAAACTCCCCTGGTATTGATTTTTGTGAGAATCTACAATGAGGCAAGCTGCGCACAAGCAGAGGCAGCCCCATTGTTCGGTTCCCAGCAACAGCTATTTATATGTGTGTCATTTGTTTCCATCTAGGAGTTTTTTTTTTTTTTTCCAACCCATACCCAAAAGTAGTTCAACTCCAGCAAATCCAACTATTGTTTCTTCTTCTTATCTTTTAAATCTGTAACAATCTATCATCACATTCTCATATTCGAAATGTCTGAGAGGGGGAATAAAAGGAGGAATACCCCTTTGGAAGAAGCCCAAAGTGCTGCTCAGGCTGACTAACTCTGCATTCACTCTCTGTTCTCTATAAGATGAGCCAGAGCAAGTGGGGAGGTGTGGGGGCGGCTGATAGCAGGAGCTGAAAGAAGGGAGAAAGAAAAAGGGATATTGCAGGGGTTTTGCCTCCCAAAGAGGACTAGAAAACCAATTTTCAAATTAAACAGGCATTGGGAAGGGTGACCCTCATGTCTCAAATTTAGGAAAAACTTATTTTCTCTAGACCCCGAATTTTCTTAAACCATGGTCCTGGATCTCCAGCTGCTACAGTAAAGCAAGCCATGCACTGGTTAGCCTCACTTCAGTGTGCCTGGACAGAGGGCAGCACTGCCCATACCTTTGGCCATTTCCTTAGATCAATCAGTGAGGTACCTGCACAGTGTCACTGGCAATAATAATTGACAGTATTCTCAAGCTTATTCTTTGCTTGCTCTGTTAAAAAAAAAACAAAGCTATGCAATGTGCTTTTTAAAACAAAAATGATGCAATGCAATGCACTGCATCATTTTAGGATTTAATTAAGAAAGGCTACTTTTTTGGATTTAAATAAAGCATAACATAAACATCTTAACTGGAAAAAAAAAAAAGGGTATTTTCCTGGAATTATGTGTTTGTAAACCCCAAAAGCAGCAGTGTTCTGACAAATATTGAAAAGGAAAGGGTCTCTCCAAAAAGGCATAGGGGGCAAAAAAAAAAAAAAAAACCCAAAAAATAAAAATTAGAGAAAATACACAACATGAACCTGAAAAAAATTTACCAAAACAAGGACTGGTTTCATAAGTCCCCTTACCATATTAATTACTGCAAAATCCCTACAGTTCGACCAGCTATGAATCTTTAGCAACAGCTACCGAGAACAGCGTTAAGCTTTCATTTCAAAGAACTCAGCCCGTGGAAGGTACATGAGTGAATAGCGAGCAGACACACGCATGGTAAGCAGACACACACGCTCAGCCTGGCTGATGGGAACATGAATTTGGCAGTTTTGCCCTTGTCCACAGACAGACTGACCTTCCTTGAGACTTTTCTGGTTGCTCCCCTCAAGGCATTCCTTTTCTTTTAATGGTTCAAAATCCCCAGCAGTTAAAATCTCTGGGAAGCCCTGTTGCTGCTTCTTGGAGCTATCGATCATGGTGAGAGGCTTCTGGAGACAGGCAGCATCAAGCAGGAGAAAAGCTTAATTTGCAGAACAGCAGAGAGCGGTGCTCAGAACACTGGTCCCTGGGTCCTTGGTTGCACCCCACAATACCCCAATCACTGGACAATTATGTCGTTAAGCAGCTGAAGGCAGCCATTACCCTTTAGTTCCCAGCTTGACCTGCAAATACACTCATGCCGCTGGAAGCCCTTAACTCTCTCCCACGTCGGGAGGCAGAGCCACACAGGCACGATTCTAAAATCCCACCCCTTTTCCCAGCCAGCCCCCTTCCCCTTGCCATTCCAGCTTCCCCCGCGCTGGATACTTCCATCTGCAGTTTGATGGTCCGAATCATCTGACAAACACTGAGTCAAGCAGTTAAAAATAAATCCTCGAGTTGTTAAAAGAGAAGACTTTGCTGATACCTAAGACGACAGACTGCTGCTGCCTGTGGTCTCTCTTCGGCTCTCTATAAACACAGCCACGGGCTGTGGAGATACTTTATATCGGCCAGACCAGCAAATTCATTACTCATTAAGTTCTCCAGCTAAACAAACGGCAGTCTAGGGCATCTGAAGGAAGCAGCTCTTATCTCACCAGAGGCACCACACTAAATAAACATGCTACTAGCAGATCTGGTGAAAACAGAGTTCGCTCACTACCAAAGTTCCTCTGTGGTGTGCTTTTTGCTGCATACGGCTCTTCCTGGCAAAGCCAGTGTTCTTTGTAATAGGGAAATGTACTGAAATTGCAGCTTTCTTCCTCCGGCAGTTCAGACCCGAGCAGCAGTTTTCCTTTGTACCACTAGTCGGCTGAGAGACTTAACATCGCCATGGTTTTTTTTTTTTTTTAAGGAAAAATCTCCTCCCCTGTATTAAAAGCAGCGACACTGAGAGCTTCTATTTCATGACAGATTCAACCAGCGACCAGCCCAACTTTAATTTCACACGAGCTATCAAGGACAGGCAACTCTCCTGCAAGCCACAGGCTGCAAAGTCACCAAAGCCCAAATAGGCTGCTGTTTACAACATGTGAGGGACACTGCTGGAAGGAAGTCTCTAGGTATGGGAATTCCAGGCAAATGTGGAGACAAGCCTGTTTCTGTGTACACCAAATATATATTTGTAGACAAAATAATCTAATTGTTTAATGGTTCAAAGTATGTGCCTTTGCAACGAGCTCCCATAAAACTCACTAGAGGCTGTAAGAGCAGTAGACAGTGAGTCCTGTTCCATGAGGGATCCATTTTGTTCACTTTTTTACAGTCAACATCTAGCAGAGTGCCTGGAATATGAGGAGTTCTCAATAAATACTTGTTACATGATTGAGTGAATGAATAAAACCAGAAGAAAGTGCATCAGGAGAACTTCTTTGGATAATACTTAGAGTTCTAATGAAGTCCTAGACAATGATTAGGAGCCACTAATTTTAGATGAACAACTAAATAAATGTTCTCTAAAGGAAGCACATTTTTTTCTTTCAAAGAAAATATACAGATACATTTTAATTATGCACCTGATGTGACTCTCCTACGGGATGAAGAAAGGCTTACATTTTTACTGCCAAAAAAAATCAATATTCTTTTCGTAACTTAAACACAGATGGGGCTAGATGCAGCACTCTGTCCTTTGTCCGTGGTTCCAAGGCTGGTACCCACTAAGCCTGCACTATTCCAGAAAGACAGCTGTCTATCCTTGTCCAGCATCTCGCAAGACATGTTTCTTGTCAACTGAGATTCCTTCTGAAGGAATTTAAGCCCACCCTTGGTAGTCCAAACCTCTGCAGGAACGAGCTTATCACACTTCTCAAAAATTCCCTCAAACATTCTGCTACTATCTCTGATCCAAAGGCCTGTATTCTTTTAAATAAACTACTCCTGTGCTGTTAAAAGAATAATAAAAATAACCATCATTTTTTTGAGGACATTCTTTAGGCTACTCACTTAATTAGATATTTTGTCAAGTTTATCTCATTTAACCTCCAACAATCCTTGGGATCACTATGATTATTTGTTCCTCATAGACATTTTACAAATCAAGACCAAAGTCACAAAGCTTGTAAGTGGCAGGTCTGGGCAGACCAAAGCCCAAGTCTGTCCATGGCCTTGCACTGCCTGTTGTCTTCTAGAATATGCTCCACCTCCAGGCAGGCTCCAGTTTGATCTTGGACAGGTTTAACAGCAGAAGCCATAACTTTTATAGCCTCCTAGTAATTCTACTCCTGATGAGAGAAAAGAGAGCCAGCATAATCACACTAAAATGATTTTATGAAAGCATTTTAACTTTTCATGAAATAATAACAATAGTAGCCAACTTTACTTGGTGCTTACTATGTGCCACAGTCTAAATGCTTTCTATACATTATCTCATTCACTCTGTTGATAGACTTGTTATCCTGATTTACAGATGGGAAAACTGAGGCTGAGAAACATCAAATAGTTTCTCAGAGGCGGAATATCTTCCAAGGGATAGCCAGGATTTCAAAGCAGGCAGTGTGGCTCCATTCTTAATTACTTTGCAAAATGAACAACAATCATTTCACATCAGGAAACTAAGGGGAGGGAAGGGACAACAACAATAAAAACATAAACCCCAACATTGTCTTTTTTAGGATATTGCTTTTAAATCCTGAAAAATGCCCAACTGTTTTTAGGCCACAGGTGTAGGAACCTGAGTAGATATACAACTACACCAGCCACTTTGAAATTCTTTACTGGCTGCGTGTGTGTGTATTCTGTGTCTGTAGAATGTGTTTTTAAAAAGTTCTTTTTTAAGGAGCCTCTGTCTGCTTGTTATTTTTATATCTGATAAGTATCAAAAAATCCCAATAAGGAAACACATTGTCCTGCTGTAGATTTATATTAAAGTCTTGTCTTTGCAGTTTTGAAAGAAAATAATTTCTCTAGTGGCGAATGTACCTGAAAGAACACTTATTTTGCTATTAAAAATTTTTGAAATAATTTCAAATTCACAGAGCATTTCCCCCCAAATCACCTGTGAATAAGGTCAATGTGATACCTCTTTACCCTAAGTACACGAATTTCTACAAACCAGGCTATTCTCCTACAGAACCACAGTATGAACATCAACATCCAGAAATTAACATTGACGCGTCACTACCGTCTAACCACAGACTCCATTTAAGTTCCACCAATTGTCCCAACAATATCCTTTACAGTGAAAGGATCCAAGCCAGGATCACATAGCGCATTGAGTTACCAAGTCTCTGGTTTTCTTCCATCTCAAACAATCCCTCAGTCTTTCTTCACTTTTCTTTCCTTGAATTTTAAAGATTACAAGCTAGTTATTTTATAGCACTAATTATTTTGTGGAGAGGTACTTTGAGAACAAACCATTGATGTACTCAGCCGAATTATTTATCACTGTGATGGTTGCCAAATGGTGATTTTGAAAATTCCCACATTCCTTCCACATTTACTAGTGGCACATCCTATTGTAAGAAAAAGAAGTCTCTTTACACGGTTTATTTTACCTTTTTATATGAGCATGGGCGCATGGGTTATAACTTGTTACTATCACTAGTCATTCTGATGCCCAAATTATCCCACATTTGGCTAGTAGGGACTTTCACAGTTTCTTATTGTCATGACGCTATTGTTCTTTGAGCGCCGTCTTACTTGCCGGCACAAAATGTCTCAGGCTTATCTTGTGCTCACTGCTACAGGGTGTCTCTGTTTCCAGACCTCTGTAGACAGAGCTGGGGAAGGTGTGAGTTCACACACACCATACACAGATTTACATCTCTCCATATTAAGGGATGTAAATACGCATCTGCATTTATTTACATATATTAAGAACCCTGAGTTTGCCCCAATTCCTCCAAATACACTCCAGTGCCACAGGTTCATTCTCATTTTCTCTTTTCTACATTTGCAGTCTCCTTCTCCTACAGGGAGAACCTTGTCTCCCATGGTGTCTGCCCCTCCGCCCATGGACAGAGACACCCTGTACAGCCCACCACTGCCACTGCTGTAGCCAAACCCTGTGCAGATGCCTCCTCACCCTACACTGGCCCACTGCTCCCTCTCCCACAGGCCAGTTGCTTGGCTCAGCCCCACACAGTGTCTTTCGGATTAACTCAGGGAGGGAGAGAGGGAACTTGCATTACCTCTCAGTGAGAGAAGCCCTCAGTTGTCACATGAATTGCTTTCCAGTAGGTTTGTCCTTGTTCCTTACTGCATGTGCTACATCGTCTTCACTGTCACTTGGCTCTACTGTCATGAGTGGCATTTAACTTCAAATGATATGTGATTAAAGTCACTTCTGCTATAAATCTGCTTCCACAGTGTTTGTGTGTACGCAAACTCAAAAGAGTTGTTTTAGTATGAAACAGACTACCATAAATCAAATCAGTTTTCCCACCACCCCAAGCCCAGATACTTAGTAAGTGTGAGAAAAACTGTATGGCTTAGAGACTTGGAACAATCCAAGAAAGCCTTTAGGGAATTAGAACACAAACAAACGCAGCTCGAGAGACTTACAGAAAAACTTGGCAGAGTGAATAAATGCTTACAAAACTGCTGATAAAAAGGTTACTGCTGGGATGATGCTGCACTTCAAAAAAAACCTGAGAATATTATCAACTGGGTAATGTTCCATCAGTGTAAAAGCATTCAAAAGTAATGAATAAAGCAATGACTAACAAATGCAAAGAGACTGCTAAATACTGAGGCACATTTCTCTGGTGGCATTCTTGACATGGAGATTGAGAGATGACAACCTTTTTTTCATCTTCCACATCTCAGTTCTCGGTACCAGATCCTCAGCAGCTAGTCACTGACGTGAATAAGCGTCACACAGGCTGAGCCACAGTACTATAAAATCCACACAGACAATTACATTGGATGCATTTAGGAGGAAAAAAAAAAATCTCAGTCTAGGTTTCACCGAAAGTATTTCTCTAAGGCTACCATATTTTTAGTAAGATACATATTTGATCCTTATTTTTCTCCTTTGTAACATTATAAACACCACCATAAAATACCATATATTTATGTCACTACTAAATGGTTATGGTAAATCCTAACAGTTAATTTAAAATATGTTTTTTATAAAAAAGGACAATTAAAGAGTGATACCTCTTGTCTGTTATCCTCCATGGCTATGTGTTGGCTAGGTTTAGGGTGTCTCTGGCAAGACATACACGCACATACATAAACGCAGACCTGCACACTAGCTGTAACACCATACACACCTTTTACGTTTTCCAACTACAGCCCCCAAAGGCTGCAGCCCAGGTGCAGATAAAGTTAATCATTTTTTTTGGTTTGGTACTTAATATCTTCTGGTGTGTTCCTACTACTTACGATTTCATTAGCTTAAAATTTAAATTTGTTAAACATGCAGAAAGCCCTGCTGATACTTTTTCACTTAATTGGAATAATGAATAGAAAAACTGGTTTAAGAAGTATGAGACTCACTGGGACTAAGAAATTGATATTTGAAAGACTTTAATGCTGTTTAGTCACCTCATTGATACAAATACATCTACGATGCCATTCAAAACAACTCACTGAAGGTCAGCGAGTACGTACCAAGAGCATTCTACACACTGGGGACCCTGTTAGGTGTGCGGGACACAGTCTTTGTTATGGTCTAGACTTTTTTACCATTTCTGACTACTACCTTTCTCCTCTTTCCATTGTTTTACTCTTATTAGAATGCTCTTTATACCAGTGTTTCTGTAACCACCTGTGGTTAGGAGGAATATTTTAAAATTTCCAGTCTGCTGTGGACCAATATGTGGTCCCCCTGTGCATGACTGGTAAGGTCACGTCATAACAGTTTGGCAACATCCAGACTGATCTGTACTCTGTCCAACAAGAGGAGTCCACAAATCGTGCACTTGAGTGTTTTACCAGGGTCATATTGCCATAGAAGTTTCTAAACACTATTTCTCAAGTTACCTCACAGGGGACTGTTAACACCCTAGTTGCATTTCTCTTCCTTAGTTATCTTTAGATCTAGGATAAACTATTTCAACCACTCTAAATTCTTTCAAAGTCTTGATATTCTGCCATTGCACCTTGTCTATCCTCTGTTCCTAAATGACTAATTGTGGTCAGGCAATCAACCATAAGGTCTGGGAATTGGGTAGAACAAACACTAGGACATAAATCTCAGGAGTCCAAAGCTGTGTTCTTGAGTGTTCACGAATTCTTTAAGAAAATGCAAACATTTTATAATCAAGTGTTGCCATACATAGAAATGAAAAATAAAGAAAAGTCAAACTTTCTTCGGCGGGGGACAGTCTCACTGTCACCCCGGGTAGAGTGCAGTGGCATCATCATAGCTCACAGCAGCCTCCAACTCCTGGGCTCAAGTGATCCTCCTGCCCTCAGCCTCCCAGGTAGCAAGGCATGTGCCACCATGCCTGGCTAGTTTTTCTATTTTTAGTAGAGATGGGGTCTCCCTCTTGCTCAGGCTGGTCTTGAACTCCTGACCTCAAGCAATCCTCCCGCCTTGGCCTCTCAGAGTGCTAGGATTACAGGCGTGAGCCACCACGCCTGGCCGAAAGTCAAACATTGTGATGATGACATATTCAAGCCTAGAGAAGGCAAAATGATACCCACTTGCAGTAGTTTGCATAGAGAAAAGAGACGGGAGGAATGAGTCATCATGGCATATGGCAGTACAGATGCCAAGCCTGTGCTAGGCAGTGAGTACCTTTGTCAGGTGTCAAGCAGCAATCACATTTATATAAAAATGTTTCATGTCACAGTAAGTTAATACTGATTTGAATTTCATTAGCATCGTGGATGTCTGTAATTAATATGTAAAGTGTTTTGGTTTTGTAGCTGTGTTAAGTGCTACTAAGCACCAAGGAGTTTATACTTCATTTATGATTGCACGTGATCCAGCAACATTATACTAATAAAAACCGAGTCATCTAATTGTTTTCAAAAGGTTTGCATATTACTTAAGTTTGTGAAACACTACTTCACTGTACAACTCAAATGGGGAGAGGAGATCCATTTACTCTACTGCTTAGCTTCCATAACATTATCTTGAGGTAGGAATTAAACATTTGCCTTTGTTTACATAATCTGACTGGGTGTCCAATTTTACCATTTTGGGAGTCACGACAAAGGCAGAGAGAACCAAAATGCATAGCTTGAGAAATTAAAGAGCCAAAACAACTATCCAAATGCAACATAAAGTCATGTCATGCCCTCACCGAAGCTCCAAAGTGTTTCCTTTGTCTCTTACTGACTACTTTGAATCACCTGCACCTCTGTTCCACAGGGTTTTCCTTCTCAAGATCACCCTGCACTACCACCCTCATATCTTTCTTAGGATGTAACTGGGACCCCTAGATTCACAAACAATACTGAGGTCTTCAGACATAAACTCAATTCCACCTTCCTTCCCCCTCCCATTCTTCCTGCTGTCTTTGAGGAAGAAGTAATCTTTTTTCTTGCCATAGGGAATCCAGACAATTTGTTTAGGACTATAATCCCTTCCGCCTACTTACAAAACTGTGATCGATAAAGTATACCTCTCCACTAGGATCTTTCATACCTACCAAGATATCTGCCTTTCCCGTTACACTCCTCTTTTTTCTAATCTCCTAAAATTCTGACTCCCCATTTCTATACTCTCTCCCTTATAATCTCAACCTTGCACTGGCATCCACTATCAACTCTCGGCACACATACACACACCCTACCTCCGGATCATGTACTTCTCGCTTTCTAAATGAGTTTTCTTTCTGGAGATAAGATACCCTTGATTTTAAGATTATATGGCATACTCAAGACGAAATCATCGAATATTATAACACAGGCTTTGCTTTACTTTTGTGGAAAAACAGAAGATTAAAAAAC
Source organism: Eulemur rufifrons (assembly GCF_041146395.1). NCBI lineage: Eukaryota > Metazoa > Chordata > Mammalia > Primates > Lemuridae > Eulemur > Eulemur rufifrons. The sequence goes on from NC_090996.1 coordinate 26,433,867, forward strand.
AGAAAACACAATGGCATGTAATGGGCTAGCCTAGACCTCAGGTTGCTCCAGCTCCGAACAATGCACTTAAAACCCATGTCATGCTATCTTGTCTTTACAGTCTCAATCCCTCAAACAAACACCATGATGCTCAATTAATACTGCCTCCAAATAAACAAATGTCACTCAACTTACCAAAACTCTGTGCCTCTCCTCTATCTACTTAATTCAGCTTGCATTTCTTAGCTTGGCATTCAAAGCCACCGATGCTTTGTCTCCCCCTTCCTGAACAGCATTAACTCCCTACATGTTCCCTATCCTTCAGCTAAATCAAACAGCTTAGTATTTCCCCATACACTCCCAGCTGTTGTCTTGGCTCAAGTTTTTTCTTCTGCCTGGAATTTCCTATTTCCAATGTCTGCGCGTGGAAACCGTACTCAATCTTCCAGCATGAGTTCTAGTATCAATTTCTTTTACAAGCTTCCCAGGATGTCTTTCTCTACCCCTAAGACTCAAGGCTTTCCCTCTGCATACTCCGAACACTCCAGATACCTGTCATCAGAGGACTCAGAACTCGGCGTAATGATGATAATGAAGATGATGATGCTAGTTGTTGATGTTTACATGTCACTGTTTCCTGCAGCACTGTATTTATGCATGGTGTTAAGTGCTTTACGTACATTAACTCTGTTAACTCCATTCAATAGCTCTAGCTACCAGTACCTCCATTTTATAGTGAGGCACTGCAAGCCTAAGTCACTTGTCCACCTACACAACTTTCGAGAAGTAGAACGGGAGATTTTAACCTAGTCAGTGTGTTTTCAGTCTACTATCTCTCCTCAATGGGTTCTGTGAGAGAATTAAGCCCTAACACCCAAAAGCATCTACCGTACATAATAATTTATTAATAAATTCCTTCCTGAAATCTCTAAAATGGTATTAGGTATGTCATCCTTGGGCGACTTGAGAAGATAGTCATTCAAACCACATTTGCAGAGTTTAATTCTCTCACAGAACCTGGGCTGAGAAAAGCTGGATGTGTTTACTCCCTTGTGTTTTCTCTCAACACCTGTCAATATTTCCATATTCCTGACATCCCTTCCCCATCTTGGTTTGCAGTCTTTCAAGCTGAACCTCCATCTCATTCATCTTTTTATTCCTATGAGATCTATTCCAGTGTTTTAAAATTTTTCACATGGTCAAGTTTCTCTTCAATTAAGTAAATTCTTACAATTTAGCAGTTCAGGCTAGTTGATAAGCATCTTCCTTATAATAAGCTAACAACTAAAACTACCTGTTTTATATGTATATTTTTTCTTTTTTTTTGGTTGTGTCTTATAGACACTTCAAAATCAATTTTACTGAGATATAATCTGAAGACAATGAGGTATATCCATTTAAAGTGTATGAATTGATGAGTGTCAAGTGAGGTGTGAAACCTCAACCACATGCAAGACATGGGACACTTTCATCATTCCCAAAAGATTCTTCTTGCCCCTTTAAAGTACCTCCTTCTGCCACCCCTAGTTCCAGATAATCACTGATCTGCTTCCTATCACTATAAATTAGTTTGCCTTTTTTAGAATTTCAGTAAATGGAATCATACAGCATGTAGTCTTTCTTGCTTGAATTCTTTCACTCAGCATAACGATTCTGAGATTCACCTTTGCTATTGCATGTATCAGCAGTTGGTTCCATTCTATTACGGAGTAACGTACTGTATGCATGTACATTTTGTTTATCCAGTCCTCTGTTGGTGGACATTTGGGTAGTTTTCAGTTTTGAGCTACTATGAATAAATCTGTCATGAACAGTTGTCTATTCACCTTTGTGTAGATATTTATATTCATTTCTTTTGTATAAAGCCTTGGTCATATAGCAGGTATATGCTTAGCTTTTGAAGAAATCAGGGTTTCTTCAATAGAACTTTATTGGTAGCTTTATTTGTAATAGCCAAAACCAGCAAACAACCATTTATCCATTAGTGAATGAATGAATACATTTTGGTATATGCATAAAGGGAATACTACTCAGCAATAAAAACAAACTACATACAACAACATGGATGAATCTCAAAATAATTATGCTGGAGAAGCCAGACAAAAAGAGCACATACCAAATATGATTCCGTTTATAAATAAATTTTAGAAAATGTAAATTAATTATTAGTGACAGAAAACAGATCAGTAGTTGCCTGGAGACGGTGATGGAAAGAGGAATGGATTACAAAGGGGCATGAGGAAATTTCGAAGGGTGGTGAAAATGTTTGTTATCTTGATTGTGGTGATGTTATCACAGGTGAATACATGTGTCAAAATTCCTCAACTTGGGTCGGGTCCTGTGGCTGACACCTATAATCACAGCACTCTGGGAGGCTAGGCCAGGAGGACCGCTTGAGGTCAGGAGCTTGAGACCAGCCTGAGCAAGAGCGAGACCTCATCTCTACAAAAAAAACAGAAAACTTAGTGCGGCACGGTGGTACGTGCTGTAGTCCCAGCTACCTGGAAGGCTGAGGCAGGAGGATCGTTTGACCCAGGAGTTTGAGGTTGCAGAGAGCTATGATGACACCTCTGTACTCTAGTTAGGGTGACAGAGCAAGACTCCGTATTAAAAAAAAAAAAACTCCTCAACTTGAAATATGCGCAGTTAATTATATGTCAATTATAGTTCAATAAATTTGTTTTTTTTTTAACTACAAAACCCACAATGGTACTTGTAGGAACAAAGAGAGACATTTCTTTATGTAATACAATAACCCTGAAACTGTCTCTACTATTTACAAAACTTTAACGCAATAGAAGATTATTTACCTGGTGTCTAAGCCATGAAAACAACTGAGTAGCAGAACTGCTCCAAAAGATCTTAAAAAAATAAAAAAACCAAACAACAAACTTATTCATCCATTAAATCCCATCTGTAATAACTAAAGAATGCTTTCTAAAGTGCATGTTGATGGTGTAACTCAGTGAGCTGTGGCTGACAGGTCTATACTATTTATTTTGGTAGACTGATATGTGTTACAAATCAGGATGGCAAAGAAGTACTGATTCTGAAAACAGAACACGTAGAATTCAAGTAAAAAGAATTACATGTGATAACACTTTCTAATGCTAAAAGCTATAATAATGAAAATACACAGCTATGACCATGCACAAAACAACACAGCAACCACTCTGTCACAAAACAAAAATGACAGGAGACACAATGTGACATAGACTTTAATCTGCCACTCTCAGCACAAGACAGATAAAGCAGACAAAAAATAAGAAAGATATATAAGGCCAAAATAGCACAATCAATAAAGAGATCTTATCCATATACATTGAAATTTACATTCTGATGATAGAGAATAAATTTTCTCAAATATACCAGGAATTCTAAAAAAAAAAAAAAAAAAAACCCAAAAAAAAACCACCAAAAATGCAACATATTAGGTTACAAAGAAAACTTCAGCAAGTTCCATAAAAGAAAAAATATTATAAACACGATTCTGATCTCAATGTAAAACAACTAGAAATTAATATAAAAGAAAAAAACTAAAAAGGACTGTGTATCTGGAAACTACATCTTCTGTTAACTCATAGAAATGAGGAAAACTACAAAGCAAAAAAAAAAAAGAATTTTCAAAAAAAATGATAGTTTTTTCTTTTTTGGTATGTCAGAATCTATGGCATACATTTAAGGAGTGATGAGAAATTCAAATCCATAAACTGTTATGTCAGTGAAAAAAAAGCATGAAAAATAAACTGTATGAGAGTGAAAAAAGATAAAACCAAAACCAAAACAAAAAGAAGAATGGAGCCTCAGTGATTCATGGGATGATATCAAAAAGTCTATTTTACATGTAATTGTAGTCCCAGAAAGATGGCAGAGAGAGAATGGAGCAGAAAACATATCTGCAAAAAATAATGTCTGAAAATGTCCCAAATCTGACTAAAATCAAGTTCATAAGGAAAAAAATAAAAATGCCTAAGGTGAACCAGAAAAACATAGAAAAAGAAAAGCCATGGGTTGCGGGTGGAGGGAAGAGCCTTACCAGAAAAAAACGAAAACAAAAACCTCCAAAAGGATCAGGGTTCTAAATGTTTAAAAGAAAAGGAAAAAAAAAAAAAAAAAAAAAGCCATATGAGTCCAAAATCAAAATGCAATAAAAGGCTGATAAATTTTGGCCACAGTAAAAGAAAAACCCAAAAATATAGTGAAGAGGAAAGGGTAATATACCCAAAATGTAAATAACTCTTTAGAAATGGAAAAGTTCAAAAACCTGACAGAGAAATGAACAGATAATTCACTGCCACCACCCCACCAACCAAAGATTCTGAAATGGCCCGTAAACATATTGAAAAGATTTTCAACCTTACTCATAATTAGAGAAACTGAATCAAAATTACACCAAAATACCAGATGGTAAAAATGTCTGACAACACATTCTGTTGGTGAAGCTGTGGGGGAAAAGAGACATTAGTACACAGTGCTGGTTGGGATGCAAACCTTTGGAAAAGGAATTTGGCAACGTTGAACAAAACTTCACAAGGATTTACTTCTTGACCCAGCAACCCTATCTGTAGGAATTCACCTGAAAGATACATCTCTGACATTGTAAAAAGATATACGTCAAAAGTTATTTACTGCAGCAGTTTGTAACAAGCAACATATTGGAAATAACTTAAATGTTCACACTTGGGAGACTGGCTGAATAAATGACGGTATGCCCACACAATGGAATACTACACAGCTGTGAAAAGGAGTAAGGAAGATCTCTGTGAACTGATGTGAGGTGGTTTTCACAATATGGCAAGTGGAAAAAGCAAACTGCAAAATAGTGTTAAAATGTTACATCTTGTGTAAAAAAGAAGGGGAACTAAGTTAATAAAGACGCTTGTTTGGGAAAGATACAGTGAGGACACACTAGAAACCAATGAGACTGATTACCTTCATTGGGTGGGGAAGTGGTAGAACGGATGGAAGGATGAGCATGGGACAGGAGAGAGCAGTGGGGAGTGACACTTCTCTGAGGACATCTTTTTTGTATAGTTCTCACTTTCTGAAACTTGTTTATATTTCAGATATTCAAAAATAAATGAATGAAATTTACAAGGATGGAGGACAAGCCAAACTTGAACATAAACAAAATAAACTCAACTGTATGTCAAATACCATGGACACATTGAAGAAAAGATAGAACTAACCTTAATGACTTTTGAATACAAGATTTTGACTATATACCTTCCTTTGGGCTAAAGAAGAAAAGAATGTGCACAAATATTGAACTCTAGTTAGCAGATTGTATTTTAAACATCTTTATTGAGATATAATTTACAAACCATACAGTTCACCTGTTTAAAATGTAGCAGACTTATTTTCTCAGTGGTACGGGTTAGCAATTCTGAAACTACTTTATGTGTATTCTAGAATTTAACACGTTAAGAAAATATATATATTATGATTAATGGGAGTCAAGTTCTCACTGTCAGAGAGGGGAATTATAAATATGGAAAGAGGGAAGGCTACAATGAACCAAGTGCTGAGGGAATGAAACTGCAGGTATCAGTAAGGATGCCTGTTTTTCAATATATGCAGCAATAGAGACAGATCCAGACAGATAGAAATACATACGCACACGCGCGTGTGTGTACATGCACTTTCTATTTCTGTCTACTGAGAGGCTCTAGAAGCAATAAACATATAGTAGCAATGAACACACCCAACTCCCAGATTTTGGTTTATAAATACTCCATGAAAAGGAACCAGACTTTCTCGGATAAGTGGCCGATTCCAGGGCTGGAGCAGGAAAAGAACATCTTGTGACAGAAGGTAAATAAGTGCTCAAAAAACGATATAGAGATCTAACAAAAGGATATATAAGCCAGCTTGAAGGAGCTGCCACTTGCCAAATCTGAGCATCAAAATAAATAACAGTGACAGAATCCATGATTCTATACTGAGATAAGTTAATAAATAAAGCAGGGAGAAAGGAGAGCTTATCTTTAAGGCAGTATGTCATCTAACCAATGTAAGGAATGATGGAATTGAAAAATCAACACTTAGCAATTACCAACATAATAATTGTTTTAGGTGAGAATCATCAGTGGATACTAAAGCTATTAATATTTAGTATAGAAGAGAGTTGGATGAAGATATTTACACAGCATCAAAATATCTCCTCACAACATAGTTATTACAAAATTAAAAAAAGAAAAATAGTAACTGTACAGTAGATAAACTTGGAAGACACCACCTGAACCAAGTGCTCAAAGTTAACATCACCAGTAATAGGTCCAGTAGCTTCCGGATGTGCTGCCCTGCGAAGACACAAGGTCACAGCTGTGCCATTCCACTGAAAGTGCAAAACCTGACCTAATCATGAGGAAGCAAGAGATAAGCTCAAATAGAGGGTCATTCTACAAAATATTGGCTTATACACTTTAAAAATGTCATAAAAGAAAAAAAAAAAAGAACAAAACAGACAAAAGAAAAAGAAAAAAGAAAAAAAGAAGAGACTGAAGAACTGTTCACCCTAAAGGAGACTCACAGACCTGACAACTAAATGCAATATGTGATCCTGGACTGGATCGTGAAACGGGGAAAACATTTTATTTCTTTTCCTATAAAGGATATTACTGGGACAATTGGCAAAATCTGAATGAAGTCTGCAATGTTAATTCCTGATTTTAATAATTGTACTGCGGTTACATAAGAGAATATCCTTATTTTTACCCAACACACACTGAAGTATTTAGGAGCAAAAAGGCATCACATCTGCAACTTACTCTCAAACAGTTTGGGGAAAAGCATTATGATAGATATGGAAAGAGCATGATAAAGCAAGTGTGGTTAAGACTAACATGCAGGGGGCCGGGCGCGGTGGCTCACGCCTGTAATCCTAGCACTCTGGGAGGCCGAGGTGGGCGGATCGTTTGAGCTCAGGAGTTCGAGACCAGCCTGAGCAAGAGCGAGACCCCATCTCTACTAAAAATAGAAAGAAATTATATGGACAGCTAAAATATATAGAAAAAATTAGCCGGGCATGGTGGCGCATGCCTGTAGTCCCAGCTACTCGGGAGGCTGAGGCAGGAGGATCGCTTAAGCCCAGGAGTTTGAGGTTGCTGTGAGCTAGGCTGACGCCACGGCACTCACTCTAGCCTGGGCAACAGAGTGAGACTCTGTCTCAAAAAAAAAAAAAAAAAAAAAAAAAAGACTAACATGCAGGGAATGTGGATGAAGGATATACAGGAATTCCTTGTACTATTTTTGCAACCTTCCTGTAAGTCAGAAATTATTTCAAAAGTTTTTAAAAACTCATCAGATTGTACAATTAAGATCTATGCATTTCAGTGCATGCAAAATATAACTCAACTTTTAAAAATTTTAATAAACATTTTTCAAGTAGGTAAGAATACTGCGAAATACTTTAACATTGCCAATGAAAGCATAAATTGATGTATTTCTAGAAAGCAAATGGAAATATATTCAAGAATCCAGAAAGAAGTCTAAACTCTTTGATGCTGTAATTCAATATCTATGACTTTATTGTAAAGAAATATTCTGGAATGAAAAAATATGATTTATTCACAACACTATTTATCCCAGCATTAACTACAGAAGTAAAACCCAGGACAAGAGCTGTTAATAAGGGAGTGATTAAATTATGGCACATATATAATGATACATTGTACAGCCACTGAAATAATGGCTTCAAAATCGAAAAATAATTATTGGGTGCTTACAATGAGCCAAAGAAGTATTATTTTTAGAAGGTTATTTAATAACATGGAAGAATATTCACTATAAGGGTGAGGGGATGAAAAGAAGGCCATAAAAACATACGTTCAGTATGGTCCCTGATTTGTTTTTTTAAATTATATGAATTAAAAGAAAACATTAGGACAGAATACTCCAAAGCGTTAGTGGTTATCTCTGAGTGGTAGGGCTTGTAGTTTATTTAAATTCTTTGTCTTTTATCTTTCTGAATTTATAAATGGTCTACAACGAGCATATCTATGATGAAAAAAGGCCAAATCCTAATAAGTCATTTTTTATATTAAAATTTCTTGAACTGGTAATCCAGACTATCCCTTCAAAGTAACTGCCTGTAATTTATTTAAACAGATTTCAAGGTATTGTAATTCCAGATAAGCAAATGTATACCCCTCTACTATAAAAAGCAGCAAGACTGTCATTAAGAAAGGACTTAATTTTAAAGCATTTCTATGAATTTAAAATTGAGAAGAAATGAGTAATTTATTTCATCAGATCCATCAGCAAATCATTACATACCAAGTCTCTACAAAATACACGTTTCCTTACCTCATGTGATTCTGATATTGTTCTAGGAAATGACTCTGAAATATTACATATGATAGTCATTCTCTACAGTATTGGCATATATGTTATGCTTGACATTCTTTTTATAAAATTAAGAATAAAGCCATTTGGAAAGAATTAAGATTAAAAAAAACTTTCTACATAAAGATTCTACTTAGTTTCAATGTCTGAGGGACACCAGATGACATAACATACTACCTACCACACAGCCACATTTTAGTAAAGTTGTCTAATAATGCCAGAGAAAACATTTTAATGAAAAGTCTATAATATGTGAGCAACAAGCATTTCAGAATTTCTAATTACAAAGATAATTTACAGTAAGAGGGCTTTTGCCATCCTACTAATGGAAATTCTCTTGTTCACCACGTAAAAACATTTTGATAAACCACTTAGATAGGGAAGATAGCATTTCAGGCATAATAGACTAAATTTTGTTTAACTCCTTTATTTCTGTAAAATAAAACCAATTCAATGATAATAGTCATCACAAATATGTATTGAGCACTAACTGCACAAGACAGTGTGCTAAGAACTTTATATGTTTCAGTTATTTAATCATGTCAACAGCAGCCCTAGTAGGTAGGTACATTTATGCAAACTTCATCTCAATTTACCGATGAAGAAACCAAAATAGTAGTAAGGCAACTGGCTGGGATTCTTAAACTCAGGACTGTCTGTGCCCAAAGTCAATGTATGTAGCCAGGATATACCTTCAGACTTCACAAGAGCTAACTAAATAAAGAATATTTCAACAAATGGAATTAAAATATATTTTGACAGTTCAAAAATGGTAGTGTACTATATATAAAGATTTTAATCTACAGCAAAAAAACAAACGAACAAAAAAACCCCAAGAGTAAGGATATGGTTAACTGAACTATTAATATGTCTGACACATTTACTTGAGCTAGTATGCAATAATTAAATTGCTGCTTATAAAGCAAAAAAGAAAAATACCCCAAAAATATAATATAAAATGTAACGGAAAATGGAAAAAAAAAGCCCAGAAAATAAATTTACATAAATGACATTATAAAATCAAAACAGCCTACACAGAGAAACAATGAAGATGATATTATAAAATTTAACAGTGATTATTTGAGTGATGTGACTAGGTATTAACCTTTTTGTCTTTCCATTTCTCACAAATTTGCCGTAACTATCTGTAATTGTTTCCATCACAAATAATCAAATTATTTTAAAAGAGCTAATAAGCCAAGTATCAAAGCAACACAAAAAGACCAAAGAAAATGCACACCAAGAATGAGAAGTACAAACAATGACAGACAATAAAAATACTTCTCATAAACATTATCAGCTATTTATTTACATATGATCACAATGATTCTTTTCCAGTGTATCATGTATGCTGTGGTTTCAACTTTATTCCTAAATATTATTTTGGAAATATGAAGTTTTGATGTTAACCTTAGGAACATTACTTATATGTTAACAAGAGGAATGGAGAAGTTTCAAAGAGGAGGGCAAAGAACTTATAAAAAGGAAGAGAGAAACAGGAAAGAAAATAGGAAATAGCAAAAAGCACTGTCAAGGGGAAACATTTTCTTAGTCACAGCTTTAGAGACTATTTATAAAAGAATACAAATACAAACAAAAAAACTGAAAGAGAAAATGAGAAGTGAGATATTAGATCTATTTAAATTGTATATTAAGAAGATTTTATATATACACATATAAGTAAAAAATATTTTATAAGGACAAAAAGCCCTCAAGAAATAACATGACCAAGTATATCTATTGTTTTTATGAGATTACATGCAATTTTCAAATGAACCAAGAAAAAAAGGACAGAAATAGTCTTAAAAGAATAGGGCAAATTCTTGTACATAGAGAGCTGTAAAGTACTAAATTGTGTACATTTTTTTCAGAATGAGGTTCATTACCACCTCAGAGTGTTCATAATAGCATAGAACTTCATGACATTGTAACGTATAGAAATCAGATAGCCTAAATAGGGGGCTATTTAGTTACTCTCTAGGGCCTAAGTGAGGTCTTTTAATTTTTGGAGTCTGCTACTGGTACTATGAGTTATAGGAACAAAAAGGACAGCTGGCTTCTGTATCTGTGGGCTCAGCATTGATGGATTCAACCAAACCAGATCAAAAGTATTGGAAAAACAAACTGTTTCTGTACTGAACATATACAGACTTTTCCCCTTCTCATTACAATACAGTATAACAACTATTTACATAGCATTTACATTGTCTCAGTTATTATAAGTAATCTAGAGATGACTTAAAGTATAGGGGAGGATGTGCATAGGGTCATATGCAAACACTACACCATTTTATATCAGGGACTTGGGCATCATGGGATTTTCCTATGAGCTGGGGAAGTTGTGGAACCAACTCCCCTACTGACACCAAGGGGTGACTGTAGATTTCCCAAAGCAGGTACCAGCTCAGTGATGGTAATTTTCAGTCACAAATGGTAAGGCTGCTGGGAGGAGATAATCACTTACTGTACACAGGATCATATTTAAACACTGAAACAATTTAGAATAAAGAAAACATATATATACCATTCAGCAATAATAGAGAAGCCCTATTTTTAACACATAAGGAATATTTTCCAAAACACATGAAGAAAAGTAAACCAACTTTTTTGGATTTCTTGATATTTGGTTGTTCAGTTTCTATAGCAAATACTAGTAGCACTTATCAATGGTTGTAGAATGAGCTAAACTCTTGTACTGCTCCTTCAGAGAAGAGATTATAGCTTTTCCCTTTTGCAGTCCTACCATTTAGCACGGAGTTCAGCATGTTATATATATATGCCATATCAGTAAATCACAGTCACAGGACCAGTTAGGTCAAAATGCATCTACCGATGTCTACTACTATTAACAGTAACACAACAGCTATCGATGGTCATTTTCCTTAAAATACACATATCTACACATACATTCATACATGACCATAACCCATAGGCACAAATTAACTCACTCTGGCAATTTTGCCAGAAATAAATCTTTATCCGAGTTGATGCAGAATGAAATGTCTTTCAAAGTGCCTTTCACTTTATGCTTTATAGAAACATAGATTAATACATGCCTTCCTGCACCGATGAAAACTAGTTAAGCGTTATTTGAAAGTCTACAAGATCATCAACTAAGCAGAACAGAAAACAATATTTAAGTCATAAAATTAGTGTGTCCAAAATGAAATTTAAAAACAATTTCACTGACAACACTGTAAAAAATAAATTTATGTATACAACCTCTACATTTAAAACTAGAAAACATTGCTGAGAAAAATTAAGGAAGGCCTGTATAAATGGAGAGATACTATATTTATGTACTGGAATTAAGATGTCAGTTTGCCCCAAATTAATCTATAGACTCAATACAATCCCAATCATGTTCCTGTGAGAGCTGTTTTTTTTTTTCTTTAACAAGTTGATTCTAAAACAGAAATGGAAATGCAAAGGACCAAGAATGTCTAGTGCAATCTTGTAAAAAGAGAACCACCTGATTTCAAGGCTAACAGCAAAGCTGTAACAATCAGGACAGCATAGCACTGGCATAAAGACTGACAGACAGATCAATGGAACAGAACAGAGAGCCCAGACGCAGACCCACACTTAAGGTGCAAAAGCAACCCAATGGGGAAAGGAAAGACTTTTAAACTAATGGTGCAGAAACAATAGGATATCCACGTGGAAAAAATGAGTCTCAACCCTACCTCACACCAGACATAAAAATTAACAGGGACTGTATATATAAATATAAAACAAAAAGCTGTGAAGACTTCAGAAGAACATAAAGGAGAATACTTTCATGGCTTGGGGGGAGGCAAAAATTTCTTAGGACACAGAAAGCAATAATCATAAAAAACTCATAAATGAGACTTTACCAAAATTAAAATTTTTGCTCCTCAAAAGAAACTTCAAGAAAAATAATAAGGAAGCCACAGACTGAGAGAATATATTTGCAAGACACATATTTGACAAGGCATTACTATCAAGGATATGTATAAAGTACTCCAACAATTTCCTAATTAAAAGACAACCCCGTTTAAAAATGGCTAAATGGGCTTTTTTGGGCAGAACTATTATGTTTTATGGACTATTCAGAGTCAGACCTGAGTGGGACTGACTATAATATGAGAGTGTAAATGGGCAGGAAAGGCCAGCAATGGATTAGGGAAAAGGAGAAGCATGGATAATCCTTCTTGAAATGAGGACATTTTAAACAAATATTGAAGCTGATATACATGCGGAAGTCGTTAGGGAGGCATGTACAGATGCATAAATATGTAAAAAACAAACAAAAAAAACCCAGATTGATGGTTGGAGAGGACTAGTTGGTGAGTACAAATGAGATAAAACAACCACAGTAAAGTATTAATGGTAGTGCCCAGGTGATATATATATGAATGCTCACTGTAACATTCTTTTAACTTTGCTGTATGTTTAAAAACTACTATCAAAAATTGGAAAAAATGGGCAAAAAGTTTCAAAAAAACCTTTCACATAAATAGCTAATAAGTACATTGAAAAGTGCTCAATATCACTAGATATCATGAAAAAGCAAATTAAAACCACAATGAGATACCAACGCACACCCACCAGAATGGTTAAAATGAAGACGATTAATTTTCCTAAATATTGGTGAGAATGTGGCACAACTGGAACTCTCATGTTTCTGGGAGCACTGGGAGTATAGAATGATGCAGCCCCTTTTGAAAAAGGTGTGCACATTTCACACCCAGCAATTCCTCTCCCACATATATAGCCAAAGAAATAAATACTTGTATAAGACTATTCATAGCAGCTTTATTCACAGTAGCCCCAAACTGGAAACAGTCCAGGTATCCACTAAAAGGAAAATGGATAAACAAATTGTGACAGATTTATACAATGGAATATTACTAAGCGATAACATAGAATGAAGTATGGATACATACATTAATGAATCTCAGAAACATTATGGTGAGCGCAAGAAGTTTCACATAAAAGAGTATATATTGTATGATTCCCTTTATATGAAACTTTAAATCCTAAAAAGAAAGATTAACCTAATGTATGGTGACTAAAACCAGAACAGCAGCTATCTCAGAGGGGTTGGGGTTGAGACTGATTAGGAAGGGGCAGGAATAAACTTTCTGGCACGATGGCAGTGCTCTCCATCTTTGTAAGGGATTGAGGCACATAGGTCCATGCATATGTAAAAACTCATCCAATAGTGTACCACGAATTTCCACATTTCACTATGTATATACACACACACGTACACATAATTTTATCTGAGAAATGTAAACCACTATTGAACTTTACATAATAATGGTCATTCTGAATTGTTTAGAGGTAAAGTGTACTGGTGTCGAAAGCTTTTTAAAAATAATGTAATCCATCATATTAACACGCTAAAGAAAAAAAAAAATCACACAATCCTATCAATTGATGCAGAAAAAGCATTTGACAAAATTCGACATCCACTCATGACAAAAACTCCCAGATAAACAGAAATAGAGTAGAACTTCCTCACATCGTATTTGATGGTGAAATACTGAATGCCTCCCCCTCAAGATCAGGTACAAGGCAAGGATGTTCATACTCATCACCTTCGTTCGACATAGTCCAAAAAGGCAAGAAAAGTAGACAAACGGTATATAGACTGGAAAGGAAGAAATACAATCGTCCCTGTTCGCAGATGACATGATTGTCTGCCCAGAAAAATCCCAAGGTGTCTAGGATCATACCACCCTAAATGCGCCCGATCTCGTCTAACCTCAGAAGCTAAGCAAGGTCGGGCCTCCTTAGTACTTGGATGGGAGAAAATCCTAAGGCATCTACAAAAAACATCCTAGAACTGATAAATGAGTTCAACAAGGTTTTAAGACACAATACACATATAAAAATGAATTTTATTTATATGTACTAGCAATGAATATGTGGATATTGAAATTAAAGATACCATACCATTTATAAACACTCAGAAAATAAAGACCTAGATGTACATCCAACAAAACATGTATAGGACTTGTCTGCCGAAAACTACAAAACACCAATGAAAGTAATCAAACAAGATCTAAGTAAACGGAAAAAGACGTACCATATTCCGGGATTGGAAAACTCAACATAATAAAGATGTCACGTATTTCCAAACTGATATATGGGTTTGGTGTTTTGGGGGGCAGGTTATTGAAATTTTTTTAAAAATGTTTTATTCAGGTAAAATACACAATTTATTATCTTTATCATTTTTAAGTGTATAGATTAGTGGTAATAAATACATTTATGTATATTTGTTCCTTTCCTCCCTCACCTTCCCAGCCTCTGGTAACCTCCAATCTACCCTCTATTTTCATGAGATCTACTTTTTTTTTTTTTTGCTCCTGCACACGTGTGAGAACATGTGATATTTGTCTTTCTGGGCTTAGCTTATTTGACTTAACATAACAGCCCCAGTTTCATCCATGTGGCTGCAAATGACAGGATTTCATTCTTTTTTATGGATGAATAATATTCCAGATATTGACAGCTTTTAAGTGTATCAAAAAATTTGATGGATTGAAAAATGGATGGAAGAATGTATGTAATTAATCAAGTGTAGAAAAATATTAAAGGTGTTTATTACATGGCTATGTATTGTACAATTCTTTCAACTTTTCTGTATGGTTGATATTTTCAAAATAAGATAATGGCAAAAAGAAAAACAAAAAACAAACAAAAAACCACCCTCACAAGGTATCCTTTAATTTCTATAATCAGAGTAATATATTATCCTATTCTTGTTAATTTTTAAATAAGATTGACATGCACACTTGGAAGTGGCTGCTCTATTTTGCAAAGAAAGCAAATATCGTGATTTCTTGCCTCAAATCATTATGTCCTTCTTCTTGCTTTCAACTATGGGGAGAGAGACATAAAGACATGTGGCTCTAACTGCAGAAAAGCTGTACCTTTTGTCATTTCAAGTAAAACATGCAGAGAAGGTTATATTACAAAATAATATCTGAAAAACAGGCAATACTAAATATTTTATATAACAAAATACACCAAAACTGAAAAGATACACATAATAGTAATCACAAATTGAGGTTTAACACTGAAGGCAAAGGCTGTTAACCATTCTACGGTTTAGAATGACAAAGTCACAACTATTTACTCTGAATCATCTAGTTGGATGAAGGGAGAGGATGACAGTGAGAACATGTACAAGAAGGCAGGAAGAATAACATGTACAAAAATATGAATACAAAGTCCTAAGAGCAAATAACATATAGCAAAGAGCTAGTAGTGCAGCAAGGCTGGAGCGCAGGGTGCAGAATGGCACAGAAAGTGGCTGGATAGCTGGGCAAAGTTCTGGATGTCATAGGACTTACAAGTTTGCCTTTAGAATAAAGTCTAAACACCCTACAAACTGGTATCACTGCAGACGAGGGTGGCATGCCTAAATATACACATTAGAAAAATTGCTTGGCAGCTGCGTGGAATAGAGGAGCATCAGACTAGAGAGGAACAGACCAATTAGCAGCCTACTGCAATTCTCCATAGCAGCAAAGATGAAGGAGGAACAGATCAGAAAGCACTTTCCCATGGTTTCTCAGACAGTACTTATAAAACCACGTGATCTCCCCTCAACTGGCAGTGCAAACTAAAGTTTGGAGCAATATATCAAGCAATTAAATTATCTAAACTTACAACCTACTGATACTAGACACATCCCCATCTGAAAGGAAACAGCCTTAAGACAAAAGATTCATCATAGAAACTGTGTTTCCAGGAGCCAAAACAGCAGCAACTGATCGTCTGACCCTTTTTTCCCCTAGAAAATAGTACTAAAATCCGAAACCTAAAATCTGAAAAGAAAGGAAGACATAATTAGAAATGCCAGTTGTTTTTGTCTTCGGGGTTTCTTGGTCTTCACTTGTTCTCTTTTCTTCTTTCTCATGCAGAATCAACCCTAAACCTCAATTAAGAATGATTTTAGGCCAGGGGCAGTGGCTCATGCCTGTAATCCTAGCACTCTGGGAGGCCGAGACAGGTGGACTGCTTGAGCTCAGGAGTTTGAGACCAGCCTGAGCAAAAGAGTGAGATCCTGTCTCGACTAGAAATAGAAAAATTAGCTTGGCATCACGGTGTGCACCTGTAGTCCCAGCTACTCAGGAGGCTGAGGCAGAAGGATCGGTTGAGCCCAGGAGTTTGAGCTTGCAGTGAGCTATGATGATGCCACTATACTCTACCCAGGGCGACACAGTGAGACTGTCTCAAAGAAGAAAAAAAAAATGATTTTACTCTAAGAAAGGAAAAATGCTCATAATTGACCATCTGCTGTGGAGTCATAAAGATTTGGGTTTAGACAAATCCCAATCTGCCACTTCCAGCCATGTAACTTTGTGTAAGTTTCCAAGTCTCTTGAAGCTTCAGTTCCTATTAGTTCCTTATCTGCCAAACATGAAAGATAACTTTACTCATCTCACAAGATTGCTAGGAGTATTAAATGGGATAATGCAAGGAAAGCACCAAGTGCAGTGCCTCACACACATGAAGCCATCAATAAAGATGGTACCAAACGAAAGGAAATCAGTATATCAGAGGGATACCCATAACCTCATGTTTACTGCAGCACTATTCACAATAGCAAAGATACATATTCAACCTAAGTGTTCATCAACAGGTGAATGGATCATGTCCGTTTATACACACAAACACACACACACACAAAATGGAATACTGTTCGGCCATAAAAAAGAATGAAACCTTGTCATTTGCAGCAACATCGGTGGAACTGGAGGTCACTATATTAAGAGAAATAAGCCAGGCACAGGAGGACACATTCTCACTCGTATGTGGGAGCTAAGAAAGTTGATTTCATGGAGGTCTAAGTAGAATAAATATATTGATGTTTTTGGGAATCAAGGTTTTTCATTGTAGGACAAAAGTTATATAAATAAGAACTGGGGCAAAAGCCTATGGTGTTGGATTGAAATCAGATTTAGGATTCTTATTTTTTTAACTTTTTATTTCAGTGTAATATACACACAGAAAAGTACATAAATGTGAAAAGTACGTAAGTGTACAAATCACTGAATTTTTACAAACTGACCACATCCACACGACATTTCCCACACCCTAAATAGCTCCTGCCTTGTGCTTCCCTTCTGGTCACTTCTCCCCGCAAAAGGGTAACATTTCTAACACCACAGAGTAAGTGTTAGCCGTTTTTGTACTTTACATAAATGGAATCACATACTAGCTGCTTTTGCTCAATCTTATTTTCATAACATTTATGCACATTTTTCACGTAGTGGTAGTTTGTTCATTTTCAGTGCTTTATTACACCGTGCACTATATCACATTTAACCATTCTACTGATGCACTCATTTGGGTAGTTCTAGTCTTTCCCTGTATCAAATAGTGCTGCTATGAACAGTCTAGTAGACAACCATATGAAATGCTGACAGTGCTTACAAAAAATGGCAATTTGACAATTCAGACATCATCTTGTGATGAACATATATACGCATTTCTGTTCATTAAAATTTAGGAGTGGAATTCTGACACCCAAGGTACCGAAGTAGAATTGTATTTAACACTTTTCTAAAGTGGTTATACCAATTTACAAACCCACCAATTTCTCCACATCCATGACATATCTGGTATTTTCTTTTCCATTTTCGCCATTCTCAATGGTGTAGGGTAGTATCTCACTGTGGTTTTCATCGGCACTGCTCTGGTGACTAATGAATACATACCCTTATTCATATAGATGTGCATCATTTGGATATCCTCTTTTGCGAAGTATGTATCAAGGCTTGTGTTCACTGATTACATCGGCTTGTAGGAGTCCTTACGTATTCTGAGGAATTGTCTCTTGTTAAATGTATGTATTGAGACTTATCTCTTCTCACTTTGTGGTTTACCTTTTCTCTCTCAATGATGTCTTTAGGTGCACAACCGATCTTAATTTAAACATAGTGCAATCTATCAGTTTTTTTCTTTTATAGGTAGTGCTACTTGTGTCCTATTCAAAAATTTTGTGTCAACTCCGAAGTCACGGAGATGTTTTCCTCCAAAAGCTTTCATCTTTCATAGTTGGATTCTTTGTGTATGGTATGAGTTCCATCCAGATAAATTTCCTCCCATTGGATCTAACTACTAACCCAGAACCATTTATTTAAAAAGGCCATCCCTTCCCCACCGCACATATGCTTCACCTTTGTAATCAATCAGGTGCTTGAATACTATTTCTGATTTCTCTATGCCATTGGTCAGACTGTTTACCTGTCTAAAGTACTTCAGTGTTATAACAGGTCTTCATATCTGGGAATGCAAATCCTTCGGTTTTGTTCACCTACTTCACAACTGCCATGGCTATTCTTAGTCTGAACTCATAACGTTCCCCGCCCCAGCTCTGCCTACTGAAAAGGGCTAGAAGCAATGACACCAAACTAACAATAAATAGGCCTAGCTCTTAGATTTTGCCTTATAAATACCGTTCCTCACTAAAAGGAACCAGTGATTCTTACAGAAAGGGCTAACTGTAAGACTGGGCCAATGAAAGTATGAGGTGATACTGAAATATCTTGTGCCAGAAAGCAGGGAAGTACTCAAAAAATAAGAGGAATGGGTCAAAAGGACACAAAAGCCACCCTGAAAGGGGTCTCACTGGCCAAATTTGGGACAATTTTTGCATGAAAAAATAAAGAATCTGAGTCCATAGTGATACTTCCTTTAGAAAAGAAGGCTCTTCTTTTTAGAGCAATGTTAGCTAGTAAATAATGAATGTAAGAATTAGAAAATCATTTTGCAAGTACCTTTATGGTATATTAGGTCATTAAATATGAAATGCTCAACTTCAAATCAAAAGTATAGTTTATTACATCTCAAACACGAAGCAGTACAATTAATCAAAGTATGAACCTAAACTATTGACACAGTTTTGCCATCTCAACGGGAGCTTGTTTATGCCAGCAGTGAAGAAGCCTGGAGAACAAGCGCAATGAAATCATGAAAGAGATTTTCCACAGCTTGTTGAGAATTGAATATTTTTCCTTGCAAGGGGTCCAAAGCCTGGAATAAGTGGTGGTCAGTTGGTGCAAAGTCTGGTGAATATGGTGAATGACAGACAGTTTTTAAGTCCAGCTTCTGTAGTCTGAGCAGCATTGTCTGTGTGACATGTGGTTCAGCTTTGTCTTGCAAGAGGATTGGCCTGTCTGTACTGACCAATCCTGGCTGCTTACTCGCAAAGCATCCTCATCATTTCATCCAGTTGGTTGCAGTAGACATCCACTGTAATCGACTGACCAGGTTTCATGAAGCCATAGTGGAAAATGCCGGCACTGTACCACAAAAACACACCATTAGCTTTCTTTGATGAATATTCGGTTTTGGACTGTGTTTCGGCACTTCATCTTCATCCAGCTATTGTGCTGAACACTTGCAACTGTCAAAAACAATCCATTTTTTCCATCACATGCAACAATATGGTGTAGAAATGGTTCACCTTTATGTCATGACAGCAAAGAAAGGTACATCAATATCCACCTTGGTCTCAGGTCACCCACGTGGCTCATTTTCAAGACTAAAATCACCAGAATGGAACTTCTCAAACCATTGACTTACTGTGTGTTCATTAGCCACATCCTTCCCAAACACTTCATTGATATTTCAAGCTATCTGCACTAGATTGGTTCCACGACAGAACTTACATTTAAAAATAACACTAATTTTTGGCTTATCCCTGGCTTCACAAAGATTTCTCTAAAAAATAATTTGAAAGATGATTATAAGCAAAAACATGCGTTTCGAAGACTGAGGATGCACCTTCACAATAAAAATAAAACAGGAAGTGTCAAAGTGAAATGTGCTTAAGGAAGTCGGACATTTCATACTTAATAACCTAATAATTTATTTAGGCAAGAATCATCATTCAAACCATGGGTGAGAAGGTTGGGACGCAGAACAGTCATGTAGTTTCAAGGTACTTCCCACACATTACTAATTACAAACTGTCGTGTACCTCCTGATGTGATTCCCTGAGGACACATTACCTATGTATGCAGCATTATCACCAAAAATGTTTAACCTGAACTGATCACAAGGACCCAACTGGAAAAATTGGGGTCATTCTGCAAAATAACTGGCCTAGACTCTTAAAAACTCCATGAAAAATTTTTCTTAAAAGTGGGGGAAGTGTGTTATACTAGGGGATATTAAAGGCACATGACAATTAAATGTAATAAGTGACATGTGACTAGATCCCAGATTTTTAAAAAAAAAACTTAAAAGGACATTATCGGGGAAAGTAGGGAAATATGAATATGGTTGTTCATTAAATAACACTACTATACCAATGTTAAATTTTTTGAGGGTGATAACTATATTGTAGTATACAGGAGAATGTATTTTTTCTTAGAAGATGCATGTTCACATGGTTGGCCATGTTTGCAACTTACTCGTAAAAGGTTCTCAAAGTTAACAAATTAACTACAGGGGTTAAAAAGATTACATATAAAAAGATTATTATCTTATTTTAGGAAACTAGAAAAATGCCCATTTATATTTTTAGAAAAATATAAATTTTAGAAAAATGTCCATTTATATTTTTTCATATAAAAGAGACAACTGATTTACAGAATTAGTAAAAGCAGATTTTTATTTTAGTCTTTAAATGTCAAAATTTTATTATGAAATAAATTGCCATAACAGGGCAATCTATTTTTAGGCTCTCAATTTTACTGGCAAATGTGAAAGTGTATTTGTTTAAAAAATTAAAAAGAACAAAATGATTATTTGGACATCTCTCATTAGAGAAATTTTTAAAACTTCTTCATTCACTTAGCTGAGTACCTGCAAAAGCACTAGGCTAGAACAGACAAAAATGATGACAATTATCTGTTCTAAACTACCGAGGTACCTGGTAAACTGGAATACAACATGAGAAGAGAATACTGAACATGCCAGTGAGTTTTCATTTGTATGAATGTCCACATGAATAAACTTCATACAGTACCCATTATATATTCTGGTTAAGCTTAAATAGAAGGCAGCCCTGACAGGTTCAGCAAGGTAGATAGTCAACTGCAGAATGTCTTAATCTTCAACAGCATTTTAAGGTAAAATTATTTGGCTCAAGTAAAATCTTTACACATTGTTATATTTATTACCTTTCATAACCATATTCTTCATATAAAAGTTAAAAGCATTAGTCAACTCTTTCAAATGAAAGTAATCTTTCCTATCGTAAAAACACTCTTTATAACCTCTAGAGGTAGCTTTAGAGCCAACCATATCCTTACAACTTTATTCCTTATTAGCTGAGTGTCTTTACATTATTTAATCTCTCTCTCAGTTTATAGGTCTAATAAAATGGAAACAATTAAAACCTACCTCATAGGTAAAATGCCCTTACCTCGTCAGGAAAGAAACTCTCTACTGGCAGAATTTAGTACTTTAACTTGGCTATTTACCAATTGGTTCTAGGCCTACTGTGTGGGCAAGGAGGAAAAATGTGGCAATATGCAGAAACACATGGAAAAACCTAACACAGTGCCTTGTTTGTAGGTGGATCTATAAAAATATGTGTTGATTGCTTATATTATCAAAGGGAATGAGAAAAAAAAAGTTTTTGTGAGAAGTCAAAGAGAACTAAGAAGGTCAAAATATAAGTGCTAGGTATTTAATTTACATGATTATAGTCCTTAACAAAGCAAAAATGGGGGGACTATACCTTATAAAATATACATAGCTTAAAAACAAAAATTCTATCGGAAAAGATTTTGCATTAGCACATTGAAATCACTTAACACATTAATTCTAATAATTATGTTTTCAAACATTTTGGCCAATAAAATGGAATCATGTATATGAAACTCAATAGTGATAAAAATACGACATATCCTGAAGTACAAAGTATGAATATATGTGAAATACTAATGATTCTAATTTTCAAAAATATAGTCTTTTTATTTTTCATTTTATTCAGTGGTGGCGTATTTATCTGGCTTCCATCTGTATTATCAGCAGGTTACCTGGACCAAATGACAGTAAGAACCAAACCCAGCAGCTCCTTGTGGGAGCCGCCATCTGCTCTAGGTTGGTTCTTCTCCATCTCTGCAGCCAGTTTTGACACAGAAGTCTCATTCACCAAGCCCACTACTAGAGCCTCCGATCTGTTTCTGTCTCCTAACTCCTCCTCTGGCTTCTCAGCAACTGTGAGACAGGCATGTGGCAGCACACGTGGGCAGTGAGGGACGGCTCTGCGGACCTACGTGGGAATCTTAAACCACTGGGCCCAAGGGTAGAGTAGGAAGTACAGACTTTGGGCAGCCAGACTACAGAGATTTTGATCAGACTGTGTTCCTATGATTAAGCTGATACACAGTTTTAAGGGGAATGATCAGATAATCTCAGTGATATTTTATTTTATTTCTATCATAACACTCAAAACTCTGTATCAACATAAATTCTTCTTTAAAGCTCTGCTCATCAATAAAG
Organism: Eulemur rufifrons; assembly: GCF_041146395.1. Classification (NCBI taxonomy): domain Eukaryota; kingdom Metazoa; phylum Chordata; class Mammalia; order Primates; family Lemuridae; genus Eulemur; species Eulemur rufifrons. The sequence goes on from NC_090996.1 coordinate 26,456,640, forward strand.
AATGAGAATCTTCATTGTTGTTAAGATGAAAATCTTCCCCCTGTGAAGATTCAACTTGGACATTTGGTCAGCCCTAAGTGGAATCCCCTCTAATATCATAATATAATCATGAGCTACCAAATCACTCTCATATTCCCCATTATATAATTTTTTTAAAAAAAGGTTTTTCCCTTTATTGATATAAAAGTACTATATGCACATTATGAAAAATCCAAACTACAGAAAAGAAAGAAGATGGAAGTAGTGTATGTGCATGTAAATTGCCAAAAATAATTTGATACACTTCATTCCAGGACCATTTGCATAGGCTATGCATAGGCTTTCTTTTTCTGCAGGGGAGGGGCTTGATGGAGGGTGTGAAGAGGATGGTTAGGTGCATTCATCTGGCTTCATTCAACCACTGATCAAAAAGCACAGACCATCTGGGTGTACCCAGCCAGGTCTGAGCGTTTGGGTGGATCCAAAAATAAAATGACATTGCCACTGCAGTCTAGTCAGAAAGCTAAGTTCCATGTGCCCAGAGAGGAACCATGTTTCAGTGAAAGGCACAGGCCTTATGTTAAAATCCCAATTCCAGACTCTTTTTTTTTTTTTAATCATGATAGAATAACAAGAATTGGACTTAACCTCCTGCCATAAGAAGCCATAAAACTGGGCAAAATACACAAAACAACTGCTTTCATGCATTGGGAAACAGGTAATGCAGGACTATGGCCCCTAAGAGAAGGGAAATAAATGAGATGAGCCCTACAACTGGCCTAAGCTTTTGCCTGGAGGCAATTTCTAGACTGTGGGTACAAGGAGGGATAAATCAAATGGGAGCTAGTTAGGCTTGCTGAGTTGAGGAGGCGAAGGCAGCTGGAAGCTTCAGGGCACATTTCTGAAAAGGAGGATCCATGCCAAAAGAGTTCCAGAAAGCTGCCTAAAGATGCCCTTGAGTCTTTGCTGAGTACTAAGCTGTATGTACATAGAGCAAAATTTTACAAGGTTGGGCAAGAAATACTAGGGACTATAAGCTAAACAACTGCAGAATACACACAAGGTTGGGGAGTGTTCGAGCTCCAACCAGCATGAGTCAAAGTCCTCCCTGGGGCACTTAGCAGGGTGCTTGGCAAAGATACCAGAGGGGGCTAGGCCCTAGGAATTTAAGCACCATCGCTGGCACAAATGCTACCCTAGATCTTTCCTAACAAAATTTAAGAAAAGCTTTGAACGTGATCCAAAAGTAGTAACTTAGCTGCCTACCAAACCAAAGCCCAACTTTCTTTAAAGGAAGACAACAAAAACAAAACCCAGACACCCAGTAATGTAACATTCACAATGTTATATCCAACAAAAAATTACTGGACTACTTGCCAAGAAGCAGGAAAATATGATTCTTTCATAGGAGAAAAATTCATCAATATAAACAGACCCAGAATGACAAAAATAAATGGAACTGTTAACAGTTACTATAACTACGTACAAGTATTTAAAAGAAAACATGAATATAACGAGAAAGATGGACAATGCAAAAAAGAACAAGATAGAACTTCTAGACATAACAGTATAATTGAAAACTTGGAAAAAAAAAAAAAGGTATAGCTAAAAAGAAGACATTGTAAAAATAAAAAGTCAAATAATACAAAAATTAACTTTAAAAAGGTAAGAAAAGAGGAATAAAGTGAGAGAACAGACTGGACCAAAACAAAAAAAACAAAAAAAAACAAAAAAAAACCCACCACATAGCAAGATGCAGGATTTAAACTCAACTGTGGTAGGCAGCTCTAAGCTAGCCTGCAGGGATCCCTGCCTTCTGGTGTTTATAGCCTTGTATAATCCTCTCCTCTTGTGTATTGTGCTTCTAATCAATAGAACATGGCAAGGTTGAGGGAATGTTACAAAAGATTCCCACTTTTGTCTTGCTAGCAGTCTTCTCTTTTACTGGCTTTAATAAAGGAAGCTGCCATGTTGGAGAGACCCAGGTGGCAAGGAACTGAGGGTGGCCTCCAGCCAAAAGCTAGCAAGGAAGTAAGCCCTGAGTCTAACAGTCCTCGGGGAATTGACTCTTGCTAAGGACAATGTAAGTAAGTTTGGAAGTGGATCCTTCCCTAGCTGAATCTTTTGATGAAACTCTTGCTGACACCCTTAGTGTAGGCTCCAGAAAGGCTCTGAGGCAGGGATACCCAGCTAAGCCACGCCTGAATTCCCGACCCACAAAAACCATGAGATAATAAATGTGTGTTAAGCAGCTACAGTTTAAAGTATTAGTAATTTGTTACACAGCAACAGAAAACTAATATACCAGACATGAAATTACCTTAAATGTACATAATCTAAACATTGCAATGAAAAGACAGACTGTCAGACTAGACTTAAAAGAAAGATCTAGCTCTAAGCCATCTATAAGAAACCCACTTTAAATATAAAGTTACAGATGGAGTAAAGGTAAAAGCAAGAGAAAAGATATTCCACGTAATGCTAAGCTTAAGAAGCTCAGAGGGGCTATGTTATTATCAAAAAAAAGGTGCACTTTAGGAGAAGGATCATTACCAAGGATGGAAAAACATTTCATAATATAATAAAAGGATCAATTCACCAAGAATACGTAACAGAGTCTCTAAATACATGAAGCAAAAATAATACTGAAGGAGAAATAAACAAATCCACATTGGTAGCTCAAGTTTCTGACATTCCTCTCTGAGTAATTGGTAGAACAAGTAAAAAGAAAATCAGTACGGATACAGATGACTTGAACAACCTTATCAACCAACTGGACTTAACTGACATTTATATAACATTCCACCCACCTGTGTACATGAAACATTTGTGGTCATTTAAGAAATGTATGCACCTTCATGAGAGAGTAGAGTAAATGGCTGCAGTGTAATAGTCGAAGAAAACAAAAGCCAAAATTCTTTCTAAAACCACTGGACCCTGACAGTCACAATTTAAGACCAAGTTCTTGGATTTCTTTAAACTTCAATTTTTTAAGTCCTAACTTAATCTGATTGATATAAATTTAAATCGCTTTATCTGGAAAATCCTCCAAATTATAATATTTGGGTATCCAAATAAAATCGTCAACTTTTTCAAGGTGCAATCAATCAAGCGGCTACTCTACTTCTGTGCACAAACAAGCATGCAATTATGTAATGAGAGATTTACTAGTTCATCAGCAAATCGTTATTTAACCAAGTTCCATGTCTTTGAATAAAAGAAGAGACTGACAGAAATATAGACAGAGACAAAAAATCTGTTAGAAAATATATTAGAAAAGTAATACTTCCTTATATTAACAACAGGTCTGGTCAACTATCGCTGTTATTCTTTGCTTGAGAAAAACAGTACACACAAATACATCTTTTTCAGCATGTATATTTTATTTGTATTTTAAACATCAGTCAAGAGCCACACAATTCTCTAGTATGTTCAATAACTATTTGTGACCAATTACTAAGAAAATTTCACTTTCATTTCCATTTTTTTCTTTGTTTTCACTAAGGAGACCTAAAATATCCTGGGTTTCTGACAGGCTATTATGATAAAATAAATTTTATTTCTACTACCAATTTTAAGTGGCTTGGTTGAGATCATAAGTCAATTTACTTGCCTGTGTCCCATTTTTAAACTCATTCAAAATATATTACATTCCTACAACAAAATCAGGCACCAAATCCTAAGACATTTTTTGTGTGGGATTCTTATTTAATAGTTAAAACTTTGTGGATTCATCTAAAGGATCAACTCATTGAAAAGAAACATGCAAAGGAGGAAAGAAACCATACAAAATCCCCCAACAAACCTGACCCTTCCAATGTGGAATGTTGTTCACCCCTGGAATTTCACACATGCCACTCAGAGACTTTGGATGAGACTACCATGAGGCTGTTAGCAGTTAAAGCCAACTATAAACCAAATAAATCCTAATTACCCATTTCCTTAAGCTGTCCAGGCTCCAAATCTCTTGGGTTCTGCCCTTCTCATTTCTTTTTAGCACTATATTCTTTTTTTTAAAAAAAAAGAAATGTATAACAATGCACAATACAATATTTTAGGAGGATTCAGATTAATTGGAAAACAACTTACAAATCTGTGTAAGTGATCTTAAAGCATTATCTAAACAATTGCCATCACACCACGATTTCACAGAAGAATATTCTAAGATACTAGAACTGTTTCTTTTTTCATACATTCGAAAGGTCACTGTGAAGCAAGTAATCATGTACACACATACATGTATAAATATATATATATTTGTTTTTAAAAGGTAATTTCTAAACTCAATTTCTTTATTAAATGATTGGGATAATAATGAAAAAAACTTAGAGATGTGATTATGACATAGATTTCTTGGAATCAAAAAGAATTTAGAAGACAACTCAGAACAAGAAATCTCTTTAAACATTACAAATAACTATTTTATTACTTCAAAATACCAAAAGTCTTGTGTATAGTACTTTTCATATATATCTCAAATGTCTTAAGAGAGTCTCAGAAACCATATCTACTGTCTTCATCTCGTCAGAACAAGTACATAAGGAGGAGAAAAATCTATAAATCAGTCCTCGATGACAGAGGGTTTGTTTAGGAGTTTACCAAATGGAACGACTCTGCTGGAATTCCTTCAAGTAGCCTGTGAAAATGTCAGAATGGAGTCTGTTTTGGAGGTCATAGTCCCTAGAGAGCTCTGAGTTTTGGCCTGTTTGTCTTTTCACATGCTTTAATATTTGAAAATCCTTTTTTGTAGACACTGACTGATGCCCAGGGAATGCTAGGATTGTGGGAACTGGCAGTACCAACGAGAGACGAACTTCATGGGAAATCGGCGCCTACTGCGTTTGCCCTCTCAGCGCTAATCAGATAAGATGCTCTTCAAATGTTATAAGGTACATGTTGAGACATTAAGGAACTGCATGTCATTTTGACTGTTTTAAAAAGAAATACTTGTAGAAAATGGGGACAAAGATTACTGGGACAATCAAAAGAAACTCTGGGTTATAAAAGACCATGTTGGAAACCCTGAAAAACTATATTCACTTAGTATAAACTGAAATACAGTTGACCCTGGAACAACATGGGTTTGAACCACATGGATTCATTTATGCATGGATTTTTTTCAACAAATATATCGGAAATTTTTTTTTGAGATTTGCGACAACTTGAAAAAACCTGCAGACGAACCATATAGCCTAGAAATATGGAAAAAATTAAGAAAAAGGTATGTCATGAATGCATAAAATATATGTAGATACTAGTCTATCATTTACTATCATAAAATATACATAAATTATAAAAAGTTAAAATTTATCAAACTTACACAGACCATACATGGCGTCATTTACAGTCAAGAGAAATGTAAACCAATGTAAAGATGCAGTACTAAATCGAAACCGCATAAAATTAACTGTAGTACACACTGCACTACTGTAGTTTCGCAGCCACCTCCTGTTGCTATTGCGGCGAGCTCAATCAAGTGTCACAAATATCCGCTTAAAATGTTGCGTGATGCTTATCACCTCCATGTGAGCAGCTTGTCTCTCCAGTAAAGTGTGTATCTTGCAATTCTCCCGTATTTTTCATGTTTAGTGCAATACTGTAAACTCTGAGTAACACCATGGGACCCATACAAAGTGCCATTAGCAATGCGGGAAGTGCTTCCAAGAAGCAGAGTAAATAAAGCCATGACATTACAAGAAAAAGCTGAACTGCTTGATAAGCACTATAGCTTGACGTCTGCGGCTGTGGCTGCCCACGATTTCAGGCAGGTGATTCATCTTACAAACAAACGACATAAACTTATGGTACCAATAAATACAGTACAGTACTGTAAATGTATTTTCCTTATGATTATCTTAATAACATTTTCATCTCTCTAGCTTATTTTATTGTAAGGATACAGTATAGAATGCATATAATATACAAAATATGTATTAATCAACTATTTATGCTATCAGTAAGCCTTCCGATCAACAGTAAGCTATTAGTAAAGTTTTGGGGGAGCCAAATGTTCTACGTGGCTTTTTTGCAACATAGGTGTAAGTGCCCCTAACCCCTGCATTGTTTAAGGGTCAACTGTACCGCATTCTCATAATATACATACTAGTGACAAATAGTTAAAGTGCTAACAGTGTGTGCCTCTGCCATTTTAAATACTTGACTTACATTAATTTATCTAATCCTCATAGCAATCTTACAAAGCAGGTGCTAGTATGATCCCCATTTTGCCAATAAGGAAACCAAGGCAAAGGAAGGATAACTATCTGGTCTGAATTCACACAGCCAGTAACGGTATAGCTGGCTCTAGACTTAGGGTGGCTCCAGAGTTGGTCCCTTAACCATTGTGCATGCTGCCTCCTTCATGGTACTTTAACATCAAGCATGCAACGCTGGGTAACTGTAACATGTTCTGAGTGCTTAGGAGGTACCATGTGCTAGTCACTTTAAATGATTTCATTTGATCTTCCCAACAACCTATGAGGTACATCTAAGAATATTCCTATTTATAGATGACACACAGGCTTTCAGGGGACTTGACACCACACATCTAGTACAACGGAGTAGGCTTTAGCTAGGCTTAGTTCTATAGCCCCCTTCCTTTAAAACTAGGTTCTTCTTCCTCTCAGTTATCTTCAAAAATCATCTCTAACTTAATTGTCCATGTACAGTCAGGGGAATTACTTTTAAATATCTACGTGTCCAACAATTTATGAGAATATACTATACTCTGAACTTCCAACATTGTACTAGAGGCTTAAATTCTAGGAATTATTGTAGGATAAGAGACATAAGGATAATTCAATAAGTGTCTGCTAACAGTAATTTTTAAAGTACCCTGATTTCCACTCTTGAAATATCAATTTCTTACTACTTTGGGAGAGCTGAGTATTCTGATATGGCAAACTTTTCTTTCATATAATACAGGATGGTTGTTTGATCAAGCAGTCCAATCAATATTCTTCTTAACTGCTATGTCGGGATCAAGGCTTCTGTCAAAGAGGATCTTCTATTTTGTAGCTATGAATGGCAAATCTGTAGAGAGTGCTGACCCATTCTAACACTTGTCAGTTTTTAAACTTAGCCTACAAGAACCAAAGGCAAGTTATCAATCAGATTTTTTGCTTTTCTTATGTTTTCATTAAACACAGAGGTCATATATCAAAAATGACAGTTCGTGAAAACAGATACCCCCCAACTATTAGCGTTTTCTTAATGGAAACAACAACATAAATGACCATAAAAGAATATGAATAATTTGGGCTTTGAAAAAAGTGAAAACAGTTGTCTTTTAACTGATAGTCTGACACTACTACAAAAATGTTATCACATACCTGCCAACCCTTGAAAACCATGAACAGAAAGATACTGCATGTAAATTAGATACGTTATTTTTGAGAATAACAAATTAAATCAATTTCTCCTTTCTTTAAAATATAGTGGGAATGTCTGACTAATTGAGAGAGCTGGCATGTACGTTCAGTAATACAGCCATGAGGAATGTATTAAGCAGCAACATGACCAATTCGTATCTATGGAAAATGCTATCAGTTAACTGAGATGGAAGTTATCTTCCATTCCTTCTGTTTCTGCTGCCCAATGAATAGCACAAGGCAAAAGTGATAATGAGATATAAGAACACATGATGTAATGAGGAAGGGCAGCCAGGGAAAGACACATGGACTGGAAGCTACCGTACGGAGAGCACAACGGGCATACTGTGACACAGAGAGCGGCTCGCACTTACCCATGCTCACAGACTGAGTCAGCAGAGGAGACTGGAGTCCTGACTCCCAAAAGACTATACTTCCTGTCAATAATAGTGAGGGCAGTTGGTGAGGGCAGGAGAGCCAACAGCATGGATTAATGTAAAGGAGTCAGAAAAACACGTGGGTATGATATTTGCTAACTAGTCTGGATGATTATCAATTATACACCAAAGTGATACCACCAATACATTTGTTGTTCAAACATATATGTCTTGTTGCTTTCTGTCACATTAGTACTTGATTACTACTGTCTTAAAATATAAGCTAAGTAACAAAGGAAGAAAAATAATCATGGATCATTTTTTCCCAGTGCACTCCCTGTATTTATTAGGCTCTTTTAGAAGTATGGCAGAGAACAGGTATCCAACATCTATCTTCTTCTCTTCCTTTTTTAGCTACAAGAGGTCTCTGTGGCTGGGTTAGGTGGCAGACGTAAGTAAAAAGAGCCCCACCTTAACTTTACTACCTCTTTTAGCCCAGCAGAAGGCTGAGAACTACAGCGCAGCAGAACTATTCAATTCCCAATAGTCTTGAGAGGTGTGAGGAGCTAAGAGGCTAGAGTAGAGTAATACTTATTAACTAATTATTTATATTAATGTTATCTTTTATAATTGCTTTCTGATGGACAGGAAAGATTGTTTCTTAATAAATTAGTTTGTTTATTCCCTCTAATACAAATCATAAGGTGGACTGTAGTTTTACGAAAATTATCTCAAATAATCTATATAAGAAATAATATACTTCTATGACTCTAGTAACTCTAGAAATTTTTAAGCAAACATTTTTTTTTTTTTTTTGCATTCTGTATGATTTCATTTATAAGACACAGAGGGGCAGGGAACAAAACTATGGGGACCAGAATCAGAACAGTGGTTACCAGGGCCTGGGGCTGAGGGAGAGTACAAAGGGACACAAAGGAACTTTGGGGGGCAGTAAGACTGTTCTAATCTTGATTATAGTGGCAGTTCCACAACTCTATACATTTGTCAAAACTTAGAGAACTGCATCCTAAAATCCACCACTAACAAGCATGACATTTACTGTATATAAACTGTACCGGTCTGGAGGAGTCCGGAGGGTGTGGGTGCTGGGGCTGACTGCCTGGGAGGGTGGCTATAAAGGGGATGGCTACAGCAGATTTGGGGTGCACTGGAGACACCCTTGAGGATACTGAGACTCAGTGACTTTACTGTTTAATTGTCAAGCAAACATTTTTGTAAGTTTAAGATGACGTGATCTCACTGCTGGTTTAAACTGCAAATTACTATTAGGCTTTAACTCTTACTTTTAATAAATATGTTAACTGCCTAGGTCCCAAAGGCATTTCTGTAAGAGGACAAAATTTAAAGACTGAATAAATTACTCAAAATGAGGCTTCAGGGATGCTATACCTGGAGTCTTGCTGATATACCTCTGAAACTGCAAGCTTCATCCACGCCCTCAGCGATAACTAAAGCACGCTCATGTTAGCGTTCTGACGCTGCTAGGCCAGCAGATCGGACTCACTGTCAGCTACGAATGGGAGAGGTACGTTCACACACACCCCCTCCCTCCCTCCCTCTACACACACACTGTCTGGTGTGTCCAGCCATGCACTGAAGCAACTAAATCCTCAGGAACAACAAAACTATCTAAATAAGAAAACCAGATTAGAAAAAAGGGTGGCAGACGAAGTTACAGGTGCTTGCCTACACTGGGAAACAAAACATTCTATTTATTAATGAGAGACTTTATAAAAGCCATTATGAAAGAGAGTACCTCACCCTTAAGGTACTTATAAGGCCTCCTTTTCCTTTTGACAGTTTTAAGAGATTGTAATAAACAAAAAGAGTGTAAGAGCTGCCACAAATAATTAGGATTTTCATTTGCAGTTGTCAGGAGGTTTATAGTGTGTTTTTAAGCTATAATTATATTTAATGTAAGTCCTAATGCCTAATTTTAAAAGACATCAAAAACTTGACTAAGGAAAATTATATTCAAGGAGCATGTATTTCTCTTCTCAGTCTAAGTACTCCAATCCCTGAAAGCAGGAAAATAAGTTATCTAAATGTATCAGAATGTTTATTAATATCCCTAAACATTCAGGATCCTAAATATGTTAACAGCAAAATCAATGACAAGATAATTTTATAGAAAATTATTCATTTCTATTACCTCCAATACAGAAAGGGAAAGCAAGAGTCCCATAGTTCTGTCTTCGCTATGTAGCATTCGCTTGCCTGTAAACTGTCCTGCCCATTTACGACACTATTAAGAATCTTCTGTCTGGCTGACTGCTCCAGAGGAAAACAGAAATTTCCTTTCTTTCCCTCACTAATCTCCATACAGCTATCCCAGTTCATGTACACTCTCAGGAACCCAGTTTAGTCAAACTAGGTATTGAGACAAATGCTCAATACCTTTGTACATTTCCAAACACCTGCGCTGACAGTAAGCCTAACAGGTTAATGTGGAGTGGGGAAATGTTTTCAAAGTCAAACCCAGAGAAAAGACCGGCTGTGAACATAACGCCATTTATTTTCTGTGGTGCAAGGCAAGCAGTCTTCTTGGGCTGGGTTCCATGGCTAGGCTAAGTTCATCTGACTGATCACAAATATATTAATATATGTATTGAATCCGAAGCAAAGAGCCACCTTATGTCCCCTGTTGTGTGTCACAAACATTAGAATTATTTTTTTCTCCAGTAAGCGATCATTCAAGAACAGAACAAGAGATAGATGGCCCAAAATTGTTTAGTGTGATAAATTTAATGAATAGAAAATCACAGAAAAAAATTTCAAGATGGGACTATAAACTCTAAACCCTAAAAACTGCAGCAACTAGTAATACCGAAGCTTAAAATAAGAATAACAAATAAGTCTTTCCTCTTTATTGAGGCCTAAAACATGCTGACTTTCATATTAAATATAGTTTCAAAAAGCCTTTTAATTCAGGAAGAAGGTAGCAGATACTGCTTTTTACAAAAGTGTAAAATCTGATGGCCTGTGGTGCATCTGTGACCATGTTAATGTGACTGATACTTACCTTAAAAACACCTGGACTCAAGAGACATACCACAAAGTATTAAAATACCAGATTTTAAAAAATGGAAATCTGCATTAACTTCTCTGCTTACTCTACAGTGTTAATAATACTGCCGATGACTTAAAAGCTTATGTTCACCAACCAGCACCCTTCTGGGCTGCTCTGCCTGAAAGCTCACCAGCCTTGCCAATGACCTCCCGAGTGAACAGCGTCTCCCGCAGGGTCCCCTCAGAGTGTGGGCTCAGGCAAAGAGCTGCAGCTCTTTCCGTGATGTTTCCACCCACTTTGACTTGCTCTGCTTTTACGCTTTTCTTATTTAAACAAAAGACCCGTGGCTTTGACTGATTTCCTTTTTATTCCCAGTACTGACCATCTGAAGGGACGTTAACATTGAAACATAAGATAGATCTAATTTGCATATAAAATGTCAAAACAAAGCTCAGTGTCCCCGCATATGTCTTGTTTTAGTAAAGACAGAGTTATATATTTCTGTATATCCCATTTCCTTCATGAGGGGCTTGCTTCTTGGGAAAAGTTAATTGCCTAAATGGTCGCTTTACTTTTGAGGTGCTATTGTGGCTACATTCAGGGGTAAAGAAAACCCTAGTTTATCTTTACCAAACACCTTCAATATCTGCTCCAGTAGGGAAGTATCTTGCCACTCCATTATCACTCCCAACATAAATAAATATTAATCAAAAATGAGGAAAGATCCCAGAATCATTACCTAAATGTCAACTTCATTTTCTTTGCAAAGTTTATTTATAAACTATCATACATAATCCTTCTATACATTAATCCCAAATTGAAATATCTCAATTTTTCCAACAGAGAATAATTCTAGTAAGTGAAACTGAAGTGCTTAGGAATAACAATAAAACACATCAATTTGAACGATGAATTTGATTATTTCAGAGTATCTAAACAGTACTTTGTATTGATTAATTTTGAGGCCAACAACTACATTTTGCATATGATATGATTTAAACATGGCATTAAGAAGACCTATGAAAAATGAACATATGTGAAAAAATCATTAAGAAATTATGGTCCTTTCATCTATGTATTATTTGATGTGAATATACTCTGCTCACATAATTGTCAAAAACCTAGATTCCTTTTTTAATTTAACATTTTTGTTTTTTAAATTGCAAAAATTATATATATTAATCATGTACAACATGTTTTGAAATATGTGTATACTGTGGAATGGGAAATAGTTAACATGCATTATTCACATACTTATTTTTTTTTGTAGTGAGAACACTTAAAATCTAATCTCTTAGCAATTTTCAAGAATACAATATATTGTTATTAACTACAGTTGCTATGTGTACAATAGATCTCTAGAACTTATTCTTCCTTACTGAAATTTTATATCCTTTGACCAACATCTCCCCAAAAACCTAGATTTCCGATAGTTGTACAAGGTTTCCTTTTATGCCTTGGAACATGTATGCAAATTAGGCTAATAAATCATAAACCTGAAATTAGAGAATATGCCTGAATACAAGGTAAGGTTTCTAACTTCCTGAAGTCACTTACTAGAAAAGAGGGAATTATCTCATAGCTGAGTCTTTACACAGTATCTCATATTATGAGATGTTCCTTCATTTACTCAATATTGAATAAAAAAGTACTCTTTTTAAGCACATTGGCTTAAAAATCAACTTCATTCAAAGCTGTTTCTAGGCTTATAGAAATATATTAATGAGAATCAGGAAAAAAAGAGAAAAAAATCAATACACTAATTATTCCCAGTTATAACCTTAAAATTGAAAGTGTTGGATATTGCGACAAAGAAGCCTTTTAAAAAGTGCTTTTAAAAAAGTGGCCAAACATTATTCTCTCAGAAAGGACACCACTAATAGTAGTTAATTCTGGGAAAGTAACTCGTAACTGGGCAGGTAAGGGACAAGACTGGGAGGGTAGCCTACTTTTCACTATGTACCTGTTAACACTTTAAACTATGTGGATGCATTATCTGCTAAAAAGGAAAAAAAAAAAAGGCTGAATTCTAAAATAGAAACTAGACCCCCATAAAATATTACAACCAATGACAAATCAAATGTAAGTGATTATGTTGTAGCGATTATGAATATATAACTATAAAACAACGTTTAAAAAAAAACAGTTCCACTGTTTTGTGAATGGTACTTGTGATTTAGACATGAAATTTTCAGTTAGATTATGCACATATTAAAAAACTGTTGTAATGCAAACAAGAGAGACACAAATGAAGATATATCCAGGAGATTACTGCTAGATGATACACGGGGGTCCTATTGATCATAAAAACACTGACCACAATGATTCATGTATAGCGTTTGAGCAGGATGGTTTTATGAACAATGAGGGTACGCAAAGTAAACCTTCTGTATTATTGTATTGCTTCATAAAATGTAACTAAATTAATAAATTAAAATTGTTACCATTTCATCTACCCCCTAAAAGTTTATAAGGGGAGACTTCCCTCCATTTGGGCTTACACTTACATTCAGGCATATATATTAACTTCTGTAAGAGAATGTGCTAAGCTGTATCAAGAAAACGACCATAAAGTATCAACTTTCCTCCACACACTTCCTTCCTCTGCTACAGATGACCATTTCTTGTGAGCAACTGTATATTCTGATTTTATACCAATTCAACTCTTATTTTCTTTTAGAGTAATAATTTGGACATTAAACTGGTCAGATTTAAATGCATAAATCTGATCACATTTAGTCAAGTTTCAGTAAATGTGGTTATATTTTCTCAGCCACTAAGGTAAAGCTAGGCTCCTCACTGATGGAAAGTTTGACAGCCATCACCGTCAGTCACCCGCAGCTTCCTAAAGGCTTTGACAGCACCTTAGCTATGATATTGCTTTAAACCAACCAAACAGTCAAGGGTTGTACCTAACAACAGGATTCAGATACAAAGCAAAACATATCAAATTTGAAGGGAGAACAAGTACACACCAAAGCTATGTATTAAAGGACTAAGGAGAGTGGTATACGGACATCTTTTATCCATTTTCCTAAATAAGATAAGGCCAATAATGAGAAGGACTAGAAAACACTCAGAACCCAGAAGAGAAATAACAAGGTACATTAAGGAAGGATTCTGTAGGGAAATGGTTTTATTTTTTCTGGCTTTCAAAACTTAAAAAATATATATTTGTGAATGTAAGACTCATCAGAACTGTGGAAACTGCAGTAATTCCAGTTAAAATTCTTAATTCTGCCATTTTAATACATATGCTTAGGGTATTTGTAAATTTTAACATTACTTTGTATTTGTTAAAGTATTAAAATTAAGTATATATCATCTATCTGTATTCATCTATGCTAAAAAACTGATGGTGTTGTGTTTTCTGGCGACTCTGGGATGCCTGTGACCAATGAAAACTTCCTGCACAGATAATGAATGAATAGAAAATATTTCGTATGCAAGGATGAGCCAGCCAAAGACTGAGAATATGGTCATATCCTACATCCATTAACATGAAAAATACTCAGATAAGAAGTTCTTGTCTTCTTAGTGATCACTGAGATAGCTTAAATTCTGTCACTTCTGAAATGAAGGTGCAATGCGCAGGAGATGGAGAAAGTGGGAGGAGAATGTCATCGTGGCTACCAATCTATCTCCCTGGCACAGGAAGCTACTTTCCAATGCCATTCCAGCGTGGAATCTTCTGCTTGTGCTAAAATGGCTGAATCTAAAAATTTTCGAGGGTAATATTGCTACTAAAGGTACCTACTGAGAAAACAATGAAAGAATTGGATGGAAAGTGAAATTCTGCCTGTTACTCAAAACCACCCAGTACCTCTGTGCGGTTCTCCTCCATGCAGACTGCTCAAAAAGATTACTAACCCAAGAGGAATACACTGGGCTCACAAAGAGGGTAAACCTTTAAATCAAAGTTCCCACTGTACATGCTGAAGAACTCACCATTCTTCCTTTCGTTCAGAGGGGGTAAGTGCTGACTGGACTGCAAGGAAAGTTCCTGGAATTCGTGAGCCACAGCTTCACTTTGAGGACTTGGAGCAAGATGGGCTAAAGGTCCCAATTCATCCTCGGTGTCTATCGCCCCTGTGTGATCCATTGTGTTCCAGCCACTGGTAACAGGGAGTACGAGACACCTCTTAAACGTAGCCTGCTGAAGACACTGCCAAAATAAAGAATCTGTAAATAAATGGTACATTTATTTTTCTCCAATTTGCACAGAAGTATTAAAATGAGAACCCTGGGTTCTAGTCTAGTTTTACTGTTGTGTGGCTGTTGGCAATTCATTTACCCTCTCTGGACCTCAGATTCCTTGTCCAACACACAGGAATAATATACTTCTCACCTAAGAAAGCACTTAAAAGGTAAACTGAAGTTGAAAGATACTTTGTGTCAATTTTTATACAGTGGACTAAAGAAAGTTATAGTCAGTGGTGCCATTATTTAAAGATTTTAATGCATGATAAAATGAAGTCAACTAATGCTGATGAAAATAAAGTAGTCTGGTTTGAAAGTTCATTTTAACTCTTACGTATCAAGTCATTTTGAATTAGTCAACATTCACAGCAACCAGAAATGTTTCAGATAACGAAACATCAGCCTGTGTCTCAGAGGAAGAACTACAGAAAACAGAACTTTCAGCTAACCCACAATGGACATAGAAACAAATTTTTAAGTCACTGAGATTTGAGGCTGTCTGTTACCACACCATAACCCGGCCCATTCTGACTCATACAGAAATCAGCAACAGAAATACTAATGACACAACACAAACTCTAAATATGCAACACTAGCTTAGGAGCTAAACAGCAGAAGGCAAGAAAACTGATACAGGAATCTAAAAGGATGGTGGGTCCATGTTATGCAGTGGCAACACATTTGATAAAACTGCCGCCTGCTTATTTAGTAGCACCCATACCACTGTTCATCCATTCGCTTACTGATGGACACGTGGGTTGTTTCCAGTTTTTGACTATTAAAAATAAAAATACTCCTGCACAAGTATGTATATGGATATATGCTTTCACTTCTCTTGAATAAATACCTAGCAGTGAAATGGCTGGATCATTCAGCTGCTGTACATTTAAATTTTTAAGAAACTGACAGAGTGTTTTCCAAAGTCGTCGTACCATATTGCATTCTTACCAGCAGGGTATGAGGATTCCAATTGTTTCACATCCTCAGCAACACTCCATATGGTCAGTCTTTTTTATTTTAGTCATTTTAATGGGCAATTAGTGATATTTTATTGTGGTTTTAATTTGCATTTCCCTAATAACTAATGATGTTGAGCATCTTTTGATTTGCCATCCCTGTAACTTCACAGGCTAAGTATCTGATCTAATCTTTTGTTCACTTTTAAAATTAGGTGGTTTATTTTCTTGTTATTGAATTTTAAGAGAATTTTAAAGATACATTCTGGACACAAGTGCTTTATCAGATATGCAACTTGCAAATATTTTATCCCAGACTGCGGCTTATCTTTTTATGTTCTTAAGAGTGTTTTGTGAAGAGTAGATGTTTTTAATTTGATAAAGTTCAATTTATCAATTTTTTCTTTATGGACGTTTTTGTTACTGTAGCTAATAAATCTTTGATTAGCTGAAGGTCACAAAGATTATCCCTATGTTTTCTTCTAGATATAGTTTTATGTTTTACTTTTCATTTAAGTTTATGATCCATTTTGAGTCAATTTTGTATATGCAGTGAGATACTAATCAAAGTTCTTTGTTTTTTTAAAGTCCTTTTTCCTTTTGCATATGGATATCTGATTGTTCCAGCACCGTCTGTTGAAAAGATTATCTTTCTCTACTAAAATGCCTTTGCACCTTTGTTGAAAGTCAGCTGACCATGCATATGTGGATATATTTCTTTTTTTTTTTCTTTATGAGACAGAGTCTCCCTTTGTTGCCCGGGCTAGAGTGAGTGCCGTGGCATCAGCCTAGCTCACAGCAACCTCAAACTCCTGGGCTTAAGCGATCCTACCGCCTCAGCCTCCCAAGTAGCTGGGACTACAGGCATGCACCACCATGCCCGGCTAATTTTTTCTATATATATTTTAGTTGGCCAGATAATTTCTTTCTATTTTTAGTAGAGACGGGGTCTCGCTCTTGCTCAGGCTGGTCTTGAACTCCTGACCTTGAGCGATCCACCCGCCTCGGCCTCCCAGAGTGCTAGGATTACAGGCGTGAGCCACCGCGCCCGGCCGGATATATTTCTTGACACTCTACTTAGTTCCCAAAGAGGAGTGAGTCAAAAACGGGGAGTCCCTAAATTTTATATACAAACTCTGCCCTAAGTCTCTGGCTGATCTCTAAACTATGCAGGTACAGGGCAGAGACTCCATGAAGCCCAGCTAACGCAAAAAGAACTGAATTGAGATGTCAGAGGCTGCCCACCCTGGAAAGACAGAGTTTGCAGAAGTGTGTGCAGCAAAGGTAACTGCATATGAAAATAAAACAACACTTCTAAGAGGGAACATAACAGAATCTAGAGTCTCTGCAACTGTCAACCAGAATTCCATATGCGATGGAAATGCTCTTTAATAATGAAGGAAAAATTGTCACCAGCAAACACATTATATAAGAAATTCTTAAAAAACTTATTCATGCTAAAGAGAAATGATACCAGATGAAAACTTAGATCTTAGAAATGAAAAGCATCAGAAACAGTAAACATGTAGATAAAAACTACAGACTAGTTTTTCCTCTTAATTTCTTCACTATTACCATTCAAAGCAAAAATTATCACACACTGTTATGTGGTTTATGACATATGCAAATGTAATATATTGACAACTATAGTATAAAGGATGAGGGGGGTAAATGTATTCAACATTTTTACATTTCTATACACCATAAGAAAGTAGTAGAATTTTAACTGTAAGTACACTGATAAGCAAAAACGTTTTAGCTAAATCACCAGTAGGGACATTAAAATGGCATTCTAAAAATACTTAACTAACCCAAAAGAAGGAAAAGTAGAGAAACAAAAGACAAAATGAACAACAACAAAAAGTAAAATAATAGACCTAAATCCAACCTTATCAATAATTACATTAAATGTAAATGAACTAAACATTCCAATTAAAAGACAGAGATTGAGAAAAGCTAGAGGGGGGGCAAGATGGCCAACTAGAGAGAGACACAGCTTGCTGGACCGTCCTGGAGGGAAGACAGGATTTCAAATGGAGTATAGGGGAGAGGAGACACAGCTCAGGTGATCATATAGAGAGGTACTGGAGCCTGCTGGGGACCTCAGGGAGGAAAACTGCTAAGTAGAGAAGGAATAAGATAAAGGAAAGAGGGTATCAGCGAGGATCAAACCCAGAGAGGCTCCGAGCCCAATGAAGAGGTAAGGGGGCATCCCTCTCTCCCTCCTGTGCACCTTTGGTGACCAGGGGGCTACTGAGTTTCTTGGAGGGTTTCCCACCCTCATGCGCCCAGACATAGCAGCAAACATGAAACAGTGGGGAGAACTTGCACGATCCCAGAGCTTGGCATTCTGTGCAGGATTCGCCTGCAAGGAGAATGACCCAAGAGGCCAGACAGCCAGCTTCCTTCCATTCAGGCGCTTTTCCTTCCCCTTGCCTCTCCCATCCACTGCAACCAGGAAAGCAGTTTGAGTCGAGAATTTGGCCAGTGGCTCCCTCTCCCCAGTGGGTGTGTGCTACAGGCTGAGGCCTTCACAGAGAGCGGGGCCCACACCTCTTTCCATGAGGACCCGTAGCAGACCCAGGGTGCCCAATCTGAGAGCTCCCTGCCCACCAGCGTTTCGTGGAGACCCATGCCAGTGGGTCAGACACGCAGGCTGGGGGGAGGTTTGAGAGCTGGACTTGGGTGGTGAGGGAGCCCACATGGACAGAACTGACAGGAGAATAGTGTGGGGTTCTGGTAATCTGGGAGAGCACCCACCTCTCCCTGGAGGAAAGCAGAGCCACTGGATTAGGGTGGGGCCTGCAGTAGGGAAGATCCCAGCAAGGGACCATAGCAAACAAGCATATAGGCCCTTCCCCCACGAACCACCCTCTCTCTCTGGGAGAGCCTGTCCTGACTGTCCCCCCAGCAACTCCCCCTAGTGGCTGGGAAAGCAACCTCTGAGCCCTGCTGAGGCTTTGCAAACCTTCCAGGCTAGCACAACCTAACCACACTCTGTTTCACTCCCCCACCCTCCTCTGCTGCAGGGGAGATCAAGCAACCCCCTGGGAGCTACAGGGCCCCTCCCAAATCCTGGGGCACTCAAATGCTCCGCCAGAGGGACTAGAGCTTACCACGGGCACAAAGGAACATCCTGACAGAGAGAACAACTCTACAGCTCATCACAGCATCTACTGACTCAATTAAAAATGGCATAGCTGATTCTTACTCACAAGTACCACCCACCATCTTGGAGATTAAGCTGGGGGACCCAATATAATTCACACTTCTGGGAAGAAGTGAAGATAGCAGGATAGAGGCAAACCGAGCAGGCTGTTTATTAGGAGAGAAAGAAAAGTTATGGGCAGCTCAGCTCGATCTCTGAGGGGTCTCCTTCTTCCACTTCAGACCTCTGGACTGCTCAGAGTCTGTGCAGAGACCTTCTACCAGAAAGCAGATGCAGCAGAGATCTGGTGCCTGCCAATACCAGGCTTCTGCAACTGATGACATTCTGATCATTCTGGTGTACACAGCCAGGTCCGCTCAGGACCCGGCCATCCAGCAGTAACCTTAGCATCACCCTCACTGGGCTGGGGAGGGAACAGACGCTCCCCTGTGACTGAGAGCTGAGCATGCCTCCTCACTGGCGTGGAAGCTGAACAGATGGGGAGCCTCAGACGCCACAGTGCCACATGGAAAGCCTTGGGCAACTGTCTCAGTGGGTCCTAGGTGTGGGGGGACAACATGGTCAACTAGTAGCTTCAGCCTGCCTACAAAGGACCTGAGCCGTGAGAGAAACCCCTGGCCGTGTGACTGGGCATCAGCAGTCCCCATGCTGGTGGAACAACCCCCCCATATGGGTGGCTCTGTCCCTGAAATCCCAAGAGCCATCTCTGAAGCTCTTGCTGTGCCCAAGTCCAAGGTTCTGCCCCTGTGGCTCCAGGGCCCCCACTGGGCTCATGACTCCATCCCTGAGACTCTAGAGTTGTGCCTGGATCCCAAGACCCAACAGCTGAGTCCCCACCACTATGGCTGGGCTGGCAGAATCTCCCTGAGGTCCATCAGGACCCCCCCATCCCTGAGCAGCCATCACTCCTGGATTTGGTTCAAGAGAATCCCCAGCAAAGGAGAACAGATACTCTGCATACCTGTTAGCCCAGAGCCAAGAGAAGAGATGCAAGATGAGAAGAAACCAACATGAAAAAACAAAACAGTTCAACACCCCCAAGAGAACACAGTGGAGCTACAGTAGTGGACTCCACCCACAAGGAAATTGCCAAAAGGACAGAAATGGAATTCAGAATATGGATGGCAAGTAAGATGATTGGAATTGAAGAGAAAGTTGAAAACCAACAAAAAGCCAAAAAAAAAAAAAAAAAAAGAATTTCAGGAAATCATCAAAAAAGTCACTAGAGATCTAGACAACATAATAAAAGATATAATAGAACTTAAAGAACTGAAAGAGTCATTCAGGGAATTTCAATATGCAGTTTACAGCTTCAACAACAGGCTAACACAAGTAGAAGAAAGAATCTCAGGCCGGGTGCGGTGGCTCATGCCTGTAATCCTAGCACTATGGGAGGCTGAGGTGAGAGGATCGCTTAAGCTCAGGAGTTCGAGACCAGCCTGAGCAAGAGCAAGACCCCGTCTCTACTAAAAATAGAAAGAAATTAGCCAAACAACTAAAAATAGAAAAAATTAGCCAGGCATAGTGGTGCATGCCTGTAGTCCCAGCTACCCGGGAGGCTGAGGCAGGAGGATCGCTTGAGCCCAGGAGTTTGAGGTTGCTCTCTTGCTGGGCTAGAGAGCTAGGCTGATGCCACAGCACTCTAGCCCAGGCAAGAGAGTGAGACTATCTCCCCTCCCGCCCCCCCAGAAAAAAAGAATCTCAGAGCTTGAAGACCAGGTTCTCGAGATAACTCAGTCATTCAAAAAGGCAGAGAAGAATATAAAAAAGTCTGAGCAATCACTGAGAGAGATATGGGACTATATGAAGCACACTAACATTCGAAGTATAGATATCCCTGAGGGCGAAGGGGAAAGAGCTGAAAGCATGGAAAACTTATTTGAGGAAATTATTAAGAAATACTTCCCGGACATCGTCAGAAACTCAAACTTACAGATACAAGATGGACATCAAACACCGGGAAGATTGATAGCAAAAAGGTCACCTCCAAGAAAGTCATCAACCTGGCCAAAGTCAAAATGAAGGAAAATTCTAGAAGCAGCAAGACAAAAGCATCATATAAACTGCAAAGGAAAACCCATTTAGGCTAACTGCAGACTTCTCAGCAGAAATCTTACAAGCCAGAAGGGATTGGGGTCCCATCTTCAATCGACTTAAACTGAACAGCTGCCAGCCTAGAATTTTGTATCCTGCAAATCTAAGTTTCACAGTAGACAGAGAAATTAAGTCCTTTCCAGACAAGCAAACACAGAGGGAATTTTTCATGACCAGATCTGCTCTGCACGAAATACTCAGAATAGCACTATACACAAATCAGCATAATGGATACCTACCAGTATAAATTCACCTGGAAAAAAAACAAACCCAAAACTAACAACTCCTATAAAACAATGGAACACGAGGTAAAACAAAGCAATAAGGGACTATCCAACCAGACAAACAGACCAACATCCCAGATACCAATACTATCAATGTGAACAGACTGAATGCTCCTCTCAAAAGACACAGGCTAACTGAATGGATGAAAAAATACAACCTAAGTATCTGCTGTCTCCAGGAAATACATCTAAACCACAAGGAGGCACACAGACTCATTGTGAAAGGATGGAAAAAAATATTCCATGCAAATGGAAATCAAAGGAGAGCAGGTGTAGCCATTCACATTTCAGATAAAATTTGCTTTAAGCCAACAAAGGTAAAAAAACAAACAAACAAACAAACAAAGAGGGCCTTCATACAATGGCAAAGGAAGCCATCCAACAAGAAGACATAACAATCCTAAACATATATGTGCCCAAGAGAGGAGCTCCCAGATACATAAAGCAAATCTTACTAGAGCTAAGCAAAGAAATAAATAGTACCACGGTAATTACTGGGGACCTCAACACCCCACTGTCAGAGCTAGATAAATCATCTAAGCAGAAAATAAAGAAATAATGGATTTAAACCAAACTCTGAATCAAACAAACCTAACAGACATTTACAGAACATTCTACCCAAAAACTACAGAATACACATTCTTCTCAGCAGCATGTGGCACATTCTCGAAGATTGATCATATCGTAGGCCAAAAACACATCTCAACAAATTCAAAAAACTCAAAATCAAACCATGTATCTTCTCAGACCACAGCAGAATAAAACTAGAAATCAATCCCAAGAGAAACACTCAAATCTACACGAAGTCATTGAAATTAAACAACCTGCTGCTGAATGATTATTGGGTCAAGAATGAAATTAAGATGGAAATAAAAAAATTCTTTAAGCTGAATGACAAACTGGACACAAGCTATCAAAATCTTTGGGACACAGCAAAAGCATTCCTCAGGGGAAAATTCATAGCCTTAAATGCCTACATCAAAAAGACAGAAAGACCACAAATTGATAACCTAATGTCACACTTCCAGGAACTAGAAAAGGAAGAACAAACCAAAGCCAAAGCCAGCAGAGTAAATAACGAAGGTCAGAGCAGAACTAATTGAACTGGAGAACAACAACAAAAATACAAAGGATTAACGAAACAAAAAGTTGGTTCTTCAAAAATATTCAGCCATAAAAAGGATGAATTAATACCTTTTGCAACAATCTGGATGGAACCCGAGACCATTCTCCTAAGTGAAGTATCACAAGAACAGAAATCAAACACCACATGTACTCGCTATTAAGTTGGAACTAACCAATGAGCACACAAGTGCACGTAGGGAAGTAAAACTCAGTGAAAAGCAACCGTGGGGAGGGGGGAAAAAGGGAAGGGAATAAACCAACCTAATGGGTACTATGAACACTATTTGGGTGACGGGCACACCTATAGCCAGGACTCAAGCATGACAAAAAATGATCCATATAACCTAAAACATTCATATCCCCTTAATATTTTGAAATTAAAGAAAAGATAGAATGGATTTTAAAACATCTAAGAATGTATGCTTACAAGTGACATACTTTAAATATGAAGACACAAATAGGGTGGAAGTAAATGGATAGAAAAAGATAGGTCATGCAAACAGGAATTCCAAGAAATCTATAATGATTATATTACTATCAAATAGACTTTGGAAAAGATGTACTAGGTAGGTGAATTTGCATGTAAAATTACTTATTTCACTAAGGAATATTAAAATATGACTCCTAGATTTTTTCAAAACTATGAATTTTCATTTCAAATTATTTATCCATACAAAATAAAATGTGTTCCCACCAAATTAATTCTAAGATACAAGTACCATAATGCCCTTATAAATGGCAAAGATATACAAACTCTGACCATCAATGCTAATGATTTAGAAGATGCTTTAGGCATGGATTTTAAAATATTTTCATGCAGCATTATCTGTTCTTCATGTTGAAGAATTTTTTTCAACCTATTATGCCTTGACATTATGCTCACCTTAAACTCCCACACATCCCTTCAAATTAAGAAAATTATAAGCTAAGGAAATCTTTATAAAATGTAGCAAAGGGAAAAGAGTAAGTTTTCAATAATTTTTAACTTAATATTCATGAATACTTTTGAGGCAGTATAGACTATACTTATTCTGAAATTTTGTAAGCTGTCATCTTACAGTCTACTTAACTACTTGATAATTTTCTTTTGAAAATTAAATTCAACATCAAAGATTAAAAAAACACTCTCTGTCCAGTAGTCACTAATCAAGATGCTAAAGAAATGGCAACAGATTTTTTCATTGGGTCATAATTTAGTTATTGAAAGTAAAACAATCATTTAGCTTTAACTGGACAAACTGCGATAAAATATTAATTTATCTAGAACTGACAGAATGAATCAGTAGTTAATACCTTACAAATCCCAATAATAAATGCATTCCAAAATGAAACAAATCCAACATTTATCCAACACTAAATAAAACCACAGCACAATACTGGTAAGATCAACCTAGGATATAGCTTTTGCTCTCAAAAAAACAAACTACTTCATTGTCAGATATTAATACTATACCAGAGATAGGAGGGGAAAATACAGGAAAAAACTAAGAGGTATTATAATTTCATTTTTCCATCTTTTTTTTTTTTCTGAATGGAGTCAAGATAGCATCAATAATAATGATCTTATATTTTAAAAGATGCTAGGTTATTGGGCTAAGGTGGTCCCCAAATCAGTACTAATACTTCTTTTGAACCCAGTGTAAGTCCAAAGCCAATTCCTTTTCCACTGGACCTTACTGTCAGTAATGACTAATTTACACGAAATACTAGTAAATAAAATGATGTATCATTACTACTATATACAAGAAATCCTAAATAATAAAAGAGCTCAAAGGATATCAGTATCAAACTTCAGAAGTTTAATATATAATCAGTCAAATGCAAATAGGTAGATTATCCAAATATCCTCAACAAAAAAAGTTTTAGCTATAGCAAAACTGCTGTTCTCCCTTTAAACTCCCCTGAATTATTAATACAAACATTGGAAAACACCTGGATAACAGCCAGTAAAAATAGATTTCTAAATTCAAACAAAAGAGCAAACTTGGGTCAAGAAGTTCAAAGACATTTAAGCACACACACAAAACAATTCCCTACATTAGAAAGTATTTATTATTAAGGTCTATAATCAAACAAGTTGAAAATCTGGGGTCAAATGCACTTCTGAGAAACAGAACTTTGTGGCATTGGATTAGGTAAATTAATGATGCCAACCCTCGGTTATTTTGGTATCTTTTCTTCCCCTAAAGTTCCTGATGGCAATTTGTTAAATAACTGATGTTAAAGTTCAAAATTTATTTACTAGTGTAAGAACAAGATCATATCAACTTGTATATATGAAAATATTTTCTCAATAATATACTGCCATTTCTGTATTATTCTCTTCTAAATGAAATTTCTTAAGGGTATCAAGAATGCGTTATCAAATCTGTGTTTTTACATGAATAAAATTCACCTCCCAACTTTGTAATCAGGGAAAAAAATGAATCACAGAGAACATTTCATCCAATCTGTCCATGTTCAATCTTAACAATTAGAATAGAACTAGAGTTCTAAAACTCTGTTTCTACACAAATATTATTTCACTCCTGGGACATAAAATTTTTATTAACTCATTATGAAAAATGTTTTAATTCCCCTATTTTCTAATTTAATTCCTAGTTTATTATTTGAATCTCTTATATTTTAAAAGACTATATAAATTCATAGAATCACAATATTTTCGCTGAAAGGTATCTTAGAACCAATGTCAAGTACAAGTGCTTCTCAACTCTCCTCACAATATGATAATCATTTGGGGAGGTTTTAAAAAAAAAATCCCTGATGGGTGCGGTTGGGAAGGAGGATCTTCAGAGATTCTGCTATAGGTCTAGAATAGAGTGATTCTAATGTGTAGCGGGTGTTGGGAATCACTGATCTGGTGGAATCCCTTTATAGAGAAGATAAACCATTTTCCCAGAGAGTGGGAAGAGAGATCAGAAACAAGTTATTACAGTATATCTGAAAAACAGTAGACTATAAGTAGGTATAAGGTGCTATAGGAACCTAAAGAATTAAATGTCTAACTGCATTTGGGTAAGTTAGGAAAGTCTTCAAAGATGAGTAGGAGTTTGCCAGGCACAGAGTTTTTCTCATTAGTAAAAGGAAAGCAGCACAGAGATCGCCTAACAGCAAAAGGTCTGACGGGCCAGTGTAGAGAGGGCACAACAGAGGGGTAGAAGACAAGGTTGGTGTGGTAAAGCACAACTGTGAAGGAATGTGGACGGTAAAAAACCATGATGTGATCAGCTTTATACTTTACAAAGATAATTACAGTGGAGACCAGTTACTGATAAAGTCTCATGCTAAAATGCTGAGGAACTAAGACAGTGGAAATACACAAAAGGGAATAAATTCAAATACAGTCAGGCTTACTGATAGGATATGGTCTGAGAAGTGCACTGTTAGACCATTTTGTTGTGCGAACATCTTAGTCTATTTATACAGACCTAGATGGTAAGGCCGGTTGCAGCCAGGCTTCAAAGCTGCACAGCATTTGTTACTATACTGAACACTGTAGGCAACTATAACATGATGATAAGTATCTGCACATCTAAAAACGTATCTAAACGTAGAAACATGTAGCAAAAATACAGTGTTACAATCTTACGGGATCACCATCATATATGCAGTCCCTCATTGACTGAAACGTCATTATGCAGTGCATGACTTACTATTTAAGAGGCAAAATGTGAAGGTTTGAAGACTAGCCCATTTGAAAGGTAAAGGAGATTAAAGAATTGAGAGTGGGCTGGCACTGGTTGATCATGCCTGTAATCCCAACATTCTTGAGAGGCCAGGAATTCAAGACCTTGTCTCTTTAAAAAAAAAAAGAAATGAGAGTGGTTGAGGTTTCCAGATTTGGGCAGTTGTTAAGGTATCATTAACACCAAGGAAAGGATGAGTAGTGAGGGGCAGATAAGGAATGTCCACCCAGAGAAACCACAGGCCCTCAAGGCAGGAGCTCTGCAAAAACAATGTGGCTAGAGAGAGTTATTTGACTCCAGGCCAGGCAAATCCAAATCACTTAACCTCTTAGAGACCCAGTTTCCTTTTTTTAATTGGAGACAAGGTCTTGCTCTGTTGCCCAGGCTGAAGTGCAGTGACATTCATAGCTCACTGAAACCTCCAACTCCTGGGCTCAAGTGATCCTCCTGTCTCAGCCTCCTGAGCAACTGGAACTACAGGCACGTGCCACCACACCCAGCTAATTTTTCTATTTTTTGTACAGACACAGGGCGGTGGGGGGTGGGGAGGAGGAGTCTCGATATTGCTCAGGCTGGTCTTGAACTCCTGGCCTCAAGCAACTCTCCCATTCTCACCTTCCAAAGTGCTAGGATTACAGGTGTGAGCCACCTCACCCAGCCAAGACCCAGTTTCCTAATTTAAAAAATGGGAATGACAACTGAAAAGAAGAAAAACAAAGACTATTTACCCAGCTTGACACTAAATCTAATCTAGGCTTTCCCTAATTTTGCCCTAAAGACCTTTCTGTGGATATCACTATTCCCATTTTATAGATGAGAAAATCGACGCTTGGGAAGATTAAGCAAACTTGAGAGACTAACATCAAAGCCAAGTTTCCAACTTCAGGGCCCATATTCCTTCATGTATGTACCAAAATGCAGATAAATTGGAACAAATAACTGGGAGAGACAGATGTTGCTGGGGAAGGGGAGGCGACAGGGAAGAGAGACACAAAGCTGTGAAGAGGTCCACTGGTACAAATCCTAACATCCATATTGATGGCCCGCTTTACAGGCACTGTGCTAGACACTGGGATTCCAAAGATGCATCAGTCACAATCCCTGTTCTTCCTGTTCTCCAGGAGGTCAAGACCTTGTCACACAGGCAGTTACAACATTTTAGTACTTAACAAGAGCTTCATGGCAGATGAAGGAAACACTCATTTTGTTCTGCTGAAAGTGTGACTGGAATTAAACTTCAGACAGAAAATGACATCTACAGCCGTGGATGTACGACATATAAACAGGACATCTTTCTTACACTAGATTACAACTCTTTCAAATAAACAACTTCTAAGCAGGATTTTTATTTGTAGCAGTTGGGTTTTTATGTAGAGCCATTAAGTATACGGTAAAAATGTACTATAAATATACCAAATAATGACAATACACCATATAGAAAGTTATGTAACGGTCCTTCTATGCTGGAAGTGGCTCATACAGTTCTGAGAATGCCAATGTCATGATTTATTTTTTAACTTGTTTACTAAAATGAGTAAGTTTCAAATGAACATAACAAACTGCATATTTACCTTCCAAAATGATGCATTCTTAGTAAGTACTATAACTAATACTTAAGTAAACAGTATTTCAAAAATATTCATTAAGCTCCATCTGTAAGTAAAATTTGAATTAGTAAAGTTAAAACACATGTGGCTTTTAAATTACTACATAAAAAGACAAAGAATTAGAAAATGTTATTTGTTCTCCAAGTAAAATGGCTAAAACCCAAGTCTTTTTAGCTTGAACAACTGTGTTTTCCAAGTTTATTCATAGTGAATGAGTCTCAGAGAATAAGAATTGATTAGAGGATTAATTTTAAGCTGTGATGATTTCCATATTTAGCAAATATTGGGTTAAAAACAAACTCTAATTTTGTTGAACCACAATCAGCATTCGATTTAACTGCTAAGAAGTAAATATTTATAAACAGATTAAACAAATGTTTTATTTAACAGATAAAAAATACATTGTACTCTTCCTATTTCCAAGTTCTCTAAGGCAGGGAGAGAAAGGGGAAGACAGAAAGAGAAAGAAAGGGAAAGAGAAAGGGAAACTAAAAAGAAGGAAGTCTCTTCTTTTTATTTGCAGGCTTTTTATTCTTGATATTGGGAATCAACACAATTTAAATTGAAATTTAAAATACATGGGAAAAAAATGAAATTTGGTCCACTTGTCCAAGATATCCTGACTAGTTAAGCAGCAGTACTGGGACCATAAGTACTCTAACTTGTAATTTGGTTCTTTAGTACTTATTTAGCCAGAATGAGAAACCCTAACACTAACCATGCCAGTTAGTTGGTAAACTGAAAAATTCAGCACAAGACGAGTCACTAAAAATGATACACATCTTAAAAAACTGTCTTTTTAATTAGAGTGCATAAATGTCAATTCACTTGCCAGC
Source organism: Eulemur rufifrons (assembly GCF_041146395.1). NCBI lineage: Eukaryota > Metazoa > Chordata > Mammalia > Primates > Lemuridae > Eulemur > Eulemur rufifrons. The sequence goes on from NC_090996.1 coordinate 26,485,354, forward strand.
ATTCCGATACAGGGTCAAGGCCACCTCTTGTCTCTCTGTGTACCTGCTGGCCCTCTGGCATAAACCACCACTGTCTATGATTTGCAGTTTTTGTTTCTTCAAAGTGGAAGAAAAATAGAAAGGATTTTTTATTATAGAATGCATCCACATTTTTACAATTTTTAACCCCACTTTTTAAGTTTCTCTTTCACACTTGATTCAATAGTATCATTTAAGAAATATGCCTTTGTGTTGTTTCTAAACATTTAATTTTTTGTGCTCGTATTTTATCAGTTTACACAATATTTTGTTAAATTCCTACTAATGGCATAAACAGATTTAGGAAAAAATGCAGCTGACTTTTCTTTAGCATACAACTCAATTAGTGAGAACAGAACTACAACACCAGACTTTAGCATCACCTCCTGGCTATGACCATCCAGAATGTCCTGGGACAAGGGAATGGAGAAGGTTGGTAATCCAGAAAGCTGGCCAAGCGGAGGACAGATAAGAGAAGTTCTACCACAAAACATTTAAAGAATATGTTGATGCCAAGGGCATCTCAAATTAGATCCTTGGGTCTTTTAAAGTTTTCTGGAGTCTGTTGATGCAAGTTACAACTCAGATATTATTTCATTACTGTTTGACTTCTTGCAAAATGTGTTAATAATATTGTACTCTGAGACAACAGCTCAGAGTACATACAAAATCTTCGGAGTTTTGTAAGAGCACTTTAGCAGGTAGTATAACCATAAATAAGTTTCTAACACCATTAGTTAAATATGAGATAATCTATTCTGATTTTATTAAAGTCCTGTAAAATTCTTATGAGTTTTCTGCATTAAATACATTTGATGTATAAAACAGCAATCTTAACTAGCTGTGAAAATTTTATTAGTTGTACTATAGTTGTGGAGAAGGTGTTTTTGTTTATTGAGATAGAATTCACATGCCATAAAATTAACCATTTTAAAGTGTACAGTTCAGTGGTTTTTAGTGGATTTACAAGGTATGCAACTGTCACTCTAATTCCAGAACATTTTCATCACATCTAAAAGAAATCCTGTACCTATCAGCACAGCAGTCACTTCCTAATTTCCTCTACCCTTAGCCCCTGGCAACCACTAATCTACTTTTGTCTCTATGGATTTGCCTGTCTGAGACATAGAATATGTCATAGAATATGTGGCCTTTCGTGAGTAGCCTCTTTCACTTAACATAAATGTTTTCAAGATTCATCTACGTTGTACCAAGTATCAGTATTTCATTGCTTTTATGGTTAAAATCATAGTCCACTGCATGCATTTACCACATATTGTTTATCCATTCATTAGATAATGGAATTTGGATTGTTTTGGCTACTATGAATAATGTTACTATGAACATTAGTGTACAAGATTTTGTGTGAATATATGTTTTCAGTGATCTTAGGCCATATATATATACATATATATATATATATACACACACACACACATGAGTGGAATTATTGACTCATATGGTAACTCTATGTTTAACCACTTGAGAAAATGCCCAACTGGTTCCACCATTTTACAACCAGTGAAACGTTAGGGTACCAATTTCTCCTCAACCTTTTTCAATTTTTTAAAACGACAGCTATCCTAGGAGGGAAATGTAGATCAAAAGTGCAGTGCGTTATCACTTCACATTCACTAGGATAGTGAATTACTGGGTTATACAGTAACTCTATGTTTAACCACTTAATAGTGTTGAGTATCTTCTCATGTGCTTACTGGCCATTTATTTATCTCCTTTGAGAAATTCCCATTTTAAAATACGGTTACTCATCCTTTCATTGCTGAATTGGAACAGTTCTATTTCTCCATATAAATGCATATTATATATAAATATATATAATGGATACTAGATCCTTATTATATTCACAAATATTTTCTCCCATTCTATGGGTTGACTTTTCACTTTATTGATAATGTGCTTTGACACACAAAATTTTTTAATTTTGATAAAGTCCAATTTATCTATTTTTTTCTTTGACTGCTTGTGTTTTTGATGTCATATCTAAGAAACCGTTGCCAAATTCACATTCATAAACTTTTGCACCTATTAACAATTCTGGTTGTGCTATCTTAAATTAGCTAAAAAAGAGTTTATCTACATTCTCTTAATTATGAGACCCAGAACTGGATCCAGTCCTCCAACTAGGGTTAATATGAACGGCTCAGAAACTATGATTACCTCACTTACTGGTGACACTTTTAGTAATTTAGTTTCAATTTGTAGTAAATGAATTTTCAACAAAAGCCTTTTCCACAACAGAGACAGTAAAGGGTATCAGTTCAGACCTCAGGCTTTGGAGTCAGAAAGACATGGGGACAAAACCCAGCACTATCACTAATAAGTTACATAAACATGAGCAAGATGTGTAACCTCAATAAAGCCTAGTTCCTCACATATAAACTGGGGTCATACTACCCAACTCATGGGATTAATGTATGATTAAATGTAAGAATACAGGTAGCCATTATTACAGTGGTTTCACCAATCAAAGTGAATTTTCACTTACACAGTGTTGGCAAAATTCTGAAATTGTAATAATACATGCTATTGGCAATCCTGGGCCAAATTTCACATATTAAAGGCATCTAAATTGGTACAACCTTTACGGAGAAAAATTTGCCAATATCCATTGAAATTACAAATGCATTTAGCTTTTGATCCAGCTATTTATCTTCTGGGAATTTACATGTTCAAAATGAAACTGCAGGTACGATTTTCAGAATAGTAGCACATCCCCTCGCCAAAGGTGGTAATAACATAGGACAAAATTGTCAAAAACAACAATTTCAAAACTCCAGAAATGGGACAAAAGGCATACAACAAGTGGAGAAGTATTTAAGACAAAATTACTGAACCTTAGTAAGAGCAAAAGATTCTGTGGCATTTTGAAAATCATATATCGGATAAGACTTGCATCCAGAATATAAAGTACTCTTACAACTCAATAATAAAAATTAAAACCTCAATTTAAAAACAGGCAAAAGATTTGAATAAACATCTCACTAAAGAGGACACACAAATGCCTAATAAGCACACACAAAGATACTCAATATCATCAGTTATTAGAAAAATGCAATTAAAACCATAATGAGATACCACTTCACAGCCACCAGAATGACCATAATAAAAAAAGACAAAACAAAAACCCCGTGTTGGCAAGAATGTACAGAAACAGGAACCCTCGCACAGCACTGGTGACAATGTAAAGTGATAGCTACTTTGGAAAACAGTTTGGCATTTCCTTAAAATGTCAAACATAATTTTACCATATGATCCAGCAATTCCACTCCTAGGAATTTACCCTAGAGAAATAAAAACAAATATCCACACTAAGACTTGTAGGCAAATGTTCACAGCAGCATTATTCAAAATAGTCAAAAACTGTAAGCAAGTTAAATGTCCATCAACTAATGAATGGAAAAAAAACAAAATGTGTAAATCCTAACGGAATATTACTCCTAGCAACAGAAAGGAAGGAAATACTGATACATCATGGATGAAACTCAAAAAAGTTACAATAAGTAAAAAGCCAGATGCCAACGACCACATATTGTATGATTCTACCTATATGAAATTCCCAGAAAAAGCAAATCTATAGAGGCAAAAAATAAATTAGTGGTATCCTGGGACCCGGGGTGCAAATTGGCATTAACTATAAATGGGCACCACGTTTCTTGTTGGTGTGATGAAAATGTAAAATAGATTGTAGCGATGGTTGCATGACTCTATAAATGCACTAAAAATTACCAAATTTTGTAATTTTAAATGCGTGATTCTTATGGTATGTAAATGATACCTCAATAAGGCTGCTTTTAAAAGAAATGATATTGCCATCTTTGTATGAATGTTTATATAGCAGCTTTGTTCATAATTGCCAAAAACTGGAAACAACTCAAATGACCTAAAAGGAATGGAATAAAAAATGACGGCACATGCATACAACAGAACACTACTAAGCAATAACAGGAATGAACTACATGAAGCAACATGGCTAAATCTCAAATGCACTGTGCTAAGTGAAAGAAGTATATATTCCAAGGTCGTCAACATTTGGGCATCCAGGAAAAGCCAAAGCTACAGGGAAAGAGAACAGACCAGTGGCTGACAAAGGAGGGCATATAACAAGAAGATTTTTGGGTCGTGGAAGTATCCTGATTGTGGTGGTGGTTACATGTCTCCATGTATTTGCCAAAACTCAGAACCCATGTCAAAAACAGTGAATTTCATCAAATGTAAATGAAAAATAAATTTGAAACAATGATATTGTACAAGATTATTCATTGCCACATGGTTTTTAACAGCAAACAACTAGAAATAACTCTAGTCATGATGGGATAAAATATTATACATCCATACAAGATAGTACTATGTAGTTGTAAGAAAGAATGAGAAAGCTCTCTCTAGGTGATACTGATATGGAAAGATATCTAAGAGCTGTTGCTAAGCAAAACATTGAATTAGAAAAGGGGAAAAGAAGAATATATATTCACTTTTGCTAAAATGACACTCTGGACAAAGACACAGGAAGCAGCATGGTGGCCCTTGGCTGTGTGTGAGCGTGAGTTGGGTGGTGCGATAGAGTGGCTGCTGGCAAAGGCTGGAGTGGATTTTTAATATTGCTATATTTCAACATGTGAATGTACTGCTTATGTTTAAAAAGAAAAACAAAAAAACTTTCTGAATATTGTTCTATCCTGTAAAATATTTACTCTTAGTTTTGTGTCATCTGAAATTTGTTTGCCTTTTGTATTTTGTATATTCATTGTAATCATTGATTAAAATACTGAACTAAACCGAACTATGAAAATCCTTGCAATAAAGTAATAAAAATCTTTCTTAAATTGATGTTAATCCATTACTCTGCATTATCCTAACTTCACAAATTACAAGCAACTTTACTACGGGCAAGTTACTTAACCTTCCCAAGCCTCTTTGTAAAGTGGGTGTAAACAGTATTTCCTTTGTAGGGTGCAAACCAAATGCAGTAACATATGTCAGGTGCTTGGAATTATGCTTGCACTGAGAAACCATTCAATAATTGCTCACTGGCTTCATTTTCAGTTATGGTTGTTTCCCGGCTGATGTATTCACCTCATTGTCATAGTAGTCAGCCCATATTTCATGAGAGACCGCGTCAAGTTAGAACTGTGGTGGTGAAAGGTTCCTCCTCTGTTGTCAGGCTGCCTGGGTTCCAATTCCAGCTCTGAAATTTTCTAGCTGGTGGGCAAACCACTTTAACTTTCAAAGTCACAACATCTTAGCATCTTTAGTTAAGAACAGTGGTGACACAAGTACTTAACACTTCACAGGATTGATGAGAGCACTGAAGAGATAATAGATGTGGGGTGCACAGCAGAGCTTTGATAAATCAATAAATGTCAATAATGTTAGCAACTAACGTTATTATTCTGTCTACCACATTCCTGGTTCCCTACACCTATTATGTGAAATGACATAAAAAGTATAACATAATTATTTAAAAAATTTTAAAACCTCATGTTAAATTTCATTTATAGCTTGTCTTTACTTTCTAATTATACTTCAAACTTCCAAATAAAAAAAATATATATTCCTACCAACTGTCCTGACACACATACAAAAATATTCTGATGAACAAATGATAATAGAGCTTTAAATTTCCCCTAACACAGGCATAATACAGGCTAGCCCTAAAAGTAACAGAGATTGAAATGAATATTTATATTTTGCATTGTTTTCTTCAATATTTAGGATTTCACAGGCATTTGGATTTCTAGATATATGACAGTATAATATGGTTATATGTATAAGCTAAAGTTTTTAAAAAAACAAAACAAACAAACAAAAAAAAAAACCCTCTGTTTTTTAGAGAAGGGTATTGTATCTAAAGTTACTTCTTATAAAACTAGGTACCCAAACTAATCTCAATGGATTACAAGAATTTCCCAAAGTTTTCTCTTTAAAGTTCAATCAGTAAAATAAAATCTCATTATGTACTTTTTATTCCTTATTACATTGTTATCTCTTTAGCATTTCTTAAAGTAGCCAGAGAAGTTCAGGGTTTTGAATTTAGTCCTTGAAAGCAATATTTAGGGTTATGATTTCTGCACTGAAAATGACTAAACTAATGAAGGGGAAGGCAGCTCGGATTTCTGTGTTCTGCAAACTCTTTGTTTTTCAGGCAGCATTATTTTAATTATTTCCTATAAATACATCATTGCCCTTAAGAAAAATATTTTTCAGATACAGATTAAAAATCTTTAATTATCACTTGGAACATCACTTGGAAATGACCTCAGCATGGAAATGACCTCAGCATATTATAAACCTCAAACAGTCATACGAGCATGAAAACCATTTGCCAAAGAAGAAAAGCAAGAGATTTCATTAAACAAGTTATTCCAAAAAGAAAGAGATTCAAGAGTTTTTATTAGATAAGTGCTAACAGAATATTTTTAGAAAATTTCCCGAAGAAACCATAAAAAAATTACCAATTAGATAAAATGAAGGTGTTGGCTCGAGAAGGATTCTGCTTACCCTCACTCACCCTTGCTGCTACCCTCAACAACTCGGAGGCTTCCCCTCAGAGTCGCCCCCTTCGGCTGGCAGGACCACTGTATCTGCCAGGTCATATTTCCATTAAACCTTGGGCAGGAAATAAGATTTTCTTCCAAATTTAAAAAGACAGCTTGAGCCCACAGTATTTATCCCCAATGGAAGTCTGACCATGAGACAAAGATGGCCTTTCTGGAGGGGCTGGGCAGTGGGTGCTTGGTGCTGCCACGACACACATCCTTGCCAAGACGTCCTCAGGAAAGGTAGAGGCAGGTGCACCCAGCCCACCTCTCTGAGATAGACTGCGGCAGGCAAACATTCCTGTTAACGTAGCATCCCAGTCCCCTTCTCCTTAGCACAGTGGGCAGCAAGCAACTGGACCATTATCACTGCACTAGTGAAAGGCTGCCAACCTTAATATGCCAACCTTTACCTTTTAGGCTGCAGGCAAGGATTCTAGTGGGGTCTTTATTTGAAGTTCTAAAGGAATTCCAATAGGTACCAGAGTACAAAAGGAAAGGCAGATTTCAGTTTTGAACAACCCAACCCAGTATATACCAGCAACGTACTCAAAGAAAACACAGGAAAAAAAAAAAATAGATAACAGGAAAGAGCAATGGTTAATAAATACATTAATCAAAAACAACTGAAAACTATCTATTGCCCATCAGTGGGTTAAACAAATGTTGGTACATTCACTCTACTGAAATTATGCTGTAACTGAAAAAAATGAGCTAGATCTCCATGTACTGGAAAGGGGAAATGTCCACGATATATAATGAAAAACTGGACTACTGAACAGACTGTGCTATGTGTATATGTATTAATAACACACAGAGGGAGCAAGAGAAAGAATGGGGGTAGGCTGGCATGCTGAATGCCAAAGAAACAGAGGGAGGAGGTAGGAAAAAAGGGACAGGGCAGCAGACAGAGAGGACACGGGCAGGAGGCAGGCGAAGAGGGACAGACGGGGAAGTGGACGTACTAAACTGGCCATCTCTAAGTGTCATGTGTCTTCTTAAATATAAATTAATTTAAATTAAATTAAATGCAAAATTCAGTTCCACAGTTGCACTAGTCACATTTCAAGTACTCAAAGCCACATGTGGTTAATGGCTACTGTTCTGGACAGCACAGAACAGACCACTGCCATCACTGCAGAAAGTTCTATTGGGTAATGCTATTCTATACCCTTCAGTATTGTGCAAAATTTTTATAATGAACATGTAGTACTTTTATAGTCTGCAAATAGAATAAAGACATATCCAATCTGGGGGAAAAAACAGGCTTTCAGGGCTTTTCCTTGTTCTCATTCTGCATCTCTTTTAATACTTTTTCAAACACCACAGAAGCACCAGAGGTTTCATAAGGGCTTAATAACCTATGTACTAGCCAATTTTCTCTAAGTTATTTGATTCTTACTAACTCAGTTCTACTTAATAAGAGTTCAAAAGCCAGTGAAATAAGGAATACAATGACATACATTTGGAGCATCGTGACATCGCTCTTGTTCTTCAAAATCTAAAAAAGGTCATATTACTCACGCTTAGTAGAAGTAGGAGCAGTTGACAGAAACCCCTTACAGTTTAGACAAACATTTTAAATTGACGCTTTTCTACAAAAGAATCATGGCATTTAAAAATAGCATTCATTTTCTTCTGATTCAATTCAGTACAAAGTGGAGGGGGGAGCCTCAAGCTTTAAAAAAAAAAAAAAAGCCACATTAACTGAAAAAGCAAATGGCAATGCTAAGAACCAGTTTTCAAATGAAGACTATAACAGCAAAGTAAAGAATGTTTATAATATCTAGTTTTAAAGGCTTTCTGATGTAACAGAAGTTTGAGGCATCTGGTGAGGTTTTAAGGGGGTAACAGTTTAAAGGAGAGTTCATCAAAACATCTCCAGAAAAAAACACATATATATGAGTTTATGGGGAAGGCAAAAATAACATCTTGAGCCCCTCGGTCCCCTTTGAAAAACTGACTACTGCAGAAAGATCACAGCCCCAGTCCCTACTGCTGTATGTACCAGCTCACAGTGACCCAACGGGTCCCACAGGCAGATCTAATCTGTGCCAGCAAAGCCCTTCCCAAAATCAGGTCCACGTACTTTCCCAGTGCAGCCCCTATTACTCTGTCCCCAGACTGTAAGTTCCAATCATAATCATCCATTCAAAGTTCTAACCACAGGGCCTTGCATAATATACAAATATATAAAGCCACAGTAATTAAGACAGTGTAAAAGTGACACAGGAATATATTACAAACCAATGAAACCACCCAGCATATTGAGCAATCTGAATACCCGACAGGTGGCATTACAAATCAGTGGGGAAAAAGACGGACTATGCAATCAGCGATAGTGGCTTGTACAACCAGTTTATTCACATGGAAGATTATTCCCTATCTCATATGCACACACAAAAATAAATTCCATGTGGATTAGACTTACGCTGAAAAAAAACAGAACCAAGTTTTAGAAGAAAATATGGCAGGATCTCTTTATGATCCCAAAGTACTTAGGGTATGAAGGGATTAAATATGATGCAAAAAGCACCAACCATAAAAGAACAGACTGAGAAATATGACTTGATTAAAAAGGAAAACTGGTACACAATAAAGCACACCACAGAGTTGAAAGATAAGCCACAATGGAGAACATATTGAAATATGGAAAATTTATATGTGAAATGTAAAATATCAAAAGATTAATCTAGAATAAAGAACTAAAATATATACTTAAGAAGCCAATCAAAAACATGCAAAAGAAAAATAAGTCACAAATGAGCAAACTGAAAAGCCAAATAAATTTAAGAAATGATGCCTTGGCCAGGCACAGTGGCTCACACCGGTAATCCTAGCACTTTGGGAGGCCAAGTCGGGAAGATCGCTTGAGGCCAGGAGTTCAAGACTAGCCTGAGCAAGAGCAAGACCCCATCAAAAAAAAAAAAAAAAAAAACCACACCAGAAAAATTAGCAGAGCGTAGTAGCGTGCACCTATTGATACAATCCCAGCTACTTGGGAGGCTGAGGTAGGAGGATCGCTTGAGCCCAGGAGCTTGATGTTGCAGTGAGGTATGATGATGTCACTGCGAGACATCTGTCTCAAAGTAAGAAGAAAGGATGGAACAGAAGGCAAGGCAAGGAAAGAAAGGAAAAGAAATGATGCATAAACTCACTAGCAATCAAGGAAATGCACATTTCAAATTGGCAAAATTGCACAAATCTGGCAGTACCAAGTCTTGGTAGGAACACAAAGCAACAGCAACTCTCAAACAGCGTTACTGGAAACTAAAATTTCAACAGCAACGGTGGAGAATGATCTGGCAACATCTAGTGAATTAAAGGACATATATACCCTATACACCATCCATCTACCTCTAGGTACATACAAACCCTAGAGAAGCTGTCAAACATGCACGAGAAGACACGTACTACAATGTTCACAGAAACACTGCTTAACAGCAAAGCATGGAAATAACCGAAACTTCCCACTGATGGAAGAATTAACTATAGGGTAATCCTACCACATAGCAAAAATGAAAGAACTACTGCTACACACATCTACATGGATATATCTCACACAAAATGCTAAACGAAAAAGGTTGCAGACACATATACACAGTATGATACCATACTATACAAAGTTCAGGATCTATAAATTAAATATATTGTTTATAAATATATATACATTCAGTATAAGCACAAAGCCATGCATGGGAAAGAAAACACCCACTTCAGGATGATGGTTCTTCTGCAGAAAGAAGATGGGAAGTGATATCTGGGAGGGGCACACAGAGAGCATCAACTACATGTGCAACGTTTCATGTCATTTTTATTTTTTAATGTCAACGCTAGTAAAATGTTAAAATTTGACTCAACTGGGTAGAGGTTATATTATTCTCTGTATTTTTCTGTATTTGTGAAATATTTCAAAGTATGAAGTAATCTGTATTTTTAAAGAAACAAAAAGAGAAGAGAGGCTGAAATTGACCAAAATGGTTGTCTCCTGATACTGAGCCTATGAATGGCTTTTCTTTTTTTCTTTCTAGCCTTTATTTTCTATTTTTTTCTCCCAAAAAGTCATCCCAGATACTTCTAGTCCAGATTATTCTCCCATCTTACTTCCAGAATCAACTCTGCATTTTCTCGTCCCTTTGGCATTGTCCCTTGGCATTGCAGTTGGCACTGTCTCCTCTGCTGGAATACAGGTTCTTGGAGGGACTGACACAAGCATTCCCATTTTTACATCAGCTATGTACTGAATGCCTACAACGTGCCAGTTATTGTGCCAGGAGCTGGAGAGACATCAGTGAACACAACAGACATTGCCCCTGCCTCCACAGAGCTTAGTCTTGAGGAACAGATACAGAAAAACTACATAATTAAAATTTTGAGGAAGGCTATAAAGGAAAATAGGTGCTATGGGGCCATATAATAGGAAGGCCTAATCTGGATAGCATGGGAGGAGTGAGAATGTGCTGGGAAGGGAAGGGCAGAAGGGCCTCTGGACAGAGAGACGGAAGCCACCCGTGTCTTTCTCACTAGGCTGGGAGGACGTTGAGGGCAGGGACTGCTTTTGACTCGTATCTGTGCCCATTATTTGCACAGTGCTTCAACAAATCTTACCTGATTGATTCTGAGGCAGTACCTGAGAAAATCAGGAGACTAGCTGTGGCCTGTAACTAAGGCAGGAAAGAATTCCTTGGGGGATGGCCCAGCAGAGAAACGGAGGAGTCATTCAAAGAGACAGAATAGAGTCTGAGCCCATTATGTGTGGTACCTCAATCCCTTGCAAATCACCTGCCATATATATCCCCTCATGCCCTGCCATGAGAGGCTGAGCCAGACTCTGTCTCTGTCCACTCATCCATTCCTTCCTGGCCAGTACCCTCATTCTCACTTTACTCATTGCCTTAATCCCATACATTTAAAGGGACCTACACGAGCCAAGGTAGGGATACCAAGACCCACATGAGCACAGGCCCTGCCTCCAAGAGCTTTCCTTCTAGACCAGCAGATCTCAACTAGGGTGACTGTGCCCCCCATGGGACACTTGACAACGTCTGGAGACATTTTTGGTTGTCATAATGGGGAGAAGGGGGTTACTGGCATCTAGTGGATAGAGACCAGGGCTGCTGCTATTAATAAATATCCTACAACGATGCTTACAATAACCACCCCCACAACAAAAAAGTATCCAGCCCCAAACATCAATACTGCCAAGGTGGAGAAACCTGGTATCTGATATTTAGAGCTGTGTCTAGAAGCTGACGGCTAAAGCAAGGCAAATGTCAGAGGCCAAGAGTCAGAGGCCTAGGAGGGTATTTGAGCATGTAAAAAAAAGTCAGTAGTACTGAGGTTGAGACACTTGCTCTAGAGAATTAGCAATGTAACCATATCACAATCCAACAGGAGCATAGGATGTTGCCCAAATGCAAAGGTAGGGTACTTAATCTAGAACTAGGGGTAGAAAGGTTTCCTTGGAATTGAAATCTAATCTGAGACCTGAAAAATAAATGAGTTAGAAAAGGGATGTGAGGATGGAGGCAGGATAAAGGGGCTATTTCAGACAGAAGGTATAACCAACAGGCAAGGGGGACTGTGGAACAGAGGAAATATATTTGTACGAAAGAAATGTGGGGAGAGGCTGTTGAAGGGCTTGGGAGGTAAACCAGGCCCAGATCATAATGAGTTTTATGTGATGAGTTAATAAATGTGTATTTTATCTGTAGGGCAATAAGAAGCCACTAAAAGGGTTTACACAGGAGTGATATGAACAAAACTTGTTTTAGGACAATCAGTCTGGAGAATGAATTGCTAAGGAACAAGGAGCCTGAGTAGGAGGTGCCTGTGATCCAGGTGATGGAGGTGCGGCTTGCCCTGGTGGCTCTGAGGACGGAGGGAAGGCAACACTCAAGGGATGCGTGGACAGTGAAATCGCCACACCAAAATGTGTACATATCACAGGTCTCTGCATGGTGACGCCAAAGCTCCATCTGGGGCCCAACCTGACCGGAATTATGTGGCAGCAAAAGCAGAGCCTAAACTGTCGTGAGGCTATTTAGGGTGCAGTTACCCTATTTAATGTGACTATTTCAAGGCAGAAGTATTAATGGTCAATTATGGGATGCTGCCCCAGACCTCACTGGGTAGCATATATTATTATTTTAATTCGAAAATGTCTATTCCAAAATGCAGCTGGGGCCCAGGGTTTTAAGGAAAGGGGTGGAGGACCTATACAAGGTGCTAAGTAAACTCTTGTCAAACTACATTAAATTGGGCAAAATGGGTTACTGAATGATTATCTGTTCAAAGTATCTATCTACATTACTATCCTCACTAACAAGAGTATGAAAGTTCCAGATACCACATACATACATACCACATGATTAACTTTAAGGAACTTTGCCTTAAAAACCTAGAAATTTGGCAATATGATCCTAATAGACTTGCAGTAGTAGGATTTGGGGAAAGAACTAAAAAAATTACTTCACAGAAGTTTACTTATTTACTTCATAATTCCTCCTCCTGGCATTGCCATATAGAAGAAAGAGGAGGTACATTCGGTAACACGAACCAGATCTTCCTCTCAGTGGAATAATCCCAAGTAAAGTCAGTCGGGAGCTGAAAGAGATTTGAGGTCACCCTCGCAATCCCTGTTAGCACAGAAGGGAACACATCCGTGACTTGACTCCTTCTCAGCAGAGGAGATCCGATCCTTTCTGTACGTGTGTCAAGTACTGCAAATACTCGCATTAAGTGGTGCTGCAAATAAAAGTGGTCACTAGTCACAGCTGTGGTGGCAAGGACGAAGGACCTAGGACTCACTCTCTTTCATTCATTCACTCATCCATTCAGTCGAAAACTATCCGTGCAGAGCTTTCTGTGTGCCAGGGAGTATTTATTCTAGGTGCTGAAAATACAGTGACTAACAAGACAAGCAAGGTGGCCTCTTGCAGGTTACGGATTTTACAGGGATACGTGGACACGAAGCATATAATTCTAATAAGCTGTAACAAATCATGGCAGGAAAGCATCATGATGACAGCACACAGCAGAGGGACCCAATGGACTAGAGAAAGAATCTATTATATAAAGACACCCCTGACAAGGTGATATTTAACACCTTAACTGCCATGTGAATTGTATTTAACTCATACTAGTTTTGAGTCTGGGGCCTCATGAAGCACATGTAACTCACATGTCATTTCACCTTCGGAGCCTTGAGAACTATTTTTCAAGTTGCATATAACTCACACACAGAAAATAATAAAAAATAACAAATTTTGATTAAATTAGAAAGGATTGTTTTGTTTTCAAAGTTTCTATCCTATTTTCATAATAAAACACCGCAGCCCCAAGGAAAAAAAATTTTTTTTTTCTTTTTCCTTTTTTTTTCTTGAGACAGAGTCTCACTCTGTTGCCCGGACTAGAGTGCCGTGGCATCAGCCTAGCTCACAGCAACCTCAAACTCCTGGGCTTAAGCAATCCTCCTGCCTCAGCCTCCCGAGTAGCTGGGACTACAGGCATGCACCACCATGCCCGGCTAATTTTTTTCTGTATATATTTTTAGCTGTCCAGATCATTTCTTTCTATTTTTAGTAGAGACGGGGTCTTGCTCTTGCTCAGGCTGGTCTCGAACTCCTGACCTCAAGCGATCCTCTCGCCTCGGCCTCCCAGAGTGCTAGGACTATAGGCATGAGCCACCGCGCCTGGCCTGAAAAAAATGGTTTTTCTAGTGTGGCAGTCAATGTGTTAAACTAAGACCTTGAACATAATTAGAAAGTATTTGTCTGAAGGGACCAAAAAGAGAAGAAACTGAACTGAAGGAAACTAGAGAATAGGAGAAAATAATGGGCGAAACCATTATTTCTGAGGTTGGAAGGCAAAATTCAGAGAAGCTTAGAGCCAGCCCGAGCACGATCAAATACAGCCTTAATGGTGGGCAGGAAAGGAGCTATTACCCAGAAGAAACCCTATTTGAAACTGGACTGCTCTGAAATTGGACTACTCTTTCTGATGTTCTGGAAGGTACTTGGCACCTAAAAATAGAATAAATGTGGGAATTGGGATTTAAAATACATACTTAAAATTTTATTTTTTGCTTATTTGGGCTAGGAGAAAATAACCTTTCCATGTAATAAAGCATACCTAAAATGCTTCCTCAAATGGATAAAATGAACAGTTGTCTACTGAAACATTCAGAACACTTACAATGAGTTTGAATAAATTAGGTCATCAGCAATATGCTGCCAACTTTGTAAAGCACTATGGTCTGGCAGGGCATTTTAAAATAATAAATTTACCAGAAACATAATTGAGATATTCAGATGTCAACTGAGAAAACTTTGGCAACATTAAACTTTCCAACCACAAATATATCAGTATAAATTATACTCTATATTTTGAATGTAAGACAGTTTGAAAAGCAAATACTAGTACTCTACTCTAAAGATCCAAAGGAACTAGTAATCCATAGCAACTACTTTTACTGACAGTCTCTTGGTATCCCATGCCAGAGTAACAGACTTTTAAAAACTAGTGTTAACACATTTTAATTCTATGTGTGTAATATTTTTTATTCTAAAAAAATTCAAGAGACCTACTAAAAGAGCTCACATTTAACTAATTTGGGGAAAAAAACAAGCTTGCCATAAGGGGAGGGCTATACCTCACAACTGCTACTTTCTTTGTGGACGTGCTTTTTTTTTTTTTTTAAACCAATCCCTTCCCCCAATTTTTGTTACAGTCATCTACTGACCACTCAGACCTCTCCTAAATTCCTCAGTGACTTTGGGCCTGACACATAGTATGTTTTCTTTTCTTTCTTTTTTTTTTTTTTGAGATAGCCCCGAGCCCCGAGTAGAGTGCTGTGATGTAGCTCACAGCAACCGGAAACTCCTGGGCTCAAGCAATCCTCCTGCCTCAGCCTCCTGAGAAGCTGGGTACACCTCAATGCCCAGACAATTTTCCTATTTTCAGTAGAGACCGGGTCTTGCTCCTGCTCAGGCTGGTCTCGAACTGACTCATAGTTTTCCATGTCAGTTTCAGTCCTGACTCAGGAGGAGTTGTAATTCCTTCTAATTATCCAATGTCCCAGTAACTCAACTTTCTCAACAACAGGAAGCATCCCATTCTCTCCACTTCAACCTCCCACAATAACAATTGCATCCTACACCTACCCTAGATCCTGAATTCTGGAAGATCTACTGTGAATACATTGTTTCCTCCTTTATGCCTCTTGTATCTGTTTGCTAATCTCCTCATTCACTCATTCTCGGTTGTTCATTCATTCTACATTCAACTAACATTTACAAATGTCTGCTATTTGCCAAGTTCTGTTCTAGGCTCAGAGAAAAAGCAGTATGAAAAAAATAAAGATATCAGACAGACAGAAATCTCTGCCTTCATGGAATATACCAATAAGTAAATAAGTAAAATAGATACTGTCAAATAATGGCAAGTGCTATGGAGAAAACTCGGGCAGTAAAGGGGGTTGTGAACGCTTGGCCATTTCGGTTATGGTGACCAGAGAAGCCCGGACATTTCTGTACAAGGAGACATTTGAACAAAGACCCAAAGGAGGTGAGGGAACAATCTACAAAGGTATCTGGGGAAAACTGTCTCGGGGGCAGAGGCAACAGCAAGTGGAAAGCCCTGGAGGCAAGAATATTCCTCACGGTTCTAGGCATACCAAGAAGGCCAGTGCCTGGAGCAGTGGCAGCGAACTCAGCAAGGGGCCGGATCCCAAAGGCCTTAGAGAGGGGAACGAAAACATCGGACTTCTGCTGTAAAGTTAAGATCGGGCTGCAGTGGAGTAAGAGCAGAAGCAGGAAAACCTGGCTCTCACCTTGAAGACACTGCTTCCTCTGCAGCCCTTTCAAGCCGTGGTGATTTTTTCCTCATGCCACTTACTAGGCCTGGAAGTCGGCCAGCTCCCCATTGTTGTTTCCAAATTATTCTCCCTGCCTCCTCCCCCAAATCCCTCAGCTTTGAATCTGCTATGGCTCACTACCCTCATGGAAGCTCTTCTCCCACAAGCCCTCATACTTCCTCAGCTGGTCACCCATGATCATTCCCTAAACTAAGAACAGAACACGCCTTCATCATCCCTGTTTCTCGCACCCACCCTCTGATCACCACCTCCTGCTTTCTGGCTCTCTCTCAAATTCTGGATCCAACCTTCCATTAACCCCACTGGAGTCCACATGCCAATGACCCTACCGCCTCATGACTTTTCCTCTCCCCTTGACATGGGCTCTCCCCTCTTTCACTTCATGGTCACCCACCGCTTCTTTGTACCTGCTGGGCAGAACCTGAATGCTGATGAAACCCCACTCTACCCCTACTCCACACCTGCCACTGAAGAGGGAAAAACCGATGGAGTCAAAGGATGCACATCAGTGCAGCAATGCCCTTGAGGAGGGAAGACAGGATGGCACCCAGTACAGCACTGCCTCAGACGGGAGCTGAGGACGCCCACCAACAGTGGGAAGGGACAGCTGAGCACGTGCACACACATCTAGGCAGGTGGAAGGGTGGGGCAGTGGAGCTCGCAGATGTTCCCTCCTGACCCCGTCTGTGTTCACTGTATGGAAGCAAAGCCATCAAGCAAGCAGGAGATGAGCAGAGAGGTCTCAGAGAATTGACAAAAAGGAGGAAACAGGAGAGTGAAGAATGATGGATGTGGTACCTCACTAAGGCTTTAGCACCTCCCTTTTCTAGGTTAATCAGCCCTCTTCCACACTCACTTGCCTCTGTATCCAGTTTAGAACCTGGTGGCGGGTGGAGGGGATACAGCCACTTCAGCAATACCAATACCCAAACCTGGGTTTGCCCATCTAGATCCCTAAAGCTCAGCACTGCTAAACAAATCCAGAAAACTGCACTGACCCCCTCACGAATTCATGTTAATTAACCTCAACTGGATCCTCAGTGTTTCTCAGTAAGTCCTTGACTCACCTCTGGTTAATGCCCACAGCAAGGCGGGATCTTCTACTGTCTTCAGGATCCTAGCACCCCTCATCAGTCTGAGCAGATGAACTTGGGTTCTATTTTATTGAGGGAAAGACCACTTGATATGAGTAAGCTTCTTAAAACTTCCTTTCTCTATGACTTGAAATCCTCATATGTGTAACATCTACTTCTTCCTTCCTGGCTCCCAAATGTTCTCTTCTTCTTTCTAGGGTCAACCCTACCTCTCCCTCTATCATCCCCACCTCCAATCTACAGAACTTTATTCTGTTACCTACTTTTCTTGCCTCTGGATTTCCTAAATTTATAGGCTATGAGGAGCAAAAAGGTGTTTGGGGTGAAAGAAACAAAATGAGTAAGTTACAGAAGTAGGAAAAAACATGGAATGCTTATATGAACAATGATAAATGGGTAGTGTTACATTGCAGGGTGTGTTAGAAAGTGATAGAAAATAACTTTATTTAGACAGATAGGGTGGGATAAGATTACAGAGGATGTTAAAAACCACATAGGGTAGGTTGAGAATTTCTAAGCAAGGAAATGCTCATGATGAAAGTAGTGTTTAAGGGAGATGAGACTCAGAGCATGGAATGGGAAGGACAGGACGCGATGGGATGGGATGGGATGGGATGGGATGGGAAGGAACAGATTCACATTGGGAACAGAGACAGGTTTGGGGGCCTGGGGGCAGGGAACGGTGGAGGCAAAAGGGTGAGGAAATTATCCTGACAAATATAGTGAGAGCCTGATCTGATGTGCAATAGTGAGAAGGAAAAAGACAGAAGATGTTTCCAAGAGGAAAACGGACAGCCTGGTGACGGACAGCTGGTGTGAGTGAGGTTCCAGCCTAGCTCTGGGCAGGGGGGCGTAACTGCTACACAGTGGGAGGCACAGCGCTGCACTGGTCACGTGCTTGGAATTGCAGCACTTTGAGGCTAGAAGGGGCTGGGACCTCTGAGGTCATGAGATTCAACTCCCCCAATTTATAAACGAGGAAGTAGAGACCCAAAGAAGTGAAGTGATTTGTCCAACATCACAAAACTCGTTGCTGACAGAGCTGGGACTCAAACCCCATCTCTCTGACTGCCTCAGAGCTTTTTCACTATACTCTGCCGCCTCTTCTAGAACCTACTCTCAGTTTCTTATTTGCCCACCAAGGCCCTCAGGTGCCAAACTTTCCCTGACAAAAATTACATCCTGGGGCTAGCCACCCGGTTTGGGCCTGTGCACGACCCGGTCCAGGAGGGCTCCAAAGCTGCTGGTCTGGCTCTGCCCTGGGACCTTCCTGAAGATAAACCTGCCTTGCCGTTTAATGGTGAGCCCAGATCAGACTCTGTGACTTCTCCAGACGCTGTTGTGAAGTTTCTAGTAAGTCCGCATTTCAAGGCAGCGGAGTAAATAAGACACAGGCCCTACTCGAAGGATCATTAAAATGATTTTGAGATTAACGAGCAAACCACATTGACCCTTACTGTTTCCTTCTTCCCTTCCTATTCTGACTCAGTAACAGAATTTAGGATGCTGTTTGGCTCATTTGTGATGAAAATCTTGAGCCATGTGTATGATTCCCTGACAAGAACCGGAATTTGTGTTTGGTATTCTTCATATTGTCAGCTTATACCCATAACACAAAGTAGTCTATGATTTCTAGCAGGTCCTCTAAATGTTTTTCCCCAGACAACATTCATTACTGAAACAAGAGTTTCTAGATAATTTCCTAGTGAATTTAGAGCCTTGAAAGTAGTTTACATAAATGTACCTTTCAGTGTTCTTATGGAAATGAAGCACAATTATTTACACTAAATAAAAATGGATAACTTGGTGGTCCCATTTCCTCCACTAGTGTCAACAAGGTCTTTAACAAGGAACCAGTGACTTCAGCAACCATCCATATTAAAACAGGTATTTAGAGTGGATTGTCCCAAATGATTTGAACTTATTAACAGCTGCCTGAATCAAGTCAACGGGTAAAGCTCAATAATTTTATAACAGAAGTGTTAGTATTATTTCTTTTCTCCTCTTGCCAATCCAAAGAGTTGAAACAAAAAAAAATTCTGTAAAGAAGGAAAAAAAACTATAAAATATGCCAAATCCTTCCTTGGGAAAATACTGACAATTCTGTGTTTGCAAGGACAAGTTTTCAAAGTACAAATTTTCAATAGTACCCGCAGGACAAGTTTTCAAAGTACAAATTTTCAAGAGTACCGCAGTGATGAATATTGCAATTAAAATGTGTACAATTCAGGGATCAAACCTGACCCTTTGGTTTATGTTTTCTTCTTACTTTTATTTCCTCACACTATTCATTTTGAAATTTAATTTTTTTTTTTTTTAACCACATGCTTTGAACATCTCAGAAACTTACTGAGTACATCTGTTTGCTTAGCAGCTTCAAAATATTCTCTTTTGTGACTAAGTGGCAGGTGCTGTTCAGTTTATTTTCATACACGTAAACTAAGCCCTTGAACTCAGAGTGAGGAAAAGCATTCAGCTTAAAGTTTAGAAAGGAAGGAACTACACAACAGCTTCCTTTGGAACAGACTGCTTTTTCAGCTTCCTGTATAAAAATAATATTGTATTTTTATAGGAATTGCTAGGAAACAATGAAGGAATTATATTTAAGCCTTAAGAAAGTTAAACTTCAAATCCTTTAAAGAGCAAATAATTTCTTCTAATAATTTTGATATTTAAATCAAGCCAAGAATAGAAAAAGAGACAGGACAGAAATCCGGTACCAAGTTTAAAATGGATTATACAATTTTCAGATTACTATAGAGGGGTTCATATTTTCTCCCAGTAAACAACAGACATTAACACTTTTGGCCTTAAAACTCCCAAATACCAAGCTACTGTATATGGCAGGAAAGATGAGAAGGAAAGGTTTTCTTTGTTAGTGAAGTTGCTATTGTTGTTATTGATTAAAACATATAAACACACGTAAGTAAGCACACCAAGTTCACACTAAACACTGCTTTTCAGACTCTAATAATTCTGAATATTTTTCAGAAATAATTGACTATTATCTTTAAAAATAAAAGGCATCTAGAATCTCCAATCCAAGAGGAGACAGAAGTAACTTCATCGGGATACAAGACTTAAATCTTATCCCCTAAACTTCTACCAAGTGGCCAAGTCCCCCAGCAGTCTGCTTCCACAGCCACCCCTGACATACAGATTTTAAGAACTAACATGTACACAGCCAGGACGATGATCATGTTGTCCACGGGCTCTAAATTCTCTCCCTGCATAATGCAGTGTGTTACTATAATGCATTTAGAAATTTTCTATCAAGGGTTGTTAAATGAGCTTAAGTTTGTAACAAAATTCAACCTCATGTTCTCACACTCTTTCCTGAATGCTCAAAGTCCATCTTATTGCAATACCCATGTGGTAGAGAACTCCACATACTTTTTTGTTTAGGAAACAGCAATAGAGACATGCAAAACTATAAATAACTCAGTTTCCTGAATGTTTTTTCACCCACCCCAAATCCTACTCCCTCACCCCATCTAGCACTGGGTCCGGCAGTTCTTTTGAATTCAGGGCTCTGAGAAGCATGTGACTCTGGTCTAAAGACCGAATTCAGGTAGAAAGTAGCTCAGCTCACTGCAAGTGCCAACCCTGCAAGAACCACAGTCTGTGGCCTGGACCCGCTGAAGTAAAGGTCCCCGGTGGAGAAGCAGTGGTAGGAATACAAGGCCAGATGGCCGATAGCTGGAACGAAAACTCAGGGCCTCCTGTCCTTACCTGGGGTCAGACACTTGGAGAGGATGATAAAGCTGTGTCAGAGCAAAGGTAAGCGCGACTTCTGGACATCCCAACAACCCTTATTGTGTCCTTTCCCCTCACCTCGCACTGGGTACACTGACCTTTCTGCATCCCCCTCTCCAGCGACTGCTGCCCCACGTGCATTACATTTATCTACTTATATTTGCACCTGCCCCTAGGAGTCTAAGCTCACTGAAGTGGAGGAGGTCATGTTTTCAGCTGTACATCTATCCCCAGTTTCTAGCACACACAGGGGCTGGCCTAAGGCAGTCATTCAGAATGGGTTCTTAAACTATTTGTTGCAGAGTGTTAGAAACCACAATGAAGTTGTGCGTTCATCCCTCCTTCCCTAACTGTGCTCAGCTCCTATTCTGTGCCTAGTGTTCCCATCCTGATGGTCAAAAACTACTGTCAGGAAAGGGTATGATAAACCCCTTCATGCTAAAATGAAAATGGCAGATGTGTGGTTGGCTGACCTCTCTTGGTGGCTCTGCAAAACGATGGGATTTCAATGACCTAGATGTGAATGGGAGAGAGAGTCCACGCAGCGGCCCCAGAAGCACTCTACAGGGGCAACTGCTCTGTCCCTGGCCAGGTGGTCCACCACACAGAAAATCTTTTTTCTATTTAATTTTTTTTTTCTGAGTCCTCAGGTCCTTTGGTTCTAATTGTTCTCTCTGGCTCTGTTCTCTCTGTGGTAACCTA
The DNA here is from genome assembly GCF_041146395.1 of Eulemur rufifrons. NCBI lineage: Eukaryota > Metazoa > Chordata > Mammalia > Primates > Lemuridae > Eulemur > Eulemur rufifrons. Next base: position 26,507,355 of record NC_090996.1, read on the forward strand.
TGCCTAGACCCCCTTCAAACCAGTAACTAGGCCACACAAGCAACTATACTACTTTAATCAATATGCTAAACACCTGTACACACCGCTGTATCAGCATACGATTTTACTCTATTTCATATTGGTCCATTCTGATTCTCAACTAAGTTGGAAGCTGCCTAAGGACAGGAGCTATGTATACTTCTCCATACTGAGTCCCAGCCCAATGCCAAGCACATAACAGGTATTCAATAGGGTACTACAAACAAGATTTGCAATCCAACAAGGATGGGAAATGTTTTAAAAACACAGTACCCTCACTCTTGCAAAAGCATTCAAAATTACCAGAAAGCTAGAATGAACAATGATAATGCTGTTGTTGTTAAAAAGCAAATTATGTTTACTTAGAACTTACTAAATGTCAAACTTTGAGCCATGCCCTTTACAGATGGTCTCTCTCTCGATACTCACAGCAACCCATGAGGTTTGAAGAGGCTAAATAACTCACCTGCAGTTACACAGTCAAGTGGGTCAGCCTGCAGGCTGATTCCAGAATATATATTCAATCAGCCCATGAATTCAAAAATTTAAGATCCCCCAAATATTTCCCAGTTGTATGAATAAGAAGAAGTACAGTGATTTAAAAGAACTGATCTAAAATAACCCCTCACCTCTCAGCCTTTACCCACGCAGTTTCCTGTATGGGAACGCCACCTTTGTCCCACCTCCCTGGTTATCTGGCAAACACTCCCACTGTGCCTGGCACTCACTGCCATTCTCTCAACTGTCCTGCTCTAGTCCACGTGTCTGTTTATTATTTCCCCAGGAGAATCTGAGCTCCTTGAGGTTGAGAATCCTGCCTTTCACCTGCTACCCAGGTCTCTGGCATAGTACCTGCCACATAATAAGTGCACAGTAAAAGTGGTTCTTGAAATAGTTGTTACAGTAGAATTAAGATTCTTAGTTTGCAACGTCTATCTTTGCGAGCAGATCTACATCATAATTTTCAATAACTTAAATTTGTTTCCATAGCAACTTGGCAAAGTGCTCCTTATAATACTGGTAAAGGCAAGCTCTACCTTAAGGTTCAACCCACTGAAATACTTCACGATCATTTGCTTTTGTTCTTAGTATGAAGAGACAGAATGACAGCATTTAACTTTCTCTAACTACCTGAGAACACTCTAACTTTAATAATAACAGTAAAACTCATTTTTTCAAACATAACTAAACTAGAATTTCCATTAACAAAAGGACAATGTCTTATTACTTCACAAATCTACCAATATCCATCTAATCAGGCCATAACTGTATTTCAGACCCTGATAGAGCAAAAGATATAAACTGTGACATTTTATTTTTAAAGTAAACATCACTGCTTTCTGGCAACTGACCTTTTTATACTAGATGTCATCAACAATTCTATGAGACAGAGAGAGAGATGAACATAGGAGAGACTTTTCTGGGCTAACCTAAAATGTGGCATAAATTAAGCAAGAGGGGTGGTATGAGAACTTCCCAAGGCCTCTACCAACTCAGTAATTTTCACTCAAAGGAAAGGAATAATGGGTTCAATTTTTCATTCTTAATTACACTGCTCACTCTCTGAGAGTTTACTGACTTCCATGGTATCAAATCTCTGGGCATTCACTTTTTTTTTTTTTTTTAAATAGATGGCCTCTTTCCTTCCATCCATTCCCTCCACCCCTAATGACCAGACCAGTGAAAAGGCACTGACGGCATTCTCACAGCCCTAAGTTCTTACAGGATAACAAGGCAGAAATGTAAACATTCTTCAGTTGGAGTGCACATTAACTACACTCAGCTACAATTTCTCCAGCATGGCAGGCCAACAAAATGTAGATGTGATCAAACTACCTAGCTGGGAGGACTATCCAATGAATGGGATAGCTATGAAGTGAAAATGGACTGTGGTGTCTAAGTCCCCGGGTTAATTAAATCCTAAAGGAAAAGGTCTCATAAAAGTTACTAAGGCTCTCAAAGCTTTACATTTCGAAAACCTGTCTTTCTCAAAATTTACTACTGGAAATAATTGCACATAAACAAAAACAATTCCCATTTTTTTTTTTTTGTTTAGATTCTTTATGACAAATGGGATGCGTTTTCATTCGTAAGGTGAAAGCCCAACAATGTGGATGATGAAGTCTTCAAATAGTCCCGAGACTCACATATGTTTGAAAGCTAAGATCTTGCTAGATGAATAGACTAATAGAACTTTATGATGTTATCCTGCCCGAGTGCAAAATACACAGACATTCATCCACTTCATGAGCTTTGCTTATCAAGTTTATTTACTCATCAGCACTTTTGCTGCTTTGGAGAAGCATCTGATGAACGTGATTCAGGAATAAATGAGACTAACGATTGTCATGGTGCTCCCTGATGTCTCTATCAGAAACCCTAAGAAATGGTGAAAAGGGAAAGAATGAGAAAATATGTTCGGCCCAGACAGTCAAACAATGTAGGCCTTTATAGGTCCCTCCTATCTGAATAAATACGCAGCATTCAGTCTTTCTGGCTAGATTTCAGTTCAGGGCCTCATACCTCAACACTCTCTCCACACTACATCAAAATCCATTTGTAATTTATCTTCTATAAGTTTTTTTCACTTTGGTTCAAAAGCACGCTTTGAAAAGAAATTGTCATCTGTCAACTAGGTAGATTATACTTTAATATATATGTCACTTCATCATAAGACTTCATTATTTTTTCCTCAATACTAAATCATGGTTTCTCTCTCTCAGTAGCCAGAAACCAGGCAGTTTCTCTCTTGGGGGAAGTTAAGCATTCATTTAATTGACTACAGCAGAGCCTAAATTCTCAATACATAAGGGAACCAAAGGCCAGTTGCCTCTTTAAAATTGCAATAATTTGTATTTCAATTTCAGCATCTAACTTACTGCAGTTTGGATGAACTGACTTTGTGAAGGCATTAATAGTGCACTGTATTTATAGCCAATCAGCCAATGTGTATGACGCAAAGGGTACACGAAGCTGCAAGATTCTGTTTCTCCTGATTTCAGCAGTAGAAATGGGAATCCATGGGTGTATCCCAGGATTCCACAAAGTCCCTGGATCTAATCAACACCAAGTAAAGGCACAAAGGGTGTCAATGGCATTAAGGAATTCCCTGAACTGATTCACTGATTCATATGGCTCAGATATTTTTTTTGGGGGGGGGCAGGGGGGATGTTGAACAAAAAAACTGAAAGAGGCTGGAACATGGAGGAAAAAAAACCTCTGTTAGGATACATTGTATATTCTTATTCTCTGAACTCAACCCTTTGAATTCAAGTCTTCCTATTCAATGCAATTTCCCCCAGCACCTTTAATCAGAAGTTTTGTGGGGTGCTGGGATACGGCGAGCAAGACCTATTCCCGGACTTTAAGGTTTGTTAGGGAGATAGCTAAGAAAACAGACAATGACAACATGGTGTGGTAAGGAATACTGGACTGGAGCGAGCGTTGTGGGAGCAGGGGGTGTGCACGGAGAGGGTCTTCAACACAACTGGGCGAGGATCAGTGAAGGGATCCCAGAGGATGTCAGTGCCAGAGCTAAGACTGAATGAGTAAGACAGGTAAAGGACAGAAGGCTGGGGAGGGAGGAGTGGACACTCCAGGCAGAGGGGGCTGATCTGCAAATGACCTCTCTGTTCTGAGACTCTGTATCACTCAACATTCTCCATCTCACTACTCTCCTTTGACTTTAAAGCAAAAGCAACAGAAAGCCCCCAAGAGAGGAAACTGCACATTCCAAGGTATCTACCATGAGAGGAAAAAGCATACACACACATACTGTACAATTACTAGGTAAATGTCAAGACACGTAACAAGGGAGATGATGTTTGTATTAGGAAATACTATATTGTTTGCTGGACACATCGTAAGAAAGTTTGAGAACAAAACTGAAGAGACAATCTTTAACACCGAAGAGTGAACAGTTTTTAAACCAACTATAATGCACGGAAATTCAGTTGCATTTGTTTAATTAGAAAAAAAAATCATCATTCAAAAAGTAGATGGAGTGGGTGAGTTGGGTTCACTTTAGAAAACACAAAAACTCTAAATTAAGTAGCTTCGTATCTGCATATGACCCTTAATTATTTCCTTGAGTCTTTGGGAAGGGGAAAATAGTTCCATACCCAAAATAGTATCAAACATTACTGAGTGATAACACACATTGTTTCATTTAACCCACAACCAAAAGAAAAGAGCGATTATCATCTCTACTTTACAGATAAAAGAGGTAAGGCTATGCCCTTCGTTAAGTCAGGATTAAAACCCAGGTTTCCTGAGCCAAGAGTCTGGGGGGTTCGAGTTCTGTCCGGGCACAAGCTAACTGTGTAATCCCCGTTGCTCTTTTCTCCTCTCCAAAATTAAGGGACTGAAAATTTTAAAATTTTGATAAAAAGCTCAGGTTGCTTTTTCTTTTAAAGAGAAGCGAGAATAATACACACAAACACTTTGCCCTTATGGCTGTTTGAAAATAACTCCTCATTTTTTTCCTTTTGTTTCTTCCCTACAGTTGACCACCGGCCACATTTAGTGCCTCTCAGCAAACAGCTGTTATGTATTTTTTAAAATCCCTAAATATAGTATGATTCAAATTGGAGAGGATCTCAAACTTCCAATATGGACACTGAGAAGATGCTGGTTTCACTCCATTTATAAAATAATCAGAGAATTAAGCCTTTTTAATGATAAAAATATTTAACTTAGAACTTGTATTAAAGAATAGTTTGTTACTAACTGAGACTAAGTTTTCAGTGAGATACTGATGTGAATCTTTATAATAAATCTCCCCACATTCCGCCCCCAGGTTTTCCTCCTATTCAACATAATCTTGTTAGCAACACCTGCCAACACTGTTACAGCTGTAGTTACCATGACCACTGCAAACAGTCTTAACAGAAATAAAAGGTGGATTTGTCAATTAAACCCAAGGGAAAAATAGCTCTGTGCAGAATTACTCCTGGCATATTCTAACTCATTTTTCACAATACAGGAACTACGAGGGAGATCTGCAGCCACTATAAAATAAACTTTAAGAGCTAATAATTTGGGTTTGCTCCCATAGATTTCAGTGAAATAAGGTACCTCAGACATCAACTTCTCCAAGGAAGCCTCTTACCCCACCCCTCACACTAAGCACCATTCTGTGCACATCCCTGCCACCCTCAATGCCTCGACCACAGTATTTATCATACTGCAAGAAAAAGGGTATAGGCTACGCTGTAGTTAAGACAAGATTGCTTGTCTTAACTTCTCTCAGCCTCAATACGCTCACATGGGAGGAAACAGTTTCCATCGAGACCTTAAAAGAACCATACTTCACCCTTAAAATTAGAAAAGTTGAGCAAAAGGAAAAAACAATTAATTAAAATTATACACATATAGAGTAAGCAGAAAAAAGAAAGTAATGAAGGGCAGAAAAATCAATGAAACGGAATACAGAGAAAAATTAATAAAACCAAAAGCTGATTCTTTGAGAAGGTAAATAAAATTGATAAATCTCCAGTTGGACTGATCAGGAAAAAAGAGAGAAGACAAGTAATACCAATATCAGGAATGAGAGATGCACCATAGATTCTACGGATATAAAATGGATAATGGGAATATTATAAAAAACTTCATGCCAATAAATTCAATAACTTAGATGAAATGGACAAATTCCTTGAAAGATACTACTAAACTCATTCAAGAAGGAATAGATAACCTGAATAGCCATAGATTTAATTTAAAAATTGAATTTGTAGTTTAAAATCTTCCCTTAAAGAAAACTCTGGATCCAGATGGTTTCACTGGTGAATTCTAAAAAACATTTAAGAGAAAAAAATATCAATTCTACCCAAATTCTTTCAGAAAATTGAACAGAAGGAAATACTTACCAACTTATTCTATGAGGCCAGCATTGACCTCATACCAAAACCAGACAAAGGCTTGTATATAAATGTTCAGATTGGTTTTATTTGTAATAGAGAAAAACTGGAAACACTCAAACGGCTATCGGCAGTGATGAGATATACAAATTGTGGTATATCTGTACAATGGAATACTTCTCAGCACTAAAAGGGAATAAACTACTGATGCACTCAACAACATGGATAAATCTCATGATAATTATGCTGAGTGAAAGAAGTGAAACAAAACAGTACATATGATATGATTTCACCTATATAAACCCTAGAACAGGCAAATGAATCTATAGTGACAGACAGCAGATCAGTGGTTGCCTGGAGACAGAAGCAGAGGAGTGTGAGGATCACAGAGTGGTACAAAAGAAGTTTTGGAAGGTGATGGCTGTGTTCATTACCCATACTGTGGTGATGGTTTCATGGGTATATACATGTGTCAGACCTGATTAAATTGTACACTTGAAACGTGAAGTTTATTGCCTATCAATTATACCTCAATAAAGCTGTTTTTAAAAGCTGCCTAAATTTTATAATATCAAATTGTCCCTTTTTCATAAGCCTACTGAAAATCTTTCACTACAACAAAGCAATTGATGCAACTGCTTCAAATACACCTTTTCCTTTGACCTTTACTCTATATAAACACAACTGTAAAAGTAAATTACTATTGGATGGAAAAGTGAACAAACTGGTCTCCCCAGATTGCACAATAAGCAGACGTTTATTGGCTTCAAATGAAGCCTGAATGTTTAGCTAAACTACCAGAACTGAATGCTTGGTCACTTCATATTGAAAATACTGTAACCGCAAGCTGCCGTAAAGCAATTCATTAATTCAAACGAACATTTACTGCATGTGTACTCTATGTCTGGCATTGTTGTAAGTGTTGGATTTCATATAGAATGGTCAGTACCAAATTACAATGCTCTTCTGCATCTTCTCTTGGAATAATTTGTATGGTGTTAGTCATTTCATTTCCATAACACAACCAAAGAATATCAATAGAAATAGGCTGTGGACAGACTAAAATGGTGATTCTTCTAACACAAAGTTTAAAAATACATGCTAATGATGACTAAAGAATTGTACCCCAACAGCTTAGATTTTCAGAATGAGAGGTATTTCCTGAAGCCTAAGTGAATTCAGAAAAGATACAAAGAAAAACACCTCCACACACAGCAAGAAGAATGGAGCCTGTTAGCTCCAAGAGGTCCTTCTGGCTTGGAAATATAAAAGGATATAGACAGACCCAAAATGATTTTAAAAAATGATAACTGGGAATTTTTAAGTAAATTGTCTAAAGACTGGTATCAAAGACAACATTCTGTACCATACCATATTCTTTGCTGCTAATTTCAGAGACAACGCAGTGGCAGGACTGGGTGTATGCAACGATTTGCCTCCATGCACTGGCTTTCAGGCAGCCTTTGTTATCATCATCTTGAGGTCCCTTTGGTAAGATGACAAGACTACTTTAGACGTATGGGGTGGCCTAACCAGTAGTGCCATTACTATTCCTGACCATGTTTACAGTGGCTTTAAATATTTAAAATAATTCTGATTTTAAATGGCAGCAGTGTTTATCATACAAGCTAATAATTAGTATAAAATTATAACAAAGAGCATACATAAATGAGTAATTTACCCTTCGTTCCTCCAAAAAAGATTCAACATTTCATTAATGACAGCATGGAATAGCGGCTTTTGAATTATGCTCCTGGAGTCGTGGTGGAGCACGAGGCCAGCTTTCCACTGCCCCTTGACCAAAATCCCTACTTTACTGTTCATATACTGGGGTTTCAATGGATAACATATCCATAAAAGAAGTTTACAAACCACACAATTCCCACCCTTTTAGAATTTCTGTATGCTATTTTGCCATCTTTGAGATAGAGTAAAATTTAAATTCAGACTGTACATTAGTAAAAAAAAAAAAACAAAACAGAAGAACTAGTTGAACATCTTCTGCATTCTCTTTGTCCATTAAGAAAGACTATTCAGTAAAGAACATAAACAAGATCTTGCAGCTACTTAAAACTACAGAAACTACAGTCAAAGCACATGAGAAATGTCTATTTGCACACAAAATATACACATATTACTTAGAATCACTTCTTGGATTCCTTGTATCTGCTAGGCAACATATCAGCCTAAATTCTACACACATTTAAACAGAAGTGTGTTTCAATTGTTTTATACTTTCCATGTTCTGACAAATTCTTCCCTTAGACTAAATCTAGACAAACATTTGGATTCACCCTCCCCCCACTACACTTAAATGCTCCTTTTTAAATTATATTTATCAGCCGCTGAAAAATCCAAAAATTAAATAAGCAGAAATACTGCGTATGTGAAAGCAACCTTGTCGTTTTAAGCAGGGCAGTAGGGGTGACCTGAGAGCCCAGAGACAAGCTGTGCGAGGGAGTCAGGCCTCGCTCAGCCGGGCCATGGGATGGCCACCGTCTGTAGGAGCTGCTTATTCCCTCCCTGACATCGAGACTGTGAACCTTCTTATGTTCAGTGACTCTGCCTTTGAAGAATTAATTAGTGAAGAACAAAGCTGATTACTTCTTAAAGAATAAAATCATTTCAGAAAACAGAATAAGCTATACTGTATCAGATACATTTTAATTATTTTTTCCAGGAGCTGGTAAGGGCTGCCTCCAGAAATCAACATTCTTTCATTTCAGCTCTGTAACTGATTTTAAAAGTGATATAATTTGCAAGGGTCTGGGACCTTGGCACAGAAATTTTCCATGTAATCACTTAACTAACCTATGCAGGACTCAAATCCATGATTTGATCTCATCCTTAAATCCAAAACGTGTTCTCTCTCCCAGTCTTGGAGTAGTTTTGGTAAAATTCAGAATACACAAAGTCTTAGTCTATTAGATATTTGTCCAAACTCTATCTGAAAGAACAAACATCAATCTACAATTCAAATAAAAATGATCTGAATTTTTAAAAATAATCATTTTTATCTATATATCCTTTACAGTAATTTAAAAAGCTGAGACACTATAACTCAATTTGACTTACTAGAGAGAAATGCTCTATTAAATTACACCTTGCTAAATTACAATGGTCGCCAACCTTTTTGGCACCAAGGACTAGATTTACAGAAGACAATTTTTTCATGGACCGGCAGGCAGGGGGATGTGTAGCTGGCGGCCAGGTCCCTAACAGCCCATGGACCAGTACCAGTCCACAGCCTGGCAGTAGGGGACCACAGTGCTAAAAGATATGGAGCCAAATTTAATGAAAGTTCTTTGGTGAAATAGTAAATAAATAAATAAAAGGCTCAGATCTCTAGTGCAGGGAAAAAAGGAATCTAGGCAATAAACAAAAAAACTATTAATAAAAATATATGCAGTTTACTACAGTATCTTGTCATATGGCAAGGAGGCAGGACAAGAGTGTTTAATCTACAAAAGTAACACAATTAGACTTCTGCCTTAAAATTTAAAAGGCAATCAAGCCACCTTTCCCAAGTGTGAATATTAATCTTTATATAAACACAACTATACTTTTATGGTGTTTAAATTTAAAAAATTATAGCAGATCCAAGCTACCAATGGTTTGGTTTTCCTGAATACAGAGGGAAGCCAGAGTTGGAAGCACACTCACCTCAAAATTAAAGGGTGAAAAAACCAAAGTCAAATTCCATTTCTAGACCAGTGTTCCAAAGGTTATTAAGAAACTGCAATCAGGAGTCAGATTTCAAGATGCCAAGATTTGAAAACTGCAATTCATTTTATTTTTGTATAAAAGATGAAACTAAGTTAACATCTGCTATTTAGAACACAAAATTTAAGTCTTGATGTGAACTGAATTCTTACTTTTAAGGTGAACTTCCAGTCCTTTCCATTCACAAATAGGACTTGATTTATTAAGTTTCCTGCTTTGTATCTCCAGAGTTGATCAAAGCACATTTTCTTAGTACAATCTGTATTGTTCCAAGTGTTTTTATAAACATCTCGTTTGAGAGTTTACAGGAGTGATCCGAAATCATATCCAAGGTTTCATCCTATGAGTCAGTTATTCTTAAAAGGAAATAGAATCTCTCCGTCTTTATCACCTTTATTTCCCTATCTGTCCCAAGTCTAATTCAAATCTGTCAAATTAAAAAAAAAAAAAATCACTGGCACGATTGTCAGCAGATAATTACTGGTATTAAATACTAGAAAGGGCAAAAAAGAAAAAAAAAAGCCTAAGTTCATTACCTGGGCATGAAAATTACAGAACTACACCATATCTGAACTTTTATAAATGTTCCTTTGCCAATAAGAATAACTCTCAAGGTCTGTCAACCATCTAGCCTTACACTGGTAACTCCTAAATCCCTATTTCCTGTCCTCATCTGAGGCCCAAACAACCCATCCAACTGCCGGCTGGACGTGGCCACCTGCATCCATCCATTCATACATACTGACTGAATACCTAGTATGTGCCACGTACAGTCTGCGTAGGCTCTGGAGTCACAGCAAAGAAAACAGTCCCTACCCTCTCAGGGCTTCTAGTAGTGAGGGACGCCAAGTCAGTCAAATAATCACAAAAATATGTAACATACAAACCGTGAGTACCCCCATGTCCCCGACTAAGCTGATCTAAAACTGAACTCAGTTTACTTGCTGCATGCAGCCTGTTCACCCCTGAACCCTGTTCTTTGGCAGAAACAGTGCTGTTGCGGGTTACCAAGGCCACAAACGTGAGAGGCATTCCTGACCTTTCCCCTCTTCCTCGGAGTTTCTCAATCTCTGGGTCCAGCAGGTATTCACAGAGTAGACATGCACAGATGGCTCTGCCCGAAGAAGCCTTCCCCACCTCTAGAAACTCTCAGTGTGATGGTGGTGGAGAGCTTCCAACAAAGACCCCAGGTCAGGCCAGGAGTGCTCCTGAGGCTGGGTGTGGTGGCTCACACTTATAATCCTAGCATTTTCAGAGGCCAAGGTCCGTGGATGGCTTGAGGGCAGGAGTTTGTGGAGTTTGTGACCAGACTGGGCAACGTAAGAGTGATGGCACGTGTCTGTAGTACCAGTTACCCAGGAGGCTGAGCTGGGAAGACTGCCTGAGCCCAGTAGTTTGAAGCTGCAGTGAGCTATGATTGCACCACTGCACTAAAGCCTGCACTAAAGAGCAGTAAGAGTAAGACCCTGTCTCTAAAGAAAAAGAAAGAAAGAAAGAAAGAAAGAGAGAGAGAGAGAGAGAGAGAGAGAGAAAGAAAAGAGTGCTCTGGAATTTTAAAAACCAAAGCTGGGAGTGAGAAGCTTTCTTCCTCTTGATTGGAGAGTGTGAGGATGACCCGTGCCCCATGATGAGTACCCACTTCTAATCCCTGAGGTCCCTAAAGTTGTCCTGGTTACTGCATTTCATTCCTGTTGTGACCTTCTCCAGGAATCTTCCAATGAATCCCCCTTTTAACGTAAGATGGTTTGAGTGAGGTTTCTGTTAACTGCGGCCAGGAGTCCTGACCAGTACGCCCCCCCGCAACATTTCCAGCCTCTGACTTTCCCACTCTACCACCGGTGCCCTCGTTCAGGCCCTCAGCAACTCTCACCTGGATTAACACAACAGCCCGATGGGTCGCCTGTCTCCAGTGCTGCCCCTCACATTCAGTGTCCACACCATAGTAACCACAGTGACCACCTCATCCCCAGTTTTGGACTCTTCAGTGGCTCTCCATCACTGAGAACAAAATCTAAATCTCTTAATAAGACACATCCAACTTTCTATACTCAATCCTGCTCTCCAGCCAAGTAATGGTTACTCCTTGCCTCACCTTTTTTTATGTCCTGGCTATACAGAACTACTCAGGTTTGGCCTTAAACACACTCACACATATGCACACACCACGCTGAAATGATTGGTAAGCAGGACGTTTTTCTTTCTGAAAGCTTTGAAAACCTGAAGAAGTTAAAGAAAAGTGGTTTTCTTTAGGCTCGCTTCTAGGCATCAAAGTCATCACACCTGTGTCTACATTTTATTGCAGCAACAATCCTAAATATGGCTGCTGTCAGATACCTGGTGCCAGCGTACAGGGCATACACAGCAACAAGTAACTGCAAGAGAGAACTGCAGACCGTAACAGAAAGTTCTCATCGCCCATCCGCCTTTGTAGACTGAGCACCAGTGGCAACTCTTCCATGACGCATTCTCACCCAGATAGAGGAGAGTGCCCCTCCACCCTTCTGTGTACTTCCACATCCTCTACGGAAGCTTCTAGCATGGCATGCGAGCTCTTGCTCCTTAAGGATGGGACCACATTCCTCTTACCTCTGGATCCCCAAGCCCTGCCAAATGATTAGTACATATCAGACACTTATAAATGTTCACAGAATGATGCATGCATTATAAGGCAGGCAGAACGCTGAAAGATATCTTTCTGATTTAAGAAGAAAAAAAGCACACTGAGTGTCAGTTAGGAAACTTAGTCTTCTTACATTGAATTAGATGAGACTATTAGAAGCCTCAAAAGATGTTAATACCACTAACCCATTATATAGTTAACCTAGTGACCATTTAATTTTGTACAAAATTTTAAAATGGGAGATGTCTAGAAATAAGGTATGATTTTTTAACTTTTAGAAAATTTCAAACAGAAAGAAAACTGCACAAGCAACCAATACAAATTAGTAAATTAGACTCCATCAAAATTAAAAACTATTTGCTTCAAAGAACATCAAGAAAATGAAGACTAATCCAAAGAATGGGGAAAATAATTTATATGTATCACATCAATATATGATAAAGATAGATGTATATGTGCATATATCTAGAACATATAAGGAACTATTAAAACTCTATAGTCAAAAGACAACCCAATTTTTAAAATGGGCAAAGAAATTGAATAGGTATCTCTCTAAAGAAGATATGCAATGGCCAACAAGCACACGAAAAGATGTTCAATATCATTAACTCATCAGGCAAATGCAAATCAAACCAAGATACCTCTTCACACCCATTAGGATGGCTACTATGAAAAACAAACAAACACGGAAAAGTGTTGGCAAAGATGGAGAGAAAACTGGAACCCTCGAACATTGCTGATGGGAATGTAAAAGGTGCAGTCACTTTGGAAAACAGTCCGGCAATTCCTCAAAAAGTTAAACACAGAGTTAACGTATAACCTAGCAATTCCACTTCTAGGTATAGACTCAAAAGAAATGAAAACATATATCCACTCAAAAACTTATACACAAATGTTCACAGCAGCATGATTCATAATAGCTAAAAAGTGGAAATCACCCAAATGACCATGATGAATAAACAAAATATGGTATATCCATACCATAGAATAGTATTCCGCAATAAAAAGGAATGAAGTTTTAACACAGGCTCCAACATAGATGCACTTCAACCCCATGCTAAGTAAAAGAAGCCAGACACGAAAGGTCACATATTGTATGATCCTATTCACACAGTCTGTCCAAATGGGTAAATCCACAGGGAGAGGAAGTAGATTAGTGGCTGCCAGAGGCAAGACAGAGGGAAGAATGGAAAGTGACCGCTAATGGGTATGGGGTTTCTTTTAGGGATGATGAAAGTGTTCCGGAATCAGACAGCAGTGACTGGTGTACAACTCTGCAAGTATACCAAAGATCACTGAATTGTATACTTTAAAAGGGAAAACTTTAGGGTATGTGAATTGTATCTCAATAAAGCTGTTCATTTTTTAAAATGACTGCACAAAGTCACATAATAGCACCTCTGGTGCAGGGGCCTGGCTGAATCACCCTGCTTGCTACAGGATAATCTGTCGTAAAAACACACAATCTGTTCAAACAAGGAAATAATTTATTTTCCTACCAATAAATCCCTACAGCAGCCAACCATAAAACCAAATCCATAATAAAAAGAGGAAAGAACAAAAGAGCACGCAATTCACAATTAGCTGGCAGGTATGGAATGGAATTAACTGAAGACTGTACAAAGAAAAATGTTTATCAGAACTGCTCACTTCCCTTTGATTACACTGATTTAAACAAGTCAAAGTCCTTTTAACTCACGAAAAAATGTGCCAGCTTCGTTATTAGCACAGAGGAAGGAAAAACAAGCATTCTCTCCTCTAACCAAATTAACATCGAGCAGAAGGTCTGTTTGTACTTGGCAGCCATGAACCTTTCATCTTAGAGCTCTGCTAAATTAAACAAGCCTATGCTGTATTGAACACGGTGAGCCAGACACCCTGGCAGACTCCTAGACTTCATCAGTTGTTGTTGAAGAACACTGGAAATAAAGACGATGGTGAGAATGGTGGTGGCGGTGCTGGTGATAAAGTACCTTCATTTTCATTCTGTGCGACATTTTGACATCTGCAACAATGGGAACGTGCTAACAACACCCTTCTCTGTCAAAGACAGCATAGATTTTGGAGCCAGAGAGATCTAGCTTCAAGGCATAGGATTTTCAGGGGTTTTATTTGTTGTTATTGGTTTTTAATCTACTAGCTGCATGCCCAAGGAAAAATTTCACAATCTCACTGAGCCCTTCCAGTCTCTAAACTGGGGTAATTTACATGTAACTTCATAGAACTGTTGTGAGAACAAAATGAGGTAGTGTACACAAAGGGCACAGCACAATCATCAGGTATATGCCCACCATAAAAACCTTCACTGCTCTCCACTCTCCATTTTAGAGCTTATATCACAATATATGTCATGGTCATCAGTCATCCTTCTTCTACCCAACGACAGCCACACAACTGAAGATCCCATGAAGATTTCATGTTAAATACATTATTCCCCTCCACCCACCATCCACCACATAGAATTGAAGGTAAGAAAGCTATGAATAAGTCTTTTAAATGTATTAAATCAGGGCATGACACAAAGCATTCATTCACCTAAGAGGTATTTAAAAGCACTGAACTGAACGAGACACACCAAGAGAAACACTTACTATTAGAGGGAAATGCATATTTTTGCAGTGCATTAATTGGTAACCTTTCCATAAAGATTGATGCAATCTGATTATAATTCCCAAGTGTCAGCAATAAGTTCTTAAGGTAAAAGAAAAAGGAAGTGGGATGGTTTCAAGCACTCCAGAAAAGACGTAGGAGGATATCCTTTCCCACTGACAGCAATTAATGTTTGAGTGATGGCTGCTAGAACGTTCAGACTGAAAAACTTCATTACATTAGAACAGACTGAAATATATTTAAAACAAGACTGACTGGGATTAACATATACAAACACTTAACTCTCACCTTGATCTAGGTGTCCTTTCTGAACAAACTGAAGAAAGAAAAGCTTGTGTGAAATTCCAATATTTGTCACTGCATAGCTGTAAGGGAGGAAATAATAGTTTTCAGCCACATTCCCATGTTGAATGTCTCTTTAAAGAGAGTATCTAGACTCTGCAGTAAGAGAGTCAGACTTCTCTTGCCCAGCCTCTGCAACACTAAGCAAAGCTTCTAGGGTTAGGAAAGAAGGAAATTTCTCAAGGGGATTGGGACATTCAGAGATTAGGGATGTCCCTAGGGAGTTTCACTAAGCACTGAGCTCATTACAGAATTTATGGCCCAAAGCTACTGTTCTCCCCTCCCCTTTCCAAAACTCTACCCTTAAGTCTGAGTTAGTAATGCCCCTGGAAGAGACCAACTCAGTTACGGAAGCCCTGAGTATTGGCTTTGCTAGGAATCTATTATCTACACTGCATACAAGCACTTCAATTTGTTTTCCTCCTACTGTAGTTCAATACTGTTATCCTGATCGTAAAACAGTTTCAACTGAATATTCTACTGCCACAAATGCTGAATATGAGGACAGAACTTTTCTCCTCTGCCCAACTTTCTAATGAAATGACCACTTACCCTGCCAGTTTAAACTTTAAGCTTTATGACTAAAATAGGAAGAAACTGTTGCAAATGCACAAAATCCAACCCATTAAAGATGTAAAGAAAGTTTTAAAATCTTCTAAGTACAGTATAAAATTTTTCACAAATGCCGCTAAGAGGAGAAATAAATAATACAACCTTAATTTTAATTAAAACTTCTTTTAACTACTACTACTAACTCCTCACTTTCCAGGAATATTTTTAGGATCAGGGTTTTAAAGCATGCAATTAAAGAAATTAACTCATCAGTAAAATGAAAGCTACCATATAAGCGAATTCCTGTATTGCCACAGAAAAGAGAGTCAAGAACCCAACATTCTGTTTATTTTAGAAAACAAATGCAAGCTTATACCACTAGCCAGAGTAAGACATCAGAGGGAAAAGTCCAGGAAAACCTCATTAATTTAGACCCTCCTAATGAAGACTCAATAATATCTTTTCATGTCTGCCTAGATTTAACTTTGGACTATTTATTAACAAATGGGTTGCTAGGCAAATTAAAGTGCAAATAAAAATTGCTAGAGGATTATTTAATCAATTTAAAAATTTTTACATGCAAATGCTGCCAAAATACTATAGCTCATGCACTCTTTACAATCCCATATTCCAATGGAAACAAAGTGATGAAACAAGAGACCAAAACATTGCTTTAAATCTATTGGATAATTGTTCCGTCCTCTCTGTTTAGTTTGGCTGTGAAAAACTGTTTTAGGAGTCAGGAAAGCTTAATAGGCAGGATAGTGGACAAAGATTTATACATTATTCTCAATGGCTGGCAATCTATTCCTCTACTTTTGTTTTTAATAAATGCCAAACCATACAATTAAAATATAGTTCAACTTATTGCCATTGTAATTAAAAATATATTTGGGGGCATTCATTTTATCCTTGTCTTCAAATAACTTAATTGTGAAAAATATTCTCATGTCTATACTAAGAACCATAAACAGGATTCTTTAAGAAGATCTTGTATTCTACCTAGTTCAGATACTTACTTTGCCCTTAACAACAACAAAAACAAACAAAAAAGCAGATTCAGAAAATAAATGGGGTATAGTCCAAATCAAAATTGCAAACAAAATGTCATCAAATGTTATGGTAGCAAGTATCAATATAATCATGCATGTCTAGTTTTAAGTATGTATAAAACTCACAGAAGCTAGCTTTCTTATCCAAATTTAAGGCACTTTTCATTTACGTCTTAATGCTAACTTAACAATGACAGTACCATATACCAACCATTAATTCCTTCAAAAACGACGTGAGTGTTTGCTGTGTACGTGCCAGGTATTGTATTAGGCACTGGACGTAAACTGGTGAATAAAACACCAATTGGACCTCTCGGTCCCTGCTTTGGTGGTATACTGTCAACACTGTCAACTTGGAGTGAAAAGAAAAGCACCCACATTTAAGGCAATCTGTATAAGAAGA
Source organism: Eulemur rufifrons (assembly GCF_041146395.1). Lineage (NCBI taxonomy): Eukaryota > Metazoa > Chordata > Mammalia > Primates > Lemuridae > Eulemur > Eulemur rufifrons. The sequence goes on from NC_090996.1 coordinate 26,524,533, forward strand.
AGATGCATTTTATACCTAGGAAAAAGAAGTAACTTTTAATTGGCTTTTTTTGTTTGTTTTTTTTTTGGAGATAGGGTCTTGCTCTGTTGCCCAGGCTAGAATGCAGTGGTGCAATGATAGCGTACTGCAACCTCAAACTCCTGGGCTCAAGCAATCCTTCCTCCTCAGCCTCCTGAGTAGCTAGGGTGACAGGCACACACCACCACACCTGGCTCATTTTAAAAAATTTTTTGTAGACACAGGGTCTCGATATTGTACCCAGGCTGTTCTCAAACTCCTGGCCTCAAGCGATCCTCCTGCCTCAGCCTCCAAAAGTGCTAGAATTACAGGTGTGAGCCACCATACCTGGGCTGCTTTTTCATTAAGTCCAAGAACAAACCATAGTCAATGACAGTCGGTATCTGCTAACCTTCCTTAAGTAACTCTTATTTGAATGAAATAAACTCTAAAGCAAACACGAAATTAGAAATGACACATATCAGAAATTGGTAAAATCCTTTGGACAGAAGAGATTCAACATCAATATATATGTATGTTTACGTGTGAATGCATATTCACATAATTCACATAATTCAAGAATATTACATTATCATCCAAGTCTGTAAATCATATTCTATTAATATATACTATTCTGCAATTGGTACCCATGTTTGAAAGATCTTAAATTCTGAAAACAAACTCCCCTGTAAGGGAATAAAAAACAAAGGTATTGCTCTCTAAGGAGGAAAGCTTTCAGTATTCAAAACAGTAACAGCTGACCAATGACATTTAAATATTTCTAATGAGTTAATCAAGGCAACACCTTAAAACAAAGAACTCAACATATTTTAACGTTTTCATCACATTTAAAGTTCAACAGTGTCTCATTCATCCATGAGAACCACAGGTATGTTCTCAAAAAGAAAATTCTTTAGTTAGTAAGAGTATCTAATGAAACATGTCTTTGAAAACATAAAAGGTATATTCTAATCAAAAACCTTGCTATCTCAGGAAAAAATACTATTTTTTGTTCCTATTTGATTGGCAAAGATTAAAAAGTTCAGTAAGTTACATACAGAAGAACGTGGAGCAAGATGGTGGAAGGGGATTCTCTAGTGATCGTCCCCTTAGCAGAAACTTAACAGAAACACTAAGTTGAACAACTACCATGCATGAAAATGCCTTCACAGAGCTAATAAAAACAGGTAAGAGATCACAGTACTGATCATAGCACAACAATGAGGAAAAAATGCATTGAAGAGGGTAAAAAGGACAGTTTTACATTACCTGTGTCACCCCTTCCCATCCCGAGGCAGCACATGTGGAGAGAGATACCATCCACTTGGGGGAAAGAGAGGAAAGTGAGCATAGGACATTGCCTTGGACCCTAACACCAGGCCCACCACAGTAAAACCCAGCACCAAGCCGACCCTCCATGGCCCCTGACTCTAAGCCAGTACCCAGGGACTGAGCCTTCAGACCTGTCCCAGCACCAGGGCGACACCTACGGCCCCTGTGCCATAGACTTCACCTCTGGTCCACATCACCACTGGCCAACTGCACATCCTTGGGCTTTGGAAACTCCTAATACCAGGCAGGCCTTAGTAGCTGCAGGCTTCAAGCAACCAAATTGGAAAGAAAGAAGTTAAACTGTCCCTGTTTGCAGATGACATAATCTTATACATAGAAACCCCTAAAGACTCTACCAAAAAACTGTTAGAATGAATAAACAAATTCAGTAAAGTTGCAGGACACAAAAAATCAACACACACAAATCAGTAGCGTTTCTATACCATAACAGCGAACTATCTGAAAAAGAAATCAAGAAAACAATCCCATTTACAATACCTACAGATAACAATAAAATACTTAAGAATAAACATAACTAAGGAGGTCAAAGATTTCTACAATGAAAACTATAAAACACTGATGAAAGTGAAGACAACACAAATAAATGGAAAGATCTATGGATTTAAAAAGTTAATACTGTTAAAACATCCATACTACCCAAAGCGATCTACAGATTCAATGCAATTCCTATCAAAATACCAATGACATTTTTCACAGAAATAGAAAAAAAAAAAAATCCTAAAATTTGTATAGAAGCACAAAAGACCCTGAATAGCCAAAGCAATCTTGAGTAAAAACACCAAGCTGGAAGCATCACACTACCTAATTCAAATTGTACTACAAAGCTACAGTAACCAGAATAGCACGACACTGGCATTAAAAACACACACAGACCAATGGAACACAACAGAGCCCTGAAATAAATCTACACATTTACGGTCAACTGATTTTCAACAAAGGTGCCAAGAACAAACAATGGGAAAGGACAGCCTCTTCAATAACTAGTGTTGGGAAAACTGGATATCCACAAGAAGAAGAATGAAATTAGACCCTTATCTCACACCACCTACAAAAATCAACTCAAAATGGATTAAAGACTTAAATGTAAGAACTAAAACTGATCCTACCAGAAGAAAACATAGGGGAAAGTTTCATGACATTGGTCTGGGCAATGATTTTTGGATATAAATCCCTAAACACAGGCAACAAAAGCACAAATAGACAAACGGGATCACATCAAACTAAAAAGCAAAGAAACCAATCAACAGAGCAAAGAGACAACCCACAGAATGGAAGAAAATATTTGCAAACTATACATCTGATAAGAGGTTAATATCCAAAATTTATGACTCAAACTCAATAGCAAAAAAACAAATAACCCAATTAAAAAATGGGCAAAGGACTTTAATAGAGATGTCTCAAAAGAAGACATACAAATGACCAATGGGTATATGAAAAAATGCTGAACATCACTAGTCATCAGGGAAATGCAAATTAAAACCACAATGAGGTATCACCTCACTCCTGTTTAGAATGGCTATTATCAAAAACACAAAAGAGAAGAGATGTTGGTGAGGATGTGGAGAAAAATGAACACCTGCATACTGTTCATGAGAATGTAAACTAGTATCGTCATTAGGGAAAATAGTATAGAGGTTCCTCAAAAGCTTAAAAATAGAACTAACATATGATCGAGCAATCATATTGTTAAGGAGATATCTGCACTCCTATGTTTACTGCAGTATTATTCACAGCAGCCAAGACATGGAATCAACCTAAGTGTCCATCAATGGATGGTAAGAAAATGTGGTGTATATATACACAATGGATACAATTTAGCCATAAAAAAGAAGGAAATCCTGTCATTTGCGACAACACGGATGAACCTGGGAGACATAATGTTAAGCGAAATAATCCAGTCATAGAAAGATAAATACCACATGATCTCACTCATACATGGAATCTAAAAAAGTTGATCTTGCAGAAGTAGAGAAGGGAATGGTGGTTACCAGAGGCTGGGCAGTTGGGAGGGGAGGCCCAGGGTGTTGCAGAGATGTTGGTCAAAGAATACAAAATTACAGTTAGAAGGAATAAGTTTAAGAGATTTATGGTACAGCATGGGGACTACAGTTAACAATAATATATAGTATTCTTAAAAAAATACTAAGAAAGCTAGGAGAGTGGATGTTAAATATTTTCATCACAAAAATGGTATCTATATGAGGTAATGCATATCTTAGTTAGATTTAACAATTCTACAATGTTTATATACTTCAAAACATGCTATGCACAACATACAATTTTATCTGTCAATTTAAAATAAATAAATAAATAAATAAATTTGGGGAAAAAAGTTACATATACATTAAAAAAAAAGATTAACAAAACTCATTCGTTTCCAAGAGTACAGAAAACAGGACTCTCGTGGACTTTAGGTAGGGGTATAAATTAAGTAGTCTTTATAGGACAGGTAAGTCACATGTATCAACATTTAAAATGTGTATAATCTTTGACCAAGCAGTTACATGTCTGAGAATAAACAAGAATGCAATGATATAAGTAGAGCATTGATCGACACATCAATCTATAAGAAAGGAAAACTAGAAACAACGTAAAAGGTCACCAAAAGATTGTTTAAAGTGTGGGCCTCTCAAGAATGGGAATTTTATGCAGTCAGTAAAATGATCACGTATGATTATGCATGTCTTTTCCAACTCCCGTGCAGAGATGTACAAAACATATTGCTGCATTAAAAAAGACCACCATATATAGTGTAAACCACTTTATTTAAAATTTTGTACATATACTTCTATATTCATAGATAAATTTCCATAAGTATATTCACCAAAATATTAACAGCAGTCATTTCTTGGTGGTAGGAGTTGGCTGCTTATTTTGTCATTATGTTGTTTTATACTGATGGAAGTTTTTCTCATTATTATAATAAGAAAACATAACAAATTTTTATTTAAGAAAAAGTATTGGCATCTCACCAAAAGGGGCTTCAAATTCTTTCAACTCCCTATTTTAAAAAGAAAGTATTCATTTAATGTTGCAATTATATATTATATATAACCACCAAATTAGCTTATGGGTTTCTACCTACCAGATTTCCTTCTCGGTACTATGCTTTCAAACAGTGTGATAATGGGAATTTAAATATTAGAGTCAAAGAAGCAGAGAAAGCTAAATGACCTTAGCCCATGTTCTTGGCATCCACCTTAAGAACCCTAGGTTCTATGAACTTAAACACTCCTAAAACAATCTCCTCGTAATCCTTTTATACCTTAAGAAAGCAAGCTGTGGAGAGAAATGTAAGAAAAGGGGAAAAAAAAAACAAAAAGAAAAAGAAAAAGGAAACTTCCTTTTCTTAAAAAAAAAAATCAAATGATAAAAAAACTTACCTCCGTAAAATATTTAATTGTTTTCCTGTTTTACATTCTCTTTCTTAGCACCTTTATTGTGAACCTGGGGGAAAAATAAGTAAAAATTACTTTTTATTGAACACCTAGTACATGCCAGGCAGGGTAATTAAAGAAAGCCTCCTGGAGAATGAGAAGTCTGAGATGAACTGGAAAGAACAAGACAGAAGGTACTAAAATGGGATGGCTGGGATGGAAAGCAAAAAGTTGCAAGTGTAATCAAAACTTTACCTAAATTGTTCAAGAACCTATAAATGACTATACTCGACAAACATCTTTGGAACACTGTAGCAGGTAACAGCTAGGACACTAGGCTCAGAGCATCTGCCTCCGAATTCCAGCTCTACCCTTCCTAGCTAGATGACCTTGGGCAAGTCACTTCACCTCTGTGTGCCTGTTTCCCCATAACTGTAATAATAGTACCCAATTCATTGGATTGCTGAGGATTATATGAAATAATCCACATCACAGACTCTCAAGCAGCTCCTAGAACATATGTTCAATAAATGTTAATTATTTTATTATTTTTTAAGCTATCCATTTTTCTGGGAATTATTTTTATTATTGTAAGCTTTTACTATATAATAAATCTGTCTCTCACCACCTCCAACATTAATAAGAATAAAGTATAATAAATATACTTAGTATTATTTTAAAAGGGCATAATCCTTGTCTTCCAAGGGCTTACAGTGTACTGGGTGAGATAACATTACCCAAACACAAAATATAAGGCAAAAGAAAGATCAAAGTCAATTATTCATTCATTTATTGAACAAATATCTGAATGTCTAATCTTTGCCAGGTATTGTGCTGGGTGCTAGGCATTCTCTGGTGTACAGGACGAACACAGTTTCTCTCCTCAGAGTTTCCAGTGCACTGAGGCCCAAGCTACGTCACAGATAAGCTACGTGAAGAGACAGATACTGTTTTCTACTTGGTTGGGGGCATTATATATCTAAACTGGACGAATTAGGAAATAAGACATTCTGGGTGGAAGGGATGGTGTTCCAGGAAACGCAGGATCTGTGGGGACTGCTAAATAGCACCATTGTTAGGGTGTACCCAGGAAGAAGCAGGTAATAAGGATAGAAAGTAGGAGGAAGGCCTCGAATGCCAGGCTGAATTTGTCCTCTGTTCTCAAGCACATTGGTTATCCTGCTCAAATTGAACAAAAGCATAGTTTTAACTTCAGTTCTAATATCTTCTGATTGTTTTTCTTCATGGTTTCTTTCTTTCTCTTTTGAAAGACAGAGGGGTAGAGTGGGAAAAGAAAAAGGGAGCAGTACCTTCAGCCCATGTTGGCAGTGGTGGTGGGAATAAATGAGCACTAAGTGATGAGTCTAGTGACAGGTTTTCTCTTTTAACTCAACCCTCCCAGCATTCTTACAAAGACTGTATTGTTCCTTTAACAGATTAGGAAACTGAGGCTCAGAGAAGTCAAACAGATTTTAAGCTCATAAATTTAACATCATCTTGATTTTTTAGAAGATTTTTTTTTTTTCCTTCTGGAACTAGAGAAAATGATTCTAAAGTTCACACGGAAAAATAAACAAGCAAGAATTGCCAAGAAAATGAAGAGCAACAAGGGGAAACTAGTTTTAAAAGATATTTAAAGTGTTTATAAAATCAGTAATGTGGTACTGGTGTATGAACAGAATGACTAATGGAATAGAATACAAAGTCTAGAGATGTACCCCAATACACCCAGAAATTCACAACACAGTGAAAGTATATTCAAAGACAGACTCCAAAACAAATGGGTAAAGATAACTGGTAGCCATATGGAAAAAGATAAAGGTGACTGTATACATCACTCTGAACACCAGAATAAATTCTAAATGAACCAAACATTTAAGTATAAAAATAAATCCATAAAAGTGCTAAAAGAAAACATGGGCAAATTCCAGAAATCTTGGAGGTCAGACACCATAAAAGAGTAATATTATATAAAATTTAAAGAAAACCATATTTAAACCTTCTTTATACCAAAATACATAAAAGTACATTTAAAAAACAAGTAACAAACTGGGAGAAACTGCAATTCACATCACAAAGGGCTAATCTAATTTATTAATTCCTAGAAATTGATAAGAAAAAGTAATCCAAAAGAAAAATGTGCAAAGGGATAGAAAAAGAAATACAAATAGGCTTTAAGCTTAAGAAAAGATGTTTGGCCTCATTCGTAATGAAAGCAATGCACATTAAAACAACACTGAGTTATCATTTCTCATTTATCAGACTGATACAAATCCAAAGGTTGGTCAACGGTTTCGTGGAGAGGTTATGGAAAAACAAGTCCTCTCATATATTACCTGCGGGAGTTCAAAATGGTGCCACCCTGAAGGAGGCAAGTATTTATCAAAATTATAAATGCAACGCGCGCTGACCTAGGAATCCCACTTCTGGGAATGCACCCCACAGATATGCCTGGACATATACAAAATAATATGTGTACAAGATTATTTACCACAGTGTTGTCTGTGATTCTAAAAGACTGGAAACGACTCAAATATCGATCAGTAGGGCTAGTTAAATGAACTAACGCACAAATAGTGCATACCCTGCAGCTGTTAAAAATAAATAAGGGCAAGGAATGGTGGTTCATGCCTGTAATCCCAGCACTCTGGGAGGCTGAGGTGGGAGGATCACTTGAGCTCAAAAGTTCAAGATCAGCCTGAGTAAGAGCTAGACCCTGTCTCCACCAAAAAGAAAAAAAGAAAAAATTACTTGGGCGTGGTAGTGGGTGCCTGCAGTCCCAGCTACTTGGGAGGCTGAGACAGGAGGATCCCTTGAGCCCAGGAGTTTGAGATTACAGTGAGCTATGATGATGCCACTGCACTCAACCCAGGGTAAGGGAGTGAGACTGTGTCTCAAAAAAAATACTGAGTTTTCTATATACTAATATGAAAAGATCTCAAGAGTGTATTAAAAAAGGGGCAGGATAATTTACACAGTATATACATTTTATATAAAAAGATGGAGTATTTATAGTATATTGGTATTTGCTTATATCTACACAAAAACAATGGACATCTATAGGAAATAAATAAAAGAGATTATCTATGGGGGAACAAGACAGAATTAGAAATCAGACTTCTCAAAATATGCTTTGTGTTCTCTATGAAGATTTTATCTACACAAAAAGAATTTTTAAACATTAAGAGTAACTCACAGAAAGAAGAGAAAGATTACTACCTATGAACCAGAGTCAAAATCAAACAAGCATTAAAAAGAGAAATTCTTTCTGAAATTGGATGTTGACAAGCAATTTTAGTGTGGCCACCACGATGAGACAATGTGTTTTTTTTCCCCCTCAATCAGCCAAAGCATATGATTATAATAATCTATAAAAAAGCTATTAGGAGGGGTGAGCAACTGAGAGAACAGAATGGTACAATGAGAAGGATGCTCTAGTCTAATGGTTCTCAAAGTATGGTCCATGGACCAGCAGCATCAGCATCACCTCATAACATGTGAACAATGCAAATTCTCAGGCCCCAGCCCAGACCTACTGAATCAGAGACTCTGGAGTAGTAGGCCAGCAACCTTGTAATACACACTCAGATTTGAGAGCCACAGAGCTGGTTTGGTAATTCTCATATGTTCATGTGCATCACAGTGGGGATTAGGGTTGGAGAGAGCTGGATCTTCTTAAAATGCAATTCTGGTTCAGTTGATCAGGGGTGGGCACCAGAGTCTGTATATCTGTATTCAAACAAGCTTCAAGATGCTGCTGATGTGCTGATGGTTTGGGGACCACACTCTGACAAGCAAAGTTGAAGTCCACCTGGGGAAGAAGCTATGCAAACAGTCTTCATGTGGTTGAGTTTGCTGTCACACATGCACTCAATATCAGACAGAAAAAGTCCTTACACAGGTTTCCTGGATAAGGGATACCATGGAACTAGCTTCCCCTATAAACTGTGTACTTCACACAGAATATGTTTGCAAATATCTTTCTTATTAAAACAGTAACTATGAATCATGAAAATCCAATTTATCATATGAGAAAATTTTCATTTACATGTGGACCTACAAGCCTTCCAGAATGACCCCCGCAAAAAAAACACACCAAAAAACCATATTCATACAACGGCCTAGTTATATTATCTGATTAACTTTACCTCAAACACATTAACCACACCATCTGCTCTCCATGAAAAATCACCAAGCAGTGTGTTTCTTTCTAAACATTTTCAAAAAAATGGTTCTCAATTTACAAACACTGATTCTCCATTTGTTTTACATGGGGGGAATATCTCTACAGGACTCTTCTGAGTAAAGAATTCTAGTTTAAATGGAAGGCTCTGGAAATGCTGTATATCTTCATTTTGTAAGTCATCCTTTAGATAAAATTTGTGGGGTTAAACATTGATTAATGTGCTAACATTTTTGTAAATAGTCCCTATTTCACTGAATCTAGGACACCATTAGTTTTAAGACACACTCCTAATTAAGGTACCGCTAAGAAAAAAGAAAAGTTGCCAGTTAAACTACAACATGCCAATTTTAAGATGCCATTCCATCTCAGGAGTGCGTCTTAAAAATCAATGAAATATCTTAATTATAAGTCACAGAGATATGTGCATAGTAAATATATTCTTCTATTTTGACAACAGTCATTACTTACATGGCTGTTTCCACAGCACCTTTCAAAAGTAACAAGCAATGAATAATAAACAACTTAAAGCACGAAGCAACTTATCCAACAGAGGCAAAATAAACTTCCTTTTCAGATTTAAACAAGAGTTGAAGAAATTTATGTTACTATGCAGCTACAAATGGTCTTGAGTTGAACTTTAACTCAATTTGCATTTTCCTCTATGCAGCAAGACTAGCAGAGTTTGAAAAGACAATTTCTAGTAAATCATACTATGAGGTCTGATATTTGATTATTGACAATTTTAATTTTCACCTTTGAACACATATGCATTTTCCAAATTCTCTAATATGGATATTAGTAAGTAGAAAAGATTATTTAAAAAGTGATTACACTAATTTATATTTTACTCAACTCAAACCTTTTCATTCTACACATTATTAATGTCACTTCCCAACTCCTCCAAGGGGCTGAAACTATCCCCAAGGAGCATTTTTAATTATCAAAGACACTGATAATTAAAAATGCCAGGGGGGACACCACTGGCATTTAGTTTGGGGGCCAGGTCTAGATTTCACACAATGTATGGGTGGCATAAATCTGTACAATCAAGATTCACCCTGGTCCCAAGAGTCTTTTGAATATCCAAGCAGATCAAGCCCCCCATAAATTGACATCACTATACAACACAATGTTTAAGAGTTTTTACAAGAAATTATGGGGAAACTCCAGTAATGTAGAAGAAAGCGGCAAGGAAAGCTTAAATAGAATAAGGAAAAACTGTCTACAAATTAGTGATTATTTCCTCAACACTACACACTGTTAACAAAGGATTGCAGTATCATAATACTGAGCATATGTGTAAATGAGATATTGAATCCCAAAATTTCAATCTTGTTAATATTTTATTCTTATCAATGGTAAGTGCTAGGAAGCTGGTGTTGTTCCTTGAAGAAGCAATAGCCCAAAGTCCGTGACACAAAGGATACTCTATGATACACTTTGAAATCGTGGCATCCATGAAGGGATTATATTAATATTATTAATGTGTTGATCGAGACAGTCTATCTGGGCATGTTATCCCAGTTCAATCTAGGTTCTCTTACATTAGCATAAACAGGTTATCCCAACACTGGGTGCTTTTCCTCCAGTGTCCATCTACATATGTACTTTTTTTTGTTTGAAATAGTTCCTGATATATTCTTAACTAATCCAAATGCATTCATTAGAAGCAGATAGAAGCACCCTAGTACGTGCTGTCTTCTAGCACAGTAGTACGTGCCAGATATAAATGGTATAGCAATGCCTGTCATATATTTTTTCACTTCTCCCTTACATTTAAATGAATGCACCATAATGATTTTCAATTATGAGTGTAGGTAGTTTGTATGACTTACGAATTTCATTTCAGGGTAGTATAGCGGGCTGTATAAATATTTGCTACAAAGGGGAAGGGCCTTAATTCTGACAAAGTTGGAGAACCACTGTTCCAAAGAGTGGAATCACGTGCTTATACAAAAAACGAACTTTAAAAAGTTTCCTTTGCCCAAGGCAAGCCCTGGACTCCAATATGCCACTTCCATTGGGCCTGACACCCCACCCCCCACATACACCCGCTGCTCTAACACCACCTCTGCTCTCACACAGGGCCCAACAATGGTTCTTGACCATCTGGGGGTCGGGGACACTTCTAGGAACTGGACAAAAGCCGTGGAAAAACTCCCTCCCAAGAAACTCATATACCACGCTACATCAATTTCAAGGGGCTCCCGGACACACACTCTGCAGCCCCACTGGGACCCCAGGAAGAAATAACTGCGAGTGGGGGTGGGGAGAAAGAAAGGGGGCAAGGAAGGGGTGCGGACGCTGGAGCCAGCGGGCCCGGGGTTCGAAGCCCTATCCCAACACTTCCCAGCAGGGTGACTTCGGGCAGGGCGCTCCACCTCTGCAGCACCAGCGTGGAAGCGCGCAAGTGAAGTGCCTGGCATACAGCAAAGGCTCGATAAACGGTGCTGCCACGCCAGCAGCGCCGACCCCGCCACCGAGGGAAACTGAGGCGGGCCCCCGAGTCGCACCCGAGGGCAAGGACTGGCTGCGGGGGGACTGGCCCCGGCGGCCCGCGGCCCCGGCCGCCCCGCCCCGCACGGGTCCCGGGACGGCGCGGACCAGGCGGCGCCGCTGCAACCGCGGGACGGGCTGGGACAGCCGCGCAGGACAAGGGCCGCCTGCCCGGCCCACTCCCCGACCCGGCCCCGGGTCTCGGCCACTCTCCTCCCTCCTGAGCCCACAACGGCCGCCGCCGCCCGCAGCTCACCTCCTGGGCCGCCGCCGCCGCCGCCGCCGCCGCCGCCGCTACCGCCGCCGCCGCGCGATCTCGCGAGACTTCGCTCCCCTTGGCGCTCCCCCTCCCTCCCCGCAGCGCGCACGGACCCCGGCCTGGAACCGGCTGGGCGCGCTCCCCAGACGCCGCCCTCTCCTCCTTAGGGTGGACCCTAACCATTATGGCCACTCGCCCCCGACCCGATCCCTGCATCCATTCCGCCCACCCTCGTGACCGTAAAGAGTTAAAGCCCAGGTGCGAGGCGGCCGCCTCCCTCTCACCTGGCCGGCCGGTGCGCGTGCGCATGCGCGTGCCCGGGGCCCTGGACCTGGGACCCTTGGCTAGGGCAGCGACAACACTGATCACAGCGGCCGGCATTTGAGCGCTTACTGCGTGCCGAGAACTTCAGCAATCCCCCTTCGGTCCTCACAACTGCTCCAAAAAGTGGGTATCACAGTCCTCCCCATTCCTCTCTGGAGAGAGGAAAACATGGAGGCTTAGCAAAGTTAAGTAACTGGCTCCAGGTCACAGCTAGGAATTGGCAGAGCCGGCGCTGGAATCTGGGGTTGTCTGACGCCCAAGCCAAAGCCCTATTTCTCCTTCTTTGCGACAATCCCCGGGCCCTGTCCCTCCTTCCGCTGAGGCGCAGCGTCTCAGCCCTAGTCTTCACTCCCCGTTGAGATTCACCAAGGTGTGAGGAGGCGCTCCTGGGAGGTCATTTGCTGCAATCTCTCCAGTTTCAACATAGCTGGCTACAGTAAAATGCTTTTCCCTCACTGCACAAACTTCCTAAGGCCTCCCTGTGCCAGATCCTGTGCAGGGGCCTGAAAACTATGTGACTATTTATATTCCATTCTGTCTCTCCTTAGACTGGTGGCATTTTGCTGGTAGAAAGCATGATAGAATGGTACACAGGACATAGAACCAGAAGGTACATGACATTAGGGAGCACAGAGAAACGTGCGACTTCTTCCCAGGGGTAAATCTGAAGATAATTGTTTCTAAAGAAGAGAAGCTAACATTTATTGAGGGCCTATCAAGTGGATACCAATATTCTTCCAATTCTGAAGATGAAGAAACTTGCCTGTTTCCATTGTGAGACAGGATTTGAACCTGGGTCTGCGTCCAGCACTGCCTTGCAGGAGGGTCCCTTTCCACAAGCTGGCGTGAGCTAGTTCACCTAGGCCCAGCAAACTGCTGTAAAACCGAGCTGTGAAGGTTCTAGCTAGCCCTTCAACCTGCATCAGGGTCGCATGGGTTTTTCCAGCCTGCTTGAAAGTCAGCAAGTGCTGCCTGGCCCAGCCTCCAAGTGTGTCCATCGTTCCCAGAGACAATTCCTCTGTATAGGCCAAAGCATGTGGGTGCACCTACTATGTGTGCCAACATCACCCAACCCACCGGATGGAGGAAGTGAGTGAGGAAGGGAAATCGCATCTGGTGGGCAGCCACAAGTGCTGAGTACTACTCCAGGTGCTGTCCATTATTAACTCATTTAGTCCTCCCAAGAACCCTGTATTAGTCAGCATTCGCCAGAGAAACAGAACCAAAAGGATACAGATGTAGACATATAAGAGGGGATTTATTGTAGAGGCTGAGATGTCCTACCATATGCCATTTGCAAGCTGGGAAAGCAGGGAAGCCGGTGACATAGCTCAGTCCTCGTCCAAAGGCCTGAGAACCAGGGTAGCTGATGGTGTCACTCTCAGTTCAAGGCTGAAAACCTGAGAAACTGGGGGGCCACTGGTGCAAGTCCCCGGAGTCTGAAGGCCAGAGAACCTGGAGTTCTGATGTCAGAGGGCAGAAGACGGACATCCCAGCTCCGGAAGACAGATCAAGTTTTCCTTTCCTCTGCTTTTTTGTTCTATCCTGGCCCACACCCAGTTGAGGTGAGGGCAAATCTTCCTTCCTCAGTCCACTGATTCAAATGCCAGTATCTTCCAGAAACACCCTCACAGACGCACCCAGAAATAAGCTTTACCAGCTGTTTGGTATCCCTTAATCCAGTCAAATTGACCATCATGAGCCCCACATGGAAGTTACGTTTGTACCCATTTTACAGATGAGGAAACCAGGAACCTAACAGGTGAGAGGACTTGGCCAAGGGCACACAGCTGGTAAGTGATTGTTTCCACCGCAGGTCAGTCTGTCTCAAACCCACAAACTTTGGCTTTAGTGACCAACAAGGTTCTTCCTTGCCCCAAAAGCCTGTTATCTTCATGAAATGGAAAATCCAAAAATCCCCTGAGGTCAAGACTCCAGTCTAAGATACTGTATGTTCTCCTCTGCGTGGACTGTGCCTCAGTGTTCTCATCTAAAATAAGGATATAAATAGGTTGTTGGGAGGACTAGCCAAGTTAATATGTGTGAAGCATGTAGAAAAGTACCTTGCACAGATTAAGCACCCAGTCAATTATAGCTATTACTACCATGGGTGGGTTCTCTGTGATATTTTATTCTATCCTCATCTCCCAGTATAAACTCCAAATCAAATGGGAGGATGTGTTCAGACATGAAAATAAAATTACTTTCTAGCACACTAAAGACAATAAATGCTTTTTAAATGGACAAAATTACCACAGTGCTTCCCCCTAATAATGAAAGGAGACCAGCTCTCCTGAAACTCTCTCTTCCCAACTTCCTGGGGGAGTGTCTGTCTGCTTTACAAAGGGATCCCCTTATGTAGGAAAAGCCACCCAAATTTTTTTAAAGATCCAACTCCAGAAGTCACTTGAAAGGCAAAAACAAAAGCAAAGAAACAATTAACTAAGCCTGAAGCTTCTTAAGAGAATTTTGGCATGGTTGGGGGTTAAAACTACAGTGACATCATGATTCGGGGGAAGATTTTTATAGGAACTAAAGCTGCCACTGTCCTCAGGCCTTGGTATGCCAAACTCAGGTTTCTACCCTGACACAAGGTATGCCACTCGTTGCCATCAGTGCCAATGGCTCACTGAGGGAGTGATCCTCACAGGAAAAGTGTGGACATAGCAAGAACCATGGAGGCATTATTGTTTGTCAGAAAAACTGGGGTAATTCTAATATGTGCACCCCTAAAAGTTTAAGGCATTATTTCCAAAAAAGCACCATTTAATGTCCTTTGATCCAAGAGGTATTTTATAAATGCCTCTAATAGAGTTTGTTTAATGCTCATTCACTCAACAAAAACATATTAAGCACATAAGTGGGACTGCTCGCGCTACTTGCTCACAGTTGCTGTGAGCAAAACAGATGTAGTCCGTGCTTTCATCACATTTATGGTCTAGAGGACAAGAGAGATGTTAATCAAATAATTAAACAAGTAAGTCTTGAGATACAATGTGACAAGTAGAATGAAAAAGAGCCAATGACCAAAAAAAAAAAAAAAAAAAATGGTTAGATGGAAGGATAGGAAAGAACTTGCAACTGAGTTCCGAAGGATGCATAAGAGAGAACTAGGCAAGGAGGAGAAGGGAGAGCATTCTAGTGACAGAGAGCATTCTAGAGATCAGCAAGGAGTAGATAAGTGGGCAAGAGTTGGTGGCCAGAATCAGGACCTTGACAGGTATCACTTTTTTTCTTTTAGGTGGGGTCTTGCTATGCTCCCCAGGCTGGAGTACAGTGGCTATTCACAGGCATGATTGTGGCACAATATAGCCTTGAACTTCTGGGTTCAAGTGATCCTCTCACCTCAGCTTCCCAAGTAGCTGGGACTACAGGCGTGCTACTGAGCCAGGCATCTTAAGACATGTATGCACCCTGAGCACATGGAGATAGCAGAGAGAAAGGAACCAAATAGGAGGCAGAAGGATGTTGGGGGTAATGCCGTTGATCCCCAGATATTCAGCCTTCCTGTTGGTCAATCTGAGCTCATTATGGAATCCTGCCACCTCTGCACCCCCTCCATGCTTCGTCAGGGATGGCCAGGCTGTAGTGGACAGCTGTCGTACCTGTAGCCTATCTGTATTTGAGGAAATCTCACATTTTAAGTCCCGGCACCCCATAGAAGTTATTGAGATGCAAATCTCCTACCTCCCTTGCAACTGAGACAAGGGATATGACGTAGGCTTTGCCAGTCAGAGGCACCATGTGAGACTGCATCCAGATTCTGTTGATGTGACCAGTGGCAGAAGCAGCCAGCTTTGGGGATGGCGGGTGCAGAGTTGAGCTCCTGTTGGAGAAGTGGGACCTGTGCTGACGGCATCAGCGGTTGCAGTAAGGGCAAGCTCCTGGCACTTGGCACTTCAGGGCGTCAGAAGCAGGGTGGTGGTTAGTTCATCGTGCCAGGCCGGCAGTGTGGTTTGGGGCATTTTTCCTAGAAGCTTAGCCTCAAGTTATTTTCTCCAGCCCTCCCAATGATTCTGTGGGATGCCTAATATCCTGTATTACAGTCCCCTTTCTGCTTAAACCAGCTAGCGTTTCTACCCAAGAACGCTGACCTCTCCCAGGCCAAAGCCAATCAGAGCCTGTGAGACTCGGAGAGAGGCTTTCTGGGGGCAGTGCGTACGCAGATTTCTCTGCTGTAAGAGAGAGCTCCAGGAAGCCAGCTCACTCTCCCTCCCTCACACGGAACCTTGGTTGCTACCAATGGTTTTTCCCACAACTGTGATGTGAACTGGCCTTAAGGTAGGGCCTTTCATCGAGAAATGCTCTGTCTTAAAAAAAAAAAAAAAAAAAAAATGATAGGGCCTCTCTCTTTTGACAGAGAAACCAAAAGATCCTGCGTCCTTGATGACATCACCAAGCTGCTGAGCTGACCCCACACCCACAAGGCCCTGGACCTCCCCTTCCCTGAGCTAATACATGTGGTCAAACCAATTCCAGTTGGCTTCTCTGTTCCTGGCAGCCCGAACATTCACACTGCTGCAGGGAGGAAGGGAGCAATTTATGGGGAATAAGCATGCGTCCTCCCTGGCTGTGTCAGGAGCGCCCCCCAATCCTGTGCTACCTTTAAATCTACTCCTTCCCTCCAATATCAGTCCAACTCAGTTTAAGTCCTACCTGGCTCCAAACACTTCATTCCAGAAAACAGGTTCTTCCTTGGCTCTTCCCATGCTTTGACTCTCTCTTTGATGGGCGAAAAGTGGTTCTGTTACTTGCCCAGCTCACACATCTGGTAAGTGGCTGAGCTGAAGGTCTGGAGGCAGTCCAGATTCCAGGCTTTTAACCACTAAGTTTAATGCCATGCACCATCCAGCCTCATTACACTAAAGAGAAGCTCAGATTTAGCTCCTTATTTGCCATTTGCTAACTGGCCTTGAACAAGCTTCTTAAGTCTCACTGTGAAATGAGGTTAATGATGCCAACTTCAGAGAGTCTGGTAGTTATCTGTGCTGTTCACTGATGACTTCTGGGTCCCCATCTCCTGGGCACATGCAGGATTGCACTTCCTGGTACACTGGGGTGGGGGTCACGTGACTAGTCCTAGCCAGGGAGTGTGAACGGAGTATGTGTCACTTCTGGGCCAGAGCTCTGTCTCTCTGTTATGACAAACAGCAATGCCAAAGATGGTGGTGGCTCTGTTGAGCAGAGCTCCCAGCCAATCCATCATGGACACATAATGTGAGCAAAACACAAAGATTGCTTTAAGCCACTGAAAGTTGATAGCCATCATTGCAAATCCCGACTGATACATACAGTACGGTCATTTGCTCACTGATTCCCTCAAACACGTTTCTGCTGTGGTTCCAAACCCCACCTAGATAACAGAAGAAGCTCAGGCCGTGGCCCTGAAGGTTCTGGTTCAATCTGTCTGGGATGGGGCCTAGACCCCTGCAGTTGCCTGGAGCTCCTAGTGATTGTGATGTGCTGGGAAGCCTGAGACCCCTGCATGACTAGGGGCCCACTTGTGATGGTCACAGTGAGACATGAACCCTACACTTGGGGGTCACACAGACTGGAGAAGGCCAGGTGCAGAGATAGAAAAATGACATTCAAACAGGGTAAGAGAACTGAAACCTGTGAAATTAGGTGAGAATGTATAGGAGCTTCATGAACTATAAAGGTTTACACATGATAGAAAGTAGATGTGCATTCTGGCAAAGCCATTCTTCAACTATGCAACCCAAGAGCAGCTGTACAGGCTCTCAGCCTAACATATATAATATTATTTGTCTCTCTCTTTTCCAGATATGAAAATTGAAGCTTAGAAAAGTTCTAAAATGTATCCAACGGTCACACAGCTAGTACGTGGCTGAACTAGAATTCAGACCCAGGTCCTTCTGAATCTAGACTCCAAGGCCCTCGTGGGCTCATACAAGGCCCTTGCTTATCTCTCCAGCTTGAGCTCTTGTCTTCCCTTTCACCTTGAACCCTATCTTCTAGCTACACCAAACTGCTTGTCATTCTCTGCCCATGCCACACTATTTCATACCTCTGTGCTTTGACTTTCCATCCATCTGACATGCCTTTCCTCCATTCTCACTGCCTTGCCTCCAAACACCGGCCAAATCCTTGAACACTCAATCTGATGGCCCCATGCCTGGTGCTGTGACCATCTCCCACCCTGCGGCCCTGCACTTGCCGACTGGATGCCTCCACCATTAGATTGCATTCATGTGGAGGGCGGAGCCTTACCTTCCTTTCTCTGGGTCATCTGACTAGCACCGTTAACACTTGTGCTAAAGCTTCAGCCACAACCACCTGAACACTTAGCAAAACCAAACCCTACAGCTTATAAGACAAACCATTCCTGGGAGGTAGTAGGCATGGGAGGATAGGAAAGGTTGGTTAATGGATACAAAGTTCCAGCTAGATGGGAGGAATAAGTCCTAGAATTCTATGGCAATATAGGCAGAATATAGTTAACTGTAATTTATTGAATATTTTCAAAAAGCTAGAAGAGAGGATTTTGAATATTCACAATACAAAGAAATGATAAATGTTTGAGGTGATGGATATGCTAGTTACCCTGATTTGATCATTGAACATTATATTCATGTATCAGAAAAATCACTCTGAATCTCATAAATTTGTACAATTATTACATGTCAACTAAAATAAAAGGAAAAATATTACCTCAATAATAAAAAAGACAAAGAATTAAATATTGTTAGTTCTTAAAAAAAAAAAAAAAAGACCCTTCCAAGAAGACTACACAGAAAAGTATTTAAGAAAGCAGGCTTGGGGTTCTATCCAGCCTCTGCCACTTTGTGGCTTTGTGACCACACAGCTCTCTGAACCTCAATTTCTCAGATGTAAAATGGAACTACTGACAGTACCTCACTCACACAGTTGTTGGGAGAATTCAACGAGATGCAATGTGTACAATAAACTGGTGCACATTGCCTGGCTCCTAAGGAAATTCTAGCTGCTTTTGGCATTGTTATTATCCTTGTCATCTTCGTCTTATTATTATTACTACGATGCAACATGCCCCCCTAGCTATCACTGTTAATATTATTACTCACCACATCCTCCCTCCCTTCCCGCCAACCCTAAGTGACTTTGCTAAACATTCCTTCCAAGAACAGATAGTATTCTGGGAATTCTCGAAATGAGTTCTTCATTGTCCCGGGACGGCTTGGTGCTCCGGTGGTGACTTAGCACCCCTGGTACCCCCGGGAAGCTGCCCAGTTGGCTCCTCAGGAAGTTTGTGGCTGCCAAGCCCATTCCATCCAGGCTTCCTGGATATAGCTAAGAAAATACGGGCTGTCCTCAGGCTCCCTCTCCCTCTGACTTGACAGCTCCCCACTCCGGGGCATTTCGGGTCCATCCCTGGTCATCCCAGGTCACTCTGAAGGTGGCCTCCACCCCTTGCTACGGGAGTGGCAGGATCCCAGTCCAACTGGCCCCTGGGCTTCTGCAGTTGTTGATAACACTGAAAGGAATAATACCTGGAACAGGCTGATTTTCTTTCTTCCCAGGAGGAGTGCAAGGAGTCAGGCTTTTGAGTTTCAAATAATAAATGCTCCCTGTGCCATCGGAGTGAGCAACTCTCGCCCTTCCTACTTATCTTCCACATATCAGGAGTGTAGCAGGCAAAATTTGGGTTTTCAGCGAAGCATTCCTTGAGGTTTCACGCCGAACAACCCTGAGCTGTTATGAAAGGACGGAAAAACAAGAAAATTCCCCCACACCCAAAGTGTTACAAGAACAGGGAGCCTTAGAGAAAAACCACACTTCAGGCAACAGAAGAAAGGAGAACGTAATCTCGGCTTTTCTCATCGAAATGATTCTGAAGACCCAGCCATGAAAGGTTTCTGCTGGGATCCACTTGGAGGTGAAAATGCACAGGGTGTGCGAAAAGGGACATCAAGATGGGAAGTCAGAGGGAAAGGGAACAGCATGTATTCAGGGGGCAGAAATCAGCAAGGAGGGAGATGAAAAGGCAGCTGGCGAGAGCCAAGGTGCTTCTAGGAGCAAGGAGGGTGGCCAAAGTAAGAGGGCCATAGGGTGAAAGTTTCCTCCAGAGAACTAGAGGACTGGAGCAAAAAATAGGCCCCTAAAAAAAATTTTCTTTCTTTTTTTTTTTTTTTTAGGAACCATGTTGACACACAACTGCTCAAATAAATTTGCATTCCCATCTCAACTGACTCACTGGGCTGGAACAATGAGCTTGCATTCCAGAGCCTGGGCTGACCCTCCTGTACCCCACTGCAGATAAAGTATAAAGCGTGTATTTAGTGCTTCCTTGCACTGAGAAGGACTGTGAAATCAGCTGGGTTCTCTTTTGTGTGGCATCTGACAGCAATATCTAGCATTTAGTGTTGTGTTCTCACGTCAATCTTTTCCAGAAGAGAAAGGATGAGAGGAGAATACTTTTTAAAAAAAATTTATCAAATTTTAAGCATCAGCTCTTCAATTAAAAAACAAAGTCACTAATAAGGAAATTGAGGGATGTTAGAATAAACCCTGTGGCAATGAATTGAAATCAGTAGTATTGGTATGAACTTAAGGTTTTGTAACATACGGACATTGATAGCTAGGTATATGTAGATGTATGTACACGCATGGGTTGTATACATAATATATTCCCAAGCTCTGAACACTGAGAGGACCTAGAGACCAGGATTTCTAGTAGCAATGCGCACACCTACCACCCAGACCTTGGTTTCTAAACACCATTCTCCAATAAAAGGAACAGGGCTCTTTGGAGAAGTGGTTGCTTCAAGAGTTGGAACAGGAAAAGTACAAAATGAGGGTGGAACATCTTGTCATGCCAGAAAATAGGGACTTGCTAAAAAAAGGATGGGGGCTTGTTGGAAGGATATAGGAGCCAACTTGAAAGAGCTCCCGACAGCCAAAGCTGGAATAATCTGAACAAGAAAATAATGGTAGAATTGGATTATAAGTCAAAGAATAAAATAAATGCCCATGGGTCCATATTGATAAGGAAGGAAGGAAGGAAGGAAGGGAGGGAGGGAGGGAGGAAGAGAGGAAGGAAGGAATGACAGACTACAATTAATAAAAGTAGAAGCAATGGGGGAAATAAGAAAAGTCACCATTAGAACACCACAGTAGTAATTGCTGCAGGCAAGATCCAGGGATGGGTGCTAACATTTAAGTGAGCAAAAGTTTGAGGAGAAAGAAGATAGTCTCAAAGCATCTCACCCAAGAGATTTATTAATGACAAAGGAAAAAATCGTAACTTTATAGTGAACCAAACAGACACCACATTAATCAAGTGATTGAGGTTACATCACTAGTAATAAGTCCTGCTGATATGTCCCTTGACATGATTCCATGAGAGGGGCACTTCACCTTAGTGGTATTCTTCCCCCAAACCCATCACCCCTCTCTAGTCATGACAAAACATCAGAAAAACCCCAACGGAAGGACATTCTACAAAATATCCCACCAGTATTTTTCAAAAGTGTCAAGATCATAAAAGTCAAGGAAAGACTGAAGAATTGTCACAGACTGGAAGAGACTAAGGAAATATGATGACTACATGAAATACGGGATCTTGGACAGAAACAGCACCATTAGATGAAAAACTGGTGAAATTGAATACAGTCTATAGGGCCCACTTTAACTTCTTAGTTTGTTTTGATCATTGTACTATAACAATAAAAGGACGCCAACATTAGGAAGAAGCTGGGTGAAGGGTCTATGGGAATACTCTGTCGTTTTTGCAAGTTTTATGTAAGTGTGACATTATTTTGAGATACGATTTTTTTTTTTTTAAAATTAGGTGCTGAAGTTACCTATTTATTGCTGGTAGATTTTCTGAGGAGTGATGTGAACCTGGAATCCATCCACTTTAAAACAGGTATAAAAAGTAAGGCCCTTGGCTGGGCACAGCAGCTCACCCCTGTAATCCTAGCATTTTGGGAGGCTGAGGCAAGAGGATCGCTTGAGCCCAGGAGTTTGAGAACCAGCCTGGACAACAGAGAGAGACACCGTCTCTACAAAAAATTAAAAAATTAGCCAGGTGTGGTGGCACCCGCCTGTAGTCCCAGCTACCTGAATACTTGAGAGGCTGAGGCTGGGGGATCACTTGAGTTTGAGGTTGCTGTGAGCTGTGATCACGCCATTGCACCCCAGCCTGGGCAACAGAAGGAGACCCTGTCTCTAAAATAATAATGATAATAAAGAAGGAGGAGGAGGAGAAATGTCTTTCAGAGTTCCATTCCTTGGGGGAGGGTTCTGAAGGGGAGCTTTATTTAACAACACATACTTATTAAGTATCATGCTGGGTTCTGGGGAAATAAAGGCAAACATACAGACATGGTTTCTGTCCTCAGAGAGCTTACTAACTAGGGGAGGAAAACAGACCAAAAGTAGGTATAAAAGAAAAATAAAATTATCGTGAGCAGTGACAAATGCACGAAGGCAATCAACAAGGAGGTCAGGGAAAACGTTCCTAAGGTGATGACATTGAGGCTGAGACCTAAAGAAGGAGCAGGAGCTAAACATATCAAGAATAGGGGAAGGAGAACTCCAGCCTACGGGACCAGCACGTGTAAAGCCCTGAGTCAGGAAAGAGCTTGGTGTGTCTGAGGGGAAATGGCACAAGTCACCACGAACACTAGGCCATTAAGTTGACTTGGAATAGAACCCTGAAACAGTACAGAGGTGTGCCAAAAAACTAAAAAGAGAACCACCATATGATCTAGCAATCCCACTACTGAATATCGATACAAAGGAAAGGAAATTGGTATATCAAAGGGTATCTGCACCGCCATGTTTATTGCAGCTCTATTCACAGTAGCCAAGACACAGAATCAACCTAAGTACCCATCAGTGGATCAATAGATAAAGAAAACGTGGCGTATATACACAATGGAATAGTATTCAGCCATAAAAAAGAACAAAATCATGTCATTTGCTGCAACAAGGACAGAACTGGAGGTCGTTATGTTACGTGAAATAAGCCAGTCACAGAAAGGCGAAGATCTCAAGTTCTCACCCATATGCGGAAGCTAGAGAAGTTGATCTCATGGAGATGGAGAGTAGAATGATGGTTACCAGGGGCTGGGCAGGGCGGGGGTAGAGGGAAGAAGAGATGTTGGTTACTGGGTACAAACATACAGTCAGGTAGAAGGAGTAAGTTCTATTGTTCCATAGCACAGTAGGGTGATGATAGTTAATAATATATTGTATGTTTCAATGTAGCTACAAGAGAGGGTTTGAATGTTCTCAGCACAAAGAAATGATAAATGTTTGAGGTGATGCATATCCTAAATATCCTGATTTGATCATTACACATTGTATGCATGTATCAAAATATCACATGTACCCCATAAATATGTACAGTTATTATGCATCAATAAAAATTTTTTTTAAATGAAGAAAACCCTAAAACCATATATACACCACCACCACAACTACTACTACTACCACATTGCATGTAGTCCTCCCAACAGTCCTACAAGATAGAGAATGACTGAAAACAATCAGCACCCCCAATACAGAACCCTCCCTAAATGTAATAACAACATGGAGCGTAGCCACACCAGCCAGCATTTTAAGGTTGTGTGAGGGTGTGTGGCTTACTCATCGTGGGGAAATAAATCTCTCTGCTGCTCTTTCCCCCTTGCAAAACCTGATGTGAGAGGAAGAGACCAGATTCTTTCCAGATCCTCAGCCCCTTGTAAAGTCTGCCACACACGCGGGGCCGGTGTGTGTGTGCGTGTGTGTGTCTGTGAGTGTTTGTGTGTCTATGTCTATATCTGTGTGTCTGTATGCGTGCCTATGTGTGTCTATATGTATCTGTGTTTGCCCATGGGTATGTGTCTGTGTGTGTTTGCATGTCTGTGTGTATGTCCGTGTGTATATGCATGTGCATGTGTATATTTGTGTCTTTGCATGTTTCTGTCTCTGAATCTGTGTGTGCTATTGTGTCTGTCTATGCTTGAGTGTGTCTTTGTCTCTGGGTGCCCCTGCTTGTGAGTTTGTGTGTGTGTGTGTGTGTGTGTCTTTGTCTTTGTGTGTGCGTGTTGGAAATCACAGCAAGGGACTGAACTCCTATGAGGGTGAAGACAAATAAATTGCCCTAAGAGTCAGAGGGAGAACCAGAAGTCAGCCAAGACAGGAGGAAGCCCTGGGTGACAGAGAGAATGTCAGGTCCCAGGAATTCGATGGCATCTTTGCGAGGGCATTGGAATTCCCCCAGGGTCTGGAATGCGGATGGGGTGGCAAGTCAAGTCAGCATTATCTAGAGACCTCAAAGGGCAGGGAAACCCGCCCCCATATGGCACCTGGCTTACCCGGTGTCGTCTCCTCTTTGCAGCTGCGCACAGAGGCCCACAGCCAGTGCTTTTGTAAGACTGCAGAGCTG
The DNA here is from genome assembly GCF_041146395.1 of Eulemur rufifrons. Taxonomy (NCBI): domain Eukaryota; kingdom Metazoa; phylum Chordata; class Mammalia; order Primates; family Lemuridae; genus Eulemur; species Eulemur rufifrons. The sequence continues at coordinate 26,548,904 of NC_090996.1, forward strand.
CGCCGGCCACTGAGCTAGCAGAGGCCTCTGGCTGCACTGGCCCTTGGTGGAAAACACTGAACCACAGTGAGAAAATCAACCCCTTCCATTTGTTTTCAATCCTTCTGATGAGAAAGTCTCTTGTGCCTGTCTGTCTTTAAGGCCTCTCTAACACTTGCTAATATTTTTACAAAAAAAATACTTTTCCTTTGTTATCAATCAACACCCACCGAGAGCATCGCAACGCAGGCATGTGGGCCAGAACATATTCTCTCCTGGATACAAGATGGCACAATAGTGGAACTCCCCCATGAGACAATCCCAGCGTGATCCTTGAGTTAATTTGGCTGTCTTATCTACATCAATATACGGCGTGGAAGAGGAAGATATTGGTTTTTACACTGGTAGACATTTTAATTTTTGGTAATTATTTTGGGACTTAATTATGAAGCCTTCAACTCATTGGAAACCATTTAATATTTGAAGCTGTCCTGAGCTCTTAAAAAATTTGAGACTGTTGCGATACTAGTGGTAAATTCAGGAAAGTTTTTGTTTGCTTGCTTGCTTTTAATCGTTATTTTGCAAAAATTCAATACTACAGAAAAAGTTGCAAGAACTGTAAAATAAACTCTTGTATATACTTTATCTAGATTCGACAACTGTTTATATTTTTGTCACATTTGATTCTTCTCTGTGTGTGTATCTCTCTTTCCGTGTATATGTATAAAAGTATGTGCAACATATACATGCACTTTTTTTAAAAAGCATTTGAAAATAAGTTGCCAATATTATCATCTTTAACTCCTAAACACTTCATGTATCTCTAAGAACAAGGACATCATTCCCTTACACAACCACAGAGTAGTTACCAAATTCAGAAAATTTAATCTTGATAACAATGCTATTAACGAACAGACAATCTATCAAACTTTGCCACTTGTCCCAATAAAGTCATTTCGTTTTTTCTGATCCAGGATCCAATCCAGAATCATACTGCATGTATCTGCCATTTCTCTTCGCTCCCATTTAATCGTGAACTGTTCCTCCGTCTTTCATGACATTGACTCTACTCCCCTTTTTAAGAAATAGGAAGTAAGCTTCAGGCTCAGCGCTTCAGACCAGTAACAATATTCAGCTAGGAATGTAATTGATTTTTGTTTTCTGAGCATCTATCTTCCGATTATCTTTTATTTATAGCAAGTGACATTGGCTTCTTACTTAGGAGAGTGATATATAGTTTGTTTAATTTTTTTTCATTTAAAAAGTGAATTAATTTAAAGGAAATATTAAGGGATAATAGAACAGGCATGTAGATGTAGTCCAAGTTTTCCCAACCTCAGCACTATGGGCACTTGGGACCAGATAGTTCTGTGTTGTGGGGGCTGTCCTGTGCATTGCAGGGTGTTTGGCAGCATCCCTGGCCTCTACCCACTAGATGCCAGTAACATCCCCTGGGCTAACTCTGGTTGTGACAACCAAACATGTCTCCAGACATTGCCAAATCTCCCTGGGAGGCAAACTCACCCAGTTAGGAGCCACTGATCTAGCCAAAAACCATGAGAGTGGAGTGTGCATGACAGGAGCTTGGGAACCTTGGTGTAGAGCATCTGTCCAGTTCGGCTCCAGCAATCTTTATCAAGTGCTGCGCATGCCTGGCCCCGCACTAGGTCCTGGGGAGACAGTGGATCAGGGTGCAGTCCAGCTTTTCAGGAGCGGCATTGAAATTAAAAAGGGGCAGGGTATGTCCAAGAGGCAGAAAAGGTAGGAGCTGGGAAAAGCTATACCACCACCTAGACTTAAGTCTCAACCTCATGACACTCACGAAAACTCTTCTGCCCCACCATTCTTTTTAAGACATGAATCAGATAACGTGATTCCCCTGATTAAAAGCCACCTGTTACTTCCCACCCCACTTAGAATAAGATCCAAACTCCTCATAGGCCTTAAAAGATCCTGCACAATCTGCCTTCTGTCTTCCTCTGTGGCCTGAAATTTCCCCTCTCTCCATTGCTCCCAGGCTCCAGCCACCCCAGACTTCTCTCTCTCTTAAAGTCTCACCACACTTATTTCCAAATGAGGGTCTTTGCACTGTGATGTCCTCTCTGTGAAATTCTCTGTCCCAGCTCTTTGCAGGGCTGGATCCTTGTCATTAGGTCTCTGTCCCCACGTCACCTCCCCTGACCACCTTATATATAGGAGTCCTCTGTCCCATCATCCTGTTTGATTTCTTCCATCACACAACCCAGACGTGGTTGGTCGGCTCACGTGACCTCCACGGTCAGGGCCCTTCTCCTTAGTGACCACCCAGGCAGATCTGGGTGGTCATCTGACCCACATCTGGCCCAGGAGAGGTGCAGGAATCTGCTGGCACTGCCTGGTACAGCCTCTGCCCTCACCCCTTCTTGACCATCCTGCTGAATTACAGGGGTGAGGACTAGGGCTGCCCGGCCAGACTATGACTGTGCAGGAAAGACCATGCACGTGTCAGATCCTCGAGCCATAGAACCAGCATTGGCAGCCTCTCACCTCCTGCTCCGGGGAGACAAATAAAGCCCCAGGGTTTAAGCCACTGTAATCAGGTTATCTGGTATTTGCAGCCAAAAGCATCCCTGACCATGTGAAATTGCTGTGTGAATGTAGCCCCTCGCTTTTTTGTCGGTATCCCCTCAGTGGAGACTCCATGCTCATGAGACAGGAAGTCATGTCTGTCTTGTTCACGACTACATCTTCAGCCCCCAGGCACAGGGCCTGACTCATGACAGAGTTCAATAACGCTGACCCTGTTTTCTAGTTCTATCACACGTGGAATAGGGATCGTCACAACACCTTGACAGATTGTAAGGATTAAATGTGTCAATATGTGTTTAGCACTTAGAGCAGTGCCAGGCACATAATCATTGCCCAAAGGATTGCTATTATTTATTGACTTAATGAGCTAATTAAATTATAGAAGAGCGAATTCCTTCCCTGTGTGCTTTTTGCAGCGGTGTCCTCTGGCTTCTTCCTTCTCTTTAAATCAAAGCTGTGTTTACTTGGTGCTGACAAGTCAGGCTATAGATTAAGCAACATGACCATGGCAGTTGGAAGAAATTCACACCGTTTACAGTGAGCTGCTGGATTAGCACCTTTAGGGGAGGGAAAGGGGACCAGACACTGACACACAAAAGGGTATGGCGCATAAAGCCTGGCATATTCCAAAGTGCAGGCCAAGAAATGCTGGAAATGAAATCTAATATGAGGTTTTGCCGGTGTGCGCCGTGGGAAGAACAGAACAGTGGATTGCAACTGGCGCTCAACAGAGGCCACTCAGAGGTCAATTGGAGGTTATAAGGAGGGAGATTCAACATGTGTGGTGGGGGGTGGGCTGCAGCCCATTGGGGCTAAAGGGGTTCATTCATTCCCTCAACAAAATATTAGTTAAGCACCTACTATGTGCCAGGTAGAGAGGGAACTGGCAGAAAAACATTAACTACTGCCATGACTGAAATGATTACAACTGGGTGATTCCAAAGGACCCCACAGTCTGTCTTCTCTAACTACCCTTCAACCAGGTAGATGCTAGCCCCAAATTTTAGATCCCATGACTTAGTTTATGACCAATACTACTGCTACTAACTAACATTTTCCAGTACTTACTCTGTAATAAGCACTATGCTGAGACCACTCTACCAACCATGGCTGACATCACTCTCTAGGAACTTGGTCAATATCCATTTCCCTCTTCTTCTTCTTCTTCTTTTTCTTCTTCTTTTTTTTTTTTTTTTTTGGAGACAGAGTCTTGCTCTGTCACGCCGGCTAGAGTGCAATGGCATCATTATAGCTCACTGCAACCTCAAATTCCTGGGCTCAAGTGATCCTCCTGCCTCAGCCTCCCAAGTAGCTGGGACTGCAGGCACGTGCCACCTCGTGGGCAAAGCTTGGGAGGAAGATTGGAAAGTACTTAACATCCAGAAGCTGCCTTTGCTTCACATGCCTGAGCTGCAGAGCGAGTGTGCTAATGTTTGGTCCTGCTGTCATGGGTACCTACTTCCTCCGGATTTTGCAGACAAGCAAATAGGAAGACACTGTGGGATTGACACACTGTGGGATCGACAGACCTTCCCTGAGCCTCAATGTCCAGTTGCTTTTAAAACGGCAATAATCAAGACCACCTCCTAGGATTGTGAGGCCAAAGCGAGGATCAGAGGCATGAAGGAGCGTGACCAAGCTCACATGCTGGGCGTGGGACCTCACGGCTCACCCTGCCTTCCATCCTGCTGTCTTCCCCCGGATGCTGTCAGGAGAGATGCCTGGAGCCAGCCGGGACCTGGACGGCAGCTCAGCAACAGCAAAGAGATAGACAGGCCTCCTTTTAATGCTTGTACAGAACCTGGACCGGATTTCCCAGCATTTGGGTCATCTTGTCACCAGTTGGTGTTTATGAACACTTAGTAGATGGATTAAATGAGTGAGTGAATGAATGCATGAATGACAAGGCCTTTGCTGGGGTCTGTGGGAGTCATGGCCACCAACGATGTCATGTGAGGCTCTGGCATGCTTTTGGTGGGATCACCTAAATCACAGAGGGAGTCAATTTTCAGTCTCAAAAGTCTCACAGTTCAGATGTCACCTCCTCCAGGAAGACTTCCCTGACACTCCCAGTCTGATTAAGTGCCTACTCTGTGCTCTTCCTCAGCTCTATATATCCTAGTCTGTTTACTGTGGTTCTCTCATTTGATGGTGAGTACTTAGAGACAAGGTTATGTCTCATGTCATCTCCCCATGTCCCTAGCACAGGGTCTGGCCCAAGGTGGGCATTATGGAAACAGTAGGAGCCATTTATTGAGTGCATCCTGGGTAGCTGGTGCTGAGCTAAGTGCTTTAACTACCAATGTCCAGGGTGGTCTTATCATGCCATTGGACAGGTACGAAAGCTGAAGCTCAGAGACGCTAAGAAGCCTGATATTTCTTCCTTATGTCTGCCTCCTCCTTTGCTAGACTGCCTGGCCTAAATTCTTGAGGCTTGGGAACAGTATAAAGCTCAGGGCGATGGGTGGGTGGGTAGGAAGATGGAACAATGGAGAAGGAGCACATGTTAGCAGCTGGCATCCACGCCGCCTGCCAGACGGTGCGTTTTCCGTCACAGGACCACAGCACCGAGACCACCCGAGGAGAAATGCCTCGTGGCCTCTGAGCGGGGAGTGTTAACCACGCGCTCTCCAGGCACCATCTGCTTCCTGATTTGGAACAAATGGGTGCTAGAGAGCGTGTGCTGTTAGGTGCAGGATGCTTCTGGCAGAAAGAATTGGGAAAACAAAACCAAAAAGCTCCTCAAAATCCCAGCAACACACATAGAAGTACGCAGAGGCGAGCTGACATGCGATGTAGACGGTAACACAAAAATATCAGCACCCACAGCCAAGAGGGCAGAAAAGTCCGATGCCCTGTTGCACAGCCCATTTTAAAAATAAAATAGGGCTGTAATTTTGCTTGTCCAAAGAGCCCCACACAGATTCCAGAAGTGTCCCAGGGGACTTGTTCCTTTATAGACCTTTCCTGCCCAAGCTCCGGGCTACCGGTAAATCTGACCCTCTCTGCGGCCAGGGGGCCTCAAGAGCTTGGAGATACACCGGAGCAAACAACTTCGCGAAAACAATCTGTCCCATAAACAAAGCCAGTGGAAAGCGTCCAGCCCCACACAATGGAGCTAATCTTCTGGGCACACATTTCCCGTCCGGGGTATTAGCATGGACACCGCTTCCTCCTAGGTGGAGGTAAAGGCAACTTGACCTGTCGGTCCAAGAACAACAATGCTTCGTAGATTCCCCACTTGTCTGAAGCATGACGGGCAGGAATTCAGAAGCAAGAAGCCGTTTTCACCCTTCTCCTTTCTTAAAGAAGCACTGCAAGTTTAAAGGCAGGGAAACATATCGGGAAGGACATGGCGTTATGGACCACACCACCCTGGGTTCCTATTTAGCGTCACCACTGACCAGCCGCCCTGTGCTTTGGGACAACTGATTTAACTTCCCAGAATCATAATTGGCCCATGGTTCAAGTATGATTGTGTACAGACGCCCAATCCCACTTGTGCTCATTGTGGTGTAAAATTAAAACATTGAATGGCCACTAGCAAAGAAAAGAAAAAAGCACCCAGAAAATAACAAGCGTTGGTGAGGATGTGGAGCAATTGGGTCCCCTGTGCACTGTTGATGGGAATGTAAAAAGCTGCAAGCACTATGAAAGACAGTATGAGGGTTTCTCAAAAAGTTAAAAACAGAATTACCATATGATCCAGGAATCCCACTTCTGGATAGACATATATCCAAAATAATTGAAAGAAATATACACACACACACACACACACACACACACACACCCCTATGTTTATAGCAGCATTATTCACAATAGCTAAGAGATAGAAACAACCTGAATGTCCATCTATGGATACATGAGTAAAGAAAATGTTGTATATGTGGACAATGCAATATTACTCAGCATCAAAAAAGAAGGAAATTCTATCACCTGCTACAATGTGGGTGAACCTAGAGGACATTACGCTGAGTGAAATAAGCCAGACACAAAAAGACAAATACTGTATGATTCTAAGGTGTCTAACGCAGTCAGACTCATGGAACAAACAGAATTGTGGTTGCCCAGGGCTGGTGGGAGGAGAAAATGGAGAACTGTGATTCAATGGGTACAGAGTTTCCGTTTTGCAAGATGAAAAAATTCTAGAGATTTGTTGAACAACAATGTGAATCTACACCCATATTAACACCACTGAACTGGACATTTAAAAATGGTTAAGTTGGCAAATTTCATGCAACATGTTTTTACCACAATTAAAAAAAAAATTAAAATGTTGAGATACCATTTCTCTAGCCATCATATTGGCAAAAATGTCCAGCAGTATAAAGAGTTAGTAAGGTTGTGGAGAAATGGAAACACTCCTATTTCGTGGAGGGAAGAATAAACCAGTATAACTATTCTAAAGGGCAATTGGCCCCATCTGTCAAAACATAAAGTACACATATTCTATAACCCAGCAATTTCTCACCTCTTTATTTATCCTAGCACATGTACGAGGGATGTTCAGTCGTTAAAAAAGCAAAAAACTGGAAACAATCTAAAGGCCATTAAGAGGGGAATGGATAACTAAAAATGGCATACACTTAGATAATTTAAGGCAATAAACCGGATCCATTTATATCAACACAGATAGATCTCAAAAACGTATTATCGGCCGGGCACGGTGGCTCACGCCTGTAATCCTAGCTCTCTGGGAGGCCGAGGTGGGCGGATCGTTTGAGCTCAGGAGTTCGAGACCAGCCTGAGCAAGAGCGAGACCCCATCTCTACTAAAAATAGAAAGAATTATATGGACAGCTAAAAATCTATATAGAAAAAATTAGCCGGGCATGGTGGCACATGCCTGTAGTCCCAGCTACTCGGGAGGCTGAGACAGGAGGATCGCTTGAGCTCAGGAGTTTGAGGTTGCTGTGAGCTAGGCTGACGCCACGGCACTCACTCTAGCCTGGGCAACAGAGTGAGACTCTGTCTCAAAAACAAAAACAAACAAACAAAAAAAAAAACGTATTATCGAGTAAAAAAAATCAGGTTATATTAATACAATAATATATATGGCATTTCGCTCATTAAATTAAAAGAGCACAAAATGCTAATATATATTTTCTGTGTATACACATATAGATAAGGTAACCAGAAAAATAGTTAATGAGAAATAAGAGCCTTTGATCCTACTGCTGGTGACTAAACAAAATGAAAAACCCTTGTTAATTTCTAGTGTACCAGTCTCTGAGATGACCCTCGCTGATCCTTGCCTCCTGGTGTTCATATCCCTGTGTTCCCTTCCACGATGAATGAGGCTGGCCTGTGCTCTATTCATTGCACAGTCTGCCGGTAGGATACCGTGACATTGATGGCATATGACTTCCAAGGCTACGATATAAATGACATCACACCTCTGCCTTGCTCTCTTGCTTCCTCCATTGCTCATGCTGCAGGAAGCCAGCCATACTGTGAGGACACTCAAGCAGCCTGAGGAAGAGGCCCACAGGACAAGGAACTGAGGGTTCCCACCTACAGCCAGCACCAACTTGAGCCACTTAGAGGTGGATCCACTCATCCTAGTCAAGCCTTCAAATGACGGCAACCTCGTGAAAGTCCATGAACCAGAACAACCCAGCTAAGTTGCTTCTGAGTTTCTGACCCATAGAAACCGTGGCATAATAAATGGGTATTGTTTGAAGCCACTAAGTCGAAGGGTGATCGGTTTCATAGCAATAAGTAGCGTATGCAGATGCGGCTGCCTGCTAAGGCTCTGTGACTGAGGCCTACTCTCCATTTGCTCTGGCAGGTGTCAGAAAGGTATGAAAGGCACATTAGTACCAGATCGAACATTTTCTTCTTCAAGTAATCAGCAGGATTGATTGTTTTTTAAGACCTGTTCCTGTGTTTAACATGAAGTCAATCCCACCAGTAGCAGGAGCCCGTACTTTGGGAGATACAGGCTGAATTGTGTTCCTTCCCAAATTCATATGCTGAAGTCCTAACCCCTAGTACATCCCAGAATGTGACTATATTTGGAGATAGAGTCTTTAAAGAGGTAGTTAAGATAAAATGAGGTCATCACGGTGGACTCTAACCCAGTATGAAGTGTGTATCTTTATATGAAGAGGAAATCAGGACACTGACACACACAGAGGGAAGACCACGTGAAGACACAGGGAGAAGACGCCCGTCTGCAAGCCAAAGAGAGAGGCTTCAGAAGAAACCAACCCGCCAACTCCTTGGTCTCACACTTCCTCCCTGCAGAGCTGTGGGAAAATACATTTCTGGTGTGTAAGCCAGCTAGTCTGTAGTCCTTTGTTATGGCAAACTAATAACACACCTGCTTTGCAAATAATGACCTTCGGTCCAAAGGTAGAAGTGACATGGCCAGTGTTACAGAGAGGATGCAAAGCCGAACAGCAACGAGAGCCCGTTTTTCCTAACTGCAGCCCAGTGCTTCTTCCAGTAAGTGAGACCGAGGCTCCACAGGCGGAGGAGAATTCAGAAATGCTCGCTGACGTCAGCTGAGCTTGCTCCTTGCTGAGGACGGCAAGTGAGTGGCCTCCTCTACCTCTTGCACCGCAGCTTTCCTTTAAGAATCAGCCCCAGTGTGACTTTCTCTTTCCGGGTTTACCTCTCAGTGGAAGAGCAGCCAGTTCAGGGAATTGCACAACTTCCCAGGAAGCAACGACCATGAGCCATCAAAGAGCCCAATATGGAGGTGGTGGCCAGAAGCCCATGGACTTTCAAAATGCACAAGGTACACAAAGAGTAAAAAAGGTCCCACCTCTATGTGAAGAGAAGCTCTCAAAGGAAGACACCCTTCCCCACGGGAAAATCTCCAGCCCTAACCCACACGTCCAGCCGCCTCTGGACAGCTCCATCTGGGTGTCTCTTCAACAGTGAAAACCTGACAAGCTCAAAATAATCAGTCTCCTTCCAACACACCCGCCTACTATACTCCTGCCTTCATGTAATGTCATTGCCATAACAATGACAGTGATCTACCACCTGTTGTGCACCAGCAACATGCCAGGTGCTTTACAGGAATCACCAATCAATCACACAAAGTGACGATTATCATAGCTCTTCTGCAGAGGAGGACACCCAGACTTCCAACCATGACACGGTCACAGATCTCAAAAGTGGCAGAGATGGGCCACAAACCCAAGCCTGCCTGATTCTAAGGAAAACCAGCGGCCCACTGGCCACATCTGGTCTGCAGATGGGTTTTGTTTGGCCTCAACAATGGTTTTTTGTTGCTTTTTTTTTTTTTAAATTGTAATTAGAGGCTAACATTAAAAAGTTAGGACATTAGGACATTTCACAACAAAAGCCAGATTTCTGCAGTATCCATAAAAAAACTGAGATGATCTGGCAGTGTAAACTTGACAAGCTAATTAACTTCTTGGGACTCAGGAGGGATAATTAGAAGGGGACAGCCACTACTAAGCATAGAGAGTGTGTGGGGGTGCAGTGGGGGCTGGCCCAGGGCGGCAGATGATGGTGGTGATGGCTCTTGTTTCTTGCACACTGTGATGAGCCAGAGAGTGAATGGGATGAGATGGGATCCTATCCCAGCCCGGATTCCAAAACACCAGGCTGGTGCAAGCCTGGACAGTGACAGACGTAGGTAGTCCAGGTCCTAGCTACGGAGTATGCAGGTTGCTTAGAGATTGGTCTGTTTCTCTGCTCGATAGTGAGGATAGCATTCAAGCCTCACTCATTTCTCTGTCTACCCCAGGGCTGTCCAATACATGTCTGTTAAATCACATTGAATAAGAATTTGTGACCAAGCCAAGGTTAGTTTATAGCCTGGTTGCTTCTCTGCTCACTAATAGGAGAAGCAAAGAATCGCTATAAAAATAAAATAATAACACACACATACACCTTTTGCCCAAGATATCTCACTCCGAGACACTAATCCAAAGATATGTACACGTGAATGCAGAAATCACGCGTGTATGAGGAAATTCACTGCAGCCTGGTAATGACAGAGGTTGGATGCTAGTCAAACACACTTAGCCCCATCTGTCATCCAGACACTCTTCTGTGGGAGACATGGTTGGTGGAGCAAAGACTCTGAGGCCAGATCTCAGATCTCACTGGCTGACAGATCCCAATTAGTCAGAACTGGTTGCGTGGTTTTGGGCAAATCGCGGCAGAGCCTCAGTTTTCTCATCAGGAAAGTTAGTAAGCATGATCTGAGCTTCTTAGTATTAGTTTTCTTATTAGTGTGAGTATTATTGGTACCACTCCACAGCTATCAAAAGGGAAGATGAGGCTCTGCATTTTGCACGAAGGCCATATAAACTGCCTCTTCAATGAATAGTGAAATTCCTCCCATCCAAGTACTAACCAGGCCTCACCCTGCTTAGCTTCCAAGATCAGACAAGATCAGGCGTGTTCAGTGTGATATGGCCGTAGACAAATAGCTAAATTTCTGAGAGAAAAAAGCAGGGAGGGGCTGTGGCACAGGCTAGTTGGAATAAAAGCAGATTTGGGGTCAGAAGATTTGTACCTGGCCATCTGCCACCCACTGTCTGGGTCCCCCTATAGTCACACAACACCTCTGCACCTCCGTCCCCTGTTTGTAGGAAGGGGAAGATGTCGCTCTAATGCACTCTCTGCAGGGTCAAGTTCGGTGCAGGGGCTACAGTTGTTTAGGGTGTAATTGAGCAACTTTGGTGGCTTCAACGACTCGTGGGTTTGGGGGAACACATTCTGGATTAAAGCCACCTCCAAGGCAAAATCTCCAAAGCTTCAAGGCCAGGTATTTCCTGACTATACTTCTGTCTCCATGTGGTGGAGGAAGACATACCCTACCTGGAAACAAAGGCAGGGTTGACTCAGCAGAGAAACCGTAGAGATCAAGGCCCAGGGAGCCAAAGAGAAGTCAGGGCTGCAGGCCTAGGGTGGTGAGGCCTTTCCCTCCCATTTGCTGAAACAGGTCTGTTACAGGTCCAGTTGTGTCCCCTCAAAAGGTGTTGAAGTCCTAACTCCCAGTCCCTGTGAATGTACCTTATTTGGAAGTAGGGTCTTTGCAGATGATCGGGTTGAGTCGAGGCCATACCTGATCAGAGTGGGCCCTAATCCAATAAGACCGGTGTCCTTGCAAAAAGGGGAAATGTGGACACAGAGACAGACAGGCACAAAGGGAGGACACAGTGAAAACACGGGAGAAGGCAGCCACCTACAATCCAAGGAACGCCTAAGGCTACCAGAAGCTACGAGAGAGGCACAGACAGATTCTCCCAGACATCTCGGAAGGAACCAAAACCCTGCCGACACCTTGGTTTGGAACTTCTGGCCTCCAGACAGTGAGATAATAAATTTGTTGTTGAAGTGATTTGGGTGGTGGTACCTTGTCACAGCAGCGCTAGCAACTAATTCAAGCCCCTAAAGCAGCAGCAAGGCCGGGGCCCTCTCGGGTCATGGCTAGGAGAGGGCTGGGAGAGGACCACCTGCTGGTGCCAAGACAGACCTGAGCTCACGGCCACATGACAGGGAGGAGGAATGTGAGGGACCTTCTCTTTGCCCCCTTGATGTCCCCCTAAGTGGTACATTTCCCCTTCCGAACCACCTCATAAGCACATGGTTTTTGATGCATAAATCTTGGCTCGATGGGACCCAAGATTTGTGCGTACCCTGCAAAGAGGAAAACTACAAAGAAAAACAAACTGTTCCCTTATATAGTCACAACACTTCTGACACCAAATATGTGGGTTTTCCACACCAAGCAATTCTCCAAATCTCTGCAGATACCAATGGGTGTTTTACAATTTAATTAAATTCTGGCACTAGCTACCTGGGGTTCGTGCAGACCCCACAGGCGAATGGCTCAGTTCCACAAGACTGTCCCCATTTCGAATGTCAATCGCAAGCGGTAGCTTCCCAGGTGACAAAACAGCTTCTATCTGACAAATTGGAGCCTCCCATGATGCCCTCTTCAGATTTGACAATTTGCTAGGACAGCTCTCAAAAACTCAAGGGACCATTTACTTACACATTTCCTGGTTTATTAGAAAGGATACAAGTTAGAAACAGTTCAGTGGAAGAGATGCATGGGGCAAGGTGCGAGGAGGGCTGTGGAGTCCCATGTCCTCTCTGGGCACGTCACCCTCCCAGCACCCTGATGTGTCCGCTAATCCAGAAGCTCCCTGAATCCCTGTGCTTTGGGGTTTTTGTGGACGCTTCATTACATAGGTACAACTGATGAAATCATTGGCCATTAGTAATTAACTCAACCTCCAGCCCCTCCCCACTCCTCTGAGCTCCCCTGAGGGTGAGGCCGAGAGTTCCAGCCCTCTAATCACGTGGTTGGCTCCCCTGGCAACCAGCCCCCATCCTGAAGCTATGCAGGGCTTTTTCAAAAGTCACCGCATTAACACCAACTCAGGTGCGGTTGAAAAGAGCTTGTTATGAATAACACCTTTATCACTCTGGAGATATTTCAGGCACTGGGGACAAAAATCCAAATACACCAAATGATGCTCCTTTCACTCTTTTTTTTTTTTTTTTTTGAGACAGAGTCTCACTCTGTTGCCCAGGCTAGAGTGCAGTGGCATCATCATAGCTCACTGCAGCCTCAAACTCCTGGGTTCAAGTGATCCTCCTGCCTCAGCCTCCCAAGTAGCTGGGACTACAGGTGTGCACCACCACACTCAGCTAATTTTTTCTATTTTTTGTAGAGATCGGTCTCACTGTATTGCCCAGCCTTGTCTCAAACTTCCGCACTCAAGCAATCCTCCAGCCTCAGGCGTGAGCCACCGTGCCTGGCCATCCTTTCCCTCTTATCGCTTAGGAAAGTACATGGGGTTTTAGGAGCTCTGGTCAGCAGCTGGGACAAAGACCAAAATAAACACTCTTATTAAGTCTCAATGTCACACCCACGTACCTGTGGTCCTATTACCTAACATTTTCTGCTTACTAAAAGAACAAACACTTCCTTTAGATTTGTCTTCAATAAAAATATTCATTTAATTATGGATCCAATTGCTAGTTATTTTTCTAGTATATATTAAGGTATGTAACTATTAAAATGATAAATGTTTTTCCATGTACCAAAGTTTGGGAAACACTGACCCAATCTAATCCCATATTTTCTTCCTTTTATTTCTTTTTCTAGATGAGTAAGGAGAGGCCCCGGGCTAGTTTGCAGGTACCGTAATGTAGACCAAAGGCTTGTCCTGGGCTCTGTCTTCACAAGATAGTCCCTTGTTCCCTGGATGTTTCATAATGTACAGGTTTCTCAGGTGGGGGCTGCTGGCCTTTGGGGCTGGACATTCTTTGTGTAAGTCTGTCCTGTGCATTGCACGACATTTCCCATCTTCGGCCCCCTGCCATTAGGTACCAGCTGTGTGCCTCAGTCACCATGACAACCAAAGCCCCCACCACCATTTTCAAAGCCCCCAGTTGAGAACCACTTCTACGGAGTCCACTGCTCAAAAGGATCCAGTTCCTGGTCCCACCTCCAGGATTCTCGCTATGTTTTGCCATTTTACTGACAAACCAACACATGCTGCACATCACAACGTCACCTTCGCTCTCAGCTTGCAATCCCAGGTGGCCCTGGGGGTTCCACCAGGGAGCAGTGAAAGCACCTACACAGGATCCAGGCTCCTGATTTGATTGGCCCTGCCTGGGGAGAGTTACTCCGTGAGTCTGGGCCTCTGTTTCCCCTTCTGTAAAGTGAGGTTGGACTAGCACCTGCCTCAAGAGACTCTTGGGAGGACGCAGTGAGTTAACACGCACAGAGCGTCTGACTGGTGTTTGGCACACAGTAAGCAGTTCGGGTCAACCGGAAATATTATCCACACATTTTCCTTGTTACCATATTCAGCGATGAATATGGAACTGTTTCATCCTCGGAACAATCCTGTGAGGTTCAGGTTTTGATTCCATTCACAGATGGCGGGACTGAGCCGTAGAGAAGAGGTCTCTGCAGCTTTAGCGCCCACAGCAAGACAATGGCAGAGCCAGGGCTGGAACCCAGGTATGTCTGACTCTGGGGCAGCGTGGGCAGAGGGTGGAGAGGACACGTGGAGCTGGGAGGTGGCAGGCCAGGTTTCAGGGGCTGCTTTACTCCTGCCTGTGTGGCCACTATGGGCCTCTGTTTCCTCATCAGAAAATAAGGGCTTCGGACCAAATGCTTTCCGAGGCTCCTGCTGATTTCTGCAGCAGCCAGAAAGCTGGGCCAGGGGGGAGTCGGCGCAGGGGCCCGCCCTCCGGGACACCTCACTGTGCCCGCCGAGGCGGCCTGCTGACCGGTCACAGCCGGCTTCGCTCCTCCCCCACCCATGCCCAGAGTCCACCCGACTCCTGGGGCATCTGAGGACGCGGAGGATGTTATCTCAGCCCGGGCAAAGCCATTCAGCCCAGCACGCTGGGGCCCAGTTTCCAGGGAATGAGCGCGGTGAGGCTGCAGGTAGCCCAGATAGCGACTCTGCGCCGTCCCCAGAGGATGCTGCCCCTGAGAACGGCTGTGCCCAGGGCAGGACACACAGGGGCCGTGCCTCGGCTCTGCTCTGGAAGCTGCACAGCGATTCCCAGAAATGGCCATAGAGGGTGGAGGAGGAGGCGGCTCCAACAGCTCCAAATACCTGCAGATTCTGTAATGTCATCCTCTCCGGGTGCTCGCACGCAGCAGTGGCTAAGGCAACGCTGAGGGTCAGTAATATTAATAATCATCCCTGCCATTTACTGAGCACCCACAAGGCGCTGGCATGAGACTAAGAGCTTTCCACACAGTAATTTTTTTTTAATATTTAACACTCACACAGTCCTGGGAGTCGAGGGCCTCTGTCCCCATTTTAGAGTGGAGAAGCTGAGATTCTAAGACTTTGGACAGGTGCCCAAAGGCTGAAAAAGAGCACAGCTGGGGTTCGAAGCCAGGCAGCCTGACTCGCCACCGGTCAACACACGCGGCAGCCGCAGCAGAGGCCTGGCCGCGCCCTGCCCCACCGGCTGCCCTCAGAGGACGTCCACATCCCTTTGAGATTCCCCTGGACGCTCGTTTGAATCTGCTTCCGGCTGGACACCAAGGAGAAGTCAGCAGGAAGAACAAACCCGTCCAGAATGCTGGGGCCAACCCCCTCTGTTGGCGCCCGATGCACATTCGGGAGAGTAAGGTGAACCTGCCCAGCCCCGAGCCCTTGACCCGAACGATCTCAACAGCCACCCAAGCTAAGAGGATTCCCAATGTATAGATGGAAACACTGAGGCTCCACGAAGTGTAGTGAGACTTGTCCCAAGATCACACAACTAGCAGCTGGGATTCGAACCCAGGCCTGAGAGGCTCCCAAAGGGACAGTAAAATTCAGAGTTGCAGCTCAAAGCAGCTGTCAGCCCCAGCTTGCGGGAGGGGAGCGCTTGTCCAGGGGTAAGGGGCTCCATCTCCCCAGGGCCATCTGCCCAGCGGAATGGCCAGAATGGAATTCTGGGAAGATCCTGCCTCGTCCCAGGCCTGGGCCAGCGCTGGCACCTGCTGCCCTCTGCCCACCTGCTTGTCACTCTTCCAGGGATCCCCAGCTCTGTCACTCATCTCCTTGCTGCAGGAAACCTGAGCCTTCCAGCACCTGCCCAGCCTGGAGCCCAGGAGCCGAAAGACGTAGGTCCGGCCTCCTTTCTCCTCCCTTTGGGGTCAGACAAGGGCAAACATTGCACTAGGTTATTCATTTATTCCACCGCTAAGTGCTTCTGTTTGCCACTTGCTGTGTTAAGTGCTGGAGAAGCAACAGTAAATGAGATGGGGCTACTGCATAAAGATACATCACACTGCCCTGCCACTGTCCCCAAACTTTTATGAGGAAGCCCCCTTAAAGTTTTTCTAAAAGTTTTTATTGCAAAATACTTTTAGATTCACAAGAAGTTGCAAAAATAGTAGAGTCCTCACGTACCTTCCCCTGTCTCTCCGGTGGTAACATCTTACCCAATTTACAATTCCCAATTTAATATCGTATATACTCCATACTCAAAATTTTCACTCTTTCACAGCACATTAGCAAAGTTATTGGGAAGATAGAACTACTACAACCAAAGATATTAAAAGAGTGCGTTTTTAAAACCAGGAAACAGACACTAGTACAATAGTATCCACTAAACTACAGACCTTATTCATATTTTGCCTGTTTTTATATGCATGCATTAATATATATATATATATATATATATTTTTAGAGCAGCCAGGCAGCCCAGCTTCGAGAAGGCTCTTGGCACGCCATGGGCTGCAGGCACCCAGCACGCGCCCTCCCTGCTGCCAAGATAGATGCCCACGAGGAAGATCAGCTCCGAAGAGCCCAAGAGGAGATCAGCGCAGTTGCTAGTTAAACCTGCTTCTGCAAAAGTGGAAACAAAGCCAAAAAAAGGCAGCAGGAAAGAATAAATGGTCCGACAAAAAAGTGCAAACGAAAGGGAAAAGGGAAGAAAGGGAAAACAGGCAGAAGTGGCCAACCAAGAAACGAAAGATATACCTGCAGAAAATGGAGAAACTAGAAGCAGAGAGAATCCAGGCCCTGCTGGAGCGGGAGAGAAAGAAGCCAGGTCTGATTAATACCCCACACATCTCTTACCAGTGGTCCCGGTCTCCTTTCTTGTACAATCCAGAGGAATATTTTATCCACTATTTTGTAAATGCAAGTTTTTTAGTAGCTCTAGAAACATTTTTAAGAAGGAGGGAATCCTGCCTCATCCCATTTTTTTTAAGTGGATGCTTTTTTTTTTTTTTTTAAAAGGTGAAATCAGGCCGGGCGCGGTGGCTCACGCCTGTAATCCTAGCACTCTGGGAGGCCGAGGTGGGCGGATCGTTTGAGCTCAGGAGTTCGAGACCAGCCCGAGCAAGAGCGAGACCCCATCTCTACTAAAAATAGAAAGAAATTATATGGACAGCTAAAAATATATATAGAAAAAAAAATTAGCCGGGCATGGTGGCGCATGCCTGTAGTCCCAGCTACTCGGGAGGCTGAGACAGGAGGATCGCTTGAGCTCAGGAGTTTGAGGTTGCTGTGAGCTAGGCTGACGCCACGGCACTCACTCTAGCCTGGGCAACAGAGTGAGACTCTGTCTCAAAAAAAAAAAAAAAAAAAAAAAAAAAAAAAAAAGGTGAAATCATTTGCTGGTTTATTTTTTGGTACAACCAGAAAATAGTGTGGGATATTGAATTACGGGAGGCTTTGACTGTCTTGGGTGTCAGGTGAGGGGGTTAGTTTTTATATCCTATACTACAAAGCATATTTAATGGCCATGTGGAGTCACAGCCCTGCATTTAATCTCTTAAACATTTGAAATTATTTCTACTCCCACGTTGTTTTTTAGTAGAACTGTTTCCTAAAGAAAACTACCCCTTGACCATGGCTCTTCCTGTCAGAATTGAGTACACTCTGTAATATCTTTGGTCGTGGTAGCTCTATTTACCCAGTAACTTTGTTAATTTGCTGTGAAAGATTGAAAATTTGAGTACGTAGTGTGTGCGATATTAAATTGTGACTTGGGAATTAAGTACGAGCTTATCCACCTTTGAAGATAGCGGTACTTGATGTCCTCTTAAGGAAAATTTGCCTCCAATTTTTAAGCTGGAAAATCACTGGAATAATTGTTTAAAAGAATCACAATCCATGGATTTTTAGATTTTTGGTACTTGTGTTAGGAATTGTGTACAAATTGAAATGTGTGTGCACTGATCCTCAACTCAACCAATAACAACTCAATCACAAAAGAAAAAATAAACTTTTTTTTTTTTAGTGTGCAGTACTCTAAAATTTCATCACATGTAGAGAGATTCGTGTATGTAACGTCACGACCGGGACAAGGAGCTGTTCCTTCGCCACAAAGAAACTCCCACATTAGAATCCTTTGCAGTCACACTGCGCCCAACCCTAACCCCCGGCGGCCACTGAGCTGTTCTCCATCTCTATAATTCTGTCATTTCAAGATATTATATAAGTGGAATAATCTTTCAAGCTTGGCTTTTTTTCACTCTGCATAATATCCTTGAGATTTAGCCAAGTGGTTGAGTGTTTCACTAGTTCACTTCTTTTTGTGGCTGAGTAGTCCTTGTTTTATCTATTTGTCTGCTGA
Organism: Eulemur rufifrons; assembly: GCF_041146395.1. Lineage (NCBI taxonomy): Eukaryota > Metazoa > Chordata > Mammalia > Primates > Lemuridae > Eulemur > Eulemur rufifrons. Next base: position 26,567,509 of record NC_090996.1, read on the forward strand.
AGGACCTTGAGTTGTTTCTGGTTTGGGGCTATGACAAATAGAGCTGTTATGAATATTCATGCACAGGTTTTTGCAGGGGCGTACATTTTCATTTCTCTAGTATCAATGTGCAGTGATGCCATCATAGCTCACTGCAACCTCAAACTCCTGGGCTCAAGCGATCTTCCTGCCTCGGCCTCCCAGAGCGCTAGGATTATAGGCGTGAGCCGTGGCGCCGGCCCCAGGAGTTGTTTTGTTTTTGTTTTCTTAGATCCCTTATTGCTCTTCCAGGAACCCCCAGATCTTTCACTCAGCCCTGCAGACCTCCCGCTCTTCACTCCGGGCAACCTGAGCCTCCGGCACCTGCCCAGCCAGGAGCCTGCAGGACCTGGGGAGAGGTGGCAGAGGGCACAAAGACCCAGAATGGGCTCCTTTTTCCTACTTTCAGCCAGACTAGGGCAGACATTGCACGAAGGTTACTGATTTACACCCCCGCCCCCCGTACCTAATGAGAGCTTGCTATGTGCGAGGTGCCTTGATACGCGCCGGGTAAGCACAGAAAACAAGACAGAACTGGCTTGTAAAGAGCTACTTCATCCTGTTTATGGCTGTGTACTACCCCACAGCTATTAAATATCTCCAACCTTCTGTGATCAAGCACCCTTTAAACTTTAAACAACCCTTGGTTGGTGCATATTATTTTTTTACACATTAACATATGAACTATTGTATTACTGTATTATGTATGTTACCCAAAAAGGGAAAGCTGTATAGTACAGTGATTAATTCCACTGACTTGGGAATCAGACCGACTGCCTGGGTTTAAATCCCAGCTCTACTGGGTGACCTTGGGGAAGTTACTTAACTTCTCTGTGTCTTAGTTTCCTCATCTATAAAAGAGGCATAATAACTCCTCAAACCTACCTCATAACATTGTTGTGAAAATTAAATGCAAAATAGAGCCCGACTCACAGAAAGTTTACTATTCTTATTAAAACCCATATGTTACAAATAAAAATAAGACATTAAAGACAGAAAGAGAAGTTTTACGTTCATTTCTTGCATTGCCTCCTGGGAGGTGCTGCATTTTATTTAACCACCCCTCTTCTGATGAATGTTTAGGTTGTCCCATTTTTGCCAGTATGAAGAATGCAGCAATGACTGTCCCACTTTGTGACTTCTTGGGTAGATGTGCCAGTGTGGCTCTAAGGGAGGTTTTCCGAGAAGTGAAACTGCTGGGTCATGAGAAATGCCTGTTTTTAATTTTAATAGCTACTGTCAGGCTGCCCTACACAGTGGCCGTATCAATTTACATCGTCTGGGCATTTCTATTTCTCTACACCCACAGCAACACTTGATATTATCAGACTTCGGGCTAATTCTGTCTGGGGAGGGGGAGAAGGGACCAGTAGGAAACATGGTGTCCAAAGGAGACATTAGCTTTATCCTCAATGTTTCAATTTGTTTACAAAATGTATCCCTGATGACGTATGTAATGAAAAATTAATCATAAGCAACTCCCTTAAACATAATAGCTCATATGGAGCTTGAATCTAACGGGAGTCCCAGACACTAAGTAAATATGCAGGCAAAAATTATGATCATTGGCCGGGCGCGGTGGCTCACGCCTGTAATCCTAGCACTCTGGGAGGCCGAGGCGGGTGGATCGCTCAAGGTCAGGAGTTCGAGACCAGCCTGAGCAAGAGCGAGACCCCGTCTCTACTAAAAATAGAAAGAAATTATACAAACAACTAAAAATACATATATAGAAAAATTAGCCGGGCATGGTGGCACATGCCTGTAGTCCCAGCTACTCGGGAGGCTGAGGCAGGAGGATCGCTTGAGCCCAGGAGTTTGAGGTTGCTGTGAGCTAGGCTGACGCCACGGCACTCACTCTAGCCCGGGCAACAAAGTGAGACTCTGTCTCAAAAAAAAAAAAAAAAAAAAAAATTATGATTGCAAATGGTAAGCAGGACTGTGAAGGACACCAATAGGACGCGGCAATGCGGTTGCTGATGATAAGGTAGATAATGGTGATAATGGCTGCTGCCACTATGCTACGTGCCAGGCACAGTTCTAGGTCCTTTGCATTTCTAGGTCCTTTACATATGTAAACTTATTTTCTCCGTGTAACAATTCTTTGGGGGCAGATGTTGTTACTGTTCCTACTTCACAGATGATGAAACTGAAGCACAGAGCTTAAAAATGTGCCCAGGGTCACCCAGTAAATAGAGGAACTAGGAGTTCGGCATAGGGACCGGGCTCCAGAACCCATACTTTTCACCAACCCTGCTACCGCTGCCCTCTTCTTCCTGCTGGAGAATTATTGAGGATGGCAGAGAGGGAAACCACACAACATAAGAGCCATCGTAGTAACACGTGGCATAAAAACAATATTAACAATGATTTGCATCTGCTGAATCAATTAAATGCTTTTTTGCACATGCAATTTTATTCAAGCTGAAACTATAAAATGGGATGATGACAGGGTTGTTAATCCCTGGCTTCCATCACTCTTCTACAGACGTAGAAATTGGAACTCAGGAGGTCAGCAGCTTTGCCCACAGCTATGGTAAATGTCAAAGCCAGATGCACATCCCATCCCCAAACATGTGCACACCCCAGTCCCTGGAACCTGTAAGTGATGTCACACAGCACATTTCCACTGTTAGAGGCACATCTTGAACTAAGCCATTTTTCTACCAAAGTCTTGTTGCTAAGCTCAGACACCATCTGAGATGAGGTGATGCCTCAACAGCCTATCAGTAATTACCACGCAGCCAGAGGAGCTTCCCACCCCGGAACACAGAACAAGCATGTTTTGAGGCAGAGCCCAGAAGTTCCAAACAGCTAAGGATCCTGCCCTGAAAGAGAAACTCTAGGTAGGAGACAGAAGTGGGAGGGCCCTGAGTAGCACGCAGAGACTGAGGACCCATTAGTGACAGGAAAGAGAGTGGCCCTATTATAATTGTATCTGGAGCCGCCATGGTCTTGCAGCCTTTTGCCTTATTGTCTTTGCACCTGATGTTCCCTATGCTTAGAATGCCTTTCCCTCAGCACTTCTTGGGGCCAGCTCCCTCTCAGCATCCACGGTCAGCGCATCAGAAAGGCCTTCTGTAACCACCTGGCTAAAGTGATATCCCTCTGCCCTTGTCACTCTGATCTTCCCAGTGGCCCTGTCACTTTCTGAAACAATGCTCTTAGCATTCTAAGGTGCTTATAGTTCCTGTCCCAACTCGGCTATAAGCTTCAAGAAGGCTGGGACTTGGCTTCTTTACTGGGGCATCCGCAGTGCCCAAACAGTGGCTGAAACATTATAGGCATTCAGAAAATATTTGCTGAGCAAATGGAAGACTAAATGACAAGGTAATGTTTGACAAATGCAATAAAAGACACAAAGGATGAAACTCTGTGAGGGAGCAGAAAAGGATGGAAGGGAAGTCATTGAAAAGATAGAGGATGTTTTTATGGGTGGCAGAGTGTGTGACCTAGATAGGATTTGTCCTAGAGGAGAGGGACTAACTAACACAGGCAAAGACAAAACAGTGGGATGGCACAGGGGCTACCCAGGCAGCGGCCAGAATGAGGAGTGCGTGGACAGAGGTGAGTATACTGTGAAGCTTATGAAGCTTAACCTTAAAGGTTTATCACATGCTTAGGCACCTCCGAGGCCCTGGTAGGGACTTAGCAAGGTGCTCATATGGTCATCTTTCTATAAAATTTGCAAGAAAAGTATAGTTTTACCACAATCTATTAAAACATGTTTTCCGGCCGGGCATGGTGGCTCACGCCTGTAATCCTAGCACTCTGGGAGGCCGAGGCGGGTGGATCGCTCAAGGGCAGGAGTTCGAGACCAGCCTGAGCAAGAGTGAGACCCCATCTCTACTAAAAATAGAAAGAAATTATCTGGCCAACTAAAAATATATATAGAAAAAATTTAGCCGGGCATGGTGGCTCATGCCTGTAGTCCCAGCTACTCGGGAGGCTGAGGCAGTAGGATTGCTTAAGCCCAGGAGTTTGAGGTTGCTGTGAGCTAGGCTGACGCCACGGCACTCACTCTAGCCAGGGCAACAAAGTGACACTCTGTCTCAAAAAAACAAAAAAACAAAACAAAAAAAAAACATGTTTCCTTCCACTTGACTTCCATCTTTCCCACCTCACTTCCCTTGTGTTGGGCGACATTGAAATTTCTGTGGGCATTTATTTGGATCTAGCTGAGAGAATCTGAGTTGGGGATACATTTGATTCAAGTCCATTGGGATATATTTATGGGGTTCACAGTCGCTTCCGTATGGAGTCAAGCAATTGCTAGCTAGCCTAGTGCAGGCATGGTCTCCAGGAATGCGCTTAGAACCCACTGGGCTGACTGACCTGGAATCAGGACATACTGCACTGCAGTATGAATGTCCCCAAGTATGTGGGTGATGGAGGAAAAACAAGACTTGAAATGCACAGAGCCAGAAGTTAGTCCGTGGAAAATTATCCCCCGAATTTCAACACATATGAAAAAAACTTGATAGAGATCACAATGGTTCATTTTATGTGTCAACCTGACTGGACTTCTCAGCATGATGGGCCCATGCTCATGGAAATCCCTGGTCTCACCATGTTCTCTTTTTAGAATTGGGGACACTGAGGCTCCGAGAGGCCCAAGTTCATGTAGGTAGGAAGGGTGGAGCCAGGCTTTACGACCAACAGTCTGGTTCCAGAGCCTGGGTTCTTCCTCACCAAAGCTAGTTAAGAAAAGATCCCTGAATTCCATGCCCAGGAACATGGTTATTACATGGGGGATCGAGGATGGGCTTTAGGAGGCACATGGAATTCCGAAATTATACGTAAGTTTTTTTTTTGGTTTTTTTTTTTTTTTTTTTTTGAGACAGAGTGTTGCTTTGTTGCCCTGGCTAGAGTGAGTGCCCTGGCGTCAGCCTAGTTCACAGCAACCTCAAACTCCTGGGCTTAAGCGATCCTACTGCCTCAGCTTCCCGAGTAGCTGGGACTACAGGCATGCGCCACCATGCCCAACTAATTTTTTCTATATATATTTTAGTTGGCCAGATAATTTCTTTCTATTTTTAGTAGAGACGGGGTCTCGCTCTTGCTCAGGCTGGTCTCGAACTCCTGACCTCGAGCGATCCACCTGCCTCGGGCTCCCAGAGTGCTAGGATTACAGGCGTGAGCCACTGCGCCCGGCCTATACATAAGTTTTTATATGGGTACAAGAGTGTGTTTTTCTTGGAAAGGAAGTCTACAGCTTTTTTTTTTTTTTTCCAGATGAGGTCTCGCTCTATCACCTAGGCTAGAATGCAGTGGTGTCATCATAGCTCACTGCAACCTCCAGCTCTTGGGCTCAGGCAATCCTCCTGCCTCAGCCTCCTGAGTAGCTGCGACTACAGGCATGCGCCACCACGCCTGGCTAATTTTTGCAGAGACAGGATTTCTCTCTTGCTCAGATTGATCTCAAACTCCTAACCTCAAGCAATTCCTCCTGCCTCGGCCTCCCAAAGTGCTAGAATTACAGGCAGGAGCCACCACACCCAGCCAGAAGTCTATAGCTCTCATAAAGTTCTCAAAGGGGTTATAAGCCCCAGAAAGATGAGGAGTGGCTGATTCAGGATTGTGAGTAACTTGGGGCCAGAGAAGCCAGACCCATGGACTAAGGGGCAGAGCTAGCTGGATGGCCAGGGACTAAGAAGGATGATGGACGTGGGCCCTTTCTTGAATATTGGCAGTGAAGGAAGAGAAAGTAGGAGGATGGGAAGATGTCTTAAGATAAAGGAGAACCAGGCATGTTTGTCCGCTGAAGGAGGAGGAAAGAGGGAGGGATTTACGGTCCTCACAAAGCAAGGACGCTTTGGAAAAGGGCAATGCCTTGGCTCCCAGCACAAAGATCCCAAGAAATCTGGTTGAGCTGGACCAACGTAGGGTTTAACAGAAGGGGGAGTAGTCTCGCTCCTATTCTCTGGCTCCCCCAGGAGTAAAGCTGGAGAGATTTTCTTGCCTGCCCACTCCCCCACCCTGCTCTCCCAGGGGACTCCAGCTAGCAGCCCACTCACACTGCAGAACTGGGGTCAGCGTGCCTTTGAGGTTCTACCAGTGTGTGTTGTTCACACAACCACCAGTTTCTACGCCGATCCAAGATGGGGGAACGGTAATGGCCTCTTTGTGTTCTCCCAGAAAGACAGCTTCTCCAAGCTCCTGGTTCTGTTGGTTTAATTATCACTCAGATTCATTTGACCTCAACAATATACTAGGACCACTTCTAATAGCCAAGAATTGGGTGATTTTCGGTGGCTGGAACAAACATCTTCTGAAGTACTCCCTGACATCAGTCTCAGATGGCTGTATACCTACTCAATTCATTATTTTATCCAGCAGCTCTCTACGGAGTGCCTGCCATGCCGAGCACTGGGCTAGGGACTGAGGGACACGATGATGAACAAAACATGTGTGTTTCCCTGCCCTCGTGGAACTTAAAGTCCTGTAGGGGAACTGGTTTTTAAATATATTAACTATAGTGCACTATTTGGGGGATGGGAACACTTATACTTTGACTCAAATGGTACAAAAGCAATCTATGTAACCAAAATGTTTGCACCCCTATAGTATTCTGAAATAAAAAGAAATAAAATCCAAAAGAAAAAATATATTAACTATGTAAGTATATGAATTTAAAAGGACAAGATACTATGAGTGCGTAACATGGCATAGGAGTCAGCATTGACTTTTCTGAGCACATAGTTTTTCAGGCGAGACAGGAATAAAAAATCAAATTAACTAGGCGGAGAGGCAGACGGGAGGTGGTTGGGAGACGAAGGGCAGTTCAGGTGGAGAGAACTGCGAGGCATTGTGAATGGAGGAAGAACGCCCGACACCAGAGTAGCACCTGACTGTGAGGAGGGGTCTGGGGGACGGGGTGTGGGTTAGTGGCAGTGGCGACTTCTTAGCAGAATCAGGAAGTCTAATGTACAATTTCTTGTGCTTCTGTCTGCACCTCTCGCACACCATTCCTAGGGATGGGGAATTTTCCAACTTAAGAGTCTCTCCTAAGAGTGGAAGCCAGAAACTCACTTCCCTGGACCCCCTGCGGCCTGAATGTAGTCATTGTTCCCGGCCATGCAGCCTCCACGCCCAGTTCTCTAGTCCTGCTGGAGATTCTGTGAGTGACCTAATACACCCTAACATTCTCCCTTTCTTCTCAAAGTAGCTGAAACAGATTCTATTGTTTGCAACCAGGAACCCTGACGAATACAGGAAGGATGATTAAGTAAACAGAGGGAAAACAATGGGAAAAGAGCTACATACAGGGGTAAAAAAAATAATGTGACATGTCCAGGAAAACATAATAGTTTAAGATATAAATTTTCCCAATGCCTGAGAAGGAAATATCTTCAGCCTGGGAGCAAACAAAGTCTTAGGGAGGCTTTGGTATTCCTGACAGGACTGGGAGCTTGCTGTGCTACACCATCTGGAAGATTAGGGCTGTGGGAACATAGATAAGGCTGTAGGGAGGGGATATTGAGGACGATGAACATAGTGTCTTGTTCATGAAGTTAGGGTATGACCTGTGTCTCCTCACCGCTCAGTCATCTTCCACAGGTACGTGTGAAAGAACACATTTCTGAGAACCAGGAGCCCTGGGCTGGAGACCACGACCTGTGACGGTGTAGTCTTAAGGGCACGAGACCACTTCACCTCTCTGACCCTCAGGTTCCTCATCTGTAAAGAGGAGGTGACACATGGTTCTATGATCTAGCCCCTGTGAAAATATTTTGTGAACTGTGAAGGGCTCAATCAATGTGATAGTTGGTATCATCTTTGTGGTGCCAAAACAGATGCAAAAAAACAAAAAACAAAAAAACACACAAACAAAATATAAGATTATTTCAGTGGGTCAGTGGGTTTAGACGGGGCCTGAGGCCGCGGGTTGGAAGCAGTGACGATCAAGAAAGAAACATCTATTGACAAGGAGGTTAGGAATACTGTAGTCAGAGCTCCTATGGTTGCAAGCGACACAAAACTTATGCTACAGTGGCTTCACAAACAGCAACACAATTTACATTTCATGTAATGAAAAAGCTCAACGATTCAGGCACAAGGGAATTCAAGGACTCAAGTCATGAAGTCACAACTCCGTCTCTGTCTGTCTCTTGTTCCGTTTTTCACTGCTGGCCATTCTCACTCGGACAAATTCTCCCTTCCCGCTGCCAAGAAGGCTGCAGCCGCTTCAGACACGGTTGCATCTCAGAAATTCCTATAAAAGTCTTCCTGCATCTTATTGGCCCAAACCAAACGTCATACTCACACTTAAACCAGTCACTTATGACCCAAGGAATGTGATGATTCAATTGGCCGATTCTGAGTCACATGTCCACATCTGGAGCCAATCAACACCACTTCAATCACATGGCCTGGGAAGGGGGTGAGGTCACTCATATGCATAAAACGGGGTGAACAAAACAACCAAAAGTATCCAATACCTTAGATAGTTACTGGTAGAGGGTATCTACTATACCTCGAAGAATCTAAGTGTGAACCACCTAAAAAAAAAAATCATGCTTTAAAACTACTGCAAAACTTCAAGTTATACATCATTTTTTTCTAACTGGGAGGAGCCTTATTCCAAGGACTTCTAGGAGCGGTTGGTTATGAGGGCGACTTGATTGCTACTCTCTGAATAGACCGTTTACATCTGATGACTCTTCTAACTCTGAAGAGCTCCCACATCTGTTCCTTCATTAGATCTAAATTTAACAACACTCCTATGAGTCAGAGAAGTTAAGTAACTTGCTTAAAGTCACACAGCCAAGCCAGGTTTCCTGCCCCCCCCCCCCCCCCAGCTTATAAGCAGAGCAAGCGGGTCCACCCATCCTGATCCTGAGGTCCTTACAAGAAATGTTTTGGGGAAGTTACAGGGCAAACGCAGAAGTACAGGCATTTAAACATGAAAGATGATGAAGGCAGAAGATGAACCAGACAGACCCCGTCCCTGTGTGCAGAAGCTCGAGGGCCGGTGTGGACCCAGACGGAAAAGCAGACCCTTCCCTGTGTTTACCTGTCAGCACAGGTAAGCACAGAGCGTTCTGGGAAATCCCACTGATTTGGGTGGCAACAGCGTTCTTCAAGTGTGGATGGGAGTGAGCGAGTCTGTGTCTTTAAGGATCACATAATCCCCATTTTAATTATTAAGTCACTGCATTATTAACTAATCAGCTGTGTGTAGGCAGAAAACCAAGGGTCAGAACTCCACAGCAACGATTCATTCCTGATGGAGCCTCCAGGTTCGTGGTCCTGAACTCTTCTCGAGCACCTTAAGAGCTTGATGAATGATAGAAACCTTCCTTCCAGAAAAATGTACAATTTGTCTGCAATGTCAAGGTTCAGCTAAGAACAGGGTTGCAGGCATTTCCTCCCAATGTCCTGAGAAGTTCCCCACATCAAGCCTTATGTGTCCCAGTTCCCCTATATTTCTTGGTCTCTTTCTGAGTAATAATAACCCCCTAAAGGCAGCCTTGGGGAGGGGAGGAAGGGGAGAGAGATTAGGAGGTGGGATTTAACAGCACAGACCGAAATTATTTGGGGAAAAGAGGAAAATAAAGTTCTTTTTGCTGAATTGCCTTTCACAAGGGGCTGGCCAAAGAGACCTCTACTGGGCTATTTCCACGGATACGTGTGCATGCGTGTGCTCATCCTCCAGCCTCAGCCGTGCAGACACCACCTTCAAGCCTTTTGCTTCATTCCAGCCGCACCGTGACTATTTTTCTTTAAAGCAATACACTGAAGCTTCAATTTCTTTCAAAGGGAAACTTTATGTCACTGCCGTAAATGTAGAGCCACAAATGTTATTTGGAACGAATTAAATGCTCAGAAAACAAAACAATATTCTTAAATGCTCCCTAGCCTTGATAACTGTCCTTCACTCTGAGCCCAGACATGCACTTTGTATTAAAGAAAAGGGGAGGGTGGTGGCGGGAGTGTGGGGGTTGGGTAGGGAGGGGAATAGCAAGGAAAAGAGATGTTAGACACCAAAATGAGCCTCTTGATATTATCAGAGGGACTGAAATGATTGCAAGAAGGCAATAACTTTCTCACCAAATGGTTCAGTTCTTACTTCATTCTCCACCCCAATTGGGAAATACTCTAATTTATTTAACAAGTATTTGTTGAGTTGCCTACTAATCATTCTTTGCCCTGGGGGGATGAGAATACACAGGGAATAGACCGGGGTCTTACCCTCCTCAAGGGATTATTCTCATGGTGAAGACAGACAAACAACTCAACAGAAAATAAAATCATTTCAAACAGGGTTGAGCGCCGTTTAAGCAAACTAGCAAAAGGTTACGATGGTGAGTTGGATGTGCGAGGGTGGATTTTGCATGCTGGAGGCAAGACGGGGAGGCAGTTTGGTCCTCCAGCGAGTGAAACTGGAGTTGCCAACAGAAAAGCCATGTCCAGGCCCAGCTGCTCCAGGAGTGGGAAAGTGGTTAGCAGCCGTAACTTGATATCCCAGGCATAATCTGAAGGACGCTACAGAGACCTGCACTTTGCCCTTGATTCAATCAGAAAGCAAAGCAGATGTTGTCTTAATAGTTTTCCAGTCCAGTGGCCAAGAGAAAACAAAATATGTCATACATGTGGTTGTATTTAAAGGCAAGATTACAACACATGTCCAACAAATGTTAGATGTTGCTGGAGCGAGGGATTCCATTGGTCATCGCAGCTCAGTTAATCTAATTAACCGCAAATGAAGGCGCTTGTTTTCAAGTTTGGCCAAAAAACGGTCAGAAGTACACAGTATTTACAATGTTTTCCTCTCTTCTTTCTTTGGAAGGCCCCAACCTGCCATTCTGTTTTTAAATGCCCAAGTGCTAGTGACACAACATGAGAGTTTCTGTTTGCTGTCTGGGCCTGATCGCTGCAGAGGCAAAGGTTGAACACCCTTATGAAGTTAGATCTTCAAAAAAATAAACCAGTATCAGTGTTTTTGATTGCAATTGATCAATATCCAGTCCCCCAAAGGAACACTGCACAATCCAATGAGAGACACAACACTCTTAGGATTCACTGCTCTGTATCTTGTCCCCTGATCGCTGCCTGAGAGCTTAGTACCTCTGCATCCCACCCTACTAGCCAGTACCAGCGCATCACTTAGAGGGCTCTGGACATGGGTATAAGCCTTTAAAAAACAGTTCCTGAAATCTCAGGCTGAACACTGGCCTTCTGAATGCTGGGCGATTCCCAGGCGAGTGAGGGGTGGGAGGTAGCAAGGATGAATGGCTGATTTTAGCTCTGTTTTTGGGGCCTCTTAAACCATCTTAGATGGGAGCTGGAGAGACTGGGGGAGGATATGGATTAAGCTCATTCCATTTATTTTTTTTATTTATTTTTATTTTTTATTTATTTATTTTTTTTGAGACAGAGTGTCGCTTTGTTGCCCTGGCTAGAGTGAGTGCCGTGGCGTCAGCCTAGCTCACAGCAACCTCAAATTCCTGGGCTTAAGCGATCCTACTGCCTCAGCCTCCCGAGTAGCTGGGACTACAGGCATGCACCACCATGCCCAGCTAATTTTTTTCTATATATATTTTTAGTTGGCCAGATAATTTCTTTCTATTTTTAGTAGAGACGGGGTCTCGCTCTTGCTGGTCTTGAACTCCTGCCCTCGAGCGATCCACCCGCCTCGGCCTCCCAGAGTGCTAGGATTACAGGCGTGAGCCACCGCCGCCCGGCCTAAGCTCATTCCATTTAAAAGAGCTCACTCGGACATAAGGGAAAGGCCAGAGGATGACAACACTAGGTTTATAAACCACAGGCAGTTTGCTTCATCACCCTCGGCAGGTTTAAAGCTTCAGGATCATGACACTTTAGGCTCTCTGAGGCAAAGGGGTTATAGGCTCTGGACTCAGGTAGCCCTGGGTTCAAATCCCACCTCTACCATTTACTGTGTCTTCAACCTGTGTAAATTGCTGAACCTTTCAAGCTTCGGTTTCCTCATCTACGAAATGGGTATAAGACCACGGTGCCTCTCAGAGCTGTTCCAAGGCTGTCCAGGTCAGTGTCAGTGCCTGCCACGTGGTCTGCACCTGCATTCGGTACACAGTGGGTTCTCTCTGCCGCCCTGCACCTTCTCCAGATCTCCATTCTTCCCCCGCCTTCTCTGGTTTCCTCTTGTGGCTGCCTGCACTCTAAGCAATCTCTGTGATGTCATCCACCCCTGATCTTTCAAATTCCTCCTCAGATCAGACATTTTTCAGGGGCAGTGCTGGGTGACAGCCCTCAATCCAAGCTGCGGCCAATGAAAGCACTCACGCCTGTTGAATGGTAACTCCCAAGTGTGTTCCATGTAACAATAACGAATGCCTGTGAGCATTCCTTGGCAGAATTTAAAAAAAAAGAAAAAGGAATTATGTGGTCATATCGATTGAGAAATGCATAGAGAATCACAGTGCACATTAGTATAGTAAAGGTCCCTGGGAATCCTACAGCGAATAAACCCATTTAGCTTTGTTTATGCTGACTTTCCCACTTTCTCTGACCTGGTGACATCCTGTCATCCCTGCTCTTTCCTCTGAGTGCTTTCCTTTAAATCCTCTCAATTCATCCCCAATACCCTTCCCCCACTTTCATAGATGTGGAAATAGGGTCCAGAGAGGTTCAGTGACTTGCCCACGATAGTTAAGCTGGGTGGCACCAGAACCAGCTGCTCTCTCCCCGAGTCCAAGGCTCTTTTCTCTGGAAGAGAAACAGCTTTAATATATCTCTTTCTAGCTAAACAACCACAGAGCCTATAAATCACTGCCTAGGCTCCTAGGATGACATTGCCCAACAATTTCATTTTCTTGACAACGAGAAAACTAGAAAGAGGAAGTGATCTGTCCACGTTACAGAATTAGGGGTGGCAGAGCCAGAACTGGCCCCCAGTTCTGCTCACCTTCACCTGATGCCCAGGACTCACCTGTCTGGCTCAAGCCGCTCCGTCATATTCCTTAGATCTTCCCTCCCTCCAGTACTAGAGCAATGTTGTCTAATAGATCTTTCTGTGACAATGGAAATGTTCCACAGTTGTGCTCTCCAGTATGGCAACCACTAACTACTTATGGCTATTGATCTCTTCAGATGTATCTAGTGCAAATGAGGAACTGAATTTTTTTTTTTTTTTTGAGACAGAGTGTCGCTCTGTTGCCCGGGCTAGAGTGAGTGCCGTGGCGTCAGTCTAGCTCACAGCAACCTCAAACTCCTGGGCTTAAGCGATCCTACTACCTCAGCCTCCCGAGTAGCTGGGACTACAGGCATGCGCCACCATGCCCGGCTAATTTTTTCTATATATATATTTTAGTTGGCCAGATAATTTCTTTCTATTTTTAGTAGAGACGGGGTCTCACTTGCTCAGGCTGTTCTCAAACTCCTGACCTCAAGCGATCCACCCGCCTCGGCCTCCCAGAGTGCTAGGATTACAGGCGTGAGCCACCGCGCCCGGCCAGGAACTGAATTTTTAATGCTATTTAATTTTGCTGAATTTATGTTTAAATAGCCACATGTGACTAGTGGCTACCATAGTGAACAGGGCAACTCTACAAGCTAGAAATCATATGGACTCTATAGACCCAACAGGACAACTATCATATGGGTAGAAGATTCTTCTAACAACAATCAAGGTGAAACTACTTGGGCCTTGTTAGGGGCCCAGTTCAGTTTCGTTTAATGGCAGGTCATAACCTGAGATGCCTTTGCTCGAGCTATGTCCTCCCCTCCCTGGCAACATCCTACCCATTCTTCTAATCCCGGCTCAAACACACCCTCCTTCAGGAAGGCCGGCTGCTCTGTCTTCTCCCCACCAAGCAGAGCGCAGGGATTCTTCTTTGGAACTCCCACACTTCTATATTTGTTTCCAGATGGAGGAAAGGGAGGAGGGTTTCTGTCTTGCTGAGAGCCCTCTGTGAGCAAGTGGATGGGAGAGGACAGAGTTTGCCTGGGTATAGGGGAGAGTGGTGGCAGGGGCATTGGGGAGTGGCTGGAGAGACATAAAGAAGACGTGATCAGAAAAGACGGATGATATATGATTTCACCTTCTCCTCTATTGCCCCTACAAAATCTTCAGGAAAAGCAGACATTACAAGCCATGGATAAATCTCACAAAGTTGAGAGAGAAAAGCACATCACATGCTTCATAACAAAAGCACTCAACATTACCAGGAATAGAAGGGAACTTTCTCAACCAGATGTAAGACATCTAGGAAAAACCCAGAGCTAACATCACACTTAATGGTGAAAGACTGAAATGCTTTCCCCCTAAAATCAGACACAAGAAAAGGATGCCCACTCTTGCCACTTCTATTCGACATCGTACTGGAAAATTCTAGCAGACAATTAGGCAAGAAAAAGAAATAAAAGGCATCCAGATTGGAAAGGAAGAAGTAAAAGTATTTCTACTTGCAGTTGACATAATCTTGTACATAGAAGATTGTAAAGAATCCACCAAAAAACTATTAGAACGACTAAATGAGTTCAGCAAGGTTGCAGGATACAAGATCAATATCCAAAAACCGGTTGTATCTTTTCTAAATGTTGACAAGGAGAAAACTAAGAATGAAATTAAGAAAATTTCATCTACAATAGCATCAAAAAGAATAAAATACTTAGGAATAAATTTAACCAAGGAAATGTGAGACTTTTATGCTGAAAAGCTACAAAACATTGTTGAAAGAAATTAAAGAAGACCAAAATAATAGAAAGACATCTCATGTTTATAGATTGGAAAACTTAATATTGTTAAGGTAGCAAAACTCCTCAAATTGATGTACAGATTCAATGCCATCCCTATCACAATATCAGCTAACTTCTTTGCAGAAATTAACAAACTGATCCTAAGATTTATATGGAAATTCAAGGGACTCAGAATAGTCAATGAAATCTTCAAAAAGAAGAACAAAGTTAGAGGACTTCTACTTCCTGATTTCAAAACTTACTACAAAGCTACAGTAATCAAGACAGTGGAATTGGCATAAAGACAGACATATAGATCACTGGTCTAGAGTTGAGAGTCTAGAAATAAACCTTCACATTTCTGATCAATTGATTTTCTACAAGGGAACCAAGAGCATTCAGTTTAACAACTGAAAGGTGGTGGGACAACTGAATAGCTACATGCAAAAGAATGAAACTAGACCTTCAATTACACCATAAACAAAAAATAAATCAAAATGGATCGAAGACCAAAATGTAAGAGCTAAAATGATAAAACTTTCAGAAGAAAAGGTAAGTGTAAATCTTCATGACACGTGGCCTCTGGACCCTTGAATGTGGCCTCTCGACTGAATCTAAATTTTTTTAAATTTGGGGATCTGGATGGCCACATGTGGCCTTGAGGCCTCAGGTTCCCCAAGCCCTGAATGAAAAAATTTTGTGCTTCAAAGACAACATCAAGAAAATGAAGACAACACACAGAATGGAAAAGAATTTTCACAAATTGTATATCTGATAAGAGATTAGAATACATCTATATCAGATATATATCTGATAGGAGACTAGATATTTTACATATATCTAGAATATATAAATAACTATTACAACTCAATCATAAAGAGACAAATAACTCAATTGACAATAGGCAAAGGATCTGAATAGACATTTCTCCAAAGAAGGTAAACAAATGGCCAATGGGCACAAGAAAAGATGCTCAACATCACTAGCTATCAGGGAAAAGCAAATCAAAACTAGAAGGAGACACCACTTCACACCCACCAGGGTGGCTATAATAAAAAAGATAATAATAACTGTTGGCAAGGATGTAGTGAAATTGGAACCACCATACATTGCTGGTGGGAATGTGAAGTAGTACAGAGCTTTGAAAACATTCTGGCAGGTTCTCAAAAACTTAGACATAGAGTTATCATATGACTCAGCATACAGAAAAGTAAAAACATATGTTCACACAAAAACGTGTACATGCAGGTTCATAGCAGTATTATTCATAATAGCCAAAAAGGGAAACCACCCAAATGTTCAACTGATGAATGAATAAATAAAATTGTGGTATATATATATAAAATGAAATATTCTTTATCAATACTGAAGAACTGATACATGCTACAACATGGATAACCTTTAAAAACATTTTGCTAAGTGAAAGAATTCAGATACAAAAGGTCAATGATTCTACTATAAATGGAATTCCACATATGGAATGTCTAGAATAGGCAAATCTATAGAGACAGAAAGGAAATTAGTGGTTGCCCAGGCCTGGAGGGCATAGGGAGATTAGGGGACGATGACTAAGAGTGGTGTGTTTCTTTTCGGGGTATTGAAAATTTTCTAAAATTGATTGTGGTGATGGATGCTCAACTCTGTGAATATACTAAAAGCCATTGAATTGTATATTTTAAATTGGTGACTT
This sequence comes from Eulemur rufifrons, assembly GCF_041146395.1. Lineage (NCBI taxonomy): Eukaryota > Metazoa > Chordata > Mammalia > Primates > Lemuridae > Eulemur > Eulemur rufifrons. The sequence continues at coordinate 26,583,875 of NC_090996.1, forward strand.
GTATGGTATGTGAATTATGTCTCAATAAAGTTGTCTTTAAAAAAGCAAGTTGTATATGCGTACATACAACATATCATTTGTCTAAAAAATATGCAAACCATACTACTATTTAGAAACACACACAAGTGCAGGGAAGGCATAAAGACATGCATGATAAAAGCACATATTCTGTAGTTTGGGTAGTTACAAGCCCAGGAGGGGATGGTTGGTGTGTCGGGGAGAATTGAATCCAGCAATTTCTGGGACCATCTCCAGAGCATCAGTTCCCATGGCTGGTATTATGCAAAAAATAACCTGACCATTGCAGCCAGACAGCCCTGGGTCGAATCCCCACTCTATTCCCATTAGTAGCATGGCCTTTTGCAAATTACTTAACCTCTCTGAGCCTTACTTTCCCATCTGCCAAATGGGAATAATAGCATTCACCCCTCAAAATGGTGACGACTGAATGCAGAAGCCCTTGCAAGGTGCCTGGCTTCCCCTGCTGCAGCGGAGGAGGCTGGCACGAGCTCCACTCACCTCCCTGCTGAATCTTCCTGGGAGATCCAGGTTGTGCCCGATCCTACACTCCTTTGCACGGTGTATGATCAGCCATCCATCAACACTCGCTGAGCAGGATTGACTTAAAGAGCCTGAACTTCCTTCCCCCCTTCCTCAGTCCTTTGAAAAGCAAAGGGAATGAAAGGCCTCCAAAGAGAGCTCCCTTTATTACTTAAAACAAAACAAAACAAAACAAAGAAATACATAAATAAGCTGGCTCTGTCATTCTCCACGGATCGTTTTTGTATTCCCAGCTGTTGTTCATCAATTCCTGGAGGCTCCCAGGGCAAGGCCAGCCCCCAGAGGCCCACGATGGGATGATGGTGTGTGTGTGTCTGTATGTAACCTTCCCCCAGACAGCCATGTGGGCTCCCTGGGCCCTTCTTGGAGCGTGGAAGGTTGGGCGCCTTGGCCCAGGCCCTGGGCAGTGAGATCCAGGCCATCTCAGCAGGGGTGCCAATGGCGGCTCCGTACCTGGGCAGAACCGGGCCTCGCGACTGGGCCTGAGAGCCAGGTCGGCAGATGGGAGCTGGGTCTGTGCTGGTGGCTGACCGGGGAGGAAGGAAACTGGCTGCGTGCAGGAGCTGCTGCCATGGAGCTAATTCCCTGAGCAGAACCCGGGGAGCACATCTCTGAGCTCTGGGCTCCGCAGCATCCTCCTCCACACATCAGTGCCAGCACTCGGCCATTCCTCGGCTCCCTCGGGGACTTGGCTGCTTCGTTTTGGGGAGGGCTGCAGTTTCTGTGCCTGGTTCAAGTCTCGATGCCACCCAAAGTCTTTGTGGCTAATAGGGGCATGGAGGCCGGGCCCCGTGGGGCCCCGTGGGCTGTCCCCGGGCCGGTGGGGAGAGCCTGGTCACAGTGCCCCTGACTGGCGGAGACGGGTCAGGGCATGGGCCTTGTTTACGTCACTTCCCGCCGACCTGCAGTAACCTCACTGTGATTCCCTGTGGCCGCAACTTAGCTGGAAAGGGAGGCATCACTTTAGCTTTAGCCGCTGTCCTCTGGGATCCCTTGAGGCCCCATCTGTCCAGCGACCGACCCTGACTAACCTGTGGCCTTTCTGGCCCACGGCGAGGCAGGATGGAGTGGGACGGGCGGCTTCCGGAACTAAGGGAAAGGGACAGTTCATTCTCTCCGCCCCAGATTATTTGTCTGGTGTCCAGCTCGGCCAGTCTCCCATCCACCCAGACGAGGGTCCTATAAGAAATCAGGGTCCAGGGCTGCCACCAAGTCTTCCGGTTTCTCTGGCAAGCTCCTGGCGGTCACAGCTTGCCACCGCCCCCGTAAAGCCACTCATCAAACTCTCCACTGGGACCGTGTCACAGGCCTGTCTTACGGGCCCTGCTGGGCTCCCCTCCACAGATTGGAGGCCCATACGTGGGTTTTTGCTTGGCCTGCGTTGAGATTTTTGAAAATCTGGAAGTTTCACATAAGAAAACTGGCTTTGCAGCTTCTCGTGAAATGCAAGGAGCCCTGTCCCTGTAGAGCGGCAGCTGGCGGAGCCAGTGCAAGGCCGCCACCGGCAGGAACGTAGGAAGCAGTCTCCGCCGCTCCCTATCGCCTCACATCGGCCTCCTTTCCTCTCTGCATTGCCTGCAGGGCGCCGCGTGCTTTCCCCTCTAGTCTCCAGGCAGGGAGGGAAAGAGGGAAGAAAGCAGTAAAGATGAAGGAAGGAAGGAAGGAAGAGAGGGGAGGAAGAAGGAAAGTAGGAAGGAAGGAAGCCAGTCCTCGGCTCTGAGTGGCGCAGGCCTTCCCTGCCAGGACTTAGGTGCACGTTCTGCAGAGCAGGTCGGAGGCGCCTCCGCCGGGACGCCCACCCTTGCACTCTGTGGCCCTGGCGGCCCAGGGAGCTGCAGGGCGCTCAGGGGCTGTTCTCTGATTTCCAAACTGTGGCAGGGAAGAGCACTGTGAGCCTGCGGGGGTGGAGGGTGGAGAGAGACAAAGAAAGCAGGAGCAGAGGGAAGTGGAAGGGGGCAGAGGCGTGCTGCTTAGCAACCGCAGAAGAAAAATTAGAGAAGTGACAGGACCATTTCTCCCAGTGCCTGAAAGGGAGGATAAAAAAAAAAAAAAACCCTCCGCCTACGCTCCCTGATCTTGTTGTGGCGGCTCTGGGAGTGTTGGCGGGATTCGCAGGGCTCCGCTGGGAGGGAGGGAGGGCCACCGCGGAGGAGCCCGGCCAGCCACGTGTGATGCGAAAAGCTGCAAGAACTACGTCCCCGATAGCTCCAAGGGGAACGTTCTCACGGCCCCTCAAGGGGACGAGTGAGCCTCGCAGGCCAGATGTCGGCACACAACCTGTTCATCTCATCTTTTCTCTCTCGACCCCTCTTCCCAAGGCTACCGACGTCTAGAAAGGAAGGTGTCTGGGGACTGTCCCTCTCCCCGTCTTTTCCCCAAGACCTAACACACCCAGCCCCGGTCCTTCCTCCCCGCTGAGAATTCTCTGTTGCTTTTCTTTCTTAATTTGATTTTCTCTGGCTCAGAATCGAGATCAAAAGAGGAAATTCTTTCCAGTCTTGTAGGAATAATTCCCAGACTCTCCCCCTGGAAATGCATACATAATTAGCATCATTATTTTAAAAGAAATATTTCTTGCTCTCCTACCCGCTTCTTTTTCCACCTCTCCTGCAGGCTTAGGGAGGAGGGGAGAGGGAGGAAGCTTTCAGCATCTTTGTGGGTGCCAGTGGACCTGTATAAACCACATTCTCACCGCTAAAGTGGGAGACACACACCGCTCCCTCACGGTATAGAAGGGAATTGTCGATCCGTGCAGGCAACTAATGTGAATCGCACCCACCAGCATTAAACGCAATGGAATCACCTAGGGGGGAGAGCTATTCTCTTTCTAATTTGTTTTCAGTTGCTTTAATTTCATGGAGTCTTAAGTTGGTGCTAGGTATGTCATTAACACCTCCTGGGCAGGTAGGCTTGGAGCAGGCAAGAGCGACTAGCTATAATTTAATAGTAGCATTGCTTTTTGTTGCATTTATTTTTTTGTGGTTCAGGAGAGGGGCTTTTTGTTATGGCTGGTTCCTGTGTAGGGGAAAGACAAATGATAAACAATAATTGAGGTGGAACAAGGATATGGTGCCCAATGACAGAGGCTTGGAAAAAGAGCCTGGATTGTCAGATTCGAATCAAGGAAGCTGGTTTTCCACCTGGCAGGCTGTGGGTCAGGCTCAGGGAAGGTTCTAATTTGAGATCCGTTGGTCCAGTAGTCAGCAGATGGCACCAAGGGAGCCTCGGGTGAGAGTTTTCATTGGAGCCAGTCGGCCTGGCTGTGCAGCCCCGTGGTGGCCCACTCCCTTTCCTGGGATTACAGAAGTTGACTCTTCAATGTCCACTTCAGGGCACAAGCCAGAGAGTGTGGGTGGCTGCAGAAGTCACCTTTTCTTTTGTCAACTATACCTGATTTCTCTCTGGGCAACCATCATTCACTCCACTCAGATTTACGGTATGAGCGGGACCCACCCCTGGCCATCGTGCCTGTCTCTCTGTGGGCGTCCTGTTCTTCTGGGTGCAATGGCGGATGCGTTCAGGGACGGGCAGTGAGATGCATGGAGACTTTTGCTGGGAATGCTGGAGCTGCTCTTTGCTGCTGGCTTTGAACCCAAGAGGATGGGACGCTGGAGCCCCTGCAGCCATTTCTGCCACGATGGGGAGGGAACAGGGCTGAGAAACCCAACCTGACGGTATCGCTTCCATCTCTGGATCCAGCTGTGCCTGAAGTGAGGCTCTACCCTTGGCCACCTCTAGAGCGACCCATGGAGCCAACAAACCCCCGTTTCATGTAAATCCAGTTAGGATCAGTGTTTTGGTCACTTGCAAGCAAAAAAGTCTTAACTGATGAAATGGCTTGATGCCAAGCGTTGGCCACTAGGAAAGAAAGAACTCAAAGGGTGTGCTCCCCTGACACGGGTGAGGGGCTGGTCGCTGCACGCAAACACCAGCGTAGGAAAAGCTATCACTGTAACAGGAAGCTCCAAATTTCAGATGCGCCTGGCATGCTAGGGCTTACTTAATCCTGTAATGATCTTAGCATGGAGGTGTATTTTTATCACCATTTTATAGATGAGAAAACTGAGGCCCAGGGCCCTCCGAGAACCTTAGGGGCTGGCTCTTTGATACCGCATAGTCCCAGCCGCCCTCCTACAGTAGACGAGTAGATTTCTCACTGGCAGATACAAACCTCAGACAAGGTGTTGCTGGGATGGGGCACAGGGGACAGAGGGGTGTCACATCATGATGATGCTTATGCCCCGGGGCTGTGTGGCGCCCAGCCTACATGGCTGTCCATGGGCCCTGCAGACATGGAATCAAACTCTTTCTACTCTTGCTCAAACACAGCAAGGCAGAAAAGGCCCTGGGCGAGGATCAGAGCCCATTAGTGCTGATGCTCTGTGTGACTTGGGACACATCATGTCATCTTTCCAAGCCGCGCTGTTGTTCCCATCTGGAAAGTGGAGGCTCCAGCCCCTGCCTGGGTCACCTCACCAAGCTCTTGGAGCACCGGATGAGGCCAAAGATACAGGGAGGCATTTTGCCGAATCAAAGGAGGGGCTATAGGCGGAGGGGGTCGCTTGACTTCCTGGTGGCGAAGGAGCAGGTGCAGACAGATGTAAACCAATGACCTACGACCTACACGTGCTCCTCCCCACTCGGAGCTGGGAAGAGGCAGTCCACAGCGGTGACCTGAAAGGAACCTTTCTGTCCCCAAAGCGGAGAGAGATAAGAACTGTGAGGCGAGAGAAGAGAGGCTGCTGCAGGCGCTTGGGAGTTTATTTTTACCGTGTTATCTCTATCCCGAAATGTCAGGCTGGGAGCTGCCTCTCCCCCTCTCTCCATCCCGCCCCCTACGCGGCAACCCAGCCTGGAAACCGGTCCCCTCCTCCTCCTCTGCTTCCTCCGCCTTTCCATGCAAGTCGCAGCGCTATGGTGACAGGAGGCATGGAAACACTGAAATAGAGAAGGGGGAGGCGAGACCATTTATTTGGGTTCCGGAACAGGCTCATTTCCTCCTAGAGACTGAGCGTGCAGAGGCCCTTGGCGTTGTCGGGTACCTACTGCAAAGTGTGTGTCACGCGGGCTCTTGATGCCGCAAGACAGGAAGACTCAACTTAAAACTGGCTTATGTAACAAAGCCTTTTATTGGCCACTGAGATGTCTAGCAATAGGGTGGGCTTCAGGTGAGGTTGGATCCTGGTGCTAAATGCTATCACAAGGACATGGTGTTCTGCCCTCGCTCTGCCTTCTGTGGTGCTGGCTTCATTCTTAGGTGCCATGGGGTGCTCCCCCACAGCCCCTAACACTTCCAGAATCTTCTCCACGGTCACAAGGGGCTGCAGTGGTTCTAAACTTTGCATCCTCATACTGGTGGCTCCCAGGGAAAAGAAAGGAAGCTTCTTTCTGCCAGGAGTCTCCAGGCAATGTCTTCCTGAGTTGCACTGGCTCTGACTGTGTCCTGTGCCCATCCCTGAGCCGATCACTTTGTGTGTCGGGGGGCAAGGGGGCAGGAGATTAAAAATGCTTCTCACTAGCTTGAGCCAAACCATGTCCCAAGAACGGGGGAACAGTGGTGTCCTGACGGAGAGGCAGGGCATCGTCGGGGACGGATGCTGCACCACAAGCAGGAACCTATTCCGTGGTTGACTCACGTCGCAGTTTCATCCTCTCCGACCCAGGAAAGCTTCTGAGGTTAGAAGTGACTGTTCGTTCTTCTCCAGAAACAGACCAACCTTAATGTATTCTCTTTCCATCTCTAGGTTTACCTGGGGTTCTGAGTTCTAAGAATCCCGGGTCTGCCACTCCCAAAACTTCACCGAAGCTACAGAATCTCTCCCAGGTAGATAGAGAGGTTCAGGCTGAAATGCCACGTTTTGTTTTTCTGGGGTTTTGTGGGTTTTTTTCCCCCCTGCTGAAGGCTTCCTCTGCATTCAAAATGAAATTTGCACCCTACACCCCGACCTACCTACCACTCACCCCCTTGCTCAGGTGTCATCACACCTGTGTCTTGTTCTTCCTTAAGCCAATCCCCTTGCTGCTTCAGAGCCTTCTACCTGCTGATTCTCTTGGTCTAGAATGTTCTTCCTTTCGATCTTGGCATGGCTGCTCAAATGTCACGCCTCTGGAGACGTCTCTGACTATGTAAAACCACCTGAAAGTATTGTGATTGTGGATGGTGTGAGTGTCTCTCTCCCTTGGCCACACTGTAAGCCCCACGCAGCCAGGTTGGTGCTCGCGAGTCACCTGTGTCTCCTCCAATTCCTCGTTCTGTGCCTGGCGCACGGTAGGTACTCAAATATGTGTTGAATAAAAATTCCTTTCTGAATGGCCTTGTAAACTTTGTCAGGGAAGGGTAATTTCTTATACTTTTCTTGGTTTTAACTTGGTGCGTACCAAAACACCACACAAAAAAGGGACAAAATATGGTCATATTTTTCAAAGGAAGAAACTGAAGCTCTCTGCTAAACGGATTTCCTCAAAGTTGCACCCGAATTAGTACAGAAAGATACCTGAGAGGTGCTAACTGCTTCTGTGAGGAATTCCCTTTCCAAAGCCATTGCATGGAAACATTTGAGGGCACGAAACCAGGGTTGTAGAGGGGGACATGGGGCCATCTTTCTACCCAAGTCTGCAGTGCAGTGACAGAACCACCGTGCACAAGCACAAGTCTGAAAAAGACATGTGATGATGCTATTGCTTTCTCCTTCACCCAGGGAGGCAGAGTGAGAAGAGTGTCCCATAAGAAAAAGGGTATTTCACCCTGTCCACTGCAGACTGGTAAGTCAAGGTCAAAACCTTAATGTGCTGATCACGCAGGTGGAACCCCAGTCTGTGGACACAAACTCTCCCGGAGACCTGCTAGCCTGTGACGGTCCTCAGGACAAATGTGTGAGGGTGTGCATGGCCCAGCACGGAGGGCAGAAACTCAAAAACACACCTCCTACAGAGAGCCACGGGTTGTCCCTGTGCCCGACAGACAACACACCGCCTGGGGCATCTCAGGTACGCTTAGTCCTTGCTCGTTCTGTGCTCACCCCAAACCAGGCTGATCCCTTGCTTAGCCTCTCACATGTCACCTTGACCTTGCTCTATAGGACCCTGTCATTCGAAACAGCATCTTTATTTAGGTGATTATTTGATTAATATTCATCTTCCCCATTGGACTCCAAACTTCTTAAGGGCGGGGACTAGCCTCTTTAGATCCCTGCTGTACTGAGTCACCCCGCTCTGTGCCTAACACGTAGACGATGCCCCATGAGTACGTTCTGAATGGAAGGGTGCATACGTGAATGGAGCCACGGGCCATCCAGCATGACTCAGGTGGAAGACAGAAAACAGGCTGGATTTTTTCAGTGTTGGTCAGACCTTGTCGCCTCATCACAGCCCTGCCCTCTTCGTGGAAGTGTCTCCTTTGCCTAGAGGAGTACCCGGCGTGGAGTAGAGGGTCAACAGACACTGGCAGAAATAAATGAATGGACACTGCTCTTTCTCTTCCTGGAGGAGACCGGTTACCTTCTTAAGCGTGGATTCATGGAGAGGGAGAACGGAGGGAAGCGACACTATTACAAGCTACAAAGGTTCCATTGAGGTCACTCAGTGGGTCTGGTTCTCGAGGCCACTGAGCTGACAGGCCAGCAAGGGGGGAGCTTAAAGCGCAAACTGAACTAGTTCGCTAGATTTGGATTTACGGAACAACGAGTGCTGGGGTGAGATATTTAAAGTTTAAGTGGGTCATGGCTTCCAGTCCTTATCACATACCCTGAAAAAACGAAACCAAACCACCACCCAGGAATGGTGTCGGACCTTAGGAGATAACCTGGCCCCAGTCTCTGCCACCAGGTCAGGAGCAAGCTGGAAAGAAAGGCATTTTTCTTCTCCATTGCCACACCCTCCTTATTGGGGGACATCTGAGTCCTAATGGGGTCTCTTTGCATCTGAAGATTAACCCATGAAGGGTTCAAGATATATGGTCTTTGTCAATCTTCTGGGGGTGACAAAGAGGTTACAAACATTCTGCGATCACCAATCCAAAAGCAAACACCAAAAAACCAAACCAAACCAAACAAAAAACCATACTGAGAAACCATCATAAAGCCAAACTGCAAACAAGCCTGGGTCTTGAGCCCACCCCACCCGGCAAACGCACGTGGCTCACGTTCCAACAACAGACCCTTCCAGAGCCAGGAGGAAAGGGAAGGGATTTACGGGTCGTCTCAGAGCTGTAGGCTCTGGCCTGCCTACAGGATGAGTTCACTGCTTATTCTTAGAAACTGGACTCAAATGAAACAAACAGCACCTATAAATAGAGCGGGGATACACTCGGCTCGGTGTCACCAAAAGGTCCTTCTCGCAGGGACACACTTGCTAACTGGACGTTCTCGGGTTACCCTCGGGTACTACGCGGGGAAGAGCTGGGCTTTTTCTCTCCCAGTGCTGTCCAGGAGGGGAAAGCAGCAGGTGAGTCAGACATTGGGACTAGGCCTAATTCTGTCTTCTTCTCTTTTTTTTTTTCTAAATGCTCATTCACACTCTAAGCGGGAAGGAGCCATAGAGGAAGGATGTCACTCTATAAATGCCCTGGCTGGGCAATCTGGCAGCTCCCTCTGGGAATGGATCCTGGTTCAGGCTGCATTTGACATAGTGTTCTGGTCTTTTAGATTAGATTGCAAACTCCCTAAGGGAAGGGCCCACCTGCTAGGGTTTCCTCTTGGTTTCCCCAGTGCTGCCAAGCGCAGGGCTGGCTAGGGTTTCCGCGGCGGGTCCTGAGCTGTGAATTAGAAGGACCTCCTTACGCATGGTGATCTTTATGGTGGGGAACACCGGGGGGCCTGCGATCCAGGCCTAGGGTGGCTTTGCTTTTGATCACACTGAGGATTGAAGTGGAGTCATCACATCACTGTGATAGTCTAGTCAGGGCTGGAAACACCTGGAATCACCGCAAATGGACACAAAGCCATGGGCAACAAGGTCAAGCAGCTGTAATAGTAACAGTAGTCAGTAACATTGACTCAACCTTTCAGCAAGGTAATTCCAAGCACTTTGTAAAAACGTATTCAATCTTTTGCAAACCCCTACGAGATAGGGTCTATTAGTATCTCTATTTCAGAGGGGAGGAAACTGAGGCACAAAGAGATTGTGCGCCTGGCTCCAGGTCACACAGCTGATAAGTCAGGGGTGGAAGCCAGGCAGTGTGGCTCCAGAGCCCGGTCTCTTACAGTAGAAATTAAGTACGCAGAGTATCTACCTGTTGGTTATCCTGTCCAGCAGCTCTTCCTCCCTCCCTCGTGACCACAGGCCTCTGGGGACCAGCTCTTCCCACTCCCAGCCCAGGTGCTTCGGTGCCTTGTCTTGGGTGGAGCCCCTGAGAGTCCCGGCCCAAGCCTGCACCTCCCATCGACAGGAGTCTTGCAGGCGTGGCCGTGGGACGGAGGTACGGCAATTGCAATGAATCCCAGGACGTTTGCTGGGAATGCCAGGAGGAAGACCTTCTGGATTTGAACTGGAAGTGGGCGGCCTTGGGAAGTGCCATGGCCACCTGGCTACCCAAGAGGGAGCCTGGATGAGAATGAAATTGGTACTGAGAGGAAGCGGAGTTGACAAACACATCCTGGTGGCCTCATCTGAAGCCTGGATCCAGCGGGGGGCCTGATGCTGGAACCTACACTTCAACTTTGCACTTTCATGAGCCAATGTTTTCCCCGTGCCGGTTAAAGTCGATTGGCCCAACTAACAACCCAGCGCCATGCATAAGTGACAGCCCATGCTTACTCCCTTTTTCAGCCCTTTTGGGCTCTTCTGGAAACGCGTGCCCTATCCTGGTTCCGTGTACTGGCTCAGTGGCTCCATTCCCCACCTACTCAAACCCCAAACACCACCTCCCTGCGGAGGCTCAGGCCGCACAAGTCAGGATTACCGACCGCTTCCCCGGGTTGCTGCGATACGTAACTTGTACACTTCCTTTTTTTTTTTGAGACAGAGTGTTACTTTGTTGCCCTGGCTAGAGTGAGTGCCATGGCGTCAGCCTAGCTCACAGAACCTCAAACTCCTGGGCTTAAGCAATCCTCCTGCCTCAGCCTCCCCGAGTAGCTGGGACTACAGGCATGCGCCACCATGCCCAGCTAATTTTTTCTATATATATTTTAGTTGGCCAGATAATTTCTTTCTATTTTTAGTAGAGACAGGGTCTCGCTCTTGCTCAGGCTGGTCTCAAACTCCTGACCTCGAGCGATCCACCCGCCTCGGCCTCCCAGAGTGCTAGGATTACATACGTGAGCCACCGCGCCCAGCCTTGTACACTTCCTTAGCACTTATTTTATTCTGCCTTGGAACACATGTAGTTATTTACAAGTCATTTATTAATAATTACTGACCGCTCCCTATGTGTCCCATCCTTGGCTAGGCGCTGGGGATTCGGAGCAAATATTACTAATAGCAACATATATCCGAGGTCTAAGTGCCAGGCACTCTGCGCAGCACTTTGCATGCATCAGTTGTGTCACTGCATCTCCTTAAAAAAGCCCACGAGGTAAGTACGAGTAATATCTCCGTTTTACATGTAACAGGCTGGTAAATTAGGAAATTACGACGAGGTACCGACATCTCATAGATAGGAAACCGCAAAGCGAGTTACCAGATGAAGATGTAGATTTTCACAGCCAATATTTCAGAGCTTGTCTCACCCTCGAATCCCTGCAGTTTCACAAATCCCTAGTCCACAAAGAGGATCTAAAAGAATCAGTGGGTATTAAGAGAGGATTTATGAGGCTTTTTTTTTTCTTTTGCAAATACTGTGCTGTCATTCGCCTCCCAACAAACATGCACGCGCGAGGTGGGGGTGGTTAGCCTATTCCTGCAACTCAAGTCCAGTGAAAGCAGCTTCTCCAAAGGCTGCATAGAGTTCGATCAGACTTCCCAGCCGTCAGGGAGGGGGAGGCACAGGGGCCGACAGTGCGTGACTCACTCCTGAGCATCCGGCGGGTGAGAGCCGTGGCTGCGAAGTTGGCATTGGCTTGCACGCCCAAATCTTGTTCTGCCGCAGTAGGAGTGTTTCCTACAGACCAACCTGACCAAATGGGTATCCTCCCAAAGGCGGCCTAGGAGGGCAATAATCCCTCATCGGACAGAGACTGGGGGTGGATCACCAGAGTCCGGGGAGTGTGAATGGATTCCCAGGGTGGCCTGAGCTGCACTGCCCCAGTGCTGGGGCCTTTCCAGGTACCCACTCACCACCCTGCATGGTACCTGAGCATACCCGGAGGGTGTAATACCGTCTTTTGACCCTAACATCCAAGTAAGTAGTTCCCTCTCCAACGCTCATTTGTCCTATCTTTTCTCCCTTCCAACCCCTCCTCTGTGTGTGTTGGGGGCAGATCTTGAATGTCCATGTCCCTCTTCCCTGAAGGCATGCAGCCGTCTATAGCAGGCTGCGGATGGAGGAAGAGAAAAAGAGGCCTATCTTTAACATTTGAAGCATTGATGAATGTATCAGATAAAACATTCTGATGTTAGAGAAAGATATCTTCATACACATGCAAGAATGGCTATAATAAAAAAGACAGACAACACCAGGTATTCGCAAGGATGCAGAGAAACTAGAACCCTCATATGTTGGTAGTGGGGATATAAAATGGTGTACCCACATTGGAAAACATTTTGACGATTTCCTAAAATGTTAAACATAAGCCTACCGTATGACCCAGCAACTCCACTCCATTCCCACAAGAAATGAAAACTTACGTCCTGACAAAGACTCAACGACGAATGTTCACAGCAGCATTATTCATAATAGCTAAAAAGCGGAAACAATCCAAATGCCCATCAACCGGTGAATAAATACACACACTGGTGTATCTATATAATGGAATACTATTCAGCCATAGAAAGAAACAGAATACTGATACACGCTACCACATAGATGAATTCCAAAAACATTATAATAAGTGAAAGAAGCCAGATGCAAAAGAATTGAACATTGCATGATTTAATTTCTATGAAATTTCCAAAAAAGACAAATGTGTAGAGACAGGAAGCGGACCAGTGTTGCTGGAACTGGGAATGGGTTTGAGGGAGTTTTGGGAGGTGATGAAACATTCTAAAACTGGGCTGTGATAATGGCCGCACAACCTTATAACATTTTTGAAAGTGTTTGAATTGTATTACTTATAATGGGTCAATTTCATGATATGTAAACTATCCCACTAAAGCTGTTAAAAAAAAAACAAAAAAAACCACCTAAGCACTGTATTTGGGACACAGCAAAATATTTATTTTCTCAGTAAATGTTTATTATGAATCCTTTTAGGAATGGCATGCCAGGGCTGAGATCCTGCAATGAATCAGTTAGATGGGAAGATCTATATTCAATGAGGAAGGCAGGCCTGGGAATTGGGGATTGGCAGAGACCCCCATTTTTCCATCCCTGAATTTTGTATTTCTCTACTCCGATCTCCACATGCAAAAGACAAGTGGATATTGACATTGCTCTGAGTCAAGTTCCACTTGGAGACCAGGGATCAGGATGAGGTATCCTAGTCCCAGTCCCTGTGGTCCTGTGCTGAGGCCCCCGGATGCTCCGAGACTGAGCCTTTTCAAGATATGACCAGCAGACTTAACCTGGTCTGGCTCAAGAGGGTTTTTCACTCCATGCCCCACTACCATCCTCAAACCTATACTGACAATGGCCATTTACTGTTTTCAATCAATGCTTCCTTTTGTCTCTTCAATGCCCTTTAGTAAGTTCTCACATAAATCTCAGCAGAGCCAGGAGGAGAGGAGAGATTGCTAAGGAGGTGAAGGTTGGGCGTGGGGGATTGACGCTTGTGCCAGGATGTAGGAAACACTCAGTTCACGAGGTTTTCCATCATTCACGGCCATACCATTCCCAGGCTGGCCGATGCAATTCCAAACAAGTACCGCTCAGGCCCCAGGAACCCCCAAGTAAGATAAAACTGATTCAGAAAGTCGGATATAGTCGGAAAGGCCCCACTTCCCATCACTGCGAGAAAGATGGAGTCCAGCCCTTCTCTAGAGTCTGCCTTGGCTCCCTAGTTAACATTCCCAGGAAGCAACAGCACAAAAGAACTGGCATTTAGACACACAGCCAGGTCCCCGACAGAGAAGAGTGTTTTTGATCTTTTATACTGCTGGGTCCTCTCTCCTGGCTACGATGTTCTTTAGTTGTATCCATCTCTCTGGCCACTCACTGGAAAAAAGGCAAAGCTTAGATAGTTTTGTTATTAAATAAAAATGAAAAACAACAACAACAACAACAAAAAACAAAACCCTGAGCAGTTAACTAAAAACCAGAGACAAAAACTAACAGAATACATCTAAGGACGGCAGACAGAAAGAATTACAAGATAAAATCAGATAGGAGCAAATCAGAAAATAGACAACAATAGAATCAATAAGATAAATCAAAGAGCTAGTTCTTTTAACCAACCAATAAAAGAGACAAACCTCTGGCAAAGTTACATGAGAAAGAAAGAAGATACAGATGAATAATGCTAGGATTAAAAAGGGACTAGAAACATAGATTTGGAAGAAGATTACAGTTAAAAGCATACTGGGTTTAAATTTATGCTAACAAAATATGGACCAAAATAAGACAATAAAACCTACTCAAGAAGGGGTAGAAAAATCCAACTAGACAAAAAGTAATGGGAAAAAACTGAGCGAGAACTCCCTGCCACTTTGATGAGACGTACAGGCTCGGATGAGCTGGGCGGGGTGAGGGGTGTGTGGGCTAATTCTGTCAAATGTAGGTAAGAAGCACTTTCTGTAGAATGTAATTGGTTCCAGAATATAAAAAAAAGTTTGAATGTGTCCCAAGGCTGGGCATGGTGGCTCACGTCTGTAATCCCAGCACTTTGGGAGGCCAAGATGGGAGGATCGCTTGAGGCCAGGAGTTTGAGACCAGCCTGAGCAAGAGCGAGACCCCATTTCTACAAAAAAAATAAAAATAAAGAAGAAAGAAAAGAAAAAAAAGTGCACAATACATTTTACAAAACAAACCTAACTCCAATAACCAAATACTGAGGAGTGGGGGGAGAGAGGCAGAGAGAGAGAAAGGAAAACCTGAGACATACAGGTCAGTTGACTTGGGGAGAGTGCAGTGGGTTGAATAGTGTCCTCCCAGAACCTCAGGATGGGACCTTATTTGGAAACAGGGTCTTTGCAGATGGAATTATTAAAAGGAGATCATAGTGGATTAGGCTGGGCCCTAAATCCAGTGACTGGTGTCCTTAGAAGAAGAGGAGAGGACACGCAGATACACAGGAAGAAGCCACACGAAGACGGAGGCAGAGACCAAATGATGCAGCCACAGACCAGAGCGCCGGGGATGGGGAAGAGCTCCCAGGAGCCAGGAAGAGGCCAGGAAGGCTCCTCTCCTAGAGCCTCCGCCTTGACTTCACACTTCCAGCCTCCAGAGCTGCGACAGAATACATTGCTGTTGTTCTAAGCCACATGGCTTGTAGTAGTTTGTTAGGGCACTCCTAAGAGACTCATATGGACAGAGATGCAAGTATTTTTCTATTTCTTTGGTGATTTCAATTATCAATCATTTTGTAAGGGAAAATAATATATGGGCCGTATTTACCATCTGGGAAACCAATGAGTGCAGAAGTGTCCACGTCACTTCCTACTGCAGGCCTCGTGCTCACCTGGAGGATCAACTCATAGCTGGTTTTCCCCAAGTCGTCGAGGGGTTTGGGGTGACAGTATAAACGAGGCCCACATACCAGATGGCTCAAGTATTTAAAAGCTGGAAGTCATGCTAACTGTGTTTCCCTCTACTTTGACAAATATACTTTCATAAGCACTTAGAAAGCCAAGTTTGAAGGTAGAATTTTCCCAGGCTCCAAGGAGAGCTGGGTGCCCTTTCCGTACAGCCCCAGCTGCATCCTGGGTCACGACGGGCCTTGTGGATGCTCCAGCCCAATGTCCATGCTTTGCTCACACCCCACACACGTGGTGGTCCTTGGTCACTCCTCAGGCTCTGAGTACAGACACCAGCAGTGTGCTCTACCCTTGGGAGAACAGACCTAGGAAAGAGGACCTGGAAGCACACTAGGGCCATTTAGGCAGAGAATCCTGGGGGCCTCTAGAGGGGTATCTAGAACGTGGTGTAGAAGGCAGGGGGCATGGGGTCATGGGACTAGGAACTCCAGAATTCCCAACCTAGATGGACCTACTTACAGAGTCTGTCCTTTGCCTTACAGACCCCTTGCCTGTGGAGGAGGAGTGTGGCCAAGGGAGGGACAGAGCAGGGCCCTCTAAAGCCAAGAGACTTGCTGCCCTTCCCTGGGTTAGTCACATTGCACAAAAGATCCAACGCCAAAGCACACCAAAGACAAATGGATGACTAACTTTGTAGGAACATCAGAGGACAGAACCACATTACAAACCACTGCAGAAACTATTAGACATCTCTGTCCCTTCCCTGAGCTCTTCCCCCTCTCTTCTCTCAAACAGTCTCTAAAAAAACCCAAGATTTATTTATTGAGGACAATCTAGCTTTACTTTTTCCCCTTCAACAAAATAAAAGCCAAATCATCATCTATTAATACACAAGCATGTCTGCATGGACCTGGTGAAGTCTTGCTAACTCTCCCCTTCTCTAAGCAGCGTGCCACATTCTTTTTTTTTTTTTAATTTTTAAAAATTAAAAAAAATGTTTTTAAATAAAAAAAATTTTTTTTCATGTCACATTCTTTACCACTAAAACAAGTAGAGGACAATGGTGGTCATGAGGCAGAGAGGCAATAGGTGAGTTTTGCCACTTAAAAAAGATACTCTTTTTCTCCTATTTTATAACCCTTAAATAAAACATTAAGAAAATGGGATACAACTCTATATTGAAAAGAATAATATAACATGATTAAGTACAGCTTAACCCCACAAATCACAAATGCAAGGATGGTTCAATATTAGAAAATTTATGGACTCAGAGGTCAAAGAAGAAAACCACATCAGCTAATGGAACTCAAATTGCTCCCTTCATACAATGCTCCTGCTAAATCAGAAAGAGATAGAGGCTTAACATTGAAAAATAATATTTACCTCACATCAAGAGCCTACAAAATAGCTAACTGGTCAAAGAATGGAAGGCATTTTGACTAGCCCAGGATAAGGCAAGAATTTCTGGTATTCCAACTTCATACATACTTATATTCTGGAAGTCTTGTCAAAGCAGGGGGTCCTGGGAGCCTGGGTTGAATTTGATCATTGAATATCCTATATTTGACCTGCCTAATGTTTAAAAAAAAGTCAAACTCATTTTCAACATTTAAAAGGTCAGTATATTTCACATTAAAAAAAAAAAAAACAACCTTGATCTTTGGCATATCTTTTTTGAAAAATCTGACCATCTGTCAACATTAGGCCTATTTCCCAAATGGCAGAAATTGGCTGGTGCCGAGAGGTGCTTTCCGATTTAGACAAGGCCTGGGCTCTCTCCGAAGGCCTCGCTTGGCCCCATTCACTCATTTATGTTACTTGCCTGGGCCCAACACACATCTGTATTCCTGAACCCACGCTGTGAGAGAAGAAATAGAAAAAGAGGCATAAATACAGAAAAGGGGACAAAATTATCATTATTATTTTTGAATGAAGTGATGGCCTTCCTGTAATATTCAACTGAATCAGCTAAAAAACTATTACAATGAATAAGAGTTCTGTAAGATGGTCAGTTACAAAATCCACAAAAATTCACATAACAGAATGGCCAGGGCGGGAGGGAGGGAAGAGAGCTCAATCACAATTTGCAATAACGACAAATACCTTTGAACTAACTTGGCAAGAAACGTACAGGACCTATATGAATCAAACTGCAAAATATTACTGAGGAATGTGAAAGAAGACTTCAACAAATGGTAAAATACATCCTTTTCATAATATTGTCCATTATTACCAAAATAACATAAATGTAATATAATTCCAATAAAAAAATCTAAACACAATTTTTTTTTGACAACTTTTTTTTTTCAACAACTTTGAATAAATGTTTGAGGATGGGCAATTAGCCAATAAAAATTTCAAAGAGCATAATAATAGAAGCATCAGTCCAATAAATTATTAAAACTTACTATAAAATGATAGGAACAGAATTGAAAGCACAGAAACATATCCAAGTGTAAACATGAATACAGTATAAGACAAAGGTGCCAGTTAAGATCAGTAGGTAATAAAGTGTTTTTCAACAACTGGTGTTCAACAACTAGCTCGCCATTATGGAAAAGTTACAGACACACATCACATCGCATACAGACGTAAGTTTTCCGTGGAATAGAGATTTAAATGTCAGAAATGAAGCAAGAATACCAGAAGGAAATTTAGGTGGATTTTATATTTTCTCAAATGAAAAGGAATTTTAAGAATACTGAAAAATTTAACAACATACAAATTTTTAAAAATCAGAAAGGCAAAAGCATAGAAAAAAGACAAATTTAGAAAAAGGTTTGCAACATTTATGAAACCTTGCTACTCTCAAACAGATGTAATTTTCACAAATAAATAATAGAAAGAACATTTGATAAAGTGAAAAAGACACCAAAACATAATTCACGCACACACATACACACACATGACCAAGAAACATGAAAAATCTAATCTCACCAGTAACTGAAGAAGTCCAAATTAAAATAGTGAAATGTCATTTGATCTTAGCATATGGATGATAAAAGGCAGCATAATACCATTCTTAGTGAGGGCACAGAAAAATGGGCTCTCTTATATCCTGCTAATATGAATATAAATTGATAAAATCTTTTTAGAGAGCAATTTGGCTGCATATGTCGAAAAGTTAAAACATGGTTTCACCCTTTGATTAGGAATTCCGCTTATTAAAACGTATCCCAAGAAATGATAAAAAATGATCATGGATCTGCACAGAGGTTGAGCGTAAAAGATGCTCACTTGATCATTGCTTCTAGTAGGGAACAACTGGAAACAACATAAGGGTCAACAATACGGGATTGGTTTAATAAAGTCCCCAGCTGATAGGGGCGTATGGGAGCGATTGCCAGTGTCCACTCTGATTGGTTGGTGGCTGTTATGCACATTCGATGCGTATTTTAGACATCGCCCACACAATGAAATATTCTGTACCATTCAAATAGTGATGTAGATGAACATTTATGACATTGACAAACTGTATACCAAATTAGGCTAAATACTCAAAAAAATAGTATCTACATAAGAAGATTCCATTTTAAGTGAAATATACTATCTACGTAAATAAAGACAGAAGTCTAGGATACACATTAAAGTGCTAGAATTATCTCTGGCTAGTAAAATTAGACATATATATATATTTGCCTACCCAGATTTTCTAAAATCACACACAATTCTAAGTATAATTTCTTTAACAGAAGTCCATTTTTTTTTAAGTTAATGATTAGCACTGGTGGATGGCTGGTAGACTCTAGGGTAATGTCAGGAAAGTATCCATGGCTAAGGTCAGGGAAGTTGGAAATTTACATGCTACTGGGGGTCAAAGGGTTATAGCCTTTCAGGATATTGAGTAGTCAAGACACTTGCATATTAACATGTATAGAAAAAAAAAAACTAAGTGATGGGGTTATGGTTTTTATTTTCTTTTATATTCCTCTCCACAGTCCAAATTTGACAAGATCATGTCATGTTTATAGTCAGGGGAAAAAACCCACAATACAACCAATAAGTATTACAAGACCCTCGCATGGCTATGACGTCCACCAGGACCTGGCCCCTGCCCACCTCCTGTGTTCCTTCTTCTCCCCGGGGTGCTTTGCATCAGTTCTGTCATTCTGTCATTTCCTCCGTCTTACCTCTACTTTCACAGTTTTTTTTTCTGTCAGGAGAGCATTCTCTTCTTGGAGCTCTAGACTAATCTGCCCAGAAATTAATTTGTTGAAATCCAATTTATCAAATTAGTTTTCCAAAATGAAAACCATTGAAGTTTGCCTATTCCCTAAAACCTAAAGTTTTAAGGGAGTGTTGAGCTTTGATTATTGATAAGAATATACTTTTAGCATTTTTTATAGAAAATTGTTAATTTTCATTAATTTTTTTCTCCAACATATTTAGAATTTTCAGACATACAGAAAAATTATACAGCACATATCCATATACGGTACTCGTTACCTGGATTGCAAAATGGTTTACATTGATATTTAAGAGAGAATCGGTAATTGAATGTTTTGATCATAATCTTTGTTCAATCTTCTGGTGTTCATCATTTAGCAATTTAAGGGGCTTTTAAGTTGGTTCTGTTGACCATTTCTTTTAAAATTCCTATTTATAGTTAATGCATATCAGATAAGAAGTATTGATAATATTAATATGATTCATTATAATAGTTCACTCTGAGGAAATTAATTTTCTCTTCTTTGAATTGTTTAATATCTTTTGATGTCAAATCTTTATGCAAACTGCTACTCACTCATGTATCCCAAATGATTCTTGTTAGAAACCAAAATGTTACCATTTTTCAGGAAAGGATTGTTTCAGCCAGCTCTGATTTCTTTAGTATGCTTTTCAATTTAATTAAGTTTTCAGATTTCCTTGGGATGTTTTGTATGAAAATTTAACATGTTTAAAACTAAATTCCAACTAAATTCAATTTTAAATTTAATGCAGTTAAATTTAAGCCTGATATGTCATTAAAGGAACTGGCAAAAGACTATTCTAAATGTTTACAGTTTGAAGAATAAAAAGTCATTCAAAAGTAAAACAATTTAGAAGAAATGAAAGCAAATCTGTTTGACATGAAATGCTAAAATTTTGGTTAGTAAATAGCACTTCATGTCAACAAAAATCTTCAGTTTAGACTTATTCCTGCTTTTTCACATTTTAAAGAAGTAGCATTTTATAAGATTTATTTGCTGTGTGGCATTAACAATCTTATTTAGTCAATAGCCAGAGAAGTACATCTCACAATCAGAAACCAGACGTGAATATTCCTATTAAGGCTACTTGGTATCTTTGGTGAATCCAGCATATTGTTCTCTTGGCAAATTGGATTTCTACAACGTGAATTTCTGTGAGTTGGTCAGGAGAGGAATTGACCAAGAACTAAGTGCTCTATATAGATTATTTAATTTTCCTATTAAACTTATGTTCTCTGTACTGTTGTCCCCATTTTACAAATGAGAACATGGATGTTTTAGCCGGATGGGTAATTTAGGATATTAACTGTGCTATGTAAGCGCAGAGCTTGTACTCTGCACCCTAGAGCTGGCTCTCTGGATCCCCACTGGCGCTTCGCTACTGGTGGCGACAGAAACGGACACATCAGGCATCACTTCCTCTAGGAAGCCTTCCCTGACTTCCAAGCATAGGTTAGATATTCTCCTCTGCGTTTCTCAGTGAACTCTGATCACGTCTCCCTCTTGGGATGCGTGCCCTGTTTCTTCCCCACAGTATCGCGAATTCCTGGGGGGGCGGACCATGATGTTCTTCATCTTGGTAGCCCTGGCACCTGGCATAGGATCTCGGCACAGAGTAGGATGCAGCTGGGTTTTAGAGTTTATACAATCCTGTGTACTCGGACGGAGAACTTGGGCTCTTTTGCCCTATATTCCCTTAGCTTTGGTGTAGGGGCTGGACTGCTACTGTCTTTGACAGACGTCCCCAAACAGTGACCCGATCAGTTGTGTGGAGTCCCGCCTCCCCACCCCCATTTACAAACTTGGTTTCTCAGAATGGCGGGGGTGGTGGTGGAGTGGTTGTAGGCTGCAGTATTATTCAGTGTCACTCCCAGGAAGGCAAAGAAGAATAAAAGAGGCCTAAGGAATATGATTTCTCAGTTTCTCTCTCTCTTTCCTTCTCACCACCCTATTTTCTTCACTTAACATAATCTGTAATCCTATTGGTCTCCCTGTTCTCTCCCCTGATGAGAAAGTAACCCCAGGAAAGTAGGGGTCTTGCTGACTTGTTCTGTAGTGTATATGTAGGGTCTAGCACAGTACCTAGCACTAAGTTCGTTCTTGATTAATATTTGTTGAGTGAATAGATCCTAAGTTCCTCAACTGTATCTCTAAAGTTTCTTCTAACTCTCATGTTATGTGACCCTGGGGTTATTCCCGTAACTTGACCCAAAGCAGCTTATTAACCTGCCTGGTATATGAGGAGGAAAATGAGGATAAATGAATAAAAGTTGATTTCGTATGATTTATTTAACATTATATCTACTATTCTAACTGCTTATGGTTTTTAATATATATTTTCAGAATATTATCTAATTTATTCAAATCTAAACAGATAAGCTTCATTTAAAAATTATCTTAAAACAAGCAAAATACAGAAAGAAATAAGGGAGATACGAGGTTATAAGTTACAAGGAATATAGGAAGCTAGAATGAGAACTACAGATCCAAAAAGATTAGAAGTATTCTCTCATAAATCAGGAAACAGACAAGGGTGCTTACTACCAGTCCACCTATCCAACATTGCACGGAGGTACTACAGTGTAATAAGACAAGAAAAAAAAAAATTAGAGGCATAGGGATTAGAAAGGAAGAAATAAAACTGTCATAATTTTCAGATAATAAATAACAGGATGACTATATAGAAAAGACAAAAGAAGCTACAAAACAAGGCATTAGAAATGAGATTTAACTAGGTTCCTGGGTGTGACATTAAAGTAAAAAATTCAGTTGCATACACTATACCAATAGCAAAGTAGAAATTTTAACTAAAGAGATTTTCAATAGCATCAGAGAATATAAAAATCTTAGAATAAATCTAATAAAAGATATCTGTAATCCCTACATGGAAAATTGTAAAACTTTATTAGGAAATATTAAAGAAGGCTAAATAAATAGACACATTATGTTCATGAATAAATATTGGGAAGATGTCAGTGCTCCCTAGATTGAGCTTTAGATTCAAGGTAATTGCAATTAAAATCCCAATAGGGATTTCATGGAGCTTGATAAGATGATTTTAAAATTTCTTTGGAACACTAAAGGGCTGAGAATTACTAGGACACTTCTGAAGACCAAGAGTAGAGAGAGAAAGGTCTGGCCCCGCCATATATCAGGACTATGAATGAAGCTTTAGTAAGAGGTGCATTGGTGCGAGAGAAACACATTCACCAATAGCACAGAATCAAGTCCAGGAACAGACTGTAAATAAAATGAAAATTTGCATTCTGATAGACATGGAAAAAGATGAAATTTTGGATCTTTCCCTGGTATCATAAATAAACTTAAAAAACCCTTAGTATAAAATACAGATAGATTTCTTTTACATATTTTGGTAGAAAAGACTTACTCAACAATTTCTTAAACAAAAAGTATTAATTATAAAAGACTGATGCATTTTGCCATATTAATAACTTTTGTTCATCAAAAGATACCTTAAAGAAAGTGAAAAGAAATACAACACACAAATGAAGGATGAGTATTGAGAATATATTAAGTGCTCCTTTTGATAAAATAAAAAAACACAAACAACTGTAGAAAAATAGGCACAAAACATGAACAGATACTTCTCAGAGGGAGAAAGGAGGCATATGTGGCCAATCACATACAAAGAGATTTCACCTGTGCTACCAACGGCCACAATGAGGTGCTATTTAATTTACAATTGATCAACGAAAATTAAAAAGTCTGACAATACCAAGTGTCGGAAAGGCTGTGGATCTATTGGTTGTCATGCGCGTCACTGACGCAAGTGTGAATCAGCACCCCCACTTCTGTTTGCCACTGTACCCTAAAGTCGGGCATACACATCCCATCCAACCCAACAGTCTCACTCCTAGGTACATATCTAAGAGAAACCTTTGCACATGGATAAGATTAGGTACAAGAATGTCCATAAAAGTATTTTTTATGATAATGCTGAGAATCTATGAACAACCCAAGTGACCACTAATGGGAAAGTTGCTCAATAAACAACAGTATGTTCATACAATGAAACATTATAGAGAAACCAGCAACACGCAACAGCATGAATCTTACCAATATAAACCCTAAAACATTACACTTTTTATAAATTTAAGAACAGCATATACACATAATTTACACAAGAATTAATAAAACTATATAGAAAAGAAAGGCAGAGAACGTCAATAACATAAATCAGGGTGAGGGTTCACCGTGGCTTGGGAGAAGCAGGGAAATAGGACGGAATGTGGATCTGTGTGGTTAGATGCAGGTTATAATCTTGCTGTCAAGGTCCTACCTTTTTTTTTGGAGAGAGTGGTAGCTTCATGAGTGCTTTCTGCATTATTTAATAATTGTTTAATAATGCAGAAAGCACTCAATAAATAAAAGTAGGTCATGCACGAATTAGTGATGTGTTTCATAAACCAAGGATTATGATTATTCCAATTTTATGCACCGGTGGCCTCAGTTTAAAAAAAAACACCTATGTTAGACAAATGTTAGTGTACGATAAGGGAAACGAGATTATTAACTAGAGAAAACACAGGAAGCTTGGCTCCGGACCACGGATTGAAGGTGCAGTTTGAAGGAACAGATCAAAGGTTTGGAACCCCAACCAAAAACCACGTTACAAAAGTATCTCCAGGTCACCTCGAAGGAGTAAATGAAAAAGACCTACCTGGAGGATGCTTTTTCTTTTATAAATATTCTCTCCCATTTCAAAGCTGCCCTGTGATGCCTCTCCGCGAAACCAGCGAATAGTCCAGAGATTCCGAACAGCTGAGGACACAGGTTTCTGGCTTTTCAAGATGACTGAACTCTCTCACCTGTTTGAAAGACTCATCTTGTGCTATCTTTTTCCTACAAGGCATTAAATGTGAAATAAGGCCTTGCTTGGCAATTTGCCACAGAGAAGTATACTTTTACAACTTCTGTAACCTATGCTCTTAGCACCCCAGAACTCTGTAATGTGTATCAGAGTACTGTGAAGGTTTGGTCATTTCCAGGCAATGAGTGTTGTTTTCTTTCTTTCTTTTTTTTTTAGTATAAGTAATTCTTTACTGTAATTCCATTATTGCAAATACAAAAGCTGGCTCTGCTTTCTGGATTCTTTGAAGACCTGGAAAAAACAACAACTTGTAACTCCAAACTACAGGCTGTGCTTTACTGTTCTGGCAAACGGTAGACATTTCATGAATGTTTGTTGAATACACTGCCATTGTTTTCCAAATGATAATTTTTAAGACCCTGGCTTTCAAGAGAAAATATACTAGTTGAGTGAAACATCCTTCCTACAGATTGTATTTTATATAACAAAAAAGGATCTAAAAGTAAGAGTGTATTTATGGAGGTATGTCAAAAGACTAGCTGAAATTTGGGACTGTCTTTGGAAATCAAGGACACAGATAGGCATTATGTATGACATGAGCCACTGTGGCAAGGATACACCTTCAAGATATCTACAGAATCCAGAGAGTCAAAAAACAACACACATACACAAAACACACATACAGATTTGGCAACAGTGACTGAGAGGTTAGGCAATTCAGACAAAGCTGTCGTGCATTAATGATCCTCTTGTTCAGATGACAAATTCTCCAAATCACTTTGTGTACACTGTATACATTCGATTTGTTTCCCAAAGACAGTGGCAGGAACAGACATATGCTGGCCCTACAGATACTGAAGGGGAAATGAAAGAGATAATTAATTCCTTTTGGATAAGTTTAGCAGTCAACATAAAAGACAGCCCTTTCCCATAAGGTGAGCCGTCAGAAGCTGCAAGTGTTCCCAAGAGAACACCTACAGCAAAGAAAAGTTCCCTTTCCTGTCCACGAGGGGCATTTATCTGAAAGGAGAAAAATGTCACATACTTTTTAGAAGATTATAAGCAAGTCTGCGCATAGACACATGTTCGTATTTTCCCTATTGAGGTTATTTACATTAAAAAACATGTGGGCCACCCCTCCGCTTGTAGCGGCTTGCTCTTTCAGTAACCCCACTTGCCAAACTACTTCCTTATGTTTTTTTTTGCCATCTAAGCACATGTGTGTTCACTTGCCCCTAAATGAACTTGCTCGCTGGTGTGCTGGTTTCCAAGCCTTAAGTCATTTCACGTGTGCGTGCTCTGTGGGCGCAGCCCAACGGCGAGCTCCTGCGCGCAGTCAAGCGTTGGCTTGACCCGACTTGCATTGGCTGAGCCATAAAGGCATAAACAGACTTCTCCAGTCCCGTGGCTGCCTGAGGTGGGGTAACATTGAAGGTGCTGCTTTTTCCTTTGCTCCCTGACATCTGCCCCACCCAACCCCAAATTTGTCACCAACCTATTCTTCCTGCCTGCGTTCCCTTTGGTGAAATAACTCACCTACCAACACCCGCTCTGGGAGTCTGGGATCAGCAGGAGATGATCTGACACCGTGAGCCCTCCAGGCAGGCCCCCCTGCACGTGTGTGCCCCCAAACACAACCCACAGATGGGGAGGCGGGGAGGGACGCTGAGCTTCTCGGGGACTCACTAGAATAATGGTTTGGCCAGTTTTTTCCCTCCACTAAACTGTTCATTGCATTTCTTCTCAAAATATTTGAAGTGTAACTTACATAAAACAAGCTGTACATAATTAAAGTGTACGCTTTGATGGTTTTTGACATGTGGACATTGTGAAACCATCACCACCAAGATTATGCACGTTTCTATCAACTCCAAATGAGTTTCCTTGTGGGCATGGCCAGTTCTCATCCTGAATCTGGAAGCCTTATTGTTTTTGAGGGGATTTGACCTCACCTAGAAGCCCAGGGCTTAACAAGGGGTCACTGATAGTATTCTAGAGATCAGCAGTACTCTGCTCAAATATCTTCCTCTTCCGCAGGGGGGAAAAATCCCCTCTGACCAACAAGACTTGACACTGCGTCTGACTCACGCTCTGTCCGGGGGCGCATACTCGGGCTCTGATAAGAGGCAGTCAATCTGTCCTCCGCTTGTTTATCATGAGTCATGCTGAAAGTCAGGCATCTACTTTTTTTCCTCCACCATGCCCCGTCCAGGCAAGGATCAGACACCCCGATTCAGAGCGACTCCAGCGCGGCTGGTTTAGGACGTGCGACTCAATGGGGACCCCTACCGACGGAGGCCGGGAGCGCCACGTCTTGGAGTTGAGGTCTGCCTTTTGCCCACACCTCAGAGGCAGATCCCAGTGAGTTATGGATCTATTATATTTGCAAGAGGAATGGGAAAAAGCAGCTAAGTTTTCAGTGCGTCCTTGCAACCTGTCCTCCTCACCCCATGTCTATTAGTGACAGAGTGTGGCATGAGTCACAACGCTCAGCCTATGCCCACACTGGAGCAATTAACCACATAATTGCTTCAATGATGAACCTTCCCCCAGCTGCAAGCCGCCCCCGTGGTAGAGCTCGAGGCTGGAAGCCAACAGTCTTCAGTTGTATGAATCGTGAAGGCCCAGGTTTGAAAAGCCGAAGTTGCAATTCTTTTAGCCAAGGCCTTCTTGGCCCCAGTTTAAAATTCCTATACACAAGTCCTGATGGGTGCATGGGGGATGTTTCAGCTAGAATTAATGTCACAATCGAGTCAACATAAAGTGGGTTTATCTGCGCTTTCAATGTATTGAAGCAAAGTTGCTCTGTTTTGAGAACAAATCACCATGGCAACTCAGCCGCCCCACTTACAGTAAGCTCATTGCCACCAAAATAAAAATCCTTACCAGGTTTAGGATTGGCTGGTGAGAGTTGCTGAATGTTGACTTTCAGTTTCCAGATGACCTTAGCCAGCATATATTTTGGTTTTAAAAATTGCTGAAAGGGATGCTTTAAATAATAATAAAACTATAAAGCCAGGTTACAAACAGAGGGTTCTAGGCTGTTCCCCAGCCAGCTTGAACACGAGCTGACCTCACTGCCAAACAGCAGCATTTGGTTGTCAAAATAGAAAGCTTCAGAAAAGGGCTCATTCCTACTTACTGTGGCTTGCCAGTCCATTCCAAGTTGGGGGTACATGGTAATATACATAATGGTCTTTAAGAAGAGGCAAATTGATACAAAAACAGGTTTTCTGTAGGTGTGAAAGGAAGAAAAGCAAAACTACTTGTTTTTCCCTCCACCCCCAGGCCCCCAACACTGGGTTTTGGTTCCATTACTTATCTGTTCTCTCTCCACCTTCTTCCTTCTCCCACTCCGCTCTGCTCTGTCATCCTGATTCTCTTTCTTGTCATCCTCACCATCCGTGTGGCTTCCTCAGCCCCTCCAGCTGCCATGTGTCTTTGGGCTCCCTGGACCCACCGTCCAGGATGGCCAGAGCTCTTTCATTGTGGATCCCAAGGCCACCAGCACCCTAAGGCTCAACTCCCAATGTTGTGGGTCACTCCCTCGAAATTCCCTCCTTTCTAGTAAGTGTCCTGGTTGCTGCATCATTCAGTTTCTTCTTCTTCTAACCTTCTGTATCCTCTGTCTTCCCACCTCCCAAATACAGGCATTTTCTAAAGTTCTGTTAGTCTTCTCGTGTTTCTTTACCTTCACCATTTATCTGTTCGATTTCTTCAATTCTCATTTCGATGCAGATGTCTACTACATCCTGTATTGAGACTGTCCCCCTGACTACCCGCTCTCTCAAAACCAACCTGATCAAAACTGAACCCATATTTCTCCCCAACAAAAGCAGGTTCTTCTCAAGACTTTTGCTTTTTTCTGTTAAATAGTCTCATCATCTCCTGAGCCCAGGCTTAAAAGCTAGGTGTTATTTACACTCTTTCGAGGCACATATTTCCTTTGCCGCATTTCACAGACTGTCCTTCTTGGGTGCTGTTTCAACTGATGTCCTTTCTGTCTCCAAAGGCATCATCCTAGTTCTGGCCTTTATTACCCATTGCTTAGACAGTTGCAACAGCTTCGGAAATTATCTTTTCATCTCCAGTCCTCTCTTCTCGCCATTAAGGTATGTTAGAAAGAAGACAGACTTTGGAGTTTGAATCTACAATGTACTTCCACTGTGGCTGTAATTTCTTAATCTCTCAGAGTCACAGTCTCTTTGTCTGTGAAGGTAATATACATAAAGTACCTGGCTCTGTAAGTGCTCAATTAATATTGGTTCCCTTCTATTTCAAGGTTACTACTGTCAGACTAAAGTTTTAAAAGACTTCTTGACCACATTTTCCCCTTAATCAGACATTCACTCTTCTACTGAAATAAGGACGAACTTCTCATCCTGGCCCTTACAAGACTTCTACAATAGGGCCCTAGTGTATTGCTCCTACTTCACTATTCACCATTCTGTCTTTAAACACCATCATTCTATTTCCCATCTATTTTTTCACTAATGCAGTGGACTTGGGCTGCAGCATCTGTCTGTTGAAATCCTAGCTGTTCTTTAAGACTCTTCTCGAATTCTAGCTCCTCTCCGAGGCTTCTCCTGATCGCTGCATGGATATGACCTCTTCCTCTGACCTCTGGAGCACTTACAACTCTCTTACGGCATTTTTATTATTCTACTTGCTCCTTTTCTGCCTTTGACTGCTCTTCACTGCAAGACTGAGTGTCCTGTGATGGCCTGGACTGTTGGTTACTGCATCAGACCCAGAGAGAGCCCTCTGCCTTATGCAATCAATGCCAGATGCTGAAAAACCTGCCCAGTCACGCTTCCCCTTAGTCTACTAAACGATCTTCCTAAGCTTCTGTTGGGTGTCACCCTTCCCAGAAATAAAGTTGCACAGAGAGGCAATTCGCTTATTCAGTGAAGGGCATTTTGTAATTGACACCGAATTCTGTAGCTCATAATTATAGGAAAGGTTCCTAAATATTACCATCTCAGATATGCCATGCTGTTTCATTAGACCCAGTTTATTTACCATTTTCATGAATCCCTGAAAACCCCTTTGTGTGAAACCACAGGTTGATTTTGTTTACCTTCCAGGCCTCAGGGAACTGTGTTCTTCTGCTTAGAAATATCTTAGTCATGCAGACAGATCCCTGGGAATATCTAAAGTTCCTCTTCTTTCTCATTCATGAATCAGTCTCTTTAACACTGATAGTCAATGGCTACATAGAGAAGAACTCAGGTTAAACATTCGGTTAAGCCTTTGTAAACAGAATGAGGACAAGAGTTCACTGAGCAAGTGCCAGGATCTTAAAATTTGTCTGTAGTTCCTAAAATTAATATCAATGTATAGTTTTCAGTATATTAACATCTTAGTACCAAGTTATACTTCTTATATACTTAAGAAATATATATATATATGGACGTATAGCATCTTCTTCTATTTTATAAAGTTTAACTTTAGGATGTATGAGGCTGGAAACAGAGTTTTATTATTACATGGGAGGTCTCAGAGTTCACGTTGGCAATATCATTTTGAAAAGTTGAAACCATGACTCTATACAAAAATAAAAAAATAGAAGTCAAAGATTTGGTTTGACTCAACTAATGAGGAATCCAGGAAGATGTTAAGACTGGCTCAAAAGAAAATCAAGGACCTGGAGATTTATAGTTGGTCAAAGGAATACAAAAATAAATTTGCCAACAAATGCAAAACTGGTTAGTGTCGCACTAGGCAGTGCTACTGGATGAGAATCATATGCATTGTCATCAGTTTTCTACAAATCGATCACTGTTTTTATAAGGTTGCAAAATATCCTTATCAATCGGCAAAAGGTACGGAGACCCGAAAAACCAGAGGTAGCACAGGCAACATCTATCTGTACACAAAAAGGGTGCTCAGTATTAGTTTACCTTTTTCTAAGTTGCATACTTGCTCTTGACACTTTTACCTAAGAGAGGTATGAAAACAAAGCAATATGCTATCTCTATGACATAATTGTAACTATGCAAAATTACACAATTTTATATAAATATATACAAGTGGACACAAACCAGTTTCTCACTACCCCCCACCCCCAATCCCCAGTGTTTCACTATGGGCTCTGGAGTCCGACTGCTTGGGTTTCAAATCATAGTTTAGTACTGGGTGACCTTGGGCAGATTATTAAATACTTAGTATCTCTGTGCCTCACTGTAAAACTGGATTAAATAGTAGTACCTTCATGGCTTTGTTGTGAGGAGTAAATGAGATAATGCCGAAGTGCTAAAAAAAATGTGAGTTATATCACTGCTACTAAGAAACGATTTGTTACTCTGCCAAGTCTTTAATCAGACATTAAAATATTTTGAGAAATAATCTGTCTTCACACTTCGTTAAAAAGGGATGAGGATCTACATTTTAAATCAGAAGCAAAAAATAATTAAATCATTGAAACCAGCCAATCAGTAAACTAATAATTAAACTTGTTTAAGAGATTACAATAAATTCCAACTGTGTTGAAAGGATAATTCATTTCTTCCAACTTTGACATTAAAGGAACAAAAACATATGAGGTAGGAATGGCAGGAAATTAATCTTTGTTGAGTTAAGATGTCCCAGGCATTGTACTTACCACACTCATTACACACCAATAAATGAGTATTTGTATTTTCAGGAGAATAGTGTTTTTTTTCTTCCTTAAGGAGACATGCTACAGAATGAAAAGCAAGAAGGGAAAACAAGCAAAAAAAAAAAAAATACTTTGAAGCCTTAGAAAGTGGGTTACCAAGTGAGTCAAACAGCAAAAGCAGTGGCTCAAAGAGCATTTCAGCTTTATTTATTCTGCATAACAAAAAGGAATAAAATTAAATATTCTCTGAATTTTAAATTATATTTACCAACACATTGCTGGTAATATATGCCCTTTTACTATGCATTGCTATTTTTACTTTTCCCAGAAAATGCTGAGGAAAATACTGAATAAATATACATTTTATTAAACATACACACACAACTCTGTTACACATTGATATAAATCACTTATGTTTCACTCCCGTCCAAGTTTTGGCTTACATATCTTCAAATTAAAAAACACCAGCATAGTCTCCAACGGCCACCAAAAACCTGGTTGATGTTTAACTAAGTGCTGAAGTTCAGATTAGAACAGGAAATAGCTCTAAACCAAAATAGAAAGCAAAATAATAAAGAAAAATGACAATTCATGTCAAAGCTTGGCTAAATTTTACTATACTCAATCATGAGAAAAGAATTTTCCTAAAATATTGGTTTTTAAGGGGACATTTTGAGGCTAAACTGAACACAAAGGAGAAGAGAATCTCCCCAAAGAAGTTTTCTGAGCCAAAAGAAAATCAAATCATGCTTGAAAAACAAAAGTAAAGACCGATAATGCCTGTCTCCCTTCCGAACCCACGTCTTCAGATATGCGTTAGTGTAGGTTTTCCAGCTGAAGGCAATTTATTAATTCTATGCTCTGTTATTTCAACGTGACCAAATCTAGCCTCAACCAATCATGTCCTAATGGGGTGATGAATGAGACAATTATTTTCAGTCCCTCACGAGCTGGGAAGCTGCACCCTGGTGCACTCAAACAAACATATGCAGACATACAGTCTACTGAGCTTCAAACTGAAGAAACAAACAGTAACTTCTCGCCAAAAAAAATGATATTTATGACCACTACTGAAAATGATTTCTTCTTGTATAGTTTTAAGAAAATATCAAGAAAGGCACTATGATTTAAACAAACAAAACTGAAAATGATTTCTCACAAGATTTCATATGTTCAAATTTTTATGCAAAAACCTTATAAAATAGAATGCTGCTGATCTAGCTTTTAAAAAAGGTGTTAAAAAAGCTACACGAGTCCATTAAGTTAATTGGACATTTACTATTTTGAGAGAAAAAGGCAAAGTTAACAAAATGATGCTAGAAAATAAATACACTGATTTTGCAACTGCATGCATCTCTAGTTCTTTTACCAAAGATTCTTAGATTGTAAAAATTTGTAAAAAAAAAGCCGAGAGAAGGAAATACTTGATAGATGTACTGAAAGCTTTCCACAATTGGAAATACATTAAAATGTATTTATTTAGTTGGAAGAGGAAGTGGCAGCGAGAGCCTTTCACCTATAATGACCATCTTAGAATTCATTAGAAATTATCGTTCATAATTCAAACACACATGAGACAGCACCTGTCTTCAAGTGTTCAGTAGGTACGACAGGAAATAACAGATTTTGAGAGCCAAGGGGCACTGGTACTAAATACAAGTGAGATTGTTATCTACGTTGTACTAGAAAACAAGGACTGTTTAAAATGGAAGCTTTAAGAAGAGCTTATTTTTGAAAACTTAACTTGGAATGAAACCCCTATCATGGAATGTTCTATGTTAAGATTTTCCTTTTACATAATGAAACAACAATAAAAGGCAAGTGGAATTATACAAGAAGAAAAAATAGAAATTACATATTGTGAGAAGTGTTAGAATAGGGTGAAGAAACATAATAGCCATTACTGTTTGAAGTGGTAGGTCTATCTTAATGTACTCTGAACTGTGACTGAATTTTTCAATAAAATAATAAATACAAAAGTGAATGTAATAATCCTACATTTTTGTTTTCTATTCTAGGGGCTATATTTTAAACCTGGGACAAAATTAGTTAGCCCAAACCTTTATTCTGCCTTAAACTAATTTTCATTTCTTGTCCTCTTCCCTGCTTTCCACATCACCTTACAGAGTTGTGATAACCAGTCTGGTTCTCGACACCCCTCAATTCATTCTTGCAGTACCCTTGCATACAGTTCAAAATTCTATGTATTGTTAAGTACCAACAAATCAAGATGTCAATATGAGAGGTTCAGATTGGAAAGGACAGTTTAAACTACCTTGTTAGAGTTGAAGACAATTTTCTGTTACATGATCCACTGTGTATTAGTTCAAATAGTGTAGCAAACAAAAAAATAGCTGACATTGATGAGACCTTGAACTATGTGATACAGCTGGCAGAGCTGATGTCTAGATTAGCTCTTGAGGTAGAAAATTTACCACTCATTACTAAATATGTGAATAATAGCTAAATTAATAATGTTTAATATTAAAAGTTTAAAAATTACAAAAAGATGTTATGAATATCCCATATGTATGTACACTTCGGTAAAAAGCCAACCAGAACCAATCAGAAGGAAGTTTAGAATGAGATTGTTTTCTTATGGATTTTCAAACATATATATTTCTTTTGACTTTTTATATATTCTATGCATTGCTCTTCCATTTATCTACAATACTTTTTATCTCAGGGAAGGAAAACCAAATCTTAACAGCTTTGTGGGCCGGGTGCTGTGGCTCATGCCCGTAATCCTAGTACTCTGGGAGGCTGAGGCCGGAGGATTGCTTGAGCTCAGGAGTTCGAGACCAGCCTGAGCAAGAGTGAGACCCTGTCTCTACTAAAAATAGAAAAATTAGTGGAGGATAGTGGTGTGTGCCTATAGTCCCAGCTACCTGGAAGGCTGAAGATAGAAGGACTGCTTGAGCCCAGGAGTTTGAGGTTGCAGTGAGCTATGACTACACCACTGCACTCTAGCTGGGACAACAGAGCGAGACTCTGTCTCAAAAAAAAAAAAAAACAGAAAAAACAAAAAAGCAGCCTTGTGGGCCACTCATTTGCTTATATTTGTGTCTTCAAACAGAAAATGAAGGAGGCACCCTAGCACAGGCTGGCACAGGAACATGATACATGGAGAATCAAAGACAGACTAAGAGAGACTAAGGATGTGTTTATGTTGCGTTTCTATATGATATGGTGCTAGCACCTTATGATATAAGAGAGCTGGGAAAAGAGGAAGTCTAAAAAGACTCTATAACTAGCCATTTAGGCTTAGAGACCTCTGATTTTATTAACAAGAGGTTTTGAATATGTGCAAAAACAGAATTCTAAGAGCTCCTTCACCTATATCATCACATTTTGCAAATAGGTAATTCATTTTGTTTTAAAAATACTGGTTTTGAACAATCAAGTTACAGTATACATTACATATATTCAAGTGATTGGAAGACTAGTCAGCCAGTTTTGGAGGTGGCTGTCTTAAATTAGTAGTAGCAACGCCCCATGAATTTTCCTCACAGGCAGACAGGTGGAAGAAGTACGGAGTTGAAGAACGTGGTGGAGAGAACTGCTCAGGAATAGCAAAGAGATGGTCCTTCTCCGTATTCCAGAGGGCACCGTGTAGACAGAGGGTTAAGAACATGGCTGTGTGTTTTCTCAGTTTGTGTAGGAAACACAAATCTCTGCTTGTCTCAAAAGTAGCTTCCTGTAAACACTGTAGAAACTTTATCTGATCCAGACACACCTCATTTAAAAACTGAATACGCTAGGCCTGGCACAGACAGTGCAGGGAGGGAAGATGGCAGGCATGGGAAAGTTAACATGAGGCCCAAACACGAAGTTCAGAAAGGAATCCCAGCTTCTGGTCCACTGACCTTGGAAACAGAACACACAATCATTAAAAGCACTGGAAGAGGATGAAATACTAAGCTAATAATTAATAATGACCTATCATGGCTGGCAAAAAGCAGGTGAAAAGCACAGTCCTGGGGTAAGAAAACAGGCACCATTGTTCATTTTTTCATTTTTCCTTTAGATACGACTTCTGCGTAAGAGGTGTGAATAAAGTCATAAAGTTGCTTAGCATTTGCGGCATTCCCCAGAATACTTGTGAGCTTGTCTTGTGACACGGTTGCTAATTCTGCAATGTTCTTAACGTGGTTCATCAGGGAGCGACAGTTTTTGGCATTTACCCCTGGCATTTTTAACAAGAAGTCTTGGGGACCAGGATTATACTTGTCTGACTCAGGGAGGGTTTCAGAGTCTGCTGTGATGGCCAATGCTGTCGCCGCATCAGGCTGTGGCTTATTTTGTTTCAGCTCCTCAAACAACTCCGCGGTGGCATGAGGGGAGGGGCACCAGAGAATCCTGAGTCTGGGGAAGTGAAGTGTGAGAAGAGTGAGTTTGGAACTAACGTCGTTGCTGGAGATCTCCTGAAATAAGGCCCCGCGGGGAGTGAGAGAGAAAGGCTTGCTGGGATCAAACTCGATCAGAAGCATGGGTCGCTTGTAATAGCGGGACATGGAGATGCACTGGCTGTAGAGCCGGCCGTTATTTAAGGAGCCGATCAAGTCACTGATACTCTTGCGCTCCACGCACATGTCTGGAGTCAGGATGTAATCCCCAACCTCTAAAGTCACAGGTTCAATGTCAATGCCCCGACGATGGATCAGGGACGGGAGCTCACTTCGAAATTCACGCATATCCACAATTATGCTTTGCTGTGTACCATTCTGTTCCTGGCCACCTATAGAAAATGGGTAGCATTTCAAGTAATGTTACAGGAGAAGAACTCTCAAAGAGGGAATGTGACAATTAAAGTTTAAAATCTACGTTTATGTTGTTAATTCTGATGGATGGTTACATAACACTATATGGTATTATTCCACATTCTTTTACATTTTCAAAAAGATTTCTAGAAAAAGTAGAGGCAATTTCTCTCAAACTAAATGAAGTTAATAGGAACATTAGAGTCAATTGGCAGTTCCTTCCTTATAATGATTCATAGATACAAACACATTTGCTATGGTCTCCCCTCTGTAGTTCCCTATATAGTCCCTCATTGTCACACTGACCACATTTCGCTGGTCACTGTATTCCCAATTCCTAGGACAAAGCCCGATAATAGATGCTTAAAATAGCAGACACAGTAGATACTTAAAAATGCTCGCTGGGGAGCTGATGAGCTTGTATCAGTGAGTCCAGAGGTGGGTAAAGGGAGTGAAATCAGCTGCTGCCATGGGAAAATGAGACTGCGGGGAATGGGACAATGGTTACTTCTGGATGATGGTGTACTTAGAATTCAGCAAGTCCTGGTGGCATGCCACAGTTTGGACACTGCACAGCAATAAGAGTACCAAATGCCTGGGATCTGGGGAGGTACCAAGAAGTAACAAACGAATACAGAAAGAGAGTGCATGTAGCCCAAACAACTCCTACCTATGTATACACCTAAGGGGAGAGGCAGAGGAAGGAAGGAAGGAGAAACTTCCTTCAGCTCCTCTGTGAGTTAAACTGGCTTCTTTGGGTTCTTTGATTAAGAACCTATTTACCGTTTACCAAAGTTTCTTTGCAAAAGTACATTCTGAGTCTCAACCAACCAAATTTAAATGCAATTATGGAACATAACTCATTCTAAGCTGGGGTGGCTAGCACTCAGCCCCACGAATTCTGCAGATGATGCGGTGCCTTTGTGCCGGGGAGGACACGTGGTCAGTAAATGGCAGAGCTGAGGTCAGAGCACAGGGACACACATCCTCTCCCTCGCCTGATCTCCATTTTTAAGAGTTTGTCAAGAAAAACCGAGCCTCCGCAGAGTAACTCTGGAATTCACAGCCTCTTCCGCAGGCAACGAGGGTGCTTGGCAAAGGGCAGGACTCACCGGCTTTCCGAGTGTCCGAGGGAACATTGGTAGACGCTGCTCCTCTTGCTAAGTCTAGGTTTGTTTCATCTCTGCCTTCTCTTTCCTCAGGGACCACCATGCTAGCCTTTTCCCTGGCGGAGAAAACATTTTAAACATTTTGGGAACTAATTTCAAAATTTTAGATTTTAAATTGTAATGTAAATTATAATGCAAAGATTTATAAATTATAATGTTGAATATGATCTACCTGACCATAGTGGTAAAAAGAGAATACAAGAAATGTATTGGAGGTAAACATGCAAAGACAAGTGATAGGGAGAGGGAGTAGAGAGAATTTCTTGTTTGGGTACTACTTCTTGATCCTCCAGAGTAAAAAAAGCTGTCGTTTATTTTTTATTTTATATTCAAAAACTTGAGACATGAAATAAGCATGTAAAAAATGCCACAGAGAGATTGCTGAGACTGTTTGTAAGGTTAAAGTGCTACTGAGCATTAAAAAATAATTTAAATCATTTATATTCAAGTATCTTGAGGGCAGCCATAAAACAGGGATGGTTAAAAATCAGTGATTAAGAAAATGAAAACACATATATGATAGGACTTCAAAAAACTCCAGGTGGGAGGCCCTACTAAACACCCTCAATTTTAACGGAAAATCAAGGTTGATACAAGAAATCAAATTTCCATCAGAGATTAAAACAAAAAATCAGCAGCGTAGGTTATGCCTTCGGAGCAGCATTCATTACTCCCTCATGCATTTATTTAAAAACATTTATGGAGTACTCCTGAGTGGTGTTCTAGGTGCTTTGGATATAACTGTGATCACACAGTAATTCCTGTCTTCCAGGTAGCTCATATCTTACACCTTGTAGATCTAGAGGACCGTACAATCATAACTAAGATTATGCATAACCTAACTTTGCGATTCAGAGCTACAGCATGATGAGAGAGACTCAATGATCACAGCAAGGGTAAGCCAGGTCTGCTGTAGGCTTATTTTTCAAAACCAGTAAAGTATGTTACAATCAATTCCGTGAAACTGCAAGGACTGTATGTCCAATCTGTGTCAGGTATGACAGAAAAGACGAGTAAGCTGGGTCTCTCTCCTCGTGGGGCTTACAACTGAGTTGAGGAAACAAAGCAACCATGAAAACACCTGCAGAACTGAGGAACTGTAATAAGAGTCTAGGATGAAGTGAACCAGAAGACAAACCGTAGGTATTAACTAATTTCAACAAGCGTGAAAACAGCACAGATTTTCCGATTAAAGGAAATGAAATCAGATGAACCAATTCTTAAACCACTCTGGATAAATGATACCTTAGAGCAGGTTACCATTAAAAGACACCACTAAAGAACAGAAATCATAATTTTAAATTCTATACTATTTGAGACAATCTACAAATGCAAAGTTATTATCAGTACAACCTTTTATAAGCAGATCCCAGGGGCCACGCAATGGTTCCAGTTTCACTTTCCTTTGTCAAGTGCTACCTGCTGGAAGCCCCCTGCAGTGGTAGTGGCTCTGGCCGCCGCCGCCACTCATTACTGTCCCATTTTACATCCACTGCACTCCGCGGAGGACAGAGGGCAAACCATTCAAAAAAATCATTGCTCTTAAATTTCTTTTTCTTTAACATTTGAGATTATAAATTCACTGCTGTCCCCCCCCCCCATTCCTCCTTATTGTACTACATAGAACTACATTTTATAAACTACACATCACATATGGGGCCATCCCAATTTCCTGATTACTCTGTAATGTGTGAGAGGCTACAGAGCGTAGCGGGTTAGAGTGCAGTCTCTGTTTCCCTACCGTGTGGATCAGAAACCACTTACTGGCTTGTGGCCTTAGGCAAGTCATTTCATTGCTCTGTGGCTCAATTTCTTCATCTATAAAATGAGTGTAATAGTAAAATACACCTCAAAAGAGTGTTATGAGGATGACATCATAGTGCCTCGTGCATAGTAAGTGTTATATGAATATTAGCTGTTATGACTGTACTTGTCTTATAATGTGGTAACCTCATTCTCTTATTATCCACGATTATACTAATAAACTAAAGATTTGCTTTCAAATGATTCCATAATTGTTTCAAGTAATATTACAGAAAACAGCCAGTTTATCACTAAATGTCATAACATATCTATAAGTTGAATCTGACAAAAAATACACTCCAGAGATGAAACCTGGACTGTGACATCTTCCTAACCAGTAACTCTAATGTAACAAAAATGTGCCATAGTTGTAAATATTCAGTCTCCTGTTTTCAACATTTAGCACAATTATCCGAGTTACTCTGTTACATGTGATAGACCCAAAACAATAACTAAAAATTCAGATTCCTATTCCCACTTAAAGTACTGAGGTTTCCTGTGTTTGCTTTAATATCTTCAATGGTATTTGCACAACATGATGATGCAGGAAGGAGATCCTGAACTAGAAGTCTCTTCCAGAGGGCATTTATTCAAAAGCCCTCACAATAACCTATTTCGTGATCATATTTCCTAACTGTAAAATTTCAAATAATCTTATCCCTTCCTTTGAAAAGGAGTGACTCCTCTCGAAACTATGTATACTGAGGATGTTATTACTAATTTTTGTACCCAGGGAGCATTTTATTATAAATACTTAAAAGTGTAATCTTTTTGCTTTTCATTTGTCATCTGTAATCTACTGATCTTCAATCCAGCCGAACAATCCTTTCACTGTCAGTTTGCCTGATTCATTCCTTTCTGGTTATTTTAAATAGTACCACTGCTTTTCTTCTTACAACATCACCCATGGAGGTCTTGGCAAAAGCATGTTATATCATTCTCACATCAAATTTTTCTCTAAGTACAGGCGCAGTGCAAATGTTCTTCCAGCAATGCACCTCAAATATGTTTTTGCTTTTCAAAACAAACACCTCTCAAATTCCCCAAGTTTTCTGGGAACATAAATATCTTAAGATTCTAAATAGTGTAACCATCTGATTGCTGTGTAAAATGGGAAGATCTTATTTATAATAAGTAGACAGTCACCAGTGAGAGAGTTTAGAAAAAATTATACCAGATCATAGATAAAATGACATTAGAACCTGGTGTGGAAATTATTGTTATCAATTGAAACATGTTCCAGGCGGAGGAGATTTCCAATCTATGCAGGGCTTTTATCCACATCTTGTCACTGAGCTCTTTGATGGTTGAAGGCACTTGCATGAATTAGGAATGGGAAATTAGGTAATGGGTACAATGTACACTATTCAGGTGACGGTTACACTAAAAGCCCGGACTTTACCAGTACAGAATATATCCATGTAACAAAACTGCACTTGTACCCCTTACATTTATACAAAAAAAAAAATCAGGAATGGCATGAGGTCCCTAATACCTTACTACTATCTACTAAAAGTACCCTTTTCTAGAGTAGATCCCCTCATGTACTGGAGAAGAGGCAGGTGCATGAAGAAAGTAGGAAGCATAAAATCCACCCACTCAGGTGACGTCCTCCTCACATTCCGTTGGGCTCCTTTGGCTGTAACATTGTGCAGGGAAGGATTAACTCAGCAGGCCTGGGCTGCTCAAACTCTGCACATTTCTAAGAAAGGTCTGTTTCCTTAGAACTGGCCATTGGCCAGCTCCTGGAAGATAAGGTCTGAATCCTTGGAATATTCTGCCCGATAAGAGGGTTTTTGTATGCCTGAGGCCTTGGGCCACAGGTACCAGTGTGATCAGACAGTTTATGCTAACAACGTGATTTATGGTGAGTGCCTGGTTTTTGCTTTGGAGCGCAGGAGTCTGAGTGGCTGAAGTCAGTCCTGTGGGCAGTCTGTGTCGATGTGACTGAGCCCTAATACAAACTCGGGATATCAAACTGTTGACAACACTTTGCACGTGTTGTCACACATTACTGCTGGGAGAATTAAGCTCATCAGTGTGACTCCCCTGGGAGAGGAGACCTGGAAGCTTATGTCTGGTTTTTCTTGGACTTTGCCCCATGTGCCTTTTCCCTTTGCTGATTTTAATCTGTATTGTTTTGCTGTATGAAACTGTACATGGATATAACAGTTTTTCTGGCTCACGTGAGTCCTTCTAGTGAATCATCGAGCCTGAGGATGGTCTTGGGAACCCCAACATAATCACCGATAACCTGATCTGAATATTTTAGCTCTCTGTGCTCGTTTGTAACTTGGTGACAACTTTAATCAGAGAAAACTCAGGCAAAGGATGTTTTAAAACGAGTGAAAGAATGATCAGGAGGGACTGGCTCACACATCCAGTATCACCAATTCTTTGATTCTATCTCCTAAATATTTCTCAAATCTGTCCTCTTCCCTCTATTAGCCTAATCTTGGCTACCACCTTCTCTTATCAGACAATGGCAACAGCCTTCCCATTAGCTCCCATGCTCACTCATTCCTCTGTCTGATGCCAGAGAGAGCCTTTAAAAATATACCGGTCACTTTCTTTTGTTTTCCTTTATTTTTTGGAGACACAGTCTCGCTCTGTCATCCAGGCTAGAGTGCCGTGACATCAGCTGAGCTCACAGCAACCTCAAACTCCTGGGCTTAAACAATTCTGCTGCCTCAGCCTCCCGAGTAGCTGGGACTACAAGCTCACACCACCACACCTGGCTAGTTTTTTCTATTTTTAGTAGAGATGGGGTCTCACTCTTGCTCAGGCTGGTCTTGAACTCCTGGGCTCGAGCCATCCTCTGCCTTGGCCTCCCAGAGTGTTAGGATTACAGGTATTTAAGTCACTTTCCTATTTAGAACACTTCAATGCTATATTATTGCCCTTCAAGTCCTAAATCCTTAAGAGGCCTCTTATACCTCCGAGCCTTTGCACACGCCTTTGTTCAACATAACCCCCTTTTCCACGCAATCCTCCTAGGAACTCCCACAGGTTTTTCATGCATCAGCTTAAATATCACTTCCTCAGGGAAGCTCCTGATCTCCTTCTGGTCTGGGTTAGGGCTTTGACACACTCTCTTATTACACCCTTTTCTTTTACCTTTGCAGCCAGCAGTGCTTGGTATGCTTCTATTTATTATGATATTTATAATCATTTCATGTCTGTCTTTTCCACTAGAGGATACGCTCCAGAAGGGCGGAGACTTTTTCTGCACCACTGTAATCTCAGCACTTTAATATTCACACAGGGTCTGGCATGTACCAGGTGCTTAATACATATCTGTTCACTGTTTGAGCCTTGGGGAGTAAAGGTCTAGAAGTCAGAGAGTAAGACAGGCACGTGCTAAAAGCTTGGAATGAGAAGAGGTAGCCTGTGTAACACCTGGTCTGTTATAACACTATTTCTGAAATAACTTTCCAAGAATATGTACACACATACATGACACAAGCAATCCTATAAGCACATTGGCAGAAAATGTATTTTCACAGGCCGAGAGGACTGAGCAATAATTGTATGACTAGTAGCTGCAAGAATCCATGGCCACAGCAAGTCACAATTCTAGAGGATTTGAAGGGAAGGGAAGGGGACAGTCCACGTACCATGCTGACCCCACCTTAGGGACTCCATGGCACTGATTCAGTAAACACCTGCTTCCAGGAATGCCTGCCCCGGGTTAACTGGGCTATGTCTATATCTTACACATATACTGAGAACCCACAGCCAGCACTGTAGGATGGCTGTCCATTTTGAAATCCAGCCTAGGGCCCTGGCAGGCTGACTACTGCTAAAAAT
This sequence comes from Eulemur rufifrons, assembly GCF_041146395.1. NCBI lineage: Eukaryota > Metazoa > Chordata > Mammalia > Primates > Lemuridae > Eulemur > Eulemur rufifrons. The sequence continues at coordinate 26,626,264 of NC_090996.1, forward strand.
AAGTTTTGCCCTACACTGCCAACGTCTGAGGCCTGGAGGTGGGTCTGGCTCAACTGCACTCTGTCCAGGCCATGGTCTCCTCTGGTCTAGCCTTTCTCTGGCTCAGCTCAATGATGCCGCATCCAGCCCTCGCCCTGGCTTCTGAGACCCCTGAGAGATCATCTGGCCCATCTTCCCACACCAAGCGGTAGTCTCCTTGACAACATCCCTAGTGGGCGGTTATCAGATTTCTTGAACGCTTTCAGGGGTAAGAGGTAGCCATCTAGTTTGTGAATATCTCATAAACATTTTCCTTATGTTAAATTGAAAAACATTTTCTATTTGGATTTGGAACATTACCAGATACCCACTCTCAAAAACATACCCATGTCTACGTTCAGACAAACAACACATCTTCTAAAAAACATTTTCCCAGAGCGATCCTACTGACGGTGATTGGAACTGGCAGCCCCGCCCCCCCCAGACAATGGGAGTCTCACAAGGAGAAAAAAAAAATCATTCAGAAGAGGGCAGAATCTCGTGCATAGGGCAGGGAAGAGGGAGATTTACGAATCTATTTCTTAGAAAAGTAGTGTTTTAGTTATATTTCTTTATAACAGAAAAGCAGTTCTCTTTGTCCCATTTCTAATATTCTGTTAAACCACTAACAAGCAACTGGAGATGGTAGAAGAGGGGGAGAGAGAAAGGAACCATGTGCTGAGACATACGTGGGGGACACATCAGACAGCATGTTTATCTTGCTGAAAGGCCCTCTAACCTCTTCCCCTTCCCAACCTCCCCGGGGGCTGTTAGATGTCCCCCACCCAGAGACTCCTCTGGCCCTTGAAAGACCTTCCGTGTAGTTGTGACCTTCATGCTGATCTGCGTATTACCTTATGAGTTTCTCAAAAGCTTCCTTTTCTTTCCGCAAAGCAGTGAGATAGCGTTGTTCCTCAGTGGAACCTCCATAGATAAGAAAGTAAACCCTGCAAGTTAAGACAGAACTCTTTTAGATTGCAAAAACGTAATTTTTAATCCCTGAAAGGAACAGCAGAACATTTGAAATCAGCAACCTAGGTTGGTCAAATCATAAATATTTGATTGAGAATAAAAGGTTCCATTCATCACTCATTAACTAAAATTAAGCTGTCTAAACCCCACCTGTTAAAGGTTTCATTACCACATTTTTTTTTTCTTTTGCTAAAAGGAGGAACAGAGTTTAGGTAAACACTGAAATACAATCAGAGGGATAGAAATATTCTTTCCTCATAACCATAAACAAATCAAAAAACACACAATCTTAAGAGGCTTCTCTTTTTTCAATTTTTTCTTTGCATCTCTGCCAAACAATTGTTTAAAAAGTTGGATAGTAGCTATCAAAACCAGCTTATGAAAGTTCATTTTAGTGAAAAATAAACAAATGAAATCTACATGACCTTATCTTCACAAGTAATTTCTCAGTTCTTTATTCGTGTCTTAACAGGACAGAGTCATCACACATTCTATACAAACACACGGGCATAGAAGACATATGGAATGTATCAAGCATCTCAAAGAATAATTTGACAGATTTTCTCTTAGAAAAGGTCTGCTTTTGTATCTTGTTTGCCGCTAAGAGAGCTGGATTAAGCACTTCCTCTATCCCTTTTCTTCACCTTCTATCAGAAGTATTTTCCTTCTTGAGCTTCGGTTTTTCTTTTAGCCTTTATCTTCCTATTATATTTTTTTCCAGTGTAGACAGGGAAAAGATCACTAGGTAATGAGTTAAGAGACCTCAGTTCTCCCATGGATGTGCCATGTGGCTGAGACCAAGTCATTCCCCATTTCTGGGCCTCAGTTTCCCATTGATGGAGTGAGCAGGTTAAACTTCCAGGTCCCTTCTGATTCTGAAATTTTGTTTCTAAATATCACACTATTTTGTTCTCAGGCAAGAAAGAAGCTTGGCACACACAGCTATCTACAAAGTTGATCAATAGAGAAGTATGAAAAGTTACCAGCCTATAATTATATTACCAGCTTTATCTAATCTCTTCATCCTGCATTATTTCTGATCCAGCTCCTCCATTCATCTGTGCTCTGAAATGCTGTATTAGTTAAACTGCTAGGAAGGTTTCTTTTGGCTCTGTTTTTGGTTCAGACTGAGTTCAGGATATTAATTTTGTGTTTATTTCCCCTCAGATAATTGGAGAGCCAGAACACTATCTTCTTTGGGAGGCATCATTTTCTCATCTGATATTTCTGTAGATTTTTCATCTGACATTTCTTGAAACTCAAGAAAACCTGGTACAGTAATTCCCCCAAACACTTTCGTTTTATGTGGATGACATTTAGAACCACTTCTGAAAGACATTTTGGAAGATTAAAATTATTTAGCCAAGTCATAATTATATTAACTTTTGGTAGGACTTAGAATATTATACATTTTCTAGACTTTTTCAGATACAGCACCCCATAAGCTACAAACCAACGCATAAAGAATACGGTACCGAACAACAGAGCGGCATGTAACTACACACAAGGAGTCCCCTAGGTTTGTTGTCCTGCAACTACATTTGATGTCCTGCCCATGCAACTTCCCAGATCCATCAGAAAGCAAAATAAGGTTTCGTAAATGTAACCAGCATCATAACAGTAGAGTGTTAAATGAAACTAACATGCATGTAAACTAATATGCATATAAAACTAATACGCAACTGGTAGAGATTCTGTGTTAAGTCCTAAAGAACTGTGACATTCAAAGCTTTAAGAAACAGTTCATACTTGTGTAACTTGCCTCAGAGGCTTCCCGGGCCTGCTTGCTCTGTAAATTTCCAGCTGACGGACGAAGGTGAGTTCTGCATCATACAGAACCACGTACCGGGGCTCTATTTCGTGGAGTACCCTTGTCAGAGCGTAGGGGTCGCTACAACCCAGGAGCGGATGGATGATTGTGAGGGGTTCTTTCAGGATTCCATAAGCAGCATCTGATGACAGATTTAAATCAAACTCTTCGTGCTTCATTTCTTCCAAGCGGCTTTCTGGGCTACTGCTTATTTCCCTGTGATCTCCTTCCTCAACATCGCCTTCCTCTTCCAGGTCTTCAGATTTTCCTATCATCTGAGTTAATCTTCGTTTTTTCTTTTTGAGAGCCCTTTCTTTGGTAGAAGCCCTTTCTTTGTTTTGGGGGTCTTTGGGTCTTTTGTTAGATTTCGTAATTCTTCTGGAACTGTCCTCCTTCCTAAATTTCATCCACACTTCTTCAGCTTTGCTATCCTTCTCAAAGGTTTTCCTGTAGAGCCTCAGTAAGAAGGCTTCGGCTCCCAGGGTGATGTAGTCTCTCAGCTGGGAACATGTTCGGTCATCACTTGCACAAATAAGCACTTGGCCTAAAACCAGAAAACAACGTTGTGTTACTGTTGCCTCCTTGGTCCTCCTGATCCCCGTATGGCCTCTCCCCGCTTCCCTGAAAGGAAAGACAGCTTACCTTTTGGTATCAAAGACCCATAATTTACAAAGAGTTTAAAAAAGGGTCTTGGGTATTTATCAAATGCTTTCACATCTCTGGCAGGATTACTTAAATATTTTGAATAAAGTTTAAGCCAGACTATTTAGTCTTATGAAAGAACAATCACGTGTGGGGCTTTGCACTGAAACTCAGGGCTGCCCTGGCATAAGGAAACACAACACAGGGCAGAATTCTGCTGGTGCCCACCGAGGGGGCATTTTGACCAGCCTGGCCGGATAGAAATCCTCTGCCCTGAAGCCCTAGCTCCTGCTAGACCCACCACTGGCAGAAAAAGAGCAGCCGGGGGCCTGGACTAAATGCATAGGGCAGTCGGGCCACAAAGGCTGCAGTCCTTGGGCAATTCCTGTGGCTGGGCTGGCTCGGTGTCAGTGGACTTGGGGTGCGCATGACCCGGTGAGACAACAGCAGTCGCAGCCAAGCCAGTGCCTGGGTTACCCCTCCCCCAAATATAGGCAGCGCAGCTCAAGGATAGTCTTCTTCCACTTGGGGAAAGGAAAGGGAAGAGCTCAGAGGACTCTGTTTTGCAATGTGGGTACCAGCTCAGCCACAGTAAAATAAAGTACCAAGCAGACTCCGGAGGCCCCTGACTCCAGGCCTTAGTTCCTGGATGGCATTTCTGGATCCACGCTGGGCCAGAAGGAAACACGCTGCCCTAAAAGGCAGGACCCAGTCCTGGCAGGATCCACCACCTTCTGACTAAAGAGCCCTCGGGCTCTGAATAAACATCAGAGGTAGCAGCCAACAGTCACCACTGGCTTTGGGTGAAACTAGGCTGGCTCTGGGTGTGACCTGGTGCTGGTGACCACCAGGTGAGTGGCCAGGTCACTCCTCCCCCAACTCCAGCAGCCCAGTACAGAGAGTGAGGGAACAGAGTAAGAAACTTTGCCTGGTAATCTAGGGAACTCTCTCTTATCTTACCCAAGTCCACAAAGGCAGTACCACCAGGAGTCTACAAGACTCACAGCATTACTGGGCTTGGGGCACCCCCAGTACTGATCTGGCTGGAGTGACCAAAGACTTAGACCACAACACTGAACTCCCTCTGAGTATCTGGAAAGCCTTCTCAAGAAGGATGGGTTCAAACAAGCCCAGACTGCAATGGTTAAAATAAATACCTAACTCTTTCAATGCCTAGACATCGACGAACATCCACAAGCATCAAGAACATCTAGGAAGACATGATCTCACCAAATGAACTAAATAAGGTACCAGTGACCAATCCCAGAGTGATGGACATAGGTGACTTTTCAGACAAAGAATTCAAAATGGCTGTCCTGAAGAAGCTCAGTGAACTTCAAGGCAACACAGAGGTTCAGCAGAGAAATTTAACAAAGAGATTGAAATAATAATAAAAAAAAAATCAAGCAGAAATTTTGGAGCTTAAGAATTCAATTGACAGACTGTGAAACACATTAGAGTCTCTCAACAGCAGAATTGACTAAGCAGAAGAGAGAATTAGTGAGCTTGAAGACAGCTTATTTGAAAATACACACGCAGAAGAGAAAAAAGAAAAAAGGATAAATAAGAATAAAGCATGCCTACAAGATCTAGAAAATAGCCTCAAAAGAGCAAATCTAAGAATTATTGGCCTTAAAGAGGAGGTAAAGAGAGAGACTGGGGCAGAAAGTTTATTCAAAGAAATAACAACAGAGAACTTTCCAAACCTAGAGAAAGATATTAATATTCAGGTACAACAATGTCACAGAACACCATGCAGATTAAACCCAAACAAAGCAACAATGCATTTAATAATCAAACCCCCAAAGGTCATGGATAAAGAAAAGATCCTAAGGGAAACAAGAGAAAAGAAAAAAAATAACACAGCAGCTCCAATACGTCTGGCAGCAGGTTTCTCAGTGGAAACCTTATAGGATAGGAGAGAGTGGCATGACATATTCAAAGTGCTGAAGGAAAGAAACCTTAACCCTAGAATATTACATCCTGCAAAAATATCCTTCAAACATGAAGGAGAAATACTTTCCTAGACAAAAAAAGTTCATAAACACCAGACCTGTCCTACAAGAAACGTTAAATAGAGTTCTTCGGTCTGAAGGAAAAAGACATTAACAATAAGAAAATAATCTGAAGGTACACTATTCACTGGTAGCAGGAAGTACACAAATACGCTGCTGTAATTGCGGTATATAAACCACTTATATCTTGAGTAGGAAGACTAAAAGAGAAACCTAACAAAAATAACAACTTTTTGAGAGATAGATAGTATAAAAAGTTATGGATGAAAACAACAAAAAGTTAAAAAGCAGGGGCAGGAGGGATGGAGTTAAAGGGTAGAATTTCTGTTAGATTTCTCTTTGCTAGTTTGTTTGTAAGCAAAGTTGTCATATGTTTAAAATAATTGATTATAAAATGCTTTTTGCAAGCCTTATGATAACCTCAAATAAAAAAACCTACTGTAAATACACAAAAGATAAAAAGCAAGAAATTAAAACACAATACTAGAGAATATCACTTTTAACAAAGAAAGACAGGAAGGAAGTAAGAAAGAGAGAGAGAGGACCTAAAATAACCAGAAATCAAATAACAACAGGAAGTTGCAGTAAGTCCTTACCTATCAATATTAATAACACTGAATGTGAATGGACTAAACTCTCCAATCAAAAGACATAACATGGCTGAATGGATAAAAAAATAAGAGCCAATTACATGTTGTCTGCAAGAAACCCACTTCATCTACAAAGACACACATAGACTGAAAATAAAGGGATGGAAAAAGATATTCCTGAAACTATGAAACTACTAAAAGAAAACATTGGGGAAATGCTTAAGGACATCGGTCTGGGCAAGGACTTCTTGAGTAGTACCCCCAAAGCACAGGCAATCAAAGCAAAATTGGACAAACAGGATTGCATCAAGCTAAAAAGCTCCTGCAGAGTAAAGGAAACAACAAAGCGAAGAGACAACCCACAGAACGGGAGAAAATATTTGGAAACTCCTCATCTGACAAGGGATTAATAACTAGAATATATAAGGTGCTCTAACAAATCAATAAGAAGAAATCAAATAATCTGATTAAAAAATGGGGAAAGGATCTGAATAGACATTTCTCAAAAGGAGACATACAAATGGCCAACAGGTATATGAAAAAATGCTCAATATCATTAGTCATCAGAGAAATGCAAATCAAAACTACAATGAGATATCATCTCACCCCAGTTAAAATGGCGTTTATCAAAAAGACAGGCAGTAACAAAAGCTGGAGAAGATGTGGAGAAAGAGGAACCCTCGTACACTGTTGGTGGGAATGTAAATTAGTGCAACCACTATGGAAAATAGTACGGAGGTTTCTCAAAAAACTGAAAATATTAGAACTACCATATGATCCAGCAATCCCACTGCTGGGTATATATCAAAAGGAGGGGAATTTAGTATATCGAAAAGATACCTGCACTCCCATGTTTATTGCAGCACTATTGACAACAGTCAAGATTTAGAATCAACCTAACTACCCATCAATGGATGAATGGATAAAGAAATCATGGTACATATGCACCATGGAATATTATATAGCCACAAAAAAGAATGAAATCCTGCCATTTGCAACAACATGAATGGAACTGGAGAACATTATGTTAGGTGAAATAAGCCAAGCACAGAAAGACAAATCTCTCATGTTCTCACTCATATCTGGGAACTAAATATTAAAAACAATTGATTTCATGGAGACAGAGAGTAGAATGATGGTTATCAGAGGCAGGGAAGGGTAGCAGGGGGAGGGGAGGATAAAGTGGGGATGGTTAATGGGTGCAAAAATATAGTTAGATAGTTTGATAGAATGAACAATATGTGATAACACAACAAAGTGACTATAATCAACAAGTTAGGGTATACTTTAAAATAACTAAAAGAGTAGAATTGGAATGTTTCTAACATAAAGAAATGTGAAATGCCTGAGGTAATGGATACACCAATTACCCTGATTTGATTAATTCAGCTTATATGTCTGTATCAAAACATCCATGTACCCTATAAAGATATACAGCTATTATGAACCAATAGTAATTAAAAATAAAAAATACATACATATATTAGAAAGTACAATCATGATATAATGAAGGCTTTAAATAAATTCTTTTTAATTAATAATTTTCCAGATCTTACACACTAAAACAAATTCTAAAGGGATTATAGTCAAATGTTAAATCATTAAAAAAAAAAAAGAAATGACTACTCTCCATCTCTCCAGATGTACATGATTTTCTAGGCTTAAAAGCATTGGAAAAAAGCTCAGAGAAGACTGATAACTATACTTTAAGATTCACTCTATAAGAATAAAAAACTGCATTAAAAAAGCTACAAACAAAAAAAAATGCTTTATTTAACAAATATAAATGTTAGTATCTTTAATATATAATGAGCTGATACAAACTGAGGACATAGTCTAAACTGGCAAAAGAGACTAAAATGATTCACAAAAGAGGGAAAAATGCATTTGAGAAAATACTGAGCTCACAAAATATCAAAACTTAAAACAAGCTATCAAATTAATAAAATTATTATATATGTAACGTATGTGTTATATATTGTATATATTTTACATGTATATAATACACATATAAAGCATGTACACACATACACACACACACACACACACACACACACAAATACAGAGAACTTCCAGTCATGGTTAACTAAGTGAAAAAGAGGTAAGCTCTTATATTGCTAGAAGAAATGAAAATTAACGAAAACTTTCTGTAAATCAATACAGTAATATATCCCAAGAACTTTAAAAATGTTAAAACCATTTGACCCATTAGTTATATATTATATGGATATAATATTATATTTTGGATATTATATCCACACTATTTAACAATGTAAAATATTAAATATGTGACAGAAAACCTAGAAGGAAATACATCAATGTTAGCAGCTGCTAGGGGTAATTTTATTTTTTCCTTCTCTCTTTTCTTTATCCCTTTTACTATTTCTACAGTGAGCATATAAGATTTTAGGTTTTAAATCACAAAATTGTAGTTCAGGGATAACGTCACCAGCATATTTACTAATATAAAAATTGTGTGCTTGCCTTTATTGCTTTACGGGAGTTTAAAGGCTCAATAAACTTTTTTAAAATTTAGCTTTCTTTTATTTTCCACCTGGTTTTATTTTTAAATTTACAGTTCAGGTTTATTCTACTGTGCTAAACTATAAATGCTCGTATACCCCATGTTTGAAGGGAACAGCACTAAAATTTCAAAGTTTTTTGGAGGGTTAGGTCAATGTCACTCCATAAAAGAGTTTAGGCTTCTTTGGAAAGATACATGGGGAGGATATAAAACAGAAGATCCATTAGCTTATTCCTTGGGGATTCCGGATTTAAAGCCTGGTGACTATATGTGTAGAATTAGCTCAATCTTTAAATAGAAGTCCTAAGAACCCAACCAGTAAAAAAAACCTGCTTTCATGAATATACAATGATTCAACCTGCAGAAAATTACATCAAGTGAACAGAAATGAAGTTGCCACTAGGATTTCAGTGTTCATTTGGCATTTATTCATCTACATTTCACAAATAAAATAGTGAGTTACTTTTAAAGAGCTAATTAAATCGAGATTCATTTGACAGATTTTGAAAGCGATGTTATCATGTCATTTTTTCCTACCTGGACCACCAAGGGCTTCACTCTCCTTATTTTCTGCCTCAATTTCTTTCAGTACTTCAGTCAGTGCCTCCCACTTTGGGTTGCTTTCTAGGACCAGTTCTTTTTTTGTTTCTGTACAGAAATAACAGATAACCTCATTCTATGTGATAATATTTACCCATAAAGTATTCCAAAGGCTTTTAAAACAATAGATAACACAAACATCATGACATAAGCCCATTTCTTTAAGCTTTCTTTATAATGTTATAAGAAATCTGCTTTCCTGAAAAATGTCTACTTAAGGTCTAAATGAAAGATACTTCAAACCATTAATATAGGTTTCATAACACCTCGATAGAAAGTTATATGCATGGTCACCAATGAGAGCTGATTCTGTGTTGTCTGTTGTGACACTATGTATTAGATGCTATACAAAATAAAGGAATCAGTACAGAATGACATTTCTAAAATCCCCATGATTTTCACAATCCTGAACATGAATAAAAGTAGACAACACATTTTTTTCCTATAAATATTCAAACATATCATTAATATGTTCAATTAAGTTTTGAAACAGACCTTTAAACTAGGCAGAAAGTAAGCATTAACCCTATCCCGTGACTTAAAAAACTAGTTACATTTATGATACCTACTAGACAAATGTTGGAATAAAACTCATATTTGCCTCATTCTAGTATATTTATGTTCTTTAAAAATTAAAAGGAACCTTAAAATGTTCCACTCTGACTTTAGGGGACAAAAATAATAATTATTTTGAAGTAAAAAAATCAACATATAGTTCTTTATGTAACATACTTGATTGATATCTGGCATTTGTAATTCGGAAACAACTGGCAATGCATGCTAAGACTTGCCACACTGAATATTACTAACATACATTACATATGTTACATATAACATACCTATATACATTTAACATACAGACACAAACTTTTTACATGGCTAAAGATTTTAAATTACACTTTAATTTGATAAGCATTTCCACACCAAATACCTAAATAAAAGACATATTTAAAGACTTAACCCTACAAGATACCTTGCTCTTCTTCTTTAATCTCCATTTTTTCAGACATTTTGCCTTTTTTACTCATTTTGGCATCTGGAACATGATAAACCCTTGCTCGAGCATTTATAAACATTGAGGTGCTGGCATCAAGAAACAGCCAACCTAATACGAAAAGTTAAAAAAAAAAAGAGTGTTTTCAATTTATGGTTAATTTCAAATAGTCTCCGATGGTCACAAAACCGACATATGAGGGGTGTCCAGAAAGTATCCAGCCATTGTCAGTATATACGAGAACGGTTATATGGCTGGATACTTTCCGGACAGCCCTCATATATAACCAGCCACCACCTTGTCTTCCTACCAACCACACTTTCTCCCACTATTGTGGCCTCTATCACTGTTTGGCTAGATCAGTGGTTTTCAAAATGCGGCCCATGAACTCCTAGGGGTCCCCAAATGTTTTCAGGGGGGTCTGTGATGTCAAAACTTTTCTCATAATAATACTAAGACGTTATTTGACTTCTTTCACTGCGTTGACATTTCCAGTGATGGTGTAAAGCTTTGCTGGGTAATGCTGCTGGTGCCTTAGCATAAACCAAGGCAGCGTCATGAAAGCGTGCTAGCAGTCAATGCATTCTTTACTGTCGTGCTTCTATAGTTTGTTACTTAAGCATGCCCTGAAGAAGTAGTACAAATTATTCATTGTATTAAATCTTGACCCCAGGGGCCTGTGGACCATCCTTTGAAAACCACCGGTCTAGTCAAATAGCAACTGAAGCCACAGAGGCCACAACAGTGGTAGGAAAACAAGATGGTGGCCAGCTGCATGTGTATCTATCCCTATAAATCTCTCCTGCTCTTCAGTCTTTGGCACTCCAGCTGATGAAACCCCACACTTCCTTGCTTTTTCTTTGGGGAAAATGAATTTTAAGTTCTAAACTTCCAGAACACAACCTATTTCTAAGCTGGGGACTGCCTGTACTACAGTCTTTTCTAGAAATAAAATCGCCCAGAATGGATATGAATATTTATTATTACACAGAACAGAAGTTAAGTGGGCGGAAACATTAGCTATCAATAAAACCTACATCCTTGTGATATGAACATAAAACATAATTTGAAATCTTAGTATAACATATAGTTGAATATAGCACTCCTCACACCTGATTGCCCACCAAAATCTAACACTTTATTCAAATCAGCTCCTAGAATATTATTAGTATTTTTATCTCCCACCTGAATTCTGACCAAAAGCCTTTTCGGTTGCTCTCAGAGATTCCAGAAGATTAAGAAATGTGACACAATCATACTGAGAGAGATACTGCAGCAAAGTTCGTAATATCTTCAAATCCTGAACTAAGGATTTAGTCTTGGCTCCAAGCTGGTGCCACAAAGGATCCAGATAATGGCGGATAGTCTAAAACAAAAATAAAAATTTAATATTGCTAAAATATGTTCTATATAGCTATTCGTAATACATATCATACTTTCAAAAAAGATTGCTTTTATACCTAAAAATGATTAAAATGATGAATTTTATGTTATGCATAGTTTACGACAATAAAAAACCTACAACATTCCCCAAGAAAGTAGCTAGAAAATTTCAGTTAATAAATTCTAACAGTAATGCTTAACTTTAAGCAGAGTGTCTTACTGCTAGAATCTTTATGATCAGATTATCATCATCCATATTTATATGACTGTCACGAGAGAAAAGGCCTGATAAACATCAGATAATCATTGTTTTATGAACAGAGTCAAAGCGTGTAGCTCAGACACGTTCAGTTCCTGCCAGGTTGGACTCTGACTCTATCCTGGATGGGTAAAGAGGTGGAATCCAGCCGGACCACAGCACAGAGGGCACAACCTGGGTAAACTACATAGTATCAAATTAAATAACAATGCACCTTAATTTGTTAGTGTAAAGATTTATTTAGTTTTTTTTTTTAAAGTGGATTCATGATAGGAAAATATTTGTTAAATTAACAATTGACTAAGTTTGATTATTTTTTTAAGATCCCAAAAAGCCACCTAAAACAAAGAAGCACTTTATGTATATACTATACAGGTGTCTAGGTACCCGCAGCTATGTATATGCACATTTCCCTCACAAACTGATTCTGTAACTTTTTAGTTACAGAATTATCTGATGTCCACCAGATATTTAGAGCCTGATATGAAAGCAGTGTCACTGCATAGTCTCTGATCTAACAAATTTAATACTGAGCAGGAGTAATTATTTGGATGACACTATAATTTATTGTCCAAACTAGAACACTTGTGAAAAATGAAATGATATACTATTAATAATTTACTCCAGGACACAGGTAGATATTGGTCTGTCCTAGGCAGCTTGGGACATAAAACTACATGTTTCTTTTGTAAAATCATCTACAAGAGGTTAAATATTTTAACAAGATGCAAGCTATTTCTATATTTAGATACAGTTACTAAAAGAATACATAAAACAATGTTTTCACTTTTACTAACCAGGTTAGGTTATATATATTTTTTCTAGGGACATATACATTCTGTCAAAAGAATATGACGTATTGTCCTCAAGGTATAGGGGAAAAAAATTTTAAAAATGAAAAGAACGTGAGGGACTTTTAAAAAAATCTCTATGCACTATATTATAACACACTTTAAGCACAGAGGAATAGAATACATGAAATTAGTTTTATGTATCAATATTTCACAGTAAGCTGACTTTTTTGAAGGGTCAGAGAAATGAGAAATTAGATTTTTCCTTTTTTTATAATCACCATGCATTATTTCCAGGGACATGGAGATTAATTCAGAGCTTAAAGGACAGGAACTTGCTCTACCAAAATATGAAACTAAAGCTGTCAGGAATTTTTTAAAAGTCAGCATCTTCTGGATCTACAATTCAATTATTAAACATTTCTATGTCTGTACTAATATTACTCTATGATGAAAAAAATTAATTAGAATAAAAATTCTTTTTTTTTTTTTTTGAGACAGAGTCTCACTCTGTTGCTCGGGCTAGAGTGAGTGCCGTGGCGTCAGCCTAGCTCACAGCAACCTCAAATTCCTGGGCTCAAGCAATCCTCCTGCCTCAGCCTCCCGAGTAGCTGGGACTACAGGCATGCACCACCATGCCCGGCTAATTTTTTCTATATATATTTTTAGTTGGCCAGATCATTTCTTTCTATTTTTAGTAGAGACGAGGTCTCACTCTTGCTCAGGCTGGTCTCGAACTCCTGACCTCGAGCGATCCACCTGCCTCGGCCTCCCAGAGTGCTAGGATTACAGGCGTGAGCCACCGCGCCTGGCCTAGAATAAAAATTCTTGAACTAAAGTCTTATCATTTTCTCAATTCAGAATGTAAGTTTAAGATAGAACAAGTTTCATATTCTGCAACAATGAAAACTCATCCAAATTATTTTTATTCCATAAGAGATCATAAATTCATGTATAATTATGAAGCATTACGTAAAATTCTTCTACCTGTAGATATCCAAATGTTGTCATTTCAAAGTAAAAAAGTTATTTATCCTCTTGATTATAATTAAAATAAGAGATAATCACTTACTGTATAACTGCAAAAGTCAGTTATGCTCAGATGCCAATCCACATATTTTACTGCAAATTATTACCTTCTAGTAAACCAAAGAAGCTATACTTTAAATCACCTCCAACTTAATGCTAAAATAACAGCAAATTCCTTTTAAGAACATTGCAAATATTAAAATAACTTGCATTCTTTAACATTATGGCATAACGAACTGTGCTTGAAAAGGAAAAGAAAAAGAGTACCTTGTCAAAAGGTTTTCCAATAGCATTTTCTAAAGATAAATCTTCCACTTCAAGCGATGGGTTATGGCATTTTAGTTCCTTGAGACATGCATTTAAAATGTCCAGTATAGCAGTCTGTATGGCAAGCATGGTGGGTGTCATAGAAACATGAATTTCTACAACTTCAGGTTTGTGCTGTTCTAAAAATGAGTTTACTGCTATATGGAACCTAAAGAAACAAAGATTGTTCAAATATTTTCTAGACTTTCATTTCAACAGCTGTGCATTTCTAGTCTCAGTTTAATAATCTAATAATTTTTTTAAGTGTAATTAAGAAAGAAATAAAATGGAAAGCAAAATGACAGTGTTTTCAAGAATGCTTTGAACCTCAATGAATGGAAGTACTGTATTATTCAAGTAAGGCAGGGGTCAGAAAACTATGGTCTGGGCCGACTCCAGTGCCTGCTTTTATAGTCCTATTGTAACGCAGTCGCACACCCTGTTTATGTAAGCAGTCTATGGCTGCTTTCATGCTGCAGTAACAGACTTCAGTAATTGTGACAAACCATGTGGCCTTCAAAGCCTAAAATATTTAATATCTGGTCATTTACAGGAAAAGTTTGCTGATCCCCAAAACAAGGTATAATCAAGAAAGGAAAAACACAACAACTATTCTTAAAATAACATAGTATAAGCAAAATACATATTAGCATAGGTTACAAAAATGTTTGAAAATGGAAACCTTATGTTTTTCCGAGAAATTTACATAAATTCTTCAAAATCTTTGTGCTTTATTTCCCTGAGGAGGAATTTTCAGAGTGGAAGTGGTGGTCTTAGCCAGTAACTCTGCAGTTCACCTACAGCTGTTGTGTACGTGGGGGTTTCATGAAACGTATAAGAAAGAATAAATTGGCTGTCCTTGGATGGATCTGATGGACTACCAGAAATATAACTATGAAATTGCTCGCTACTTTCAAAGGAATTACAAATATGGTGACCACGTATTTATATCTGGATGTGTTTGTTTTGAACCTGACTAGTATCTACCAAGTACAATTACAGCAAATTTTACAGTACGTTATATTAAAATACAACTAAGTTATAGCAGATCTTCCCATAAACATTTATCACATAATGCTACTTACCTGGGCCACAGGTATAGCTTCCTCACAAAAAGATTTCTCATCACTCTTTCCACATGACAAAAACCAGTATCAAAAGCAACAGCATTGTCTGTGAAAGCTTTAATAAAACCACGCTTGTTTTTCTGGCGAAAGAGGCGCAAGATGAACGCTTCTTGACAAGACTCGATTATCCTGTGGGCTCTGTACACCAAGATGCCTGAGGGGGGGAATTATAATTTCAATGACAGAATACATAGGTAATTTTCATACTCATTTTCTTTCATTCCTTCGTTCATTCATCACATTTTTCTTGAATACCTACATGAGAAGGGACACGCACTGTTCTAGGCTGGGGATACAGCCAGAGATGTAAATCTCTGCCCTCATGGAATTTACAAGAAACAATACAAATAAGTAAAATATTTAGTACGATACAAGTGGTAAGGAGGAAAAAAAATGAATCAGAGGAGGAAGAGAGGGAGTGTGTATGGGGGGGGTGCCTCACCAATGTAACAGTGAGCAAGGGCTGGCCGGAGAAGAGGAAGTGAGCCTTGTGGCCGTCTGGGCCAAGAGAGGTCCAGGTTGAGGAAACAGTAAGAGCAAAGGCCCTGGGGCGGGGTGTGTCTGGCATGGTGGAAGAAGAATTTCTGAAGGCAAAGTAGGTCACTAATTCTCTTTTTAAATATGAATCAGATGTGGACTACACAAAATAGTTGCATTTTGGAAATTTGGGTAGTATCTGCTCACCTATTAATTCAATTTTCAGGATCAGAATATTGTCAGTTGAGAAGTAAATTAGTCCATTTAAAATAAATACCTTTAATAAATATATTTAATACATTTTTGGGGCTGTGCATGATTATGACACCTCTGAATTTCAAAAACAAGGACAATCATACATGTTCCCTTATTTACAAAATGAGGATACTGAACCAGGAGATCTTTTATACGCGTATGCCATTTTGATGCAGTGTGATTAGTGATAAGTTAGTGAGAAGTATGAGATGACATAAGAATATACAGATGTCATTTCTGGATTAAAAAACTCAATTACTCTATGAGTCTCAGTCGTTTAGACCTAAATCAAGCTGGACATCCTATATATATTTGCTATAAATGTACGTGCATGTTTTTGATCCAGTTCCTATCACTTTTAGGGTATGGAAAATGATACGAATAGTGATTTATGACCCTTCTAGTAGTTCAATAAAATCAATTCAGATTTTACTATTTTGATATTTAAATTTTGGATCCAGATGGATGGAGTTAAAATTTACTGTAGCTAAGCAAATTATTTTTCAAACATGGTAAAAATTAATAGTGCTGTTTAGGGGTTTGTAAACAAAGGATTTTCAATAACCCCCAATACATTTACATAACTAGTTTATTACTCAGAAAATATTCTGTGCCTAGTCAGTAGGTTTTTCCAAGGATTCTATAGGCCACACCTTGTCAGCCTGGATTGAAACACTAAATAAAGTTAATAAAAATGATCTTCTATAGAAAAGTGGAACCTCGATTTAAGAAAACGTTGTGCTCAAAAAAATTGTCATTATTTGGAACCCAGAAGGAAGAAGAGAACTAATACTATATCCCAGGCACTGGGTTAGATGTTTTTATAGATTTTTATTTCTTAAATCCTCACAAGAATTCTATGTGGTGGGTATGATGATGAGGCCAAGAAAGGGAAGCGACTTGACCAAGCTCACCCAGCAAGGAAGTGGGGGCCAAAGGCACCAAATCATGTGTGAAGCCGCACCAAATCATGTGTGAAGCCATGTCATTCCCACTAAGTGACACCACCTTGTTTAAAAAAAAAATAAAAACAGAATAAGCAGGTTTAGTTCTGGTTGGCAAGGAGACCTATGGGTGGTGACCGGTGAAGAAGTTAGGGCTGGAGGGATTCAGTACTTTCTAGAGGGTTGCCTGCTTCAGGGACTGCCCTTTGGTGTGTAAGAGCTTTGGTGAAAACTCTTACAGAGGATCCTGGTGGATGATCCCAAGGGATGAAGAATTTGAAAGAATTCATTGCTGGTACTCATTTGCATTCCATTCAGCCAAGCATCAGTAGCTCCAGCTTCATTACTGGTTGGGATTTGAGAGAATTTGGCACTTTTCATTAGAAACTGCCTACAAGCCAGATGTCGATGCTGCATTGATTCAGATTGCTCTCTGCCTTATTAGGCTGAGCTGTAACTGAAAGTCAGAGTAATACTGACACCTACTGGTAGTTCCAATACGATTTTAAAAAATTCATTAACATCAACTTAAAAAATAAAAGTAAAACCAAGCTTTTAATAAAGCGACATACAGTAAAGACTTTATGATGTATCAAGATTACTGGTTATAAAAAGCCAGTATCTTCTTTTTGTTATTATTTATTAGACTTTACTATGTACGAGGCACTATAACAAGCAATGTCTTTTATCTCACTTAATCCTTATGCTAACTCTAGGAGGCACTATTTTCTTCATTTAAGAAATGGGAAAACTGAGGTTCATGGAAATTAAGGAGTTTGCTTTGTAAGCAGGGTGTTAGAATTCAAAATCAGGTGAGTCTTACTGCAAGGCCCATGCCACTGTTTATAATTATAAATGTTATAAAAGAATAACAAAACTTCCTTCAGTTCACCATTAACTATATAAAGCATTCATTCATATATTTATTCATTAAATATTTCTTGAGGGTTGTCTAGGTTTAGGGCAATATGACAGATATAGTGTTAAGTAGGGTAATGAATTTCATGGTCTTCCTGACCTCCAGAAGTTCATTTAAGATCACAGTACCATATCCATCCATCATTCATCCAGCAAATATGTGTTTAGTACCTACCATGTACCAGTTAGTTAGCCTGCAATGAACAAGTTGTTCCTTGTGCTTAAAAAGCTTATCTCAGTGAGATAAGCTCACTCACAAATAAAGAGGCAAATAAAATGCAGTGTTCTGAATGTTATGATTGCAGAGAAGTTGAGCACAGGGCAGGGCCTCTAAATTAGCTTTGGGGAAATCAGAAAAGGTTTCTGAAAGAACAAATAATGAAAACTAATTTCTTTTTTCATATTAATTCTAGCTAAAATTAAACCATTTTTCTCAAAATAATTAAGCAACTACTTGGTTTAATTTCAAATCATTGGGAAAATACTCTCAAAGATGAAAATTAAGTATTTTAGGAAATATACATATATTATTTATAAACATTTCAAATCTGATTGAGTTCTAAAAAGCAAATGCCAGCCAATTACAAGTATTTACTGAATATGAGCTTAGAAAACAAGGAACAGTCAATTTTATGTTTAGTTACTTATACAGGTCACAAATATTAATTGAACACCTACAATGTGTCAGATATTGTGCTAACAGCTGGAAGCATAATGTTGAGCAAAAAGATCTAGTGGTACCCAGTAGAAGGTTCTAGTTTAGAGTTTGGTAGAAGGGACAAAAATGAAAGTGCCCAAATTTACACACAAATAATGATAAGATTTCAAATTCTTACCAGTAATTAAATCTGAAGGTATTCTATTAGTCAAGAAATCAACCACGAGTATTCTACTTGTTGCGAATATGATACCGCCTTGTGTGTACACTTCATAGCGATTGTTGCTTGCGATTTCATTTGTTACGCGGCGAGGGAGGTGCTCTACTCCTTCTATCTTCAGCTGATTGATAAAATACTCCTAAATCAAATTAAACTTGTGATTAGTAGGCAGCTGAATACAGGGCAGTCTTTTTTTTTTTTTTTTTTTGAGACAGAGTCTCACTCTGTTGCCCAGGCTAGAGTGAGTGCCGTGGCGTCAGCCTAGCTCACAGCAACCTCAAACTCCTGAGCTCAAGCGATCCTCCTGTCTCAGCCTCCCGAGTAGCTGGGACTACAGGCATACGCCACCGTGCCCGGCTAATTTTTTCTATATATATTTTTAGCTGTCCATATAATTTCTTTCTATTTTTAGTAGAGATGGGGTCTCGCTCTTGCTCAGGCTGGTCTCGAACTCCTGAGCTCAAACGATCCGCCCACCTCGGCCTCCCAGAGTGCTAGGATTAACAGGAGTGAGCCACCGCGCCCGGCCCAGGGCAGTCTTTAATGGCTTACAGGTATTTAAAATGATGTGCAGCCCTTCTCAGAGATAATGAGCTTAATAATGAATATGCAAACTAAGTGACTATGTTAATCAACCAACCTGTCTGCTAAGTTTTTTTTTTTTGTTAGTTTGTGTTTGGGTTTAAACTAAGGAATAATTGCACCTCAATCATTTTGGCACTTTATCAGCAACAACCACAACAATGAAGTCCCCCTGCCAAACTTTTAAAACCCTTGGTTAAAAGATGGCTACTTAGAAAATACTTCCCATCCACACCACGTTTGCAGTCAAGTGTATTCTGTGAGAAGATAACAAGGGCATTATTTTCCCAGACAGTGTTTTAGATTACTAATTCGGTCCTGATCCCTCCTAAAGGGACTTCAGTACCACCTTTACTGGGCACTTGCTGTTGTCCTAGGCCTTATGCCAAGCACTGGGGATACCTAGATAATTAAACAGGGTCCCTGAGCTCACGGAGTCTGTGGTCACTCTTCTCAGCTGGTGTTTTTCTCCCGGCCACCAGCTCTAATTAGGGGATTATCAGACTTGTCAGACCAGGCCCCGTCTCAACACCTCCCATGACAGGTGTATCTCCATTCCATCTTCCTTAGTGTCCCCATTCTCCTATACCGCAGTTAACCTTTCCCAATGTCCTCAGCTTCCAGTCCCTTGCGACCCTATGGCCCTCTGCCCACAGCCGTGGAGGACAGCCTCTTGCCCTCAGTCCCTTCTTTTCCCTACAGGGTTTGCCCAGCCTCAGCATCTCCTTCCATGTCTCCCCATCACTGTTCTCTTTCAGGGATCCCACTCCTCTGCCTCCAGAAACCCACTTAAAATCCAACTTTGAGACTTCCTCATTATTCCTATCCAGATCCTCCTGCAGACATCTCCCAGTCCCCTGAAGGGACCTCCAATCCTCACCTGCCACCATCCTCCTCAAAGGACTCCCGTGCTCCTCTCAGAGCCCCTCCGTCTTTCTGCGCCCTCGCACCCAACTCAGGGATCTGCATCCCCCGAGGGACCCCTCCCATTAGTAACCTTGAACTGCTGTCAGGGGCCTGCATTCCCCTGGGGAACCCTGCCATCCTTCTCACTGTCGCTGCACAATGTCGGGGACCTGCATTTCCCTGGGGACCCCTGCCATCCTTTCCGGGGTCCTCGCGGAGTGTCGGGGACCTGCATCCCTCTCGGAGCCCTCCCCCCGCCCAGCCCTGTCGGAGGCCTCGCTTCCGGGCCAGAGCCCGCATCCGCTCAGGAGCCCCCCAGCGCGCTCGGGGTCCCCTCACTCCCGCGTCGGCGGCGGCCGCACCTCCTCGGCCGGCTGCGTGTTGAGGACCAGCACCAGGCAGGCGGGGTGGCAGTGAAGCCGGAGGAAATGGTAGAGGAGCCGGTCCGCGCCGAGCCCGCGGGCGCACACGACCAGCCCGTCGGCGTCGAGCAGTTCCAGCACCAGCTGCCGCTCGTACTCCAGCAGCGGCGCCATGGCCGGCCGTCGAGCGGGCGACCCCGGCTCCACGGAAGCCCTTCCGGGGCGCGGCCGAACGCAGCCGAAGAGAGCCGAGTCCGAAAGGGCGAAAGCCGGCCGAAGGTAGCCGGACAGGAGCCGAGGACGAGACGAGAGTCTCCCGAAGAGAGCCGAAGAGAGCCGAGCCCGAGAAAAACCGACGGAGGCCGAACTCAGCCGAATCGGAGCCGACTGGAGCCGAAGATCCATAGGCTCAAGGCGAGGTGCTGGAGCTCCGCATCGGTGTCGCCTCCAGGCTTCCTGCCCCGCCCCCTGGCTTCCGTGGCTCCACGTCCTCTGGTACCCTAGACCTAGGCCGCAAGCTACCAAAAAGCAAGGAGAGGGAAAGTAAACCTAAGGAGCTTAATCCCCTGACATCAAAAATTCAAAAAGTTAATTCCAAGGGCGCCTGGAATTAGCAGCACCTGTTTCCCAGGGTGGATTTTTGACTTGGTCCTCCTCCCCCTTTCAATTTTTATTTTTTGGTGCCAGGATCTTGATCTGTTGCCCAGGCTGGAGTGCAGTGGCTATTGAATGAGCAGAATTGTTTGCTAATTTCAGGCTCTTGTTTACTGCCAATAGTCTTGAATAAAATGAGCTATTTTAAAAAGGCGTCCCTCCTTCCACGAGGGACACCTTCCACAGTGTTTGTTCTATACCTAGAAACGTCTGTCACCCGAACCAGTAGAGGGATTATTCTGTATCGAAATCCTCCCCCCAACCTTCACTGTTAGAAAATAGAAAATACAAGTAAGCAAAAATAAAATTCACTTGATAGTCTGTAACACAGAAATAGCCACTGTTAATTATTAATAATTTGGGCAAGGCCATGGGGCTAGTTAATGTATTTCTTAGGTTTAGCCCAGGATGTGGTAAGTATGGACTCAACACACCTTTAGGAAATGCATGTTGAAATGACAAGGCTGAAATTCAAACCCGATTCCCAAGCTGTGGTAGGCAGAATAACAGCTTCCCAAAGACGTCCCTG
Organism: Eulemur rufifrons; assembly: GCF_041146395.1. Taxonomy (NCBI): domain Eukaryota; kingdom Metazoa; phylum Chordata; class Mammalia; order Primates; family Lemuridae; genus Eulemur; species Eulemur rufifrons. The sequence goes on from NC_090996.1 coordinate 26,647,829, forward strand.
TCCTAATTCCTGGAACCTGTGAGCATGTTATCTCACAAGGCAAAAGGGTTTTTGCAGATATGATCAAGTTGAGGATTTTGAGATGGGCAGAGTCTACTGGATTATCCAGGTGGATCCCATATATCACAAGGGTGTTTATTGAGGAAAGAAGGATGTGGGAGGGTCAGATTCAGAGGACTTGTGACAGAAAGCTGAAGTTGGAGTGATGTGGAAGGGGCCCTGAGTCAAGGAATGCAGCCTTTAGAAGCCAGAAAAGGCAAGGAAACGGATTCTCCCTAGAACTTCCAGAATGACTGCAGCCCTGCTGACGAATTTTGCACTTCTGACCTCCAGAACCGGAAGGATGATGTCACTAGCTGATCAAAACAAAACAAACTTTAAAAACCAGAGATGAGAGTATACAGTGAAGCAATCATTTTGGAAGGCTACTGGTCTATATATCTATGTATCTATCTATGTGTATATGTGTGTGTGTGTGTGTATATATTATATATATATGAATATAAATAATTTTTCTTTTTTTTTGGAGACAGGGTCTTGCTCTGACACCCAGGCTGGAATGCAGTGGTGAAATCATAGCTCACTGCAGCCTCAAACTCCTGGGCTCAAGTGATCCAACCTGCCTCAGCCTCCTATGTAGCTGGAACTACAGGCATGCACCACCATACCCAACTAATTTTTAAAAGTTTTTGTAGAGTTGTGATCTCACTGTGTTGTCCAGGCTGGTCTTGAACTTCTGGCCTCAAGTGATCCTCCTGCTTCACCCTCCCATAGTGCTGGGATTACAGGCATGAGCCACTGTATAAAGACATTTTAAGTACCAGTATAGATAAATATACACATGAAGATATAGCCATCCAGTGAATGTTTATGGGGCACCCAATGTGTCAGTCACTGTTCTAAGTGCTGGGAGTTTATTAGTGGGCAAAGCAGGCAAATCTCCGCCATCAAAGAATTTATATTCTAGTGGGGAGCTTGTGTATGAAGAGATTTATTAATATTCATCATATCATTGTGTGGACTATTGTTATTTCTTAGACTTTTCTTGTAAGTGTCTAATACTAAGAGACTAAAGTTTTTTCATGCATCTCTAATAAGTGAATATCAGACAGCTATTAAAAGCTGTATGTGATAAGATACCAATACGTGTAATTATGTGCTGAAAAAAGCAATTGCAAAACAATAATGTGTAGTCCAATTTGTCTAAAAACCTCAGCAAACAGTACGTTGATGCGACCACATAGAAAAGCTCTGGGATGAAAGTGTCTTAACAAAAGCAATTGCTTCTGTGGAGTTGAAGTAAGTGTTAGGTATCAGAGTCAGATCTTTACACTTCAGTTTATTTAACTTTTCTGTTCTGTTTGACTTTCTTACCATGAACTTATATTGCTTTTACAATAAAAATGAAAGAAAAAACTTCCCAGCTACTATATAAATGGTTCACAAGCTTTAAAAAACATTACCTTGTGAATTCTAGATTTAATGTGTGTGTGATGGGCAACACTTAATGTCCAATGTTGGTATCTATGCAAGTAGACTTTTGTAAATTGTAACTGATTGTGTCTACACATTTTACTTTTGTCCCTGGGTAAAAGTTTTCAACTTAAAGTGAAGGGATTTTTTTTTTTTTTTAAATCCTATGTTACTGCCACAATGATTCTCCAAGCCTTTCCTTATTTCTTACACTGTTCTGATCACCGGAGCCATCTCTCTCCTCTCCAGGCCACTTTGCAAGGGTCAGATTTGCCCTTGAGGACACAGGGCAGGCACTCATCTTTTTGGCATTTGGAGTTGGGCTGGAAATGAGATTAGGCATCATTTTCCTCCTGACCTGAGCTAGAACCCAGTACAACCCTATTAACCTTGGCTTGACTGCCAGTTAGGCCGCTGTGATCTCTCTCAGCAACCTGAGAGAGTTTATGTGTGTGTATATGTGTATATACACAAACATATATATATGTGTGTGTGTGTGTGTGTGTATATGTGTATATACACAGACATATATATGTGTGTGTGTGTGTGTGTGTATATATATATATGGGCTGTCTGGAAAGTATCCAGCCATTGTTAATATAATATATATATCTTCCACATAAAAAGCCCTAATTCCCTCTCATATATGTGTATATATACATATATATATTTCCATATACATATATATGGAATGTCTACTAAATCCAGACACTGGGCTCGGTGCTGAGGATTCAGGTATGAGCAACACACCAAGGTCCCTCCGCTCATGGAGTTCTTACTCAAAACGATGCCACTAACCAAATAAACCAGTATTTAATAATTGTGTGAGTGCTATGAAGGAAAAGTCCAGAAGCCCCAAGAGTGTATGATAAGGGAACTTAATCTACTCTGGCTATCCAGGAAGGCATCCCTGAGGAAATGACCTTTGAGGATGGCTTTGAAGGCTGGTTAATTAGGTTAAGAGGGAGAGAAACTTGTTCTGGGCAGAAGGAGCTTCAAGTGGAAATTCCCTAAGACAGGAAGGAGCCCAGTGAAGGGGCAAGTGATTTCTGGGCTTGACTCCTTTCCAGGTCACCACTGAGCCTCTTAGGCTTTGCTATGCTGGTGTAAGGGCCCAGGTTGTAAGTCAGAAAGACCTGGGCTAGAAACCCAGTTTGGCAACCCGCTAGCTGTGTGACCTCCTGCAAGTTGCTTAACCTCTCTGTGCCTGAGTTGCCTCACCTCTCTGTGCCTGAGTTGCCTCATCTTTAAAATGGGGCCGGTAATAGGACCTGCCTCCTGTGGTTATTGTAGAGATTAACTGAGACAAAGAATATAGCAGGAGATGAATATTCAGCCAATTTTAATACAGAAACTTAATGACAACTGCTTTAAAATAATCAGATAGGAGGCGGCACATGAACCCCCAAGGGAGAAAACCAAACATTCCCCCCTTCCCTGCTTTCTAATAAGGGGAAAGTAGTCTGTGGTTGCTAATCATTTGGGCTCTGCTTTTAAAATGCCTTAAAGACAATGTGAAAGAAAAAGAGGAAATTAGAGTTTTTTATGCGGAGGCCTTAATAGAACAAAAAGATGAGCTTCGTCCAAGCAAGAGATAATTCTCCAGCAGACTGCTTGTGGATTCGTCTGCAACATAAGCTCTTTCTGGTTCTACAGTAGACTGCTCAGACTCAAACTGGAACACTGGACCTCCAGCCTGCAGCCCACCCTGAAGATTTTGGACTTAGCCTCCATAACTGTATGAGCCAATTCTTTATAATAAATATCTCTCTTTATAAATGTGTATACACATCCTATTCTATTTCTCTGAAGAACCCTAAGATACTATTTATGTACTATATATATGTTTCTTATGCATAAAAAGTAAAAATTTTCATCCTGCCGAGAACAAATTATTGTCCCCTTGGAGTGATATTTCCCCCATTGAAAATGAATGCTCTCGAGTCAGATTCCATGGGTTCAAATACCAGACTCAGCACCTACTAGCTGTGTGACCTTAGGTAAGCTGCCTAATCTCTCTGGGCCTCAGTTCCCTCATTCTTATCATGGGTTAAAAGTAGAACTGACCTCATAGGATCGCTGTGAAGATTGACTGAGTTCCTATCTGTCAGTCAGGCAGTGGGTGCTATGTAACCGTGAGCTAGTTAGCATCTTGACTTTGCAGTTAGGCGGTAACCCGCAATAGCTGAGGTGGAGGTTCTAGAGTTAATGGATCAGTTCAAATCCCGGTATAGCCATGACTGCCCTGGGCCCCCTTTGCCACCTGTGAATAGACATTAATTAAAAACGTGAATTAACAAAAGCTTTTTAAAATTACCTTACTTTTTAATTTTGGTATTTCTGCTGATTTGTGATTCTTCCTATGACACATGGTGTGTTTGGAAATGATGAATGTTCTTGTATAGTGTGTGTGTGTGTGTGTGTGTGTGTGCGTGTGTGTGTTGGGGTGGGGTAGAAATGGCACAGGGTAAATGCTGCCTGGCGTCACATCTGGAAGGCATCAGTTCCAGGCAGGAGGAATTCTCCCCTCATTCAGGGAGAGTCAGCCCTTGCGTTCTATAATATTCAGTCCTTCAGCTGACTGGACAAGGCCCACCCACATTACAAGGACAAACTGCTTTACTCCATTGACTTAAGTGTTCAACTCATCCAAAAACACCCTTACAGACACACCGGAATAATGTGTGACCAAGTATCTGGGCACGCCATGGCCCAGTCACATTGACACAATTAGCCATCACATGTTGCAGCACCTCTGGAACTCTGCCTGGGACCATGGAGGACCCACTGGTGTGTATCACTTCCGTGAATTCTCTGAAAATGAAGTCACCTGTGCACTAATGCCGTATCATAAATCCACTGAGAGAACACTTAGCATTTGGTTAGCTAATTATTACCCCTGGTCAGAGGGAGTTTAATCATTACACTAATTATTTCCTTTGTAAATAAAGACTTCGGTTGACTCTTTAGTTAAATAAAAATATTTTTATTGTTTGATAAGCCATTCATCATTAAAAGAAAAGGGGAAAAAAAGAGTAAGAGTGAAGCTGAACACAAAAACCAATTACCTGCACTTCTTTGGAGCGAGTAGTCTTTTTGCAAAACGAGAGCGGTTCTTATGGATTAGCTAATTAACCTTTTGTAGGAATGGGCAAGCAGTTCCAAGGAGGCTTTCCCGTGGGGAAAATAATATTTAAGTCAGGCAAGCTTTGTGATGTGTGCTTTTCCATATTTTTGGAGATATTCCTTTTCCTTTACTCATCTTCTTTCTCAGCGTGTATCGAGAAGTCGTCGAGTGCAGGACTGGCTACATAACTTGCGGATCCCGGTGCAAAATGAATATACAGGGCGTTTTGTTATGATAAAAAATTATTAAGATTTTCAAGATGGCAACAGCAGAGCAATCAGCCAAACAAGGGGCCCTTCGGAGCGTGGGGTCCTGTGTGACTGCACAGGTCTCATGCCCTGAAGCTGGCCCTGGCAACGAGCTTTTACCTTGCAAAGGACAATGTTCTAAGAGGGGTCTGGCTTTGTTAGTAAGCACCGATGGCTCTGTTGTAATCCATTTGCCTGATTTGAAGTTTGGGCCTCTTGTGGAGAAGGGAAAATTGGGGCGATGATGGGGTGAAAATTGGCCATTTCTCTTGGCATCTTATTCACAAGGGTCCTTAAATTTAGATTTTAGATGTTTTTCCAAACGTGGTTTTATCTACAGTCTCACAAAAGCACAAGCCATGGTATTAGGAGAAGACATTAAATTTGAGTCTGATTATTGGACCACATTACTTGTACTGACCTACAAGTTAATATTAAAAGGAAATAAATCATGTAATTTTGTTACAGGACCTTGCTATTGAAGTGGAGAATGTAAAACAGAATAGAATCTGTAAATTATAAGTAACACACAGTTATCATCTCAAGTATATGTGCAATCATCATATGATTACCAAAAAATCCTAAGTAACAATGCTTTGTTCCAAAAATACCCCAAAACTCTATGGTCCCTCATTAATCAAAAAACAATTGATTTTGTTAAGTGAAAAAAGCAAGATATAGAATGATGTGTAAAGTATGTTCTCTTTTGTGTAAAATACTTTTTGTGAATATAGATTTACACTTGAATATTCATAAAGAACTGGCAGGATATAGAAGAAACTAAAATGTTGGTTTTCTGTTGGAAGAAATTGGACAGATAGAAATGAGGATGAGACGGAGATGTTTTTCATTGTTTATCTTTTAATTTTTTTTGTTTTTTGAACCATAGAGTTTAAAAAGTATCAAGCTTAATATTAACATAAATAAAAATTGAATTCAGTAAAAATAAAAAATGTTACAATGCACTAAATTTTGGGTTAAAAACATTAATTCATCAAATAAATGAATCTAAATTATAGATTATTTGAAAAAAAATCCTGTTTTGTCATTTCTTCATGGCCTCACCCTTTCTTAAGCTCTGAGATGCTTAATTTGGATTTTGCTTTTGATATTTTTCTAAGAAATACCATCAGGTGAAGGTGCTTTTTCAATAAAAAATGTTTAAGAAATTCGAAGTTGGCTCATTTCAAAAGTAGGATTATTGTTTAATGTAGATCTAATCATTGCCCATTTTTTCCTCTACAGGCGTATATGTTATACAGCATTGACATTTACAGTGGGAATTATGTTTAGAAGCCAAGACAAGTGCTTGGAATAAGAAAAAAGGAGCTATGGTGATAGTTGATACATCCTTGCTGTGGAGGAAATGAGGTTGTGGAATAGCTTAACCATGGGATTTACCCTTTAAGACAAATAAACAGAAGGTTGGCTATTGGTTCTTTACCCAGTCTTGGAAAAAGAAAGTAAATGACATTCGTTTTCTTTTACTTTCCTGTGCTACTTTCAGATAAATCCTTGATGTTTTAACCATAAATTTTTTCAAAAATGTGATGGTCAGTCAGTGTAGTGGGTGCTGTGGTGTGCCACCTAGAAACTCTCCATGCACTCAATTCGAAACAGAAACATTTGTTCCTTTATCTGCTTGAGATGCTGGAGGCCAACAGTTCTCGTCTAAGTCTCTCCTATGACTTGCTCTTAGATGAGGAGAGCAGCCTTACTTCCCCTCCCTGGAGCTAGCCAGGTATCGTTGGAATGGACGTATTTGGTAGTTGGTGGAACCCCACATTGGTTCATTGGCCTGTGGGGCCAAAACCATCATAGTGAAAGGCCAACATCAACCCTCCAAAGTTGTCACCACCCCTCCTCTCTAGCCAGAACAAAAACAATATTATAGGAGTGGCAAGCCCCATGATAGCCTCCCTTCATTCACCAGTGTGGCTCCTACAAAAGCCAGACAAATCCTGGTGGATTTTCTCTTTAGGAATGAAGCATTCATTGTCTCCACTGCTGGGGTATTGGCGGCTGCAAGTTCTTAGCTGAGATTCTTTCCAAGACTTGCCTTCAGCTGCTTTGCTCAAGCTTGCTCTACGCTTCCTTACAGGGGCAGGCTGCATCTAATGACTCGTTGATGCAGGGATTTGGAGATCTGATTCTCTTGCTCCAATTCAGGATGACTGAAGGGTCAGCTCAGCTCCAGAGCTCCTCACAGGATCAGCTGAGGCCTCTGTTGTGACTGCATCACAGTTCAACTCCTCCTTTCCACCAAGCCTGCTTTCTTTACCTCCTCATAGGTGTTGAGAATGCCCCAGTGAATTTCCGGCAAGCAAATCTCTGAGTCTGCTTCCTGGGGAATCTGACTTGTGACAGCCAGGGAATGCATTTATCAGTCATTAAGCATATTTTAACATCATTATCTACGTGTTTAGTGTACGAAAACTGGGAAATACAGAGTAGTAAAAAGAAGAAAATAAAAATTAGCCATAATCATTGTTTTGTGGGTCACTTTTACCTTTACTGAAATAATACCATATATATTGTATTGCTTTTTCACCTAATTTGGGGATCGTCATGAGACAGGGTGTTTGGCGGTAAGCAGCCAAAATTGATTCTGGTTTATTGATGCAAAGGAATTTGTCGAAAGAAATTGCCTGGTTTACAGAATTTCCAGGGAGACTGGAGAGCCATGTTATGAAAAAGGGCCAGAACTAAGGAAGTTAGAGACCAAGACTGTAGGCACAGCCCCAGGAAGAGTGTGGCCCACCAGACGGTGGATGCATTCTCCTCTGTCCCTGCCTCTTTGCATTTCTTGTTTCAGGTTCAAAGTCCCCAGCGGAGGTGTCTGCACATATCCCAGCAGCTAGGAAGCAGAGAAAGTGTGTAAATGGCCTTTTCAGGGTCTAGAAAGGCAACAGCCATTTTTTGTTTCCTAAAGTTCCCTTTTACTTGGTTCCATCTGTCTGTTGGAGGCTGTCTTCATATGCCTTGTGATCCCTGGCTATCTGTTAACGTTAAAGAATGAGGCACCAAAGTGTTGAGTGGTAGCTCTGTGTGCACACATGGGGCTTAGGGGCCAACCGTCTTCACTGAGGGATCTCTGTACTTCCCCATGTTTAGGTCTTTCCTCTTGGGCAGGTGTTTCTCTGGGGAAGAATCCACTAGTGTTCTACATGAGTGTGGCTTTCCAAGCTGTGCAGCGTGGCTGGCGTGCTTCTGCAGAGCAAAGTTTAACAATAATCATGCCTTTCCTCTGGCTTTCGTGACACTGTTCGTTTCCACTTTAATATGCTTCTTCTGGTCTGAGATAGTTTTCATATACTTTATTTCTCCTTTTTTAAGGAGTCTATTTAAAATCAAGAATGGATGTTGGATTTTATAAAATATTTTCAGCATCTATTGACAGGACCACAGGACTCTTCTCTTTGATCTCTTGAAGAAATGAGTTTAATTTTAGATTTCCCGATATTAACTCATTATTGATTTCCATGAGCATTTTAATTAATTATGTAACAGCACTTTTTGAGGCCTATAGCAGTATATGTGTGGGGCGTAACCGTGACAGCAAAAGAGGAGCCCTATTCCAAGGAGTTTCAGCCCAATGTACTGGAAAATGCACAAGCTCTGGAACGAGGGAGGTGTCTGCTGCATTTATCACCTACGTGGTTGCAGGCAAGTTTCTTGAGCCTGTAAAATGAGTACACAGTGATGAATGGGACTTCCTGGGAATGTTTTGAGAATTAACCAAGTGTACCTGATGCATAGTCAGAGACCACTGAGTATTAAAAGAAGGATATTTTTGAATTAAGTGGATTCCCGGAGCAGCAGAACAATTTGGTAACCATATATATCAAAAGACAGTACATAGGTAATTTTGTTAGTGTGAGTTGCAGCTTCAAAGAATTGTATTTCATATTAAATTGTCAGCACTCTGAGAAAATACATATTCCTCCTCCAATCTTTTTATTCACCACACATTTAGTTCCCAACATCAGGTTACATATTAAAATATATTACTAAAATTAAATAAAGAAGATATATTTGGATAAAACTTTTCCTCATTTCTTCCTCCAGCAAAATTACCATGGCTCCAAAGAAAAAAGATTGAAATGAAATAAATGGAAATTGGATATTAACTTTTTTGGGGGATTTTGAGTTGGCAATAAATCCAAAGGAAAGAACTGAAAAATATATAGAATTCAATTCAGCTTAAATATGGATGCATTTTTTAGATGAAAGATATGTGTGTGTATAAGTTTGTGCTTCTCCCATGTACAGCACACAGAGTATGTGTGAACGTAGCTATAAAAACTTAACCTTGCTTTGTGTGCATATAACAATCAGTATGCCTTGTTATTTTTGTTCTAATTGACTTGCATAAATACAGATTTCTGCTTTAATGGGATCTGCAATAAATCATGCAGGCTTTTTCATCTTCTCATGTCCTACTCCCAAATATAACTCCGTAAATATAGATAGTGTTTACCATCTTCGGGGGACGTGAGAAATTGCTTGTTTATTTTGATGAGAAAAATAAATTACCTTCCCATCTATTAGTGTGAGTCTCTAATCTCATCAGATAAAGAATTTAAAAGACTCCAAAATGATTCAAGACTAGTTAATAGCATCTTAATTATCTCACATCATTTGAGGAAAAACAAAAATGTCCCTCCGGGGTGTACTTGTCTCGGTAGGGATGATGACTGATGGGGGTCTGGGGAATGGCTGTTTATTCATGTAGCAGAATTCTTCAGAAAGAAACACATGACTCAAGTCATCCATGTCGATTAGACTCTGGAGAGGTGGCTTGTAGGAGGTGAGAGATGAACATACTGGTTACCAGGAGGAAGGGGGTCAAAGGTCAGGGGCAGAGTAGAGGGGGCCGGGAGATGAACTGGTTTGTTCGAACAGAGCAAGACTGGGCACTTTAATTCTCTGGCAGTAGTTTCCCTTGAAGGGCGAGGACAAGGAAAGAAGTGGGGAAAAATAGCCCAAAGTTGAATGAGGAGGGAGTGAATCATGCTTTGACTCAGACTCTGAATTTGACAGACACACCATCGTCTCCAGACGCAGCGACATCGCCGCTCTTCAACACAGATGAGCAAGTGTGTAAGAAAAACTCACTGACATATGAAAAATCCCAGAATGCAAAAGAGTGGGACCAGACTCAGCAACCAGAACAAATATCGCCTTGCAAACTAGAGGAACTGCAAGACATGCGAGAATAGCTGAAGTTTACAATATTTCTAAACTAGATTTTAACACAACTCTTTGAGGCATTGCATTTGGAAGCAATACATTTGCTGCTGGTCTTAAAGAGGAAGGAGGTGGAGATTGGGAAGAGTTGTAATGGGAGAGAAAATACATGATTGATGGATTAAATCTGCAATGGACACAATTGTCCGTTTGTAGGTTGTCTATTGCAGGAAGTGGAATGAAGTGAAGTGGAGACATGATCAAGAGTTTCTCCCAAAACTCAGAGAAGAGGATAAAGACATTACGGCTTACTTAGGAAAAGAAAAAGAAATGAAGAACAGAGGGAAAAGAGTAAGAATTTTAGAGGATACAAGTAATATATTGAGAAGGAATAATTCAAAGAAACAATAGAAGATAGCTTTTTTTTTTTAGCTGAATAAGGACTTAGGTGCTAAATTTGTGGTTTACTGTGTATGGGCAAAAATAGACGAATGAAATCAGACTAACAAGGAGTACAATCCACACAGCATGAAGTCTGGGAAGCTTTTATGCTTGGTCTCTTCAGAAATGTCAATGGCAGGGATTTGCAGAATGAAGACATTACCGTGGGGCAGACAGTGACTGTAAGGTGTGTCATGATTTCAGAGTGGATAAACATGTGAAAATATTTCATCTTCAGATCAATGAGATAGGTTATTCTGATGAAATGCTTGAATCTTAAGGACAAATAAAAAATATTACGAGCATACCAACAGGATAAAAGACTACTTAATAAGGAAACAAAAATAAGGGTAAGATTTTTCTTATCTGAAATGCCAAATGATTAAAGACAATGGAACAATTTGTGCAGAACTTGGAGAGGGAAAGATATTAAATCAAGATTTTGATACTCAGCTCCTCTGCTGTTCAAGTGGGAATGCAACAGAAAGATATTCTCAGATATGCTCCAGATGTATACCTTTAACATACTTTTCCTGACTGTAATTACTTACTATCGTATTCCACACAGCTAAGAAATGAATCAAGTTAAAAAATTATTTGATACCATGGAAACCATGGTATAAAATAACTGATGGTAAGTAATTAAATTAGTAATGCTTCCATTAAATCTAAATTATTATTGCTGACATAGATCTAAAACAATGAAAATATTTTTAAAATCTTTAAGGAGAAACATATACCATACAAATGCATTAGGGCATTCCAGAGAAACAGAGTTAATAGGATATATATGTAGATACAGAACGAGATTTATTATAACAAATAGGCTCATAAGATTATGGAGATTGGCAAGTCCAAATCTATGTTATGGGCTATTGGTGTTGATGCAGATGAAACTGTTGGTGCAGATGAAGCCCAAAGGCAGTCTGCTCCCTGTTACTCAGAGCAGAGTCAGTCTTTTTCTTCTACTCAGGCTGTCAACTAATAGGATGAGGCCTGCCCACATTATGGAAGGCTACCAATTAAAGTGCTAATCTTGTCCAAAAAGACCCTTGCAGAAACACCCAGATAATGTGTGATCAAATTTCTGAGCATCCCATAGCCCAGTCACTTTGACACATAAAATTAACCTTCACAATAAATAAAAGGAGTTTAATGATAATAAGCAGGATCTAAAAGGACAGATTATATCTATAAAAATGGGAAATGTTGAAGAGTAGAGGGAAGGAAAGTATATACAGTGGTGTATTAGTAAACCAGCTCTCCAAAACTAAAACAAAAACAAAACAAGCAAATGACAAAACAAACAAAACAAAAGCCTCTTCCAATTTTTAACATTTGCTGGTTTCTGTGGTGTAAATACCACTATGGGTGATTTAAAGCTACCAGTGAGATATCACCAAATGTAGTTGGGAAGAAATGTATATAATCAGCTCTTGTGAGCCTGTGCGAGATACCTTCAGCGCACCTGTTCACATATATGTACCTACATGCTGAAAGTTCACCTACTTTATCTCTCAACCATGCTTCATTTCTTGTTTGCATTTGCCTGATATATCTTCCTCTATTATTTTAATATTCCTTTTTAGTATATACATTTTAAGCATTACATAGTTTTATTTTTAGAAACTTCATTTGAAATCCCTCACCACTGGATAGGAAAATTTAACCCATTTATATTTATTGTCACAATAAACGTGTTTGATTTTATATCTGATATTTTATGATCACTGCTCTTGTACTTTTATCTTTTTTTAAAGAAATTGATTTTCATTGCTTTTTCCCCCTTCCTCTATATTCTTGAGAATTTTCAAAGTTTGTTCTTGACATCACTTATAGTTTTCTATGGCGTCCTCTCTGCTTTAAACTCTCCTCAATGTGGATTTTAATTCTTTTATTAGAATTTAGATTTCCTTAAATTCTTTTCTCATTTAATTTGGATTTTTTTCATTTCTACCTTCATCTCTATGGCTCTCTCCCTTTGTTGTCTAGAGGCTTCTTGATTTTATATCTATCTAGATTAAGATATATGTAGATTTTCTATATCTATATCTATCTATAGGAAAATGTAAATTTATAGTTGGCCCCTATATCTGTGAGTTCTGCATCTATGAATCCATCCAACTGTGATTTAAAAATACTGAGAAAAAAAAAAAAACAATAAAAAGAACAACACAACAATGAAAAATACAAATAAAAAAATCAAAACAGTGTAACAACTGTTTATATAGCATTTACTTTCTGTTAGACATTATAAGTACTCCAGAGGTGACTTAATGTATATAGGAGGATGTGTGTCAGTTGTATGTAAAGACCACACCATTTTACATAAGGGACCCCCCACAGACACCAAAATTCCCCCATAGATCCTGAGGGATGACTGTACTTGCTATTTACCAATAAGTATTTTTTAAAAGTTTTGTTCATTTCTTGTAGAAAATCATTTTAAAGTTATGCTTTTCTCTGACTCTTTGAGGTAATGTTCTCTTTCCTTTTACTTTAGTACTTTTTTATGGGCCTCAAATGTGAGTCATAATTTGAAGGAAGCAAATCTTTGCATCATTTAATTAGCTATTCCACCAAAATGTTGCTTATAAATAATAAGATCTGTGATATTTTATGACAGTGCATTATAGGTCCCAAATTATACTGCACTAAAAGGAAAGTATGTTCTGTGCATTTTCTGAAGTCTCACAATAAAAACAATTTTAAAATAACTTATTATCTTTAGAACTTATTTTGATCTATTGAGAACAAAGTCTAGGTGTCAGAGGGATTATTAGAAATTTATATAGATGGGAAATATTTGGTACAAAATGGCCTCATTTTGGTAGTAATGCTTTATCAAATTAGAAAAATTAAATTTTATTTGAGGTTTTCTAATATTCTACATAAAGTTTGATATTTCCATCCTGATTCATAACATTTAGGGCTTTAAGAACATAAAGCAATTTAGATATTTACAAATTTGTTTAGTGATGATCTATCAAAAGAAAAAAGGCAATGCTTATTCATAGCTGTCCTGCTTCCTCCTGCCTTTCTCGGGAACAGTGAATTTTAAGTATATCAGCACCAGAAATCTATGAATATACAAATAGCTATGCTCATACATTAGACTTAGCAAGACTCTTGTAAAAGTGGAACATCTTCATGTAAGATGTGTCCAGCTTTCCAAATGTTGTTTATTTCTAAGTGTTCCTATAGAGAAATATGAGAGGTGCCTATTTTTACAGTCTTAGAAGGCATATACATTTCAGGCGCCAGGAGTGAGAAACACCTGCTGGTGTAGGAAGAACCAGAGATACTCTATTTAAACTTCAGACCAGCTATCAGGATTTGACAAGAGCACCTGTGCTGAGAATTAGTCACTTTCTGCCCCGAGGTTTCCTGCTGCGTGATTCTCTGCAATGGTAACTCCCTTGTGTTGCTGCTATGCAGACTGGGCATGCTGAATTTAATGGGTTTAAGTACTAAATATCAGTTTTACACATCTGGAGGAATTCTGCCAATATGCACTGGGTGAATGTGACCCAGAAGTCCCTCTTCATTCACTGCTTTGGGATAGCTCAGTGTCTAGAGTGGTGGTGTGCTCTGGGGGACAGAATATGGCCTTTGGTCATGTAGACTGGACTGAGGGCCAGCATTGCCTTGACCAGCTGTGTGGCTTTGGTAAGTCATAAGGCCTACGGTTTATGAAGCAATGTGTTTTAGGTCAGATTCTCCAGAAGCAGACCCTGAGATAAGGGCTCCTGTGAGTATCAGCCAGGGTTTGATCACAGAAGCAGATCCACAAGAAGTAATATGGAATAAGGGATTTATTAGAGGGTTGTGACCAAACGCAATCTTGGGAGATGGTGGAATAGATCATGGTCATTGCTTCTGTGTCTGGTGTTGGACTTGAAGTTAGCAGGGCAGGCAGACAGGAAGAAAAGATGGATGTAGAATGGGGGAGAGGAGGAAAAACTGGAATCTAGGGGATGAGCTGGAACCTACATTGGTTTCTAACCACCTGCATGCATCCAACTTAGACGATATGGTGTTGTCCTGCAAGGGAAGCTGGTGCCTATCATCATGGGGTGAAACACTCAATTGCACCAGGAAGCAGAGATGCGGAAGGGGGAGGGGCCAAAGGGGCAGGGCCAGCAGGAGCTGGAGGAGCTGTGGGCCTGGCTGTCACCCCTGGCCAACCAGGTGGGCCTGGGAACCAATGACCATGTAGATGAGCTGCAACACTGCCTGCCCCTAATCCAAACTTCTCAGCCTAAGTGTGGGTGCCGCTTCACTTCTGCCCTCTGAGTCTGATGCTATATTCTCCTGTGGCCAAACCTCATCCCCTGTGGAATTTAATAGCACATAGAGTTACCCACTGTAATTCCCTTTGATTTTTAAATCATTGCAATGCCCATTATTATGTCTTCTTTTTATTGCTAATGTTGTTTATTTGTGACTTCTCTTTTTGTTTTTCTGAATCAAACTTGCTGGAGATTTGTCTATTTTACTGTCTCTTCAAAGACCCAGTTTGTGGCTTTGTGGGTTGATTTTAGTATTTTTTCTATTTAATTGATTTGTTTTTTTTCTCAATGATCTTTGGTTCTATTTTGGTTTGTTTTTCTTCTGAGTTCCTCAGTTGAATGTTTAGTTCATTTTTTTCCCCAATTAAAAAATCTGTAATTCTAGTAAATGAATGTACATGGCTATAAACATTCCTCCAAATGCCACTTTGGCTACATCACACCAATTCTGGTATTTAATGCTGTCACTGCCATTTGGTTCTAAATATTTTAGAACCAATCAAATTTGCCACTGTGATTTCTTGTATAGCCCATTAAATAAAAAGAGTGTTTTTAGGTCTCTAAATGTATAGAAGCTGGGAATTATCTTTTTTTGAGTCAATTTATAATTTCACGGCACTGTCATCAATATGAGATTGATTTTTATGAAATGTGTTCAGACTTCCCGTGTGGCTTAAATACAAGGTCGTTTTTACTGGGTAAATATTTTATGTGTACTTAAAAAGAATGTATAAACTGTTGGGCTTTGAAAATCTTTTATGGCTTAAGATTTTTCAGGTTCTGAGAGTGCTGTGTTACAATCCGTTCTGACTGCGGCTGAAAGTACAGATAAGCCGAGTTAACAATTCTGCAAAAACACTGGAATGGCAAAACCCCAATTATTCCTCACTTAAGAAGAATGTTAAGCCCTTGGACTTTTGTGCTGGTGGTTGTGGCACTGCCAGGTGGCTGAATTCTGCACAATGACATTTTCCTGGCTGCGGAGCCAGCGCGCTATCCAGAGAGAAGGCCATGCACATGTCATCTGGAAACAAGCTGATTGTGTGCAGGCATTTGGGCAGTCAGCCTCTATTTCTTTTGCCCCAAGGAACAGGCTTTCGCTTTGCCCACTCTTCCGTGGATAAGTGAAACCTTCTGGTGGCCGACTTCCATCATTCTCGTCTCGTCTGTTGGCAAGCTTTCCCAATTATTTGCTGGGTGCTCGTGTCTATAAATGCTGGGACCATTCTACTTCCTGTTTCTATCACAGCCCCTGTTGGTGACGGACAATTTGTTTGTTTTTCTTCCCCCTCCAAAATCTATGCCTGCCAAAGCCCAGTCCATCGAACATTTGGAGGTATTGTCACCTTTATGAATTCTTTAAAATATAATTTGTGAAAATTCCAACGTGCTGCGCTTGTGTTAAAGTTCTTAAACCGGGCTCTGCAGTTGACTACTGCTGGGTTAATTTACTGAGTGAATATTTTTTTAACAGTTTTATTGAGGTAAACTGGAGTTACAATGAACTGCTCTTATTCAAAGTACACAATTCAATAAGCTTTGACACACGTATACACCTTGAAACCATCACCCAAACTAAGGAACCTATGCAATACCCTCCAGAAGTTTCCTCATGCCTTTTGTAATCTCGCCCTGTGTGAGTGCCAGGCACTGTTCCCTCAAGTCCTTTGGCTTGGTTCCTCCACTGGCCTCGAGCTAATCCTAATACGCATGCGTAGATTAGTCTTCTCAGGGGACCACCGCAGGCTTCCCTCTCAGGGCACTGCTCTCTTCTATAGTAGTATGTTCTGCCTTGGTCTCCCCTGATTGGCAGCTCTGTCTCCTCCACTCAGGAGTTTTCTGGGTTCTCTGTCCCTGTGCCGTGGCCTGAGTAAGGTTGGGCAATCGTAGATCAGGCTCACCTTGTTTGCTTTCCACCTCAAGACCACCATCCTTCATCGCCTGAAGTCTAGTGTCCTGAAACTGCCATTTCATATATTTTGCCTATATTTTGGTTATTTCAGCAGGGAGGGTAAGCTGTTCCTCCATCTCGGCTAAATAGACACATGAGATTATTATACATAGTCATACATGCTAAGAAGAAAGAGTGTGCTAACACGAGAATAATGCCGTTGGGAGTTCATGCTAACATGTGAAGTAAAATCTGAAGAAAAAGCCAGACCTATGAGAAGCAGGAGGAAAAGTGTCCCAGCCACGTGCAGCAACAGCGCAAAGGAGTTAAAAAGCTTGGCATGCTCTAGACACGGGTGGAGGTTCCGCGTGCTGGGGAGATGTAGGAAGACCTGAAGTAGGAGAGGAAGGTAAGATGCAGGTCACGGGAGCCTACGAGGCCATCCTAGAGCCTGGGCTGACTTCTCAGCACAATGGAAATTCATGGAAGGCACTCCATGGTCTGATTTAATTGTAAGCAAGTTGCTCTATTTGTGGAGAATGGGTCAGATGGGGAAAGAATAGATCCAAGGAGGCCAGACAGGAAGCTTATGCATGATCCAGCTGTCAGGGTGGTGGTGGACTTGACAAAGGCGAAGCTGTGGAGGGATGAGAAGGGGACGCATTTGAGGTGTATCTGGGAGGAACAATAGACAGATTTGTTCAGGGGTTGGATGTGAGAGGAGGGGGAGAGAAAAGGACTCCTCGATTTATGGTTAAAGCAACTGTGTCGGAGGTGGTACCCTCAGGAAGGCTCAGTGAGGTGTGGAATGTGAGTTGGAGGTTGGAGGAACAGGTTTGGGTGGGAAAATCATCAGGTTCATTTGGGATCATGTGTTCCATACAGGAAGCCACTGAAAAGTGGAGCAACTGAGACACTATATCCAGGAGCAGTTTCTTCTGCATCTCTGTTGCCCTCTCTGCAAATGTGGGCTAATAATACCTTCCTCTTTGTCGCTATGAGGCATAAATAAGGAAACGTGTTAAACATCACAGCACAGGTGCTCAGAAAAGTAAATTTTCTTATACGGTTAAAGCAAGCTCCAGGCAAAACCATCAACTAGGTCGGTGGCTCCCAGAATTTGGTTTTACAGACTGACACAGTAACTTCAGAAAAAAAATGGATAAAATGACATTAGAGAAACAGCTACTAACTATGATCATCATCACTTTATAAAAGAAATGACATTTTAGTACCAAAAAATGTAGGAAGGTCATTTGTTGTCAGTTTAACAATGATAAAGGACCGTATTGTCAAATTAGCTTTCTTTTCTTTCTTTTTATATATTTATTTTCAGAGATAGGGTGTCACTGTCACCCAGGCTGAAGTGCAGTGGGATGATCATAGCTCACTGCAGCCTCTAACTCTTGGGCTCAAGCAATCCTCCTGTCTCAGCCTCCCGAGTAGCTGGGACTACAGGCATGCGCCACTGTGCCCGGCAATATTGTTCACGTTGTGTTCTGATGACCACTTCATGTTCCTTATTTTTCCCCTTACACCACAAGCCAGTGGGCAGTGTCACGGCAGGGATTGGCATGGTGCACTTTAAGGAAAGATGGAACTGAGTAGCAACTGAGTTCAGCCTCTTCTCCTTCACTCATTTGCACCCCCATCACTCTCTGCTTTTTCCACACTGGTTTGCAAGAAATATGTTGCCCTTTCTTCCCTCCTGAGGGAATCCCACCGTGGTAGTCACCATTTCCCATCATCCCCTCTTACTGGTCACCTAAAAGACTACATTTCCCAGCACCCTGCAGTTGACAAAATCATGTGACTAGTTCTGGCCAATGGGCTGGGAGTAGAAGTGTTAGCTGTCCTTCCTGGGTGGAAACATTTAAGAGCAAGTGTGTGATGCTCCATGATGGTTTTCAGACACCACATGGACAGCAGCTTCCCCAGAAAACTGCCCAAACTCAAAGAGGCCTTTGCAGGAGCAAGAAATAAACTTATGTAAAACTCCTGAGATTTTGGTGTTGCTTATTACTGCAGCATAACGTGGTCTGCTTGAACTAATGCCAGCATCAAGACCTGTTTGACTCAAGCAAGCTTAAATCTCATTTTGTTAATAATTACTACATAGACCTAAATAGTAGTGTGAAAAGAAAAAAAATTCCTGATTTTCAATTTTTTATTTTTTTAAACTCTAATTCTCTGGTGTTTGCTTCTATTTGACCCATACTGGGAGGCTATGCTGAATTCTTTCGTTATTGATTTAAATTAAAATCTCATTTTCACGGTGGGAGGCAATAAAAAAGGCTGTGTAGAGGGGCGGTAAATGAAAACAAGATTGAGAAATGCTGGTGGATCTCCAGTGTGGTAGATTACATTACTGGCCCCAGTTCTCCACTCTTTGACCTCATTTCTTCACTTTGAGTTTAGCCCTATCATTTGCTTTGGCCAATGGGGTATTAGAGCTTGTGATGTGTGCAGAAGCTTGCAATGTGCTTGTCCGGTTGGACTTGTCCTCTTGTGTTCTAGTGACCGTGAAACCACTGTCCCTTCAGCGTCGGCCCCTGGAGCAAACCTGAACCAACCCAGCAGCCTGGAGCAGAGACACCTCCTGTGCCCCAGCTGATGACATCCTAGATCAGCCAAATCACAGCCGCTCTGCAGACCCACGAGCATGGGAATAAATGCTTCTCATGGTTAGACACTGAGACTTTTTGGGGGGGGGGATTTGTTATGTAGCATTATTGTGGCAATAATTGACTGATACATGTGGGCTTCCCTCACAGTGGAGTCTGATCTCTCAAATAATCAGCTCCAGCCTTTGAAATTTGGTGCATTGTTACAACAGAATGAGCTAAGATCTACTTTAGACTCGACGGAGTCATCATCTCAGATGTATAACCTGCCTCGCAGTACTGTGGCCTCTGTTTCTAGCTGTGGTTTGAATTCCATTTGTGGCTGCCACTAATTAGCTTGAAGAAGACTGTGATTTCCTCTGGACATCTGCATGCTTCGTGGATTTTCCTGGCTTCTTACTTATCTTCGGATGTTTTAACTCCTGCTTTGTCCTGGCATTCCTTTGACAGCGTGATTTAGTTACGTTTTTGTTCCATTCTTTCTAAAATTCTAAGATGGGAAGGCTTTCTGGCTGGTGTGGGAATGCATAGCCTTTGGGTTAATGAGGTTGCTCAGTAATGCTTGTAAGTTAAATGAGAGTTTTTATTTTCATTAATTAAGCATTATTTGGAATGATCTCTTTCTTTACTTGCTGTGAGCAGGATGTCAAATGAAAATGCAGTCATTCACCACAATGCTTTTTCCTCTATGTCTGCTCTCAAATGTATGCAAATATCCAGAGACTTGGCTCAGTGTAGACAAAACAGTTCTGCTTCAGATGTTTTTGATGTCACGTAGACACAGCCACATTATGGCACCTTTGAAGAGTTGATTTCAAAAAATTCTTCAAAGGAACCGCTGAAACATTGGTTTACGAGAGGAGTTACTATTTATCACAAAATTTTATGGCCTCAAAATATTTTGTGTGCGGTGAAAAATATCATTAAAATACATTACACTTAAAAAATGCAATCAGTGAGTAGTCAAATGAACAAATGTGTTTAAATCCTAACCAATAAAACACAAGAGCATGATATATTGATTTTGTATTTCCTCCTAAGCATGATTATAACATAAAAGAAAATTCAAAATTAAATTCAGGATCACAATAACTATGAATTATGGCTGGGTTGTGCCGTGGTAATGAAAGTGTAGAGTAATGGAAGGGAAGGGTGGCATTTGCATACCACCAATAATTTTTAAAGACAGAAATATAAAAACACAAATATACTTCATCTTTCTGCAGTTTTTATATTAAGGAGTCACGTTTTTCTCACTTCCTAAATGTTTCTCTTGCAATGAGGTCTTGGAGAACCTCATTTGTTGTTGAAGTCATTAGACTGCAGCTTTATACTCTGCAGGCCAGCATTTCCTCGGTTTCCCAGGCTCAAGTCTCATTACTCTTATTATTCAAAGTGTGGCCCACCGGCCTCGCCTGGGAGCTTGGTGGAGGTGCAGAGTCTCGGGCCCTGGCCCAGACTTCATGTACCAGAATCTGCATTTTAACATAATCCCAGGTGATTCATGTGCACGTGAAGCGAGAAGCCCCAGAATTTATTTTTATTTTGGTTGCTAAGAGTAGGGCATCAGCCACATCACTTTTTAGCAGGTATCATTCCTTCTATGCCTCTGGGCACACTCATCCTTATATGAGGATATCTTTATTTAAAAAAGTATTTTTAATTAAAAAAATTGACTGGTAACATTGTGTGTATTTATCAAGTACAACACGATGTTTTGAAATATATGTACATTGTGAAATGGCTAAATCTAGCGAACTAACAAATGCATTACCTTACTTAGTAATCATTTTTGTGATGAGAGCACTTAACATTCACTCTCTGCATTTTCCGGAATACAATATAACGTCATTAACTATAGTCACCAGGCTGTGCAATAGATCTCTTGAATTTATTCCTCCCATCTAACTGTAATTATGTATTCTTTGATCAACATTATTCAGGTAGACGGAAACAGATGCTCAGCCACCTCTCGAACAGTGAGGGAGAGAACTTGGACTTGGTCCTCAGTTCCCTGAAGGAGGCCTTCCAGGTGGGGAGAGAATGGCTTCCCGACTGCAAAGCACTGCACTTTGTGTAGAAGAAAAGTCTGCCTGCGTGGGACAGGGTGGATGAAAGCTGGGTGTGGGGCAAAGGGAGCCCCATCACAGCCACCACGGGGGACTGGGATGACCCTCAGGGGGCCCAGCCTCCCCTGCAGCGTCTGCTGCTCTGGGCCAGGGGTGGGAGTTGGGGGTGATTGGCAGGGGAGATGCACAGGGTCTCTAGGGGCTCAGGAGGTCTTAAAGGACTGAACTTGAGACACCGGTCTGTACTTGAGTATTTGGGTGCAACATATCATGGAATAAGACTTATAAAATGTCTCATTTATTGAGCACCTATTATCTACAAGGCACCACACTAGATGTCTTATGTACATCATCTCATTCCATTGGAATCCTTCTGAGAAGTAGTTCTTACTATTATTATTTTATAGATGAGTCAACTGAAGCTCAGAGAGGCTAAGTAGTTGTTCAAGAGTACCCGGTACGTAAGTAGTAGAGTGGGATTTGAACCTTGGACTGTCCGACTCCAAACCCAGTCTCTTCTTATGACATAAAGTACAAAGTCACTTGGTTTTTCAGAGCAATGTGCCAGGAGCTAGGGCTTCAGGGTTCATAGTTAAGGTTGACTTACACACAAGGACAGTGATCGAGAGGGAAGTGAAGTGCTGGCTACATTAGTGATGGGCACATCACCTGGTACCTGCCTTCCTCGTCCCCACAGAGCTGGGTCTCATCCCTTTTGTATATGTGTCTGGGCCTGAGAGTCCAAGGGGGCCTTCTGAATAGGACTCCCTAGAGTTTACAAGGCCGGTTGCATGAGCCACACCAGTCCCACCAACCCTGCCAACCACTGGAAGGGGAGCTGAGTGCTGCTTTGTTTCCTTAATTCATGATGCAGAAAGAGAAGTGGGAAGTGGGAAGGGGGCCACTGTGCATGGCCATGGAAGAAAAAGAAGAAAGGTCCGGCTGGTTCCCGCCTTTATCACAGTACCCTGCCAACCAGCAGCGTGTGTCCCACTGGCTATCTCAAGCTATTACCAATCCAATCAGCAAGTCCTCCTCCCATGGGGCATGGCATGGATAGAAGAGATGAAATTGTTGGGGAGAGAGTCAAGTGTTCTACTCCCCTGATTGTTGAAGGAGTAACATTCCGCCGTCTCCAGCGAGTGGGAGAGGTAGGGAGAGGGGATGCTAAAGGAATTGAAGACATTTTTTACCCTGAGAAATGTTGGGTCTTTTTGGAAAGCAGGCTGTGGGGTGCTGAACCAGCTAGCGTGGGCTTGTGAGAGCACAGTGTGCACATCTTTTCCCAACTCCGCTCAGTGACATCAGATTGGCAGCTTGATATAGATTACACCATAGAGATTGGCAAATGCTACACACCAGGGCTTTGTGTTCCCAGAGAGGCAGTTGTTTAACGTTTACCAGCACATCTCCGAAAGCAGGTGTATACAAACATGAAAGGTCCTCAGAATAGAGCTACGGAATAATTCATCAATAAGTTATAGCTAATATTTGTTAAATCCTCTTACAACCCATGTGAAGCAAGAGATATCTCTGTAATAGATTTCCAATCTCTGGGGACTGGTCTTATTTTTTCAAAAATAATCCCAGTGAATCTGGAGTTTGCAGTAAAAGAAATTGATGTGGATGATCCATAAGGCATTGGAAGGAACATGGCGGGAAGGATTGGAATGTTGGTTATCACACCTGAGCATGCACCAGTGTCCCCTGGGTGGCTTGCACTCATAGGGCTGGTCCCCACTTTCTCAGTGTCAGAATCAGTAGGTTGGGGGAGGGACCTGAGAGTTTGCATCTCTAACCTATTCTCAGGTGATTCTGATGCTGCTGGTCTGGAGACCACACTTCACACTTTAGAACTGCTGGGGACCAATCCTGAAGAAGTGCGAGTGAGGTCAGGGTTAGAAGGAGAGGAGCTGTATGGAGGCGAATGAAGCAGCCAAGGAAGCACACCATTTATTAAGCCTCTACGATGCACTGGGCACTAAGTGTAATGCATTTTCCATCTATTGTTTCCTTTAACATTCTCTCTCTTTAGTCAATGCATTTACCGGGATGATGTCACGGTAACGAACCAGCACAAAGTTCTGGAGGAATGACCAGTTTCTCCACTGGGGAAGAACTGAAAGGTAAGGTAGCAGAGATAGGGAAGGAGAAATTAGAGTTTTATTTTTCTCTTGATTCCTGAGTTTGGGTAATTATATCATTAATCTGTTTGAGATGGGCAAAATACGAGGTAGAAGCTGCATAGATTTGCCCTGTCTTGAATGGCAGCCAAAGGAAGGGTGGAAGTTCCCATTTCCCAGTGCCTGCCTTGTCCCAGGGCGCCATTCCCCTGCATTGCAGGTGCCCAGCCAAAGAAGGGGAGAACGAGGTGGGAGGAGCTGCCATTGCTGGCATACCGATGAGCACCATTCCCAATCACCACCGCACTCACACTTTATGCTATTCCCTTTAATTTTCTCGGCACTGTAATTGTAAATGAAAAGCATATTGCAACACATCCAATTACAATCAGATTTCCACCCCCTCCAGGACTCATTGAAGAGGAAAAAAACGTATTTATGGCTGTGAGGAGCCATTAATCTCTGCACTTATGACTCTGCACACGGTTCTGTAACAGCTGCAAGACTGGGCTCCCTCTCCCTCTCTTTCCTTTCTCCAGTGAAACACTTCATCAAGTCTCAGCTGGGCATTTTATTATAAATGAGGTCCTGAAATATTGGTTTCATAAGCACCTTGGTTAGGATCCATTGAATAAGATTTCTTCTTTGGTCTCCTACCCTGGAATCATCCATCCTTTCTGGTGGGATATCTCGTCTGCACACAACTTCTCTTTGTCCAAAGCAGTTTTGTTGGGGGAAAGCAGTGAGGAGGCTTCACAGTCTTGGAAAATGGGAAAATAAATCATGTTGTGGTTTTGGCTACAGGGCTGATTGCTGTTCTGGAATTATTAGGAAACAACGACAAGTCACTTTTCTCTTCCTTCTTATCTAGACCATGTCTCCTATACTCTTCCTGCTACTTAATGTATTAATCTTAATGACTATACTAGGTTATTTTTTGCTACAGAGCACTGTTACTGTGAGCTTAGCTGCTTGAAACAACTCACATTTATTAAGGCTGCAATCAAGGTGTCAGCTGGAGCCGTGGTGTTATCTGCAGCTTGACTGGGGAAGGGTGTGTTTCTAAGTTCACATGGTTGTTGGCAGAATTCAGTTCCTTGCTATGGGACTAAGGGCTTCAGATTCTTGTCCTCAGTTCTAGAGGCCACTTGCAGTTGCCTTCAACGTGGAGCTTCCCAACATGAGCACTTGCTGCCTCAAAGCCAAAGAAAGAGCGACAGAGGGTCCAGCAAGATGGGTGCTCCAATCTCACGTGATATAAACATCTAATCAGGTCTGTGCCATCACTTTTGCCATATTCCATTGGTTAGAAGCAACTCACAGGTCA
Organism: Eulemur rufifrons; assembly: GCF_041146395.1. Classification (NCBI taxonomy): domain Eukaryota; kingdom Metazoa; phylum Chordata; class Mammalia; order Primates; family Lemuridae; genus Eulemur; species Eulemur rufifrons. The sequence continues at coordinate 26,672,634 of NC_090996.1, forward strand.
TGTCCACACTTGATGGGTGGAAACACACAAGGGTGTGATTACCAGGATGTGGGGATGATTGGGGCTACCCTAAGAATTTGACTTCTACAATGATATTCATCAATAATAATGATAATTTAAAAAATAGCAATAATTACTATTATTATTTGGTACCTGAGTTACAAAACAACCTTCAAAGTGTGTGTTATGATGATTGTCAATCTCCCTGTAACCATTGAGAGAACCAAGGAGAGAGTAAGGGACTTAGCTAAATCCACACATCTTTTGAGTCAGGGATTGTGAACTCAAAAGCCCGTGGGGGCCAGGCAGGAAATGTCCATGAATGAAATGGGATAGGCGGGACCCTAATAACCTGGATAGGGGCTGGTTACCCTAAGGAGGCAGCTCTTGGTCAGCTGCAGGTTACTGTCATTCTTCAGATTTCAGTTACAACTCCCTAATTTTTAAAAAGTTGGCCATTTAAAAAGTAAAATAAAATAAAAAGGTCCTGGCAGAAAAATACACACCTGCAGGTACAATTCATTTTATGGGTCCATTCAAATTGACTTATGTGACAAAGTCAATTTGAATCAGGGTTGTTGCCCCAGACTTAGCTATTTGTCAGGAGTTTTTGGTTGTGAGTGATAGAGACCCATTGGACATAACTTAATCAGGAAAAAAAAAAAAAGAAAATTTATTGACCCCTGTATGGTTGGATCCAGGGGCTCAGATGACGTCATCAAGAATGTTTCTCTCCAAATAATCCAATTAAAAATGGGCAAAAGGCCAAGCATGGTGGTGTGCACCTGTAGTCCCAGCTACTTGGGAGGCTGAGGCAGGAGGAACCCTTGAGCCCCGGAATTCGAGTCTTCAGTGAGCTAAGATTACACCCCTGTGCCCAAAGCCACAATGAAATACAAATTTACAACCACTAGGAGGACAATAATAATAATGATGATAATAGTCATAAAAGCAGAAAATCAGTCTTGGTGAGAATGTGGAGAAATTGGAATCTTTGTGCATTGCCAGTGGGAATGTAAAACGGTGTAGCTGATGTGGAAAACAGATTGATGGTTTCACAAAAAGGTAAACAGAATTACCGTATGAACCACAAATTCTATTCCTAGGTATATATCCCAAAGAATTGAAAGCAGGGACTCATACACGTAACTAGTTAAAAAGATAAGCCCATGTTCATAGCTAAAAGGTAGAAAAGACCTAAAGGCCCATTAACAGGAGAATGGATAAACACAATGTATTATATCCATACAATAGAATAATTTCAGCCATAAGAAGAAATAAAATTCTGATGTATGCTACAACACGGAGGGTCCTTCAAAACACTACAGTAAGTGAAATAAGCCAGACACCAAAGGAAAAATATTGTCTGATTCCACTTATATAAAATATCTAGAAGAGGCAAATTCATAGAGACAGAAAGTAGATTAGGGGGTACTAGGGGCTGATGGGAGGGGGAGAACAGGGAGGTATTGTGTGATGGGCAGCAGGTTTTCTTGTGGAGTGATAAAAGAGTGCTGACACTAGGTAGTGGTGATCGCACCACGACATTGTGAATATACTAAATCCCACTGAATTGTATACTTTAAAATGTTTCAAATGGTAAATTGTATGGCATGTGTATTTTACCATAATAAAAAAAGACTATGGCTCTGTCTCTCTACTTGGATTTCTTCTGTGTTGGCCTCACTCAGTCAAGTGTCTTCCACTGGGGACAAGATGAATGTCAGCAGATCTAAGCCCACAGTCTCTTCTTTCAGCAGTGTTAGTGGAAAGAGGTTATTTCCCAACAAGTGTGTTGGAACTGCCTCTCTTTGGCTTCCATTGGCTGGTCTTGCTTCATCCAGCCTTCCCGGAGCCAAACACGTGGCCAGCATTATGTGATGTTCCAACAGAGTCATGTGCTGCTAAATTGTGGAATGAGCACCATTTTGTGGGAGTCAGAGGAGGAAGTGGTTAACTTTGCCTGGGAAAAGAGGGTTGGAATAGGGTTTGCCATACGGTGAAATAAGGGAAGCACGTTCTAGGGACAAGGAAAATCATGGACGTGAAACATGGTTGTTCCCGAATGAGTGGAGAGTTCACTGTGGGTGGGTTTTTGGTGCACCGTTTAAGAAGGCTTGTGCCTGCCATGTTCATAATGGGTCTGTCCTTCACTTATAGGTTAACAGACAGATATAAAAGACTGCAGAGCAGAGGTTCAATATCGTGTGTACAAGTGTCCTTTCCACCTCCCTGTTTCTAAATAATGTGCATGGGATGACTATTTTACTATATGATTTATCAATTTGAAAGTCACTAATTTTCTAGTATTATATTTGAGAATTTGGGTCTCTTAAACATTTTTGTTATCCTCCCTCCCAAGATAGCTATTTTTAGATATTTTAATTAACTCAATAGTCAGGCTTTATATAATGGTTATTATGCAAAATCATTCACAGACGAGTTTAATTTGTGGGGATGTATTCCCCACCCACCATCCCTAGCTCCCATAAAGAAACATCCTAGTAGTGGAATTTAGGGCAATGCTCACCAGCAGCAGGGATGGCGACAAGCCCCGCACAGCTTCTGGGGCCATGGTCTCCCTGAAATTCGGGATTCTGCCCCCCAGCTCCCAGGGAAACAGTGTGTATCAAATCAGAGACTTGATACGGGGCTCAGAGGTCCCAACAAACAGTTCCGTTTTCCCCACTCCATCTCTCAAAAGGAGAGTCATCAGCTACCCACCTCCTGTCTCCAACAGTGAGCTCAGGAGGAGCCACTTTGGGAAGGAGCCTGCTGGCTGTCTTCCCTCATCCCCCTCGGAGAGACGTTAATAGGGGTTTACTCACTCAAGGACTCAAGGTCAACAGCTTTGTCAACGCTTAGCGTACCTTCCTTCCTTCCGTCTCCCCTGTGTCTCCCAAACCATTGAGTCTTGTGCTGTTGGACAGACTTTCCTGACCATCGGGGACACCCTCTGCCTCTTGAGGCATAACCGCCTTCCAAGGGAGAGGCCCTGGGGACTCATGATGTGACGCTTTCATCCCTGCCTCGTGTAACTGGCAGGTGGGGAAGGCAGAGAGGGGCCCTGGAAACCAGGAGGAAGGTCCTGGCAGGGCAGACTGCGGGGCAGGATAGGAAAAGCTTTAATTTCCTCATTGTGTCATGGCCCCAGGCTCCAGTATCCCTTTGCAGCCACTGCCCTACGGCACTATAGATTAAGGCAAAGACCACCGAGTTGAGAGAATACGTGGTTGGTTTGTTTATACAACCTGGACATTTTTTGGTCACATGTTGCACCCAAAGCTGGACTAGAAAGCTCACTCAGATATGCATAGTTCGTGAAGACATGTCTAAAGTTTCTAAAACCCTGATACAACCATTTTACAAAACCCTAGATATCCATACATCTTATTCCTCCACCAATGAGAAGTCGGAGTAAGCAACAAAGACACATTTCCTGACAACTTTGGTGCCATGACCAATACTTGCTAGGAGGCATCTCTGGCTTGGGGAAGTGGGGAAGATGCCACACATCGGGGGAGCTTACATGGGAGTATATAACCCAGTTCTTGGGATGTGGAAGGGAGCGCAAAGGGGTTAGGTACTGCTCTGTGAGTCTCTCATTACACGCAGCATTTTCAATGAACTAACTGTACAATGGCTCAAGGGAGTCAGCCAACAACTAGCCTCCTTCTGCCTCCTTGCTCTGCAACATTTTATATGTGGCTTTTGTCCTCATGGTGTCAAGATGGCTGTTGTACTTCTGGGTGTTGTTTCTACATTCCAGGCAGGAAGAAGGGAAAAGGATAAAGAGTGAAAGGCAAAAGCACTTTCTCCCTGAGAATTTTTGCCTGGGCAAGGAGCACCTTCCCCAGGGACATCCATCTACATCTCATTGGCCAGAACTGTATCACACAGCTACCCTTAGCTCTAACGGAATCGGAAGGTGAGTATTTTAGCTATGCATGTTGTTAGTTCTCCACCATAGAGGTTTATTAAGAGAGAATTATAGGAGGTCCGAGTTCTAGAATTAGCCTTGTTTAACAAAAATTTTTCTACTCAACTATCTGGAAAGACATCTGACCATAGAGCCAGCCTGCCTTGGAGACATCAAAGAGACTGGAAAACATGTAGCAGATTTGAAGTTTCCTAACTTCCTGAGTATTTCAATATTTTTATTTTAGCCCTCCCTAGGAATGTTAATATCATTCCTCAGTTTACTAAACATGGAATACACGACAGTTATGTGCCAGGGATTGGGCTAGCTACTGGAGATGTAAAGAGGATGATGGTGATGATGACAATGATAGTGATGATGATGGTGATGACAATGATGGTGACAATGATCAGGATGTTGAGGACTGATGATTTGAACATGGGTCCAAGTTCTTAACTACAGTCAAACCTTTGGGGGGGTCAATATTTAGTTTTAGAGGCAGGCACGTAAGCAAGTAACAAGTGGGCACAGGTTATTGGTGGCCTGTACAGTGTTAAAAACATTTTAAAAGGTCAGATGCCAACGTTGAAAAATTAAGGGATTTTCCCCACATAAATATTAATTACTGGTTTTTCTTGGGGGGAAAAAAGTCAGATTTCTCAATATAGCACTAGTGGTGGCTCTTCCCTTTAGCAAGGCAGGTTCTCTCCAGTTCCCCACTCCCCACCACTCCCTACTGTCTGCCGCATCCACTTTGTTTACTTATGCTTGGTCTTGCAACACTGAAGATGTGGTCCCTGCAGTATGTTGCATGATGAACACAGCAGAGGAGGTAAAATCAGAGTCTTTTGGAAACACAGAGAAGGGAGTTGGGGAAAACTTCATAATGCAGGCCCTGTCTCAGTTGGGTCTGCAGGGGGAGAGCAAGCCTATTAACTGGGAAGGGGAAGAAAGGCATTTCTGGCAGAGGGAACAGCCATTCAAACGGAGACAGGCCTGGAAGCACTCAGAATATTACTCCTTTCTGTAGCGACGTGTAGAATTTGCCATAGTTCGAATCTATTAATTTGTTTGACACCAAAAGGAAAAAAATGTCTGTTTCCTATAATCATTGTACCCAGCCTGGGCTTTTTTTTTTTTTTTTGGTACAACTTTAATTTCCTTCTTTTTATATCGATCAAAGAAAACAAACACAAATTTTCTAAAAAGTTCTTTTTGAGCCAGCATTTTGCTTTCCTGTCTGATGCTTGCTTTTGATGGAAATTGATTTGTTTTCTTTCCGGCATGCTGGGGAATTTACCTTCCTTGCCCTTATCTCGCTTTATGCCACAGCTTGAGACTCCCGAACTGAAGCTCAGGGCAGGCTTTCTAAGGAAGGATGCCTGCAGACGGCCTGGATGTAAACCCCGTCCCCATCATGACTAGCTGTGTGTTTCTGGGTGGCTTCCCTAACTTCTCTGTGCTTCAGTTTCCTCATATGCAAAACAGGAATCACAGCAGTCTCTACCTTCTAGAGTTATTAGGAGAACTGAATGAGTTATTCCTTGGGAAGCCCTTAGAGCACTGGCTGTGATACGGCTCTCAGCACAAGTGGGCTGTTATTACAGATGCTACTCCATGCCCAGTTTGTGCCAGTTGTTGGGGAAACAGGAGAGATGTGATCCCAGGCAGCATGGAGCTGAGTTTCTGGCAAGAAGGGATCAGGAAGATCAGAGAGGAAAAGAGCATTTTGCTTTGTAAATCCCAAGCATTTTCAATGGATGGAAATGCCAGCATCGCCTCACCCCCGAGTTTAAATTCTTAGCTCAGAAATGTCACTGGTCACTGAACTTTGCTGGAAACTTCCTACTGGGTAGGTAGACACATCGACAGGCAGGCTCTGAGCCTGTCCACACTGAAGTCCTTGGCTATGCTTTGACACTTAGTCATTCTCTTCAAAGAGAGCCCAGTGGGCAGGGGCAGGGGAGAAGGGGGTGATGTCCACAAGGAGATGTACTCAATATCCTACTTCACGTGGCCCAGTGATAAATCAGTGTCTACTCTGGGTAGGAAGTTTTACTCTGTAGTGGCGTAGTCAAAACAGATGTATTCACAACACAACAAAACAGCAGCAGAAGAAAAGAATCAGGTGGCTATTGTGGACTTTGTCTCTGCCACGAGTCCTAACAATGGATCCTTCAAGGTGTCGAATTATTCTTATTCTGATGGGGAAGGAAATGCCCTCAGGCTTCTTTCTCTCCCTCCTGCTGCTTTTTCACTGAGATGCTTCTTTTGATGTCACCTTTCGGTGACAGATGTGCACCTTGTGGGTGTGGAATGTATTCATCCAGTCCGCCTAAAGAAAGATTACCAACGGGGAACAAGGGTAAGATCTATGAAACGCACGTGTAAAAGGGGGAAGAAAAAATGGCTTTAGAAGGATGTTGGTGCCTAGAATACAAAAAGGAAGAGAAAGGAGATACATTCCATTCTGGTTACTACGTATTTACAAAACGAGGCCAAAGGCCAGTAGGAAAGAACCGTGGAAAGACGCTACCTGAATAGCAATTCTGGCCCGTCAAATGTGAACTAAATGAATCAGCTCTAACTAGGTAATATTTGGCATTAATCCGGCATTCCTGTCCTATCTGTCTCCTACCTGGGAAGATGGGAAGTGGAGGATGGGTGGGCTGAGGAGATAATACCGTGCAAAAAAATATATATATGATTTTTAAAACAAGCATAGCCAAATGAAGGATGCTCTTTCGGTGAAGAGACTTGACATTCAAGAGGCGATGGAGGGATAAGAAATGCAAACAGCTGTTACTTACTGGGCTGTTGACAATAAATCTTGGTCCAAGCCACAGAAGAGTCTGCTGTGGTGGTGTGGGGAGGCCTCTGCTCGGGAGGAGGTTTGTCCAAACAGGGGGAAGGGAGAAAGGAACTCTGGGGATTGCAAAGCTGCTGCACCTGCTGTATTCCTTCCACTGATGGATGTTGAGAGGCAGGAGGAGTGGGGCGGTGAGAAAAAAAAGATGTCTCCAGCCCAAAGTGAAGCCCGTTCAATCACAGCTGTGCTTTATTGAGCGTCTGTTATGTGCCGAGCACTTTACCAATGCTGTTATCTTTCATCACCACAGTATCTGGGAAAGTTCGATGACATTATTCCTATTTTTAAATACACTTTTTGTTTCAGAAGAGGTTTAGATTTATGGAGAGGTTGCAGGGGTAGCTCAGGGTTCCAGCAGTCCCCTTCAGTGTCGCCCGCCACCACCGTGCCTGTGTCAGAGCTAAGCGGCTGGCTTTCTCACGTGGCCGTTATCCAAATTCCACACTCTGTTTGGATTTCGCTAGTTTTTCCATCAATGTCCTTTTCCTGCTCCGGGATCCCACCCTCGGCACCATGTTGCATGTAATCATCGTGTTCTCCAGCCTCCTCTGGGCTGTGACTGTCTCTGTGTCCTTCTTTGTTTTTCACACCCTTGATAGTCTTGAGGAGGACTCATTACCCTTATTGGAACAGATCTAGAAACTGAGTCTCAGGGAGGTGGAGTGACTCATCCAAGCCCAGGCCGTCCTAGATTTCTACTAAGCCAATGTCACCTGTGTTTCCCAGGCTTTGATGTGTGCATCAGCGTCACCAGGTGGGCTTGTGGAGACCCAGGTTGCTGAGACTCAGCCCCGGAGTTTCGGATTCAGTAGCTCTGGAATGAAGCCTGGAATTTGTATTTCTAACAAGTTTTTCGTGGTGGTGGTAATGGTGGTGCTGGGCCAGGGACCACATTTTTTTTTTTTAATTTTCCAATTTTTTATTTTATTTTTATTTCTTTTTATTTTTGGGAGATGGAGTCTCACTCTATCACTCCTGCTAGAGTGCAGTGGCATGATCACAGCTCACCACAACCTCAAACTCCTGGGCTCAAGCGATCCTCCTGCCTCGGCCTCCCAGAGTGCTAGGATTACAGGTGTGAGCCACTGTGCCTGGCCAGGGACCACATTTTGGGAATCACCGTGTTCAGCCAAGTCCCAGAGTGAGGTTATTTTTAGATGAAAAAAGATCCATTTGAGCTGTTTACCCAGATCAAATTAATTAGAGAGTTGTCAAATCTCTATTTCACTTTCTAAAGTGTAAAAATGAAATTAGACTCTGAAATGACTTTCCCTTTTTTTCCTTCTTCCCTTCCCCGTTTTAAGCGTGGAGCTAGGCACAAAAGAGTATCAGAAAAAGACACTTCTTACCCGGAGGCTGGAAAGGGCATGGCTTTGGTGGCCTGGCAGAGGCTGATGGGCATCCTGTCCCGTCCCGTCCCACCCCATCCCATCCGAGGTGGCCTAGTGACTCTGTGTATTTTGATGTTAGGAGTGTTCTTATCTGAAAATGTTGATGACTAATGCCTACCCTGGGCATTAAGCAGATGCAGTTATTAAAAGAAGAGACAGATGAAACAATGTGAACTTCACACATTCCTTTGGAAATATAAATTTTTTTCTTTCTTCTGAGGTTTCCATTCTTCTTCCTTTCCTGTTTTTTTTTTTTAATGTTGCCACAAAGCTGAAATGTGCTAAAAGCAAAATCTGGAGTTTGTTAACTATCGATTTGAGAATTTTGCCACGAAGGGGAATAGAAAATACAGTCGCCTTAAAGACATGTGCTCATTTATTAACCTTAAATAGTGAGTGGCAAAGTAAACCATTGTGCCAGTATCGCAGTTTCCAGTCCCTGGGCGTGGAATGAAGGGTAGGATATTACTATGCCAGTGTTAGTTACTTAAAAGCAAATTACCTATATTATTTGTTGCTTTTTAGAGCAGTTTATAGAGCAATAATTCAAATTCATATTCCTCCCTTTAGGTAATCCTGACCCTGGGACTATTTTAAATATTAATTTAAAAAGCCCTGAGAGAGAGAAAAATAGAAATACGCGGCCTCCCGGTGTTATTTGAAAGACTCCTGCAGATTTGCTGAAACCCTTGAAGAATTTGTAACCTTAGCTACTCCCATATTAATGATTAATATTATTTTCAAGCTCTCTCCCCGTTGCATATTTTGATTAGAAGCTCAGTCTGGCTTTGAAGTCGGGCCCAATTCACAATAAAATATGAAGCTTTGGTCGCTTCCTTTGCTGTCCCACACATCGCTGCTGCTGAATCATTTAGAGCACTTCCAAACAATCACAGTTTTTCTAAAACAAAGAACAAATCACAATGCACACAGGTCTCCGGGCAGAGAACAGAATTCTGTGTGTGTTAGTGTATTTAATCATCCCATTTTGGGGGAAGATAATCTGTTTTAATTTTCTTAGACCTTGTTCACTTGCTTTCATTATTTTCTTTCCTCCAAAGATCAACTCGAAGTATTTTTCTTCACACCACGGCGTATGAGGTTACTCCAAATCTGTCTGATTTCATGGACCTCAGGGCTACTTTCATGTATTATGAATTTCTCAATTGGCAGTGTTTAGTAGATGGAAAGTTACAACTCCTTGCAGAAATTGTTGCTAGGGTTTTTTGAAAGAGAAGGAAATATTAATGTTTTTCAGGGGGAGGCTGAGGAATAGTTTGCTAAACCTACTCAATAATAGTGTGTTGGGTCATGCTTTTGAAATATGCATTACTTTCTGTCTGTCTCCTGGGATTCCCTTGCCACCATTCCACTCCCACTGAAGCAGTGAGTCAGCTCTGTGCTCCTTGCCTCAGGCAAGATTAGTGGCGTGCAACCACCTCCTTTTCCTCCCTCTTCAAAATCCTAAACCCACTGATGACGGTAGGCTTTGAGCACAAGAGGTCTTTTCTTCAGATTTAGAATAGGAAGTCTTGCAAAGATACCTGGGCTTCTGGGCTGGCACCGAAGCAGCAGAGAGAGCTAGCAGATTTTGAAACAGGAATTGCATTTGGCTGTAAATAATAGAGACGACCATCTCCTAAAATAGTGGCTTAAGCAGTCCACAAAGGGGTCTAAACAAACACAAACCAGTCCAGAGGCAGGCAGTCTACAGCTGGTCTGCCAGTAATACAAAGCTATCAGGAACATTTGTCTTTTTGTACCACCATCCTTACTTTATGGTTTCCATGTTCAAGATTACCTCATAGCCCAAGATGGCAAAGTGGACAAACATGATGCTCAAGACTGTGACCACTGGAGGATTCTCCTTCCCCACTGTCCTTCAGGGCCACTGTTGGGTTGGGCTGGAAGACTATAGCTGTCCACTTCTGTGGGTATCAGTGACGTCTAGCCTCTGCCATTGGTCCTGCTACTTCCCATCGCATCTGTCTCTCAGGCCCCTGGGTCTTTGGCTCAGCCTGCTGTCTTTTCCTGTCTGCCTGTGAATTGGTTCCAAACAATGCTGTGTCTGCTTAACTCCGTTCCTGGGGCACTTGGCACACGTCTCTGCTGTCGTACTTGTTTCAGTGCTTTTATTGTTTTTGCTACCCCAGGATCAGCTGGAGTCTCCCGGCCTCCGTAGGATCCAGAGCACATCACCTTGGTCCACATCCTCTTGGAGTCCAAAACCCTGCTCCAAATGTCTGCATGTTTTCAGATAGCCTACATTCTCCTCCTCTGGTTTCCAAATCTGAATTTTGCACATTTTCTTTGGTTTTCACCACGTGATCCTGTTGTGAAATTAAGCTCTGTCCTTGTGTAGCATGCTATTTTAGATGTGAATTTTTTCTTTTTGTTTTATCTACTAAGCTGATTGCTTGTAAGTAGCAGGTGGTTTGCAATTTTTTAAAAAGTGTCAGATGGTTAAATAGTTTTGGTTTTGCGGGGAGCATATAGTCTCTGTTGCAACTACTCAACTCTGTTGTAGAGCAAAAACAGCCGTAGGCTATGGGTAAGCAAATGGGCGTGGCTGTGTTCCAATAAAACTTTATTTACAAAAACAGGCAGCAGGCCAGCTTCAGCTGAGCCGAGGGCTGTAGTTTGCTGAGCCCTGGTATGTAAGAAGGCTATGGGTTTGGTACTTTAAAGTTATACTGCTAATCAGTTATGTTACATGTTCTTGTTTGGAATTGTTTTTTTCTGTTGATTCTGAGAACCTGGGTTTTTCAGTCATATGAATCATGCCACGAGGACTTCCTCTTTGACAAAACTTTAGTCAGACTTCCCTCGGTCCTCTCCTAGACTAGGCCTCTCCTTGGCTTGCTGTCCTAAACCTGCTGAGCCCAGTTCAGTTAGAATTCTACCAGGCTAGATTAGCGAGAGTGCCCCACGTTTGATACCTACCCAAGTTCCTCTGAATAATTTTCCATCCAATGACTCCCTCACCCTGACCATTAGCAACCAATCCCTAGCTGCCCCTGTTGCATTCAGAGTTGAGTACAATCTCTCTCCCCTATTGCAATGGTCCTAGTCTTCCTTGCCTGCTTAACTTTGCAAAGCTTTGGTTCCATTTTGAAAACAAAGGCCAGTGAAGGGCTTTCAGCAGGACAGTGAGTGATACAATCAGATTTTACATTTTAAAGATTTCACATTGACTTTCTCATCAAGGGAAAATTACCTCGCTCCTCTAAGGTTCAGTTTGGACATCTGTAAATCACAGAAGAAAAATGATCTATGTTACAGGGTTTGAGAAAATTATTTGAAGTTATAAAAAGCATCTGACTCATAACAGGCATTTATAAATAAGGCTAATGTTATTTTTTGTGCATGTTCATACAAGTCAGTCTTTTCCTGTGTTTAGGCAGTAGTTTTGTAGTTCTTTCATATCAAAGCCAGATTCTTTTTGTAAAAATCATTCCCAGATACACACACATATATGTATACATGCACAACATACATACATATTAATAGATATGCTTCTGTGAGTGGAATCTTTTTACATTGTTGGTTTATGAGATAGGTGTTGATTTCTGTATATTTATCTTGTATTCAGCCATCTTCTTGAACTCTTTAATTAATTCCAATATTTCTTCAGCCAATTCCCTTGGTTTTCTTGGTTGTTTGATCACAGTGTGGACACACAGTTTATTTCCTTTTCAAACCATTATTAGTGAATTACCTTCAACTTAAATTTGTTTGGAAGATAATATTTATCCTTGGACTCCAAGCCAGAATCGCATATTACAACTAGATTGTTGGATGGAGAAGCAACCCAGTTTAAATTACCTCTGCAGTTGAATGGGATGATAATTGCGGTGATTGCATAGGACACCATTTGAAAATGAAAAGTTAGATTTTTAACCTACCAGGAAGAATAGAAAACAGA